>NC_135917.1:306474-906474 GCF_964194155.1 Cetorhinus maximus
CCTTACAGCCGCCGTGGGTGTACCTACACCACAGGGACAAAATCTGGAACTCCCTCCCTAACATCGCCGTGGGTGTACCTACAGCACATGGACAAAATCCTGGAACTCTCTCCGTAACAGCGCCGTGGGTGTACCTACACCACACCGGACAAAATCCTGGAACTCCCTCCCTAACAGCGGCGTGGGTGTGCCTACACACACGGACAAAATCCTGGAACTACTCCCTAACAGCACTGTGGGTGTACCTACACCACACGGGGACAAAATTCTGGAACTCCCTCCCTAACAGCGGCGTGGGTGTACCTACACCACACGGACAAAATCCTGGAACTACCTCCCTAACAGCACTGTGGGTGTACCTACACCACACGGGGACAAAATTCTTGAACTCCCTCCCTAACAGCGGCATGGGTGTACCTACATCACACGGACAAAATCCTGGAACTCCCTCCCTAACAGCGGCGTGGGTGTACCTACACCACACGGACAAAATCCTGGAACTCCCTCCCTAACAGCGCCGTGGGTGTACCTACACCACAGGGACAAAATCTTGGAACTCCCTCCCTAACAGCGCCGTGGGTGTACCTCCACCACACGGGGACAAAATCCTGGAACTCCCTCCCTAACAGCGCCGTGGGTGTACCTACACCACAGGGACAAAATCCAGGAAGTCCCTCCCTAACAGCGCCGTGGGTGTACCTACACCACACGGGGACAAAATCCTGGAACTCCCACTCTAACAGCATCGTGGGTGTACCTACACCACACGGACAAAATCCTGGAACTCCCTCCCTAACAGCGCCGTGGGTGTACCTACACCACACGGGACAAAATCCTGGAACACCCTCGCTAACAGCGCCGTGGGTGTACCTACACCACACGGACAAAATCCTGGAACTCCCTCCCTAACAGCGCTGTGGGTGTACCTACACCACACACGGGACAAAATCCTGGAATTTCCTCCCTAACAGCGCCGTGGGTGTACCTACACCACACACGGGACAAAATCCTGGAACTCACTCACTAACAGCGCCGTGGGTGTACCTACACCACACGGACAAAATCCTGGAACTCCCTCCCTAACTGCGCTGTGGGTGTACCTAAACCACCAACGGGACAAAATCCAGGAACTTCCTCCCTAACAGCGCCGTGGGTGTTCCTACACCACACACGGGACAAAATCCAGGAACAAACTCCCTAACAGCGCCGTGGGTGTACCTACACAACAGGGACAAAATCCTGGAACACCCTCCCTAACAGCGCCGTGGGTGTACCTACACCACACGGGGACAAAATCGTGGAACTCCCTCCCTAACAGCGCCGTGGGTGTACCTACACCACACGGACAAAATCCTGGAACTCCCTCCCTAACAGCGCCGTGGGTGTACCTACACCATACGGACAAAATCCTGGAACTCCCTCCCTAACAGCGCTGTGGGTGTACCTACACCACACACAGGACAAAATCCTGGAAGTTCCTCCCTAACAGCGCCGTGGGTGTACCTACACCACACACGGGACAAAATCCTGGAACTCACTCCCTAACAGCAGCGTGGGTGTACCTACACCACAGGGACAAAATCCTGGAACTCCCTCCCGAACAGCGTCGTGGGTGTACCTACACCACAAACGGGACAATATCCTGGAAATCCTCCCTAACAGCGCCGTGGGTGTTCCTACACCACACACGGAACAAAATCCTGGAACTCACTCCCTAACAGCGCCGTGGGTGTACCTACAACACACGGGGACAAAATCCTGGAACTCCCTCCCGAATAGCGCCGTGGGTGTACCTACACCACAGGGACAAAATCCTGCAACTCTCTCCCTAACAGCGCCGTGGGTGTACCTACACCACACGGACAAAATCCTGGACATCCCTCCCTAACAGCGCCGTGGGTGTACCTACACCACACACGGGACAAAATCCTGGAACTTCCTCCCTAACAGCGCCGTGGGTGTACCTACACCACACACGGGACAAAATCCAGGAACTTACTCCCGAACAGCGCCGTGGGTGTACCTACACCACAGGGACAAAATCCTGGAACTCCCTCCCTAACAGCGCCGTGGGTGTACCTACACCACAGGGACAAAATCCTGGAACTCCCTCCCTAACAGCGCCGTGGGTGTACCTACACCTCACGGGCAAAATCCTGGAACTCCCTCCCTAACAGCGCCGTGGGTGTACCTACACCACACGGACAAAATCCTGGAACTCCCTCCCTAACAGCGCCGTGGGTGTACCTACACCACACAGACAAAATCCTGGAACTCCCTCCCTAACCGTGCCGTGGCTGTACCTACACCACACGGACAAAATCCTGGAACTCCCTCCCTAACAGCGCCGTGGGTGTACCTACACCACACGGACAAATTCCTGGAACACCCTCCCTAACAGCGATGTGGGTGTACCTACACCACACAGACAAAATCCTGGTACACCCTCCCTAACAGCGCCTTGGGTGTACCTACACCACACGGACAAAATCCTGGAACTCACTCCCTAACAGCGCCGTGGGTGTACCTACACCACACGGGGACAAAATCCTGGAACTCCCTCCCTAACAGCGCCGTGGGTGTACCTACACCGCACAGGACAAAATCCTGGAACTCCCTCCCTAACCGCGCCGTGGGTGTACCTACACCACGGGGACAAAATCCTGGAACTCGCTCCCTAACAGCGCCGTGGGTGTACCTACAACACACGGGGACAAAATCCTGGAACTCCCTCCCTAACAACGCCGTGGGTGTACCTACACTGCACAGGACAAAATCCTGGAACTCCCTCCCTAACCGCGCCGTGGGTGTACCTACACCACACGGACAAAATCCTGGAACTCGCTCCCTAACAGCGCCGTGGGTGTACCTACACCACACGGACAAAATCCTGGAACTCCCTCCCTAACAGCGCCGTGGGTGTACCTACACCACACGGACAAAATCCTGGAACTCCCTCCCTAACAGCGCCGTGGGTGTACCTACACCACAGGGACAAAATCCTGGAACTCCCTCCCTAACAGCGCCGTGGCTGTACCTACACCACACGGACAAAATCCTGGAACTCCCTCCCTAACAGCGCCGTGGGTGTACCTACACCACACGGGACAAAATCCTGGAACTCCCTCCCTAACAGCGCCGTGGGTGTACCTACACCACACGGGGACAAAATCCTGGAACTCCCTCCCTAACAGCGCCGTGGGTGTACCTACACCGCACAGGACAAAATCCTGGAACTCCCTCCCTAACCGCGCCGTGGGTGTACCTACACCACGGGGACAAAATCCTGGAACTCCCTCCCTTATTGCGCCGTGGGTGTACCGACATCACACACAAAATCCTGGAACTCCCTCCCTAACAGCGCCGTGGGTGTACCTACACCACACGGACAAAATCCTGGAACTCCCTCCCTAACAGCGCTGTGGGTGTACCTACACCAGACGGACAAAATCCTGGAACTCCCGCCCTAACAGCGCCGTGGGTGTACCTACACCAGACGGACAAAATCCTGGAACTCCCTCCCTAACAGCGCTGTGGGTGTACCTACACCACACGGACAAAATCCTGGAACTCCCTCCCTAACAGCGCCGTGGGTGTACCTACACCACACGGACAAAATCCTGGAACTCCCTCCCTAACAGCGCCGTGGGTGTACCTACACCACACACAAAATCCTGGAAGGTCCTCCCTACCAGCGCTGTGGGTGTACCTACACCACACACAAAATCCTGGAACACCCTCCCTAACAGCGCCGTGGGAGTACCTACACCACACGGGGACAAAATCCTGGTACTCCCTCACTAACAGCACTGTGGGTGTACCTACACGACACGGACAAAATCCGGGAAGTCCCTCCCTAACCGCGCCGTGGGTGTACCTACACCACAGGGACAAAATCCTGGAACTCGCTCCCTAACAGCGCCGTGGGTGTACCTACACCACACGGGGACAAAATCCTGGAACTCCCTCCCTAACAGCGCCGTGGGTGTACCTACACCGCACGGGACAAAATCCTGGAACTCCCTCCCTAACCGCGCCGTGGGTGTACCTACACCACAGGGACAAAATCCTGGAACTCGCTCCCTAACAGCGCCGTGGGTGTACCTACAACACACGGGGACAAAATCCTGGAACTCCCTCCATACCAGCGCCGTGGGTGTACCTACAACGCACGGGACAAAATCCTGGAACTCCCTCCCTAATTGCGCCGTGGGTGTACCTACACCACAGGGACAAAATCCTGGAACTCCCTCCCTAACAGCGCCGTGGGTGTACCTACACCACACGGACAAAATCCTGGAACTCCCTCCCTAACAGCGCCGTGGGTGTACCTACACCACACGGACAAAATCCTGGAACTCCCTCCCTAACAGCGCCGTGGGTGTACCTACACCACACGGACAAAATCCTGGAACTCCCTCCCTAACAGCGCCGTGGGTGTACCTACACCACACGGACAAAATCCTGGAACTCCCTCCCTAACAGCGCCGTGGGTGTACCTACACCACACGGGACAAAATCCTGGAACTCCCTCCCTAACAGCGCCGTGGGTGTACCTACACCACACGGGGACAAAATCCTGGAACTCCCTCCCTAACAGCGCCTTGGGTGTACCTACACCACACGGACAAAATCCTGGAACTCACTCCCTAACAGCGCCGTGGGTGTACCTACACCACACGGGGACAAAATCCTGGAACTCCCTCCCTAACAGCGCCGTGGGTGTACCTACACCGCACAGGACAAAATCCTGGAACTCCCTCCCTAACCGCGCCGTGGGTGTACCTACACCACAGGGACAAAATCCTGGAACTCGCTCCCTAACAGCGCCGTGGGTGTACCTACAACACACGGGGACAAAATCCTGGAACTCCCTCCCTAACAGCGCCGTGGGTGTACCTACACCGCACGGGACAAAATCCTGGAACTCCCTCCCTAACCGCGCCGTGGGTGTACCTACACCACAGGGACAAAATCCTGGAACTCGCTCCCTAACAGCGCCGTGGGTGTACCTACAACACACGGGGACAAAATCCTGGAACTCCCTCCCTAACAGCGCCGTGGGTGTACCTACACCACACGGACAAAATCCTGGAACTCCCTCCCTAACAGCGCCGTGGGTGTACCTACACCACACGGACAAAATCCTGGAACTCCCTCCCTAACAGCGCCGTGGGTGTACCTACACCACACGGAAAAATCCTGGAACTCCCTCCCTAACAGCGCCGTGGGTGTACCTACACCACACGGACAAAATCCTGGAACTCTCTCCCTAACAGCGCCGTGGGTGTACCTACACCACACGGGACAAAATCCTGGAACTCCCTGCCTAACAGCGCCGTGGGTGTACCTACACCACACGGACAAAATCCTGGAACTCCCTCCCTAACAGCGCCGTGGGTGTACCTACACCACAGGGACAAAATCCTGGAACTCCCTCCCTAACAGCGCCGTTGGTGTACCTACACCACACGGGCAAAATCCTGGAACTCCCTCCCTAACAGCGCCGTGGGTGTACCTACACCACAGGGACAAAATCCTGGAACTCTCTCCCTAACAGCGCCGTGGGTGTACCTACACCACACGGGACAAAATCCTGGAACTCCCTCCCTAACAGCGCCGTGGGTGTTCCTACACCACACGGACAAAATCCTGGAACTCCCTCCGTAACAGCGCCGTGGGTGTACCTACACCACACGGGACAAAATCCTGGAACTCCCTCCCTAACAGCGCTGTGGGTGTACCTACACCACACGGACAAAATCCTGGTACTCCCTCCCTAACAGCGCTGTGGGTGTACCTACACCACACGGACAAAATCCTGGAACTCCCTCCCTAACAGCGCCGTGGGTGTACCTACACCACACAGACAAAATCCTGGAACTCCCTCCCTAACCGTGCCGTGGCTGTACCTACACCACACGGACAAAATCCTGGAACTCCCTCCCTAACAGCGCCGTGGGTGTACCTACACCACACGGACAAATTCCTGGAACACCCTCCCTAACAGCGATGTGGGTGTACCTACACCACACAGACAAAATCCTGGTACACCCTCCCTAACAGCGCCTTGGGTGTACCTACACCACACGGACAAAATCCTGGAACTCACTCCCTAACAGCGCCGTGGGTGTACCTACACCACACGGGGACAAAATCCTGGAACTCCCTCCCTAACAGCGCCGTGGGTGTACCTACACCGCACAGGACAAAATCCTGGAACTCCCTCCCTAACCGCGCCGTGGGTGTACCTACACCACGGGGACAAAATCCTGGAACTCGCTCCCTAACAGCGCCGTGGGTGTACCTACAACACACGGGGACAAAATCCTGGAACTCCCTCCCTAACAACGCCGTGGGTGTACCTACACTGCACAGGACAAAATCCTGGAACTCCCTCCCTAACCGCGCCGTGGGTGTACCTACACCACACGGACAAAATCCTGGAACTCGCTCCCTAACAGCGCCGTGGGTGTACCTACACCACACGGACAAAATCCTGGAACTCCCTCCCTAACAGCGCCGTGGGTGTACCTACACCACACGGACAAAATCCTGGAACTCCCTCCCTAACAGCGCCGTGGGTGTACCTACACCACAGGGACAAAATCCTGGAACTCCCTCCCTAACAGCGCCGTGGCTGTACCTACACCACACGGACAAAATCCTGGAACTCCCTCCCTAACAGCGCCGTGGGTGTACCTACACCACACGGGACAAAATCCTGGAACTCCCTCCCTAACAGCGCCGTGGGTGTACCTACACCACACGGGGACAAAATCCTGGAACTCCCTCCCTAACAGCGCCGTGGGTGTACCTACACCGCACAGGACAAAATCCTGGAACTCCCTCCCTAACCGCGCCGTGGGTGTACCTACACCACGGGGACAAAATCCTGGAACTCCCTCCCTTATTGCGCCGTGGGTGTACCGACATCACACACAAAATCCTGGAACTCCCTCCCTAACAGCGCCGTGGGTGTACCTACACCACACGGACAAAATCCTGGAACTCCCTCCCTAACAGCGCTGTGGGTGTACCTACACCAGACGGACAAAATCCTGGAACTCCCGCCCTAACAGCGCCGTGGGTGTACCTACACCAGACGGACAAAATCCTGGAACTCCCTCCCTAACAGCGCTGTGGGTGTACCTACACCACACGGACAAAATCCTGGAACTCCCTCCCTAACAGCGCCGTGGGTGTACCTACACCACACGGACAAAATCCTGGAACTCCCTCCCTAACAGCGCCGTGGGTGTACCTACACCACACACAAAATCCTGGAAGGTCCTCCCTACCAGCGCTGTGGGTGTACCTACACCACACACAAAATCCTGGAACACCCTCCCTAACAGCGCCGTGGGAGTACCTACACCACACGGGGACAAAATCCTGGTACTCCCTCACTAACAGCACTGTGGGTGTACCTACACGACACGGACAAAATCCGGGAAGTCCCTCCCTAACCGCGCCGTGGGTGTACCTACACCACAGGGACAAAATCCTGGAACTCGCTCCCTAACAGCGCCGTGGGTGTACCTACACCACACGGGGACAAAATCCTGGAACTCCCTCCCTAACAGCGCCGTGGGTGTACCTACACCGCACGGGACAAAATCCTGGAACTCCCTCCCTAACCGCGCCGTGGGTGTACCTACACCACAGGGACAAAATCCTGGAACTCGCTCCCTAACAGCGCCGTGGGTGTACCTACAACACACGGGGACAAAATCCTGGAACTCCCTCCATACCAGCGCCGTGGGTGTACCTACAACGCACGGGACAAAATCCTGGAACTCCCTCCCTAATTGCGCCGTGGGTGTACCTACACCACAGGGACAAAATCCTGGAACTCCCTCCCTAACAGCGCCGTGGGTGTACCTACACCACACGGACAAAATCCTGGAACTCCCTCCCTAACAGCGCCGTGGGTGTACCTACACCACACGGACAAAATCCTGGAACTCCCTCCCTAACAGCGCCGTGGGTGTACCTACACCACACGGACAAAATCCTGGAACTCCCTCCCTAACAGCGCCGTGGGTGTACCTACACCACACGGACAAAATCCTGGAACTCCCTCCCTAACAGCGCCGTGGGTGTACCTACACCACACGGGACAAAATCCTGGAACTCCCTCCCTAACAGCGCCGTGGGTGTACCTACACCACACGGGGACAAAATCCTGGAACTCCCTCCCTAACAGCGCCTTGGGTGTACCTACACCACACGGACAAAATCCTGGAACTCACTCCCTAACAGCGCCGTGGGTGTACCTACACCACACGGGGACAAAATCCTGGAACTCCCTCCCTAACAGCGCCGTGGGTGTACCTACACCGCACAGGACAAAATCCTGGAACTCCCTCCCTAACCGCGCCGTGGGTGTACCTACACCACAGGGACAAAATCCTGGAACTCGCTCCCTAACAGCGCCGTGGGTGTACCTACAACACACGGGGACAAAATCCTGGAACTCCCTCCCTAACAGCGCCGTGGGTGTACCTACACCGCACGGGACAAAATCCTGGAACTCCCTCCCTAACCGCGCCGTGGGTGTACCTACACCACAGGGACAAAATCCTGGAACTCGCTCCCTAACAGCGCCGTGGGTGTACCTACAACACACGGGGACAAAATCCTGGAACTCCCTCCCTAACAGCGCCGTGGGTGTACCTACACCACACGGACAAAATCCTGGAACTCCCTCCCTAACAGCGCCGTGGGTGTACCTACACCACACGGACAAAATCCTGGAACTCCCTCCCTAACAGCGCCGTGGGTGTACCTACACCACACGGAAAAATCCTGGAACTCCCTCCCTAACAGCGCCGTGGGTGTACCTACACCACACGGACAAAATCCTGGAACTCTCTCCCTAACAGCGCCGTGGGTGTACCTACACCACACGGGACAAAATCCTGGAACTCCCTGCCTAACAGCGCCGTGGGTGTACCTACACCACACGGACAAAATCCTGGAACTCCCTCCCTAACAGCGCCGTGGGTGTACCTACACCACAGGGACAAAATCCTGGAACTCCCTCCCTAACAGCGCCGTTGGTGTACCTACACCACACGGGCAAAATCCTGGAACTCCCTCCCTAACAGCGCCGTGGGTGTACCTACACCACAGGGACAAAATCCTGGAACTCTCTCCCTAACAGCGCCGTGGGTGTACCTACACCACACGGGACAAAATCCTGGAACTCCCTCCCTAACAGCGCCGTGGGTGTTCCTACACCACACGGACAAAATCCTGGAACTCCCTCCGTAACAGCGCCGTGGGTGTACCTACACCACACGGGACAAAATCCTGGAACTCCCTCCCTAACAGCGCTGTGGGTGTACCTACACCACACGGACAAAATCCTGGTACTCCCTCCCTAACAGCGCTGTGGGTGTACCTACACCACACGGACAAAATCCTGGAACTCCCTCCCTAACAGCGCTGTGGTTGTACCTACACCACACGGACAAAATCCTGGAACTCCCTCCCTAACAGTGCCGTGGGTGTACCTACACCACACGGGACAAAATCCCGGAACTCCCTCCCTAACAGCGCCGTGGGTGTAGCTACACCACAGGGACAAAATCCTAGAACTCCCTCCCTAACATCGCCGTGGGTGTACATACACCACACGGACAAAATCCTGGAACTCCCTCCCTAACAGCGCCGTGGGTGTACCTACACCACACACGGTACAAAATCCTGGAACTCCCTCCCTAACAGCGCTGTGGGTGTACCTACATCCCAGGGACAAAATCCTGGAACTCCCTCCCTAACATCGCCGTGGGTGTACATACACCACACGGACAAAATCTTGGAACTCCCTCCCTAACAGCGCCGTGGGTGTACCTACACCACACACGGTACAAAATCCTGGAACTCCCTCCCTAACAGCGCTGTGGGTGTACCTACACCACACGGACAAAATCCTGGAACTCCCTCCCTAACAGCGCTGTGGGTGTACCTACATCACAGAGACAAAATCCTGGAACTCCCTCCCTAAAAGCGCTGTGGGTGTACCTACACCACACGGACAAAATCCTGGAACTCCCTCCCTAACAGCGCCGTGGGTGTACCTACACCACACGGACAAAATCCTGGAACTCCCTCCCTAACAGCGCCGTGGGTGTACCTACACCACAGAGACAAAATCCTGGAACTCCCTCCCTAACATCGCTGTGGGTGTACCTACACCACACGGACAAAATCCTGGAACTCCCTCCCTAACAGCGCCGTGGGTGTACCTACACCACACACGGTACAAAATCCTGGAACTCCCTCCCTAACAGCGCTGTGGGTGTACCTACATCACAGGGACAAAATCCTGGAACTCCCTCCCTAACATCGCCGTGGGTGTACATACACCACACGAATAAAATCTTGGAACTCCCTCCCTAACAGCGCCGTGGGTGTACCTACACCACACACGGTACAAAATCCTGGAACTCCCTCCCTAACAGCGCTGTGGGTGTACCTACACCACACGGACAAAATCCTGGAACTCCCTCCCTAACAGCGCTGTGGGTGTACCTACATCACAGAGACAAAATCCTGGAACTCCCTCCCTAAAAGCGCTGTGGGTGTACCTACACCACACGGACAAAATCCTGGAACTCCCTCCCTAACAGCGCCGTGGGTGTACCTACACCACACGGACAAAATCCTGGAACTCCCTCCCTAACAGCGCCGTGGGTGTACCTACACCACAGAGACAAAATCCTGGAACTCCCTCCCTAACATCGCTGTGGGTGTACCTACACCACATGGACAAAATCCTGGAACTCCCTCCCTAACATCGCTGTGGGTGTACCTACACCACACGGACAAAATCCTGGAACTCCCTCCCTAACAGCGCTGTGGGTGTACCTACACCACAGGGACAAAATCCTGGAACTCCCTCCCTAACAGCGCTGTGGGTGTACCTACACCACACGGACAAAATCCTGGAACTCCCTCCCTAACAGCGCCGTGGGTGTACCTACACCACACGGACAAAATCCAGGAACTCCCTCCCTAACAGCGCCATGGGTGTACCTACACCACACGGACAAAATCCTGGAACTCCCTCTCTAAAGCGCCGTGGGTGTACCTACACCACAGGGACAAAATCCTGGAACTCCCTCTCTAACAGCGCCGTGGGTGTACCTACACCACACGGACAAAATCCTGGAACTCCCTCTCTAACAGCGCCGTGGGTGTACCTACACCACAGGGACAAAATCCTGGAACTCCCTCTCTAACAGCGCCGTGGGTGTACCTACACCACACGGACAAAATCCTGGAACTCCCTCTCTAACAGCGCCGTGGGTGTACCTACACCACACGGACAAAATCCTGGAACTCCCTCTCTAACAGCGCCGTGGGTGTACCTACACCACACGGACAAAATCCTGGAACTCCCTCTCTAACAGCGCCGTGGGTGTACCTACACCACACGGACAAAATCCTGGAACTCCCTCTCTAACAGCGCCGTGGGTGTACCTACACCACACGGACAAAATCCTGGAACTCCCTCCCTAACAGCGCCGTGGGTGTACCTACACCACACGGACAAAATCCTGGAACTCCCTCCCTAACAGCGCCGTGGGTGTACCTACACCACAGAGACAAAATCCTGGAACTCCCTCCCTAACATCGCTGTGGGTGTACCTACACCACATGGACAAAATCCTGGAACTCCCTCCCTAACATCGCTGTGGGTGTACCTACACCACACGGACAAAATCCTGGAACTCCCTCCCTAACAGCGCTGTGGGTGTACCTACACCACAGGGACAAAATCCTGGAACTCCCTCCCTAACAGCGCTGTGGGTGTACCTACACCACACGGACAAAATCCTGGAACTCCCTCCCTAACAGCGCCGTGGGTGTACCTACACCACAGGGACAAAATCCTGGAACACCCTCCCTAACAGCACTGTGGGTGTACCTACACCGCACGGGGACTGCAGCGGTTCAAGAAGGCGGCTCAACCCCCACCTTCTCAAGGGGTAATTAGGGATGGGCAATAAATGCTCGCTTTGCTTTTATGGATGGACACAGCATAGATTCCCTAAGATAGAATATCCCGTATGATTTCCTGGTCTCCCACCATGTGAACTGCTGGCTCCAAAGTGAAGATTGATTTTACGTGCCTTCAAGCGTAACAGCTCAAATGCCTCTTGACGTCACACGCTCAGCTTGCGCGTGACGCCATTTCTTCGAAATCAGCTGCTTGAGCTGGAGCTTTGACGCTGCCGCTCTTACTGCGCGCACTGCCTCCCTCCGCGCGATCTGTTCACAAGCTCCCAGCCAATCGCAGTACTCCATTCTCCCGGAGTGACAGGTACACTGAACCATAAACTGCAGGATTTTTTTTGTCTGTTGGTTTTTGCGGCCTGTCAGCATGCGGGCGCCGCGAGATCTCAATGACTGATGCAAGCGTCCGCCAATAAACGGTGGGATTACTGTTAATACGCATTTAGAAGGGCGGGACATGCGCTGGTTTATTGACAGTCCGCGGTTGGGGGTTGTCGAGTTTTAGCTGTGTCCCGCTTGAGATTTGGACACACTAAATATGATAGTTACAATGTAATTTAGTAAAAGTAACACATCCAAGGAAAGCCGCCACAGTAACAACAACTGCGAAGGCGGTTCCGGTCACAGAATATAGCTTTCACATTTTCTCAAATTCTAATTTTGAACAGAGGAGTTCAGGTAAGGCAGCAGTTTTCTAAATTAAAGTCTCATTGCTGTTTCCTCATGAATTTAACTTCATACACAATAATTGTGTGGTAAATAAACTTAGATCTGATTCTCATCTTCCTTTTCAAATCCCTTGCATCTCTTCTCCCACTCTCCCTATCCACGTAACCTTTTGTCCCCGACAACGCCCTCCCTATCTCTGTACCCTCCTCCAGTCCCTACAACCCTCCCTATCTCTGTACCCTCCTCCAGTCCCTACAACCCTCCCTATCTCTGTACCCTCCTCCAGTCCCTACAACCCTCCCTATCTCTGTAACCTCCTCCAGTCCCTACAACCCTCCCTATCTCTGTAACCTCCTCCAGTCCCTACAACCCTCCCTATCTCTGTACCCTCCTCCAGTCCCTACAACCCTCCCTATCTCTGTACCCTCCTCCAGTCCCTACAACCCTCCCTATCTCTGTAACCTCCTCCAGCCCCCTACAACCCTCCCTATCTCTGTAACCTCCTCCAGTCCCTACAACCCTCCCTATCTCTGTACCCTCCTCCAGTCCCTACAACCCTCCCTATCACTGTAACCTCCTCCAGTCCCTACAACCCTCCCTATCTCTGTAACCTCCTCCAGTCCCTACAACCCTCCCTATCTCTGTAACCTCCTCCAGTCCCTACAACCCTCCCTATCTCTGTAACCTCCTCCAGACCCTACAACCCTCCCTATCTCTGTAACCTCCTCCAGCCCCCTACAACCCTCCCTATCACTGTAACCTCCTCCAGCCCCTACAACCCTCCCTATCTCTGTAACCTCCTCCAGACCCTACAACCCTCCCTATCTCTGTAACCTCCTCCAGTCCCTACAACCCTCCCTATCTCTGTAACCTCCTCCAGACCCTACAACCCTCCCTATCTCTGTAACCTCCTCCAGCCCCCTACAACCCTCCCTATCACTGTAACCTCCTCCAGCCCCTACAACCCTCCCTATCTCTGTAACCTCCTCCAGACCCTACAACCCTCCCTATCTCTGTAACCTCCTCCAGCCCCCTACAACCCTCCCTATCACTGTAACCTCCTCCAGCCCCTACAACCCTCCCTATCTCTGTAACCTCCTCCAGCCCCTACAACCCTCCCTATCTCTGTAACCTCCTCCAGCCCCTACAACCCTCCCTATCTCTGTAACCTCCTTCAGCCCCTACAACCCTCCCTATCTCTGTAACCTCCTCCAGTCCCTACAACCCTCCCTATCTCTGTAACCTCCTCCAGTCCCTACAACCCTCCCTATCTCTGTAACCTCCTCCAGTCCCTACAACCCTCCCTATCTCTAACCTCCTCCAGTCCCTACAACCCTCCCTATCTCTGTAACCTCCTCCAGTCCCTACAACCCTCCCTATCTCTAACCTCCTCCAGTCCCTACAACCCTCCCTATCTCTGTAACCTCCTCCAGTCCCTACAACCCTCCCTATCTCTGTAACCTCCTCCAGCCCCTACACCCCTCCCTATCTTTGTAACCTCCTCCGGCCCCTACAACCCTCCCTATCTCCGTAACCTCCTCCGGCCACTACAACCCTCCCTATCTCTGTACCCTCCTCCAGCCCCTACAACCCTCCCTATATCTGTAACCTCCTCCAGCCCCTACGACCCTCCCTATCTCTGTAACCTCCTCCAGCCCCTACAACCCTCCCTATCTCTGTACCCTCCTCCAGCCCCTACAACCCTCCCTATATCTGTAACCTCCTCCAGCCCCTACGACCCTCCCTATCTCTGTCACCCCCCCCAGCCCTCTACAACTGTGCCTTCAGCTGCCTGGAGCCCGAGCTCTGGAATTCCCTCCCTGAACTTCTCCACCTCTTTGTACTCTTACAAGATGCTTCTTGAAGCCGACCTCTTTGACCGAGCTTTTGGTCCCCTGTCCTAATGTTGCCTTATGTGGCTCAATGTTGGATTTTGTTGATTATGTTTTAAGCACCCTGTCATGTTTAATAAAGACACTAGATAAATGCAGGCAGTTGTTGAGAGTAGCGAGGAACATTGCTTGTCTTCCTGGGAAGTGGCAATGACACTTGATGCCTTGTCTGTTCTGATATTTTTTAATCTGCCAGCTGACTAGACACCCATTGGAGCTCCCTGAGTGCCTCCAGTCAGTGCTTTATATTTTTGCAACGTTTGTGGAATTTTACTGATTGCTGGTTTCCAACAGTCATTTTAAAATTTATCCTCTTTTCACTAAATTCATTAAGATGAATATGCAGTGTGTGTATGTAATCTGGGTGGTTAATTTTAAATACAATATTTTCTTTGGTAGGTATAGTGAGCTTTTGCATAAGTGGTTTAACATTCCTACTCTTGGATCAGAAGGTGTCAAGTTTGAGTCCTGGTGAGTGGAACTGCAGTACTGAATTCTGGGCTGACATCTAGCAGGATACAAATGATCTGGTGGGCACCCCAATAAAATCCTTCTGCCATATAGGACTAACCACTCTTATGTGCTTTGATAAGGATGTTTTGGGACTTTGAAGGTGCATTCACATTGTGACGTGCCAGACTTGTGTATCAGTCTGTGAAGCTTCCCATAACTACTTCACACTCTTCTCCCAGGCAAGAATGTAAAAATGTGAAGAACAACTTTTTTTAAAACTCTGTTATTTTGCTTAAAGAAAAGCTTAACTTATATTGGCAGCCCTTAGCAAGCATGTGGCATGTTTCTTGTTATTGTACTTTGTGCTGTAAGTAGCTCATTGAGTTTGATCTGAGCAGTTTACTTTTGTCCATTATGTTCAGGGTCCTTGGTGCCCTGTGGCTCGCAACAAAATAATCTTCAGTCTTAAGCAACAAACTGTCCCTAGTTTATGTACAGCAATGCCAGCAGGGCTGCTATACTACCCAGAGTCCCATATGATAAACCTACACTATGAAGTGTATGCTGACAGAAACAAATTTCTTCCTTGCAACATCTAGATTTTTTTATATACACGGCAACAAAGTTTGCTGATGGAAGTTTATTTTGTGCATTTGGACAAGGCACTGGATAGTTGAGCCAAAGTGCAGCACAAGGGGCGAAATGGCTTGTTTCATAATTTTTCTTCCCTTGTGCTGACTTTTGTTAGGTTCTGCCTCCAGTGCTTTGTCCAAATATGCATTCTGCATGTGGAAGCCTGTGGTTGTTGGCAGGTGGCCTAGTCATGGGGTGGATAGAAAGGGAAGGAGAGAACGTAATAGTTAAGTACAACACTGTGTTCACTGACTCTGCATATGTGCCTGGGCCTCTCTTCGTACCCTGCCAGCTCTAGGTTTATGTTGCTGATTAACTGTAAAGTGGTGGCACTCTAACACTGGATAAATTTTGTGACACTTTTCTGCACCACTTCCTGGGCTTAGTTGTTGTCTTGTTGAGCAGGGCACAGTACTCTCTAGTAGCCTTGATTTTGTACTTTGCTGATTTGGCTATATTGCACTGCATTCTTTCTTTTTTGTTGTGACTGTACATTGTCAAAGCAGAATCCATCCACATCACTTCCTGAACTCCTTTCAGCCTCTCCTCTTAGCTAATTTAGCACCATTTAAGTATGTTTTCCAATTTTTTTAAAGCAATACCTTGCATTTATTTCATCTGAATGGAATTCATCTACTTCACTCAGAAATATTTTTCTTTTTATTCATTCATGGGATGTTGGCGTCACTGGCAGCATTTATTGCCCATCTCTAATTGCCCTTGGGAAGGTGATGGTGAGCCCGCCGCCTTGAACCGCTGCAGCCCATGTGGTGTAGGTACACCCACAGTGTTGTTAGGGAGGGAGTTCCAGGATTTTGACCCAGCGACAGTGAAGGAACGGCGATATATTTCCAAGACAGGATGGTGTGTGGCTGGGAGGGGAACTTGCAGGTGGTGGTGTTCCCCATGTGTCTGCTGCCCTTGTCCTTCTAGATGGTAGCGGTCATGGGTTTGGAAGGTGCTGTCGAAGGTGTCTTGGTGAGTTGCTGCAATGCATCTTGCAGACTGTACACACACTGCCACCAATGTGCGTTGGTGGTGGAGGGAGTGAATGTTTAAGGTGGTGGATGGAGTGTCAATCGAAAAATCGATGTTTAATTCTTTGGCTGTTTAATATCATCTGTGAATTTGACCAATTTACATTCTGAATTCAGCTTATTATGTAGCATGCTTCTGTCTTTTTTTTCTCCACCTATAAAATTAATCCTGTAACTTTATCCATATCATTAACTTTTAATTAAGGAACAAACACCTGGTTAGTGTTCCATTTATCCAAAATGTTGCTAGACTACATGTTTGTCTTATTGTCAGAGCCATTTTAGAAATAAAATTATTCTTCGGTGGTGGTGGGTCGCACTGATAAGGCCACATTTATTGCCCATCCCTATTTATCCTGAGGGCGTTGAGAGTCAAGCACATGGTGTTGGACTGGAGTCACAGTGAGGCAGCAAGGCCCAGGCTATAGAAGTGGCAGATTCGCATCCCTAAAGGACACTGGCAAACCAGTTGTTTTTTTTCCCCAACAGTTTGGCAGACTTTGTGACCATTTTTCCTAGTGCGAGGCAACAAATTCCACGATTTATTGAATTAATTTTGCAACTTACAATAGTGCAATTTGAACTTGAACCATGATTTCACACACAAACCCTAATCTCCTCTCAACTGTTGTTTATTTCTTGATGCTCCCAGTATTAAGAGCAAGCGAGGTGTTCAGGAAAGCACAAATACAGTATTTCAACTTGTGACACTTGGGATTTAATGTATTGTAACATTCAAACCACTTCAAAAAAAAATTCGGTGTTTCGTTATTTTGACGGGTATGCTTCAAAGAAATTTTTGTCTGATGTTTTAATCTTGAATATCCCATGAGGTAGATTTTTTTTCCCCCATTTGCTACCGTTTCCTCCTTGAGAATTGAGGCTCTTAATTAGCCTGACATCAGAAGGCTACAAAAAATTTAGGAGTGAAGAGGGGAACAGGGTGTAAAAGAGGCAAAACCCAGGGTTAGGGTCCAAGTTCATATTTCCAATTCCATAAAAGACTGCTTTCCTTCGCTTATCCTTCCCCTCTCCTTAAGGCCTCCTTACTGGGGCACAGCTCCACAGATACCAGTAGCCCTCTTGTCACTCATTCAAGTGACAGTTCCTTATGTGCTACTCCATAAAGTGAATGATGGGAGGGGAGGAGAAAGGGTGTTACAATTGGACCTGTAACTGGAACAGCACCAGTGTCACATTACCATTTCTCACTCCAACCATCTTTGGCTCTCCAAGTGAGATTACTAAAATACCATTTCATGCCAACCAGAAAAACCTGTCTGGGAACTGTTAGCAGTTTGCAGTACTCAAACTTAATGTTGCACAAGATTAAAACCTCTCATCCCAAGCTAGACAGAAAGGCAGCCAGGTAGCCTGACAGAAACTTGCATTTAATCAGCACCTTTCATGACCTCAGGATGTCCCAGCCATGAAATATTTTTGAAGTGTAGTCACTATTAATGTAGGAAACGTGGCAGCCAATTTGCACATGGCAAGCTTCCTCAATCAGTAATGTATCTGCGAGAGAATAGACAGGGCCTTGTTTTAACATCTTATCGACAGTGCAGCACTGGAGTGGCAGCCTAGATTATCATGCTCAAATCTCTGGAATGAGACCTGAACCCACAACCTACCAGAGACAAGAGTGCTACCCACTGAGCCATGGCTGACAGGTGAAAGAGTTATATTCTAGTGCACCAGCCATTTGCTAATGTGTGTAAAACTAATGGTTTACAAAATAAAACTGTAAATACATTTGGCGAAGTGGTGAGGCTGAGTTTGCATCAGTAAAACCTGTTTAAGGTCCACAACAATAAGTTCCTAATACACAACAGAATTCTCAGGCCAGCAATAAATAAAGCTTAATGTGTCAAATGTCAGAAAAATCGTGCTATGCATGTAGCTCCCTATCACCATGTTGACAAAAGGCATGCATGGGACTGAAAAATAATCAGCTGGGACTTCCAGTGACCAATGTGCATCAGAGTCATCTGTGATGCCCTCTCTCCTCCCCCTCCTATGAAGGCTGTAAAATCAGGCAAATGGTTGAAGAGCTGAAATGTTGATCCTACCCTCCCCTCTCCACAGCTCCTGCCTGATCTGGTGAGTCATTTCAGATCTCCTGCATTTGCAGTATTTTGCCATTTGTTCATTGCAGAACTGATCTGTCCCACTTACTTGTAGGTCTGAAAATTATCTGCTAGTTCTTCATTCTTCTAGAAAATTTAACTTGTGTCAAAAAAAACATTTTCAAGTCAAGCTTATGAGCTTTAATTAAGTTATGCAAATATCTGGTTTTGGCCAAGAGAAGTTTCTAATCAAAACCGGTTAGTATAGTGATCTCATGTTGCCTTAAATTGGGTGGAGCATGTTTACAATCTGTATAACCAGAACCACTGTTGTAAATGTGAAGAGGAAGAAAGCCTGCGCTCCCACAAACCTGAAGGCTCTTGCATAAAAATGCAGATTCTTCACAGTGTGATAGTTAGGGGTAGGGTACACTCTGCACTTGCCTGGATGGATGCAGCTCCAACAATTTACATCAACAGGTCAAAGCAGCAGCCTGCTTGATCAGCACTTCACTCAATGGCCTAAACAGCCACTCCCTTGACCACAGGGGCACTGCATGTACAATCTATAGGATGTACTGCAGTATCTCCCAAACCTGGGACTTCACCATCTAGAAGGACAAGGACAACAGTTGCATGGGAACACCACCTGCCAGTTCCCCTCCAAATCTCTGACCATCCTGGTGGAGGACATATATCTTTAGCCAATTGGCAGTACTGAACTTGAGTAATGCTGAAAAAAGAGACTTGCTATCAAAGTACTCATTAGGATAGCTTGCAAGAATTTTCCAACTGTAATGGGGGAACGACAATTTGTACTGCATGGGAAGAGTACTGATTAGCTGGCAAGGTGTTTCCATGGAGAATGCAGCATGGAACAGTTACCTGCCCAGTTTTGTTCAAATTCAAACCTGGTAGGTCAACTCTGGTCAAGACATTGCCCTGGGGAATTACTGTTTCCTAAGTTTCTGTTTAGTTGAAAAAAGTGCCAAGTGTGGCCATGTTCCTTCTGTCCGCAAAGGACAGGGCTCTGTGTGTGAATATGTGTAGCTTCTAACATGTGTAAGTGAGCCACACTCCAAGCAGGACTGGCGATCTTAAATTGGTTTTTAGTGTAATTCTTAGCACCATCAGGATTGTTTAGCAGGTGTTGTCCAATCACAGAACCATATCTAATGTTGGACGTTATGTTTTGAGTTTTGCAAGCATGGGCTGGTTGGGTACGGTCAGTACTTGTTGCGAACAGCCAAAGGGATGTGATGTTTGATATGATCCGCCAATCATTGGGACGTACAGCCTAAATACCTGGCTTCACACAGGCATATCTGGCAATTTCGCGATTAGACAACACCTGCTAAACAATCCTGATTGTGTTAGGAATACTCAGCAGATCAGGCAGCATCTGTGGAGAGAGAAAAATTGAGTTAATGTTTCAGATCAATGACCCTTCATCATAGTTTCTGATTTTTTTTACATTGTACCATATGTCTGTCATACAACTGCTTTGTTTTGCCTTTCTGATTTAAAGGGGCATGGTCTCCATGTGGGGGTGGGGTGGTGGTGGATGAAAGAAGTAAAGTTTTGAGGAAGTTGAGCCATGTGTCACTTTAACTGTATCATATTTAGTGATATCTGTTACTGGGCAAGAAAGCTGGCAAATGTGCACTTTTTAATGAAAGGGATGGTGCTTAGCCTTTTGGGAGGTGGTATTGGGCACTCAGTCCAAGATGAGTGGTTGTCCAGTGACAAGATTTGAAAGATTGAGTCTCCTGTTGGAGGGTAAAGCTTAAGTGTTCATGCAAAATAATCATGTAGTTTAGAAGCATGGGAGTTGCCTACATATTCATACTGAGTCAATGCATTCCTCTACTGCCTGAAGGGTTGGCATTTTTTTTATATTACTCAATTTTCTTGCCTCTCTTGAACCTGTTGATTTACATTGAGGTACAATTCCTCCCCTCTCCTAACTATGCTTCAGTTCTGCCGAAGGGCCGTGAAGGCTCGAAACGTTAACTGATTTCTTCTCCACCGATGCTGCCAGACCTGCTGAGTTTTTCCAGGTAATTCTGTTTTTGTTTTGGATTTCCAGCATCCGCAGTAGCTTTTAGCTTTTTGTTTTTACAATTCCATAAATGCTGGCAGCTGCCAAAGCATTATTTAAGTGGCACTCTATGAAAAATAGCTAATGGGCTATTTAACGATGAGAGGCATCACAGCATTGGATAACTTGGAGCCCTGGGTGACTTTGGCTGAATCACTGACCATTAAAAGTCAGTGTTTGAACAGGCTGAAACACAGTCAGAAAACCTTATTTGATTTTGTGCTAAAGAAAGAGACTGCCACAATGGCTGAGGTTTTATCTTCCAGGTGCTGTTTACCTGAACAATTCCTTTCCTGTAACAAAAACAGAAGATGCTTGAAATACTCAGCAGGTCAGGCAGCATTCAGAGAGAGAAAACCAGAGTTAACATTTCAGACCAATGACCATTCATCAAAGCTAGGGAAAGTTAGGGATGTAATAGGGAGGAAAGGGTTCCTGTGTTTCTTTTAAGGAAGCCGTTTGGTTGTGTATAATGTTGAAGGCAGTGTAGCATACAGGGAAACAGAAGACACAAATAAAAGCTTGAATTGTGGTGGCTTGCTGGGCTACAGGCAGATTGTTGTTGCTTTATTTCTGAGATTTGGATTCTCATCCACTCCAAAGTAATGGATGACATTATGAAAATGTCCTAGGAGAAAATAGTGCTAGGGCAGCCCCAACCTGATTCATTATGGAGTCAAGTCTTGAGCGCAAAACTAGTTTGGCAGTCTCTCTCACAGCCCACAATGAGGGCTGGTATGAGGAAATAGAGATGTCATACAAATGCAGTAGGGGCACTCTTGAAGTCGGAGTTGGGGGGAGGGGGGGTGAAGGTGCACTGGAGCAGTGTAGAAGCAGCTGTGCTTTGCATCCAACTTGTGCTATACCTGATCTGGCTGTGCTCAATGTTAACATTAGTGCTGTGCAACACTAGCCCCCAATGTCACTTGTCCTGACCAGGCCCAAAAAACATTTTATTAGCCAAAAGAAGGCATTGTGATGCTAGTGCTGCCAAGTTCTATAGTATATATGATTCACTGAAGTTGATCCTTGGTTGATGCAAATAGTTCTTTTTTTCCCAGCAGCATGAGTCAGTGGGAGACCCTAAAACAACAGGATACGAAGTACTTGGAGCAGCTGCATGTTCTGTACCAAGATGAAAGCTTTCCCATGGATGTTCGGGAATATCTCTCTCATTGGATTGAAACTCAAGACTGGTATGTTAAATCATAAAGAAACCATCGTTTTCTATTTAAGTGAACACCACACTGCTTTTCCTGTGTTTATATGCTTCACCTGCACTCCGCCCAATGCCTCTTAACTACTTTTATGAAGCTGACTGGGGAGGGATCACAACACATTTTTTTTCCCCTCCTTCATCTCTGGCATAGATCTGCCTGGCCTCTGTTCTGGCACACTTGTGATTGTGAGCTCTTGCCCATGGATGACATGGAGAGGTCAAATTTGCCAAAAGGGAACATTATGTTTTTGAATGTGACTGAGTTGTTAGGTTGCACTCTTGACTCAAGCCTTTGTGGGTTGGAATTCCACACTAAGGTTTGAGCTCAGGGTCTAGGTAGGTACTCAAATGCAGTCTTGGAGAGTTGCTGCATTGTCAGAGAGACTGTTCTTGTTGAACTACACAAACTGACTTTTTGCCTGCCTGTTCAAGTGAGCATCAAAAAGTTACAACGGATGGGCAGTAGGATTGGCCTTCTGGAAGGTTGTGATTAAATGGGCTAAAAAGCCATTTTGATCGGAACTTGTTGAATTCTAATAAATTGTGTTAAATGATTTGCAGATGCTGCTATCTGAAGTGCAGTGTAGAACATGACATTTTACGGTTGGCAAGGTGGTGGAATGCAGCCAGTACCCAGTGAGTTAGCAGTCTTAACTAGTCATTCTTATTTGGGCCTCCGAGAGAAGGAAATCAATTATGGGACTCTTGTCCACTTTCCGATGTCTGTTACCAGGGTAGCATAGCTTTAGCAGATGTGTGGAGTTAAGTTGTTGTCTTTACACTCCAGTCCAGATAATGTTTGCTGGTTGAGTTGGAAATTGTAATTGTAACTTAAAAATGCAGTCACGGAGATTGTGCAAAATGAGTTACAATAATTATTCATTTACCATGAGCTACAGGAATCCGTCACCCTCTTTCATTCAGTTAAATCAACGGCATGTATGTCCTGCCCAAATGACTTTCTGAATTACTTGCTTTGGCTCAGTTGCTGTAAACCAGGTATTTCTACAGAAAGCTCAGTTGGAATGCAGCTGGGAGCTATGGGAAAAATCTCTGACTGTAACTCTGAAGCCCAGATTCTGCATCCTTTTCCTTTCCATACTGGCCCACAACAGATATTAAACCCAAACTCATCAACAGCCAAATACGTCTATGGTTATGTGCGCAGTTCACTTGGTCTCAGTGACCGAGTCCTACCTTTTCTTCCCTCCCAACCCCTCCTTTCCTGTCAGGTACCAGGCCTTTTGAAGCAGGAATGAGGAACTCTAAGGAGAATATGGCTCCAAGCCTGCACACCACTACTCTGGTGCCATGCCTGCACGTGTTGCAGCAGCTTTTTATAAGAGGCCAAGAACTACTAAGATGTGTTGAATGATATCCAAATATGTTCTGATGTTTTCTGCCTGTGGTTTTATAGAATAACGCAAAGCACGCTTGAGCCTGGGCATTTGTACCAGATGGCACTAGCATCCAGGTTTATGCCTGGAGATTCTCATCACCATTGTTTAGTTTTTTATTTAACTAGACCATCTTGGGAAGAATTGAACCCAGGGAAACTAGGAGGATGAGTGGCCCTAGGCTGTAGTTATTGATGCAGATATGGGATGCGGTTGTTGAAGCACATGATCAGAGTACAGTCCATCATCCTGGGAGATCTATGGGCAGTAAATATTAAGAAATACTTTAGTCATGTAATAAAAATAGTAAACAAATCATTGTTTGTGCATACTATGCTAATTTCCCACTTGTTGATAATGTGGTTAAAACTGGTTATTAGCCTGAAATGTGTCTGGCTGACTGCTGACTGAGTTTTTCTACATCATCCCTATTTTCTTAATTTAAAAAAAAATAGAATTTTAAAATTGCTTCCCTTCTCCCCCACTTTATCTCTCCTCCTGCAGGTGCTGATTTAAACTGGGGTACAGCTCTGGATGCCACTCGCCTTTTTACCCAAGTGGCCATCCTCATTTGAGCTCAGACAGTGAGCAGTGGCAGGTGATTTAACCTGCATGTTGTTATTGCTGTGATCGCTCACTTCCTGGGTTGCGTGAAGTGTGGGGTCTTGGGTGAAATATCAATAGTTACCACCTACACAGGATGAGTGAAGAGATTTGTGGGGAGCAAATTCACAAGTCAATTACCTTTGATTGTTCTCCTCAAACAGTCCTGATGGTGGAGCATAGTCCTGTCAAACTCCCAACATATTGTGCTACGAAGTGACGGGATGTAGGTTTGTGATTTTGACATACTGAGCAAATAGCCTCCAGGTGCTCACAAACAGCGGAAGGGGCAATGCTGGCAGAGGTGACAGCTTTCCCACCTGCCCATGTTCTTAAATGAGGGATGGCCCATGACAAGAAGGGAGCCAAAGTTTGCTGAGACAGTGAAACTGTGTGGTTGATGAGTGCATGCAATTTTCAAATGGAGCAAAACATGCTCTTTTGTTATATTTCTTAGGGAGGAGGCTATAACAAATTATTCACTGGCCACCATCCACTACCAAAATCTGTTGGACCAAGTCAACAATCAGTACAGCCGCTTTATGCAGGAGAAGAAGTTTGTATGTCAGCACAACTTCAAGAAATACAGGCAAAATATGCAGGTATTGTACAGCTTAAATTCTACAGTTGCTTATATATACTGTATAATTCAAACTGGCTGCTGTCTAATTACTTGTCATCTGGAACAGAATGATACTGAGAAGATGTTTAGAGCTACAGTGCTAAAGAAGAGTTTTTGACTTCTGAAGGTACTTTTTCTTCCAGGTGTTTGTTTTTCTTTTCTGATTTGTTCACCATTTTCCCCTCCCTCTTTCTTCTCCTGAAAGTGTTGATTTATACTGAACTGCCCTTCCATTCACCTTGGTTGTCCTCCAGTACTTTGTCTTGGTTCACATACCAAGCATGGTTACTTTGGTAGTGAATATTGACCGGCTATTTGACTGGGGAGCACGTATCACAGCTGAGACTGAACCTATCCTAGCTCAACACTCATGCAATTTTCCAGCTGCGGTTGCTGGATGGCAACCAAGACTGCTTATGCCCTTATTCACAGTTGAAATGTCCCAATTGTCACCTGGGTTGTGATCAGCTAACTCCACACAGAATGGGATAGTCTGGTCTGTATGCAGTTCCAACTGAGATATTGTGGGAGCTGAAACTATTCTTTCAAGGACATGTTTGAGTGAGTTTCTTCCACCCTATCTGTTCCTTTTTTACACTTTTATCCCATTAGCTTGAATAACTCCTTCAACCAAGAAAATGGAATGCAAGGACTGCTCCCAGGCTGTGAGCAGTGACTCTGCAGCTGGCTAACAGAAGGTGCTAGAGACAGCCCAGATGTGATTCTGCCAGTTGATGGTTCCTGCTCTCTGGTAGACATTGGGAGTCTCAATTCTACACTTTCTTTTGCTCCTGTGCTTTGAAGCAGGATGCATATTATTGATGGCATCCCCTGCTGTATCATGTGGCCTTGCAGATAGTTTCCTTGGACTTGCAAAGATAAGTAGACGTGTCTGTGAGGACCAACTGAAAAGATCTGTGTGTTCATTTTTTTAAAAATGTCTTTCGTTTCTAGTTATACAACCACTTGAAGTATCACTGAGTCCACCTAATAACTCAGTGTCCAAACTGAAACTGCACCATACAGAGCAGCAAGGCTGCAGATTTGATTTCTGGTGTCTGTTAGCTGATTTCAGCTGATGTTGATTTTTATGGGTGCTGCAACCTGCCTCAGTGTTGTAGGAGTGTTCTAATTGGCTGCTGTTCCCCTGGGCAAAAAAACGAGAGAATTCAGCCAAGATTAGTGCTTTTAAATGCTATTTTCCTGGCCTGTATTGGAGTCACAGCAAGAACTGGGTCAGGCTTGGCTGAGATTGATTAGCCTATCAATACTAGTCTACATTTGACCATTAGGAATGGTCACTTAAATGTGGTACCAGAGATACATGGAACCAAACCTCAGGAGGGAAAAGAGTGAAAATAGGAGGAGAGAATTAACTACAAGCACAGTTGTAGGATCTGAGTTAACTTGTTAGTCTTTGTTAACAACTGGATGCTGGGAATTCCAGAAGGTAATTGTAGTTTTGTTTTACACTCCTATCCTCAGTCTCAATTATTTTGTACCAATTCTGCTCCCAGGCCTGTAGCAGTGCTGCTCTGATCAGCTGCCAGAAGATGAGAGAGTGGTCTCCATTAACTTTCCCTTCTTACTGGCTGCAGAATGGAGCTCAAACTACCACTATATAGTGCATCAACACCACCTTGAAGGTCCCCCAGAGACTGGGTGGTGTAGTGGGTTGGACACTGATCTTTAGATTTTGGGTTCAAACCCAGTCCAGACTGATGGGGTAAGTGTGAGGAGAGGTATTGGTGGCATAGTGGTATTGTCACTAGGCTAGTATTCTAGACACCCATGGTAATGCTTTGGGGACCTGGGTTTGAATCCCACCACGGCAGATGGTGGAATTTGAATTCAATCAAAATTAAACCACAAAACCATTGTCAATTATTGCAAAAACCCACCTGGTTCACTAATGCCCTTTTAGGGAAGGAAATCTTTCCTTCTTTCTTTCCCCTTTAGGGAAGGAAACCTGCCACCCTTACCCGGTCTGGCCTACATGTGACTCCAGACTCACAGCAATGTGGTTGACTTAAAAATGCCCTCTGAACAAGGGCAATTAGGGATGGGCAGTAAATGCTGGCCTAGCCAGTGACACCCACATCCCGTGAATGAATTTAATTTAAAAAAAAAGTATCCTCTGTCAACTCACTATAATAGTTCTATATGAAATATTTGGGCCTGTTTTAACCTAGGTAGTTGCCAGATTCTGTGGCTACAGAATGGCTAGCGTGGAAAATGCATTGCATTAAAGAGTGCTTTTTTGAAGTCAGACTGAGGTACATTGAAGTAAGGGAGTTCTGCTGTACATAGTCTTGGAACCTTTGGAGTTGACAGTTGAAAGTGTTTATTTCTTAGCACTAATATCCTTCTGTTCAATGAACAAGAAAAATACAAGCACAACGACACAGTTAAATAAACCACTTTTATTCTCGTATCCATTCTTGTGACCTTTTAAGCTGATGTTTTGGTGTCAAATTATGCTATTGTGTTGTAAACTCTGACTCTGTTTAGGAAATGGATCCAGGCTACTGAGAATGGTTTCACAAGAGGGCCCTTGTAACCATAAGGCTGAGATTATATCTGTCAGTCTGGTTGGTTTGAAACTCTAGTCCCATAGGTGAAAGGAGAGCGTTCTGACAAGCTACAACATCAAGTCCCTTTTATTTTGTTATCAACATGGTAGTTTAAGTGATTTGGAGTGGGTACTTGTGAGAAACTGAGGCAAAATTGATCCTGGTGCTGAAGAGGTCCATGATGAGGCCATCATTAGTAATGAAAAGTTGGAGTGACCAGTGCATGAAACTAAATGTTTTTAATGAAATTGTCTGATCTCTCTGTGCTGGGTAAAACATACTTGCATGGGGAAATGGAGAATTTTCAGTCCACTTCATTGCTGTTAAAACAGGAAGCACTAACCATCTGAAATAGGAACTAAATATTGTGAATGTTGAAACATTTTTGATTAAGAACAAGAGATACATCATGAATTTTACTAGGGGTTTTTGTTTAAGCAATAGTCTTTTTCTAAACCTCAGTTCTACTCCCCCACCCCACCCCAAAATAATCCAAGCTAAGACCTGTCTACATATGACACCCCCCCACCAAGTTGCATATATTTTAGCAGGGGTCAATGGAGAGTGTTCAGGAACACCAGAAGTAAGTGTTAGAATCTAGGATTTCCTCATCTCTATGCATAACTACCACACTGGATGGCACATCTACCCACAGGGAGTCTGTTCTTCCATATTTTGCCAAAGGGGAAGAATTTTATACTGATGATTAACAAAAGGTGTGTGTGTGTGAATGTAGATGGCCAACCCAGAAATAATCCATTCTAGTTGGTTATTGCTGTGTATTTGGCAGGTATCTCCTAGATTGTGGAATTTTGGCTTTTGCTTGACTCCACTCACTGACTGCCATCAGTGTAGTTCCATGTTGCTAGGGAGCTGGCCGTACTCCATGGGACAGAACATTGACACTCCACCCAGCAAATGTGATTTATACTTTGAGATGACCAGCCTGTAACAAAGCAGTAATGTGTTAAGATGATGATGATGGAGACATAGCAAGCTTGAGTAACCCATCATCATTAACCCCTCCCACCCCACACACACATGTTATTTGTGAAATATGTTGCTGACTCTTGGTGTATACTGGTGAATCTTTGTGGGAAAGGGTTTTTTCCATTTTATTTCAACAGTGTTCTTGGAAGTAGACATTTTAATGTGCTTGAATCTCTCAATCTCATCTCAACTGTTATTGTGGTTGCATGTAGCCTAGACTGTTTGAACTTGTGTGATCAAATATTGAAATAACATGTCCAGGGACTTGCTATTTAAAAAAAACATACATTAAGCATGTATGTGCTATCTTGTATATCTTGCACTGTATTCTACCAGACCATTTTTCCTTGATTTGTGCCAAATCCCATTTGGTGGAGTGCTTTAAATAAAGAAATGAAGGAGTCATCTTGTTTGCAAATTTTATAATTTGCGTTGGTACACAGGTAGCCCTGTTCAGAATTATTGTATTTGTTTGTGGTTCTTTTGCTGCATTTTACCAAATCTTTTATGTTTGTTGCTGTTACTGGCTCATCTCTTTAACAAAGACTACATTGAAATATCATGTGCCTGGCATCGTTGGCTACATAAGAAAGGAGAAAAAAAAGATCTGATTGAGGTTTTTAAAGTTCAATTCAAACTGGCCGATGGTAGTTCCAGTTTGGACAGATTGCTGGTGTTTTCAGCTTTGACCACAGTGGTTGTGAAAGCCACAGCTGTAAGTTCATGGAGGAAGTGCAAAAAAAGAAACATTTTTTCCAAGAACCTAATTTCGGTAATTGAGCGTGTCATTATGGCTGGTGTTCCAATGCAGCACCGAGAGAGTGTTGCATTGCTTTAAGGTACCGCCTTTTGAAAGAAAGTTAAATTGAGACCCCCATTAGGTGGATGTAAAGAATCCTGCAGCACTATCTGAAGAACGGGGAGTTCTCCAAGTGTTCCAGCCAGAATTCCTCTTTCAATCAAGGCCAACAAAAACATATTAGCTGCTCATTGCTGTTTGAATCTTGCTGTGCGCAATATGGCTGCGGCATTTGCCTACAAACGTTGCTGTGTTTCAAAGGAACTGATGTGTGTAAAGCACTCTGTTTAACAGATCTTGAGCATCCAACTGCATTTGCAAAGCCCTAATGCCTTTGGCCCTACTGGTTTATCTGGTGGGCCATTCCAAACAATTAACACCGTTTTGAGCAAATTCTTTGGAATATCTTCGAAATTTGTAAGTTAGTGAAAAATAAACTTAGGCTCTCTGGTCCTGCTGATCTGTTTTTCTTTGAAGTAATGTTCTGGAATTATCTCTCTCCTCTACCTTCTGTGAACAAATGATGAGCTAGACCTGCTAGCATTGAACCTCACTTTAATGGGAGGGCATTGTGCTTGATTCAGGTGAACTGTCTTGTCTCCTTTTTTCCCTCTTCCAAGACCATCCCACCCCTCCATCTCCCATAAATTGTATAGGAAATTATAGGCATGAACCAATATCCTACTGATCTGTGGCACAGTATGGAGCATCCACTGCTGAATCTTAAAATATAAATTGATTGTGTGGCTTTTGATGCAATATTGCAATTCCAGTTTGTCTCAACGCTCTAGTTGTGGTCACAGCTCCAGAAAGTTAAACCCATGTACCCATTAAGTTGTGCATATATATCTCAAATTGCTGATGCAAACAAATTTTTTGTCCTCATTTTGGATTTATCTGAGGCAGCAGCGCTAAGAACAGCTCTTTTCAAAGCTTTGAGCCTCTGCAATTCAAACGGGACAAACCAGTGAGTAAATGCCTGGGCTTTGTTTGGGAAGGATGTGAAAGGAGAAAGGGTGGGGCAATATGGCAGCAGTTTGGAATAACATGCATTCATCATACTCCTGGCTATTCTGATAGGTAAGAAAGCACTATATAGTAATGTTTGATCCTATGTTTAAGGTTCACTGCCAAATTCCTCCAATTCTTTCTTGCAAAAAACATTGAAGCAGGTCAGGTAAAACTAGCAATACCGTAAGATGAATTTTATAAATTCCCAATTCATGGGGTGTGGGCATCGCTGGCTGGGCCAGCACTTATTGCCCATCCCTAATTGCCCTTGAGAAGGTGGTGGTGAGCTGCCTTGAACCGCTGCAGTCCCTGTGGTGTAGGTACACCCACAGTGCTGTTAGGAAGGGAGTTCCAGGATTTTGACTAATAATTGACAGGATCTTACTAATTTACTGAATCCAAGATTTTCCAAATTCTTAGTCCTTTAATTGGACCTTGGATTAAAGAACGTGGGTGCTTCAGTATCTTGGAGTTCCACATCCCTAAATTAACTAAATTATATAACGCAAAGCTGAAAGAATTATACATGGTCCAGGCAACTAATGATATCTAAGAATAACAGATCTCTCCCAATAGGCAAGTGCCTTTTTGAGTCAAGCCCAAACTTTCTTAAGAGCCTTGCAAACATTATTTTTATAACGTCAGGTGGCTGGAAAGTAAAGCTCTCCCTGCTGTTTTGAGTTCATTATGTACCATTCCATCTCCAACTTCCACTTCACCCCAGCAAAACATTGTCTGTCAAATGTCACAGATCATGGAGAATTCCTGTTATGTCTCTTTCCTTTGCCGACAAGCCTTCGAACTAAAAAGAACAACGAAACATGACCCAAAAAAAAGCAGACATGTTCCCATTTTAAATATGACTAAAAACCAATGTTGTGGCGCAGCTACAATTTAAATTAAGCAAAATAGAAATAATAATGGGACATTTTAATGGTCTGTCTAGTTGATCTGGAACATGTCTGAAAGGGCAGTGGAAGTATTTTCAATAATAACTTTCAAAAGGGAATTTGATAAATACTTGAAAAGGAAATATTTGCAGGGGTACTGGGAAAAACAGGAGTAGAGATTAATTGGATAACTCTCTTTCAAAGAGCTGGCATGGCACAATAAACCAATGGCCTTCGGTGCTGTAAGATAAAAGGTGGAACCCACAATCAACACAGAACCTCTCCCTGTATTATAGGTAGTTATGTTAATGCTTTGGCTTCTCTTTCATTAGGAATGTTATGGAGAGAACCCAGTTCTGTTGGCAAAGATTGTCGCTGCTCGCCTGAAGCAGGAGAGGAAGATACTAAACGCTGTTGTAGAGGATCAGCAGGTATGAGGAATGCAAATGAGGACTGAAAGTCGTGGGTTTATTTATTTATTGATTCGCTGATCTGTTCTCTTGATGGTTCTTCAGAAACCCAGACTGACAGACCCATCTGGAACTTTCCATTCTACTGATCATTCACAATATGAGCTGTTCATTAGTGATATGGGGCTAATAATCTAGTCCTGGTGCAAAGACACCAGGGTTGTTGTTCCTTGGCGCACTGTTGTGCGTCTTTGGTGCAGTGAACTGACATGCTATGATGTGAAGTCAGATCACATATATGAGTTTCCTATGTTCCTGGTTAACAGTGCTGGGTGCACCCAGTAGCCAGGGGTGCCACCTGGTGCCAGCAGTGCTTCAAGGGCTACTGCTTGCCCTGAAGTTGACCTGCTCTAGAAAAGAGGAAGGAATAGCTGCAGCAAGCGCAAATGTTAGAGCGATGCCATTTCATGAGCCATCTCTGGAAATGATGCTGGAAGAGGCCCTGTGAGAAGGATGGGCCATTTTGGAGGTGAGGATGACTCTCCAGTGAAGAACAGCTTGGATGGAGCTGACTGAAAGACTGAATGCTGTAGCACCTAGTAGAAGGTGAAAAAATGATTTGCTGGTCTTGGGTAGGTTACTAAGGTAAGTCCTGTTCTCATGTTGCTTTGTTTTATAGTGTCGCTATGCAAGATGCCTTAGCGACACTGCAGTTGTTTGGACCAGCATCACACAAAGAAACAGTGCCCTGGCAGCTGTTTAATGCACTTTCCAAATGCACTTTCCAAATGCACAAGTGTGCTCCTATTTTGCTGAAGAATTATATAATGCTACTGTTGCATTTTGCTTGCCCTGATATTAGAAAACAAAAACACTGCAAGCTGCCAACATATGATATACTTGCATGCTGCATGTTCAGACCTCCAAACATATGAATTAGGAGTAGGCCTTGCAGAAGTTTTGCTGCTGGTTGCACATGTTCCTCTTCTATCTGCCTACAGTGGAAGCCTGTCTATAATGGTAATGTAAGGAAAGCTGGCTGGGGAGGTTGGGTGTGCTGGATCAACTAAGTTAAAATCCTTGCCTCCTGGTGAGAAGAGAGCCCTGGGGGATTCTGGATTTGGAAGCAGTAGACTGCATGGGGGATTCTGCTTTACAAAATCAGCCCTGTTCTCCACTAGGCTCATTGAGTCTTTAAAATTAAAGGTTGAGAGCATATCCCCATAATGGAGTCATAATGCTGAACAGCACTCCAGAGACGCTGTGTCCATTTTAATATGAGCCTTGCATAGAAAGTTTGGTTTTCCTGCTGGCTACTCCTGAAATAGGCTCCTATCTTTGTAATTGTTGCCAATACCTGCTCAGCTTATTTACGCGGATTACAGTGTTTATTTGCTGCATTCCCAAAACGACTAAAATGAATCACAGCCAGAGTGATCTCCTGCACTAGTTGTGTGTGTGCGTGCGTGCGTGCGTGCGCGTGTGCGTGTGCGCGTGTGTGTGAGCATCCGCACCTTAGGGCAACTAATAGGACGTCCTCTTACGCTGGCTCTCCAAGGAGCAGACCAGTCAGTCCTATGCCACTGCTTGATTCCCATAGCCCTGCAGGATTTTTTTCCTTTGAGTACCCATTCAATTTCCTTTTGAAATCATTGTTTCTGCTTCCGACACCCTCGTGGGCAGCAAGTTCCAGGCCTTTGCCACTTGCTGCATTTATATTTATATATATTTTTTAAAAAAACCTCACATTCCCCTTGCACCTCTTGCCCAAAACCTTTAAACCTGTGTCCCCCTGCACCTTCTCCAAACATGTCATCATCTTGTACCCCTCTATCAGATCACCCCTCTTCTCCTTGGAGCAAATGAGATTAACCCCCAGCTTTTCCAACCTAACCTTGTAACTAAAATCTCCTCAGCACCCTATCAAGGACCCTCACATCCTTAGGTGTGGTGACTAGAATGGGTGCGATACTCCAGTTGTGGCCTAACTAGACCTTTTTTAAAGGTTCAGCATAACTTCCCTGCTTTTGTACTCAATACCTCTATTTCTACCATTTGGCTGCATTCCCCAAAGCACAGAGCATTACTGATCACATGCATGTCACCATAAAAGCCCCTGCTCCTAGTGGCACTGCTTTAGGAACAAAGTGGTTTCACTTCCAGAATATGCATCTGGTCTTGCACATTGCTGCTCATTACTCTGGGCAAACAGGCCACTATCATTGCCCACAGCCTTACATCAGGCTCCATCAATACAGCAGCAGTTCTTCACTGCCATCTTGGTCTGCTGTGAACTCAAATGAAATCTCATGCCTGATTACAATAACAATCAAGCTAAATTTTATTTTCCCTATGGTGTGCAGTGCAGGTCTGTTCCCTCATGTGTAAGTATACGCTGTAGCATTACACACAAGGACGTTTTAACCTGATTTTTGTAAGCTGCCACTGACTGGACTGAATCTCAACATGCCAGATTTTTCCAGCAAGCATTTTTGAGGCCACATACTGCCATCCATTGGCCTCACTGACCTACAGAAATTCCTAGAAACTGGTACCATGCAGTTTAAACATAGTCTCTTTGCCTGGAAAAAATGTTGAACCTTCTGCATTGATGGTTTTGCAAAGATTGTTTTTGCTGCATTTGCCTGATTATTCCTCTTGCTGTGCTTGTTTTTAAAATGGCAAATAGCTGCAGCAATACAAATGGTACCCAGCAAGTTTAGGCAAATGGGACTATGGTATGTTCAGTTCCAGACTGCTGTTAAACTCTGGGTAAGGAGTGCTGTTTCAAAATGGAACATTACATGCAGGTGCAAAGACATCTCTGGTGCGATGTGTGCACCTGCTACTGCCCCAAGGCCTTTTGTATACAAAGAATATTGCGCTCCTACCTGGACATAGAGGAGACTTTCTTTGCCTGTCTTGTGAATTAGAGGTTGCAATCATAGTTGTGCAGTTAGCCCCATGATGATCTTGGCATGACATCTGGGGCAGGGAATGCTTCCCATAGCAGTAATGGTTATTGCAACATGGAGCCTTCATGCTCTCTGATACTTCCAAGCCGCACTGGGGAAACCTCTTGCCAGGTGAGAGTCTGCAGTGGAATTGTGTGTAAAGGAAGTAACTACAAGTTTGTAAGAGCAACGCTTTGGGAAAGGAAGCATAAGCTGGACAGGGCGCACAGCTTTCACTGACTGAGGTTCCTTCCAGTGCCGAGCCATGCATGGTACCCATGTGGGATCAAACTGCTTCATGTCAACCCCATGGCTGCCTTTGAAAAGAGAGGGTTGCACGAAATTAACGTTCAAGCAATATCTAGTGGATGGCCTTTTCTTGAGAGGCATTCCACAGTGGTGTTTTATATTTGAAGAGATGCTTAGTTTATGGTTCTTGAGGATCGAGAGCACTCCTCTGCATTCATGGCTGTTGACCCCTACTCCTCCATGAGAAAGAGGAACAGCTCAGCTTGAACACCTTTGTGTCTGTATTATTGTACTTGGTTGCCACCTCCCCCTTCAGGAAAAGTGTGCTGTGCAGTAAAAAGAAAGTGAGGAGCACCCTTGGCTTCACTTTGCTTCTGATATAAATATGTTGCTTCCTCATTTACTACCAAATACTAGTTTCAGGGTGACTGCATTCAATTGGTTGACAAACACCCTCTGTGCAGCTGTCAACTGTGCTTTGACTAGAGGGGGAAGTTCAGGAATTTGAAGCCAAGTTTGAAAGGTGATGTTACATCTAGGTTTTTCCACAGAGTAGGTCAGGAAAGGAGAAAAAATAATAGTTTCTAAATAGAAGCAGGGTCTTTCTTTTTGTTCCAATGTAGAAAGGTGGTCTAGATGCCCAGTGAAATCCAGGAATCTGAAGCCAAATTTGAGAGAATCCACAGCCATGTCTTTTCCAGATCTTCATTTTTCTCCCTCCTTCATTTTTCTCACTGTACTTCCAGGAAATTACCCATGGGCGTGGAGCGAATCCACAGAACAGATTGGGAAACTGTTCAACCTACACCGCCGTCAATCCAAAACCACTCTAACCTCAGTCAAAGAGCTTCAGCATGCAGATAATGCTTGTGTGTGCACTCACTCAGAAGCTGAGCTACAGGTCATTGTCGACGATGACTCCAAAACATAAGAGAAAATGGCCTTTCACTAAATCCCCAGAAAACGGGTCCTCTTCCAACCAGCTCCCACAGCAAAACATCCTACCCTGCCCCAGTTGATTAAGATCAATGTCAAGATCCTGGAAAATGAGGACCCTTTCTTGAGAGCCGCCTCTTGATGAAGACGGACCGACATGATGAAATTCTTCATTGCCTTCAATATGCCAGCTTTACCTTCAGCTGACAGAGTATTTGAGGACCAGGATCTCAAACCAAAGACTAAGGTCATGATTTACTGAGCAGCAGTGATCCCCATACTCTTATATGCTTTGGAGACTTGGACAACCTACAGCAGGTACTTCAAAGCACTGGAGATTTGCAAGATCCACCAAATCCAATGGCAAGAAAGGCGGTCCAAAAGCAATGTCCTCTCCCAAGCCAACCTGCCCAGCATCGAGGTGTTAAATCACTCAAAACCAGCTGCTCTAGGTGGGACATGTCATTCATATGCCTGACACCAGACTCCCGAAGCAACTGCTCTACTTGGAATGCGGTTGGGGTGGGACACTCCCAGGAGGACAGAGGAAATGCTTTAAGGATGTTCTCAAAGCATCCCTGAAGAAATCAAACATAACCCACTGACTCAATCCCTGGCTTGTGACCGAAGGCACTGAACACATTGAACGACTTCATGAATATGCAGAGATAAAGTCGAGGTGTTGGAGGGAACGCACAAACCTCCAAGCAATCCTTCAAGTACCACCTGTGCTGCAAGTGGCAGAGTCTGCAGATCGTGAATTAGACTTAATCAACCATCTCGGAACCCATTGAACCACAAGTCATCCTTGATCCTGCTGGCTGCCTAAGATGATGATGATTGGAGGGCAGCTATCTGTGCCAAATAGAATCATCCTACTTTCTGCAACTTTAAATCTAAGTGTCAGCGGATGCATTGTTGCCCAAGTCTCGCTGTACCAAGTTCTCTCTTTTTCAGCTACAAACATCGTTTTCTTTCACAGTAAACTTCTGAATTGCTGGATTTTGTACCTCCAGTCAAACTACCCGAGTAAGCTTCCAGCATTAGTTGATTTAAACGGATGGGGTTGGGGGGGAGCAACTGACTGATGCCGATCTCAAAATATAGTATGGTCTGCACAACAGCCATTTGCAACTCTCAATTTTTCCAGAATCTCAAAATCTTGATGCCATAGGCACTACCTTTGGGTTTGATATACAGCAATGCACATCACTTTCAGTCTCATGGTGATGTTATATCAAAGGGCACATGTCACCCTAGGGTGGATGCAGTGGATTAGAAGACTGCAAGCTCAAAATGATCTCCACATTTCTCTTCACAATAGCTGCTATAAATTCTAAGTGACATGAGTTTTAGTGGTCATAATGTAGCTTAAAGTGGATATGAATTTGCATTGTAAAATAGCCTATGACTTTTTACTTATTGGAGAAAGAAAATAAAAGATGGGTAGAACTTTTAAAATGTCTGGGTGAGGGGCTAAATTATTGAAGGAGAATTAATCTATCCAGATAAGTGTTTGAAAGAAAAGTAACTCTTCCTGATTAAATTTATAAAATGTATATGTTCAGAAGGCTATCACTGCATCACAGTGCCTTGGTGCTGCAGTGTAGTGGACTACTGTACCATCCCTTGAAGTTTGCTTGACTTAATGGAACTGTTTGTAACATAGCACTCTGATCAGAATGTTCTTCATTATTGAGGCAGCTGTTTTCTTCTTTCTAGACGGTATTGGACACAACTCAACCTGTGGACTTTGAAAGGTACCAGGATATCGAACAGAAAATTACTGCCTTGAGAAATGGCGTGCAAGTGAGTGCCGCATGTGGTCGAGTGCTGGTTTCGCACAGCCTTTCGCACACTTGCCTTGAACTGTCAGTAACTTTTCCTCTTCTACAGTTTTTTCAAACTTTGTATAAGCTGTGGTGGAAGATTTATCTTGCTGCAAGTTTAATAGCAGTTTTTACTTTTTTCTACAATTGAGCAGTTTTAATTTGCCATTTTCCACCTTGTATTTTTTTAAAAAAAAGGAAAGATAGACTAGTCAGAAAAAGTAAAATAGGTCTGATAAAGAATGGGTGGATATTGAGGCAATGGGACACATTGTTTTCATTTACAATTAATACAGTAATAAAGCTGTGCCTGATATTTGCATAGATTTATTACTATCACATTGGCACTTGGTCAGGTGTGTGAACTAGAAGCAAACAAATCCAGGCAACCCAGGGAGGCAGGCATTTCTGTGGACCAATTGGCACTCTGAAGATTAATTTAGAGAAAAACTTTCTCAAGCCTTTGCTAATTATATTCGAAACTGTTGTGTACAGGCATGTGAGCAGGAGTTGAGATTTCTAGAGGAACAACAAGATGAATTTGATTTCAAATACAAGACGTTCAAGTTTCAAGGTGAGTGGCTTTTTGTAGCTTCGGTCCTCCAGTTCAACTTTGTCTCCACAAATCCAGAACAAGAAGGTGGGAGGGCATTGTGTAGTATGAACAATCCATAGGTTGTAAAAGTCTGTGATAAAATGACTCTACCAACTGGGCAGGTTGCATTGTGCTCTTCAATGACCTTTGTGGCAGCCGTATTGGATTAAACACAATCAATAATTTTAATGCAGTTGTTTCCGGTCCTCGCTCTTCTGAGGGAGTTGACTTTGACCTTGGATGGAGCTGCGCTGAGGCACCAGTTTTTATTTATTTATTTATTTTTTTGCCCCATCATCACCACCACCAGTACCTTGCCCAGGTGACGCTTCTCCTTGTGTCAGCCTTGACAGTGGTGTTGGCAGACTATCTGGCTATAGTGGAGGAGTTATCCCAGTTGAGCTAAAAATTGTGTACATTGACTGAGTTATTCTCTCTGTTGCCAGAGTCACAAGAAATTATTCTGGTGCAGGGACCCTGGCTCTTGCTATCACTACCTCCCCAATCCAGGGGAGCTGAGCCCAATTGTAGAACTGCTACTACCATTTTTGAGTGGCGCTGAGTGATGTCTTTATTTATTGGATCATCAGTCCCCAAATTATAAGGGTTAAAATAACGATAGCACTGGTATTCATACACAGCTGGCATTTATATCATACACTCAACACAAAAAAACATGCCCAAGGAAGGAGTGGTGGACGCAGCAGGAAATTGAGGTGCTTCAAAGAAAGAGGTGGATGACAAACCAATGGAATATTCCTATTCAAAGTATTGACGATATTGTTACCCTTCAAACACTAAACAAGTGGGATAGAAATGGTTTTCCTTTCCTCAAGTGGGGCCTTCCCCAGTTGGTATCCAGTGTTGACGGAGAGCACTAGCTGTGAAATTCTTATGTGCCCTGCAGAAAATTCTCTCTTAAATGTATAAATTAATCTGTACAGTGTATTTATGGCCAATTCCATTGTCTTTTAGAATCTCACAGTTCCCCTCAGCAGGTACAAGAAGAGATGAAAGTGCTACAGAATATGCTAAATATTCTGGACAGCAATAGGAAAGTAAGTCATTCTCTTCTACACAGCTGTCTGGTATGCAAAGTATGTTACTGAGACTTGTCACTTAACGCAGGGTACTGAAGATAATTCTAGCATCCCTCCTGCCCCCACTGAGGTCAACTAATGTGGCAAAGATTGGAGTTTGAACCCAGGATTTTCCTGGTCTACTTAGTAGATAAACTTACACTTTTGGGAATCTCCAATTTTAAGTTTATTATTTGTAATTCTGGAATACTACCATGTTCCTGGAATATAGAGGCTTCATGTTTACTTGGGGTCTAAAACTTAATTGCATGTTTAATTATGAGATTTTTTTTGTTTCTGCATAAAAGTGGAATCATTTAAATCTTTGTATTGAGAAAATACAAATATAAATTGCTACTCATTATTGTGGGCTCTATGTAACATCTTCTATGCATTTCCCTTTGTGTCATCAGCACAGTTGCAATGATTCAACAAAATTGCATTTGTTAATCTTTTGTAATTGACTTTTCTTTAAAAAATAAGTCCTGATGGCAAGGCATTCATTTCAGTTCCACATATAATTTAGATTAATGCTAATCAAGCCATTAATTGATTTGTATTTTGTTTTCCTCCCTCTTGAGCCTTCTTTTGCCAGGTTTTGTCTTGAGTGGGTGGGCACATAACCTTTTCAGGTCTTTGCTAATTAAATTCTAACCTGTCATTCTGACATGCATAAGATCAGCTCCATTATTTTCTTTTTCTCTTCTCCCCCTTCTGCTCTTGGGTCCAGTTTCTGGCCCAATAGTGTGCCAAGGCTCCCCTCAATGAGAAGAGCATACCCTAATTGTACCAGTGTTGGTATTTGTCCATTTCCTAAATCAGCCATCAGGCTACTTGAGTAACTTGTGGTCAGGTTTGTGCTGTGGGTCTGTGCCCATTTCCAAACTCATTTAAATAGGATCCATATAACCAGCAGGAAGAGATGATGTTTAGCTTAGTGGTCTGAATTTGAGCCCTGGTCCCAGAGATGAAAGACCAGTGCCTAATCCATCCTGTTTGATATGCTTTGAGAATTTTATTTTGTCTTTGGCAGAAAGCAATTGATAAATTCAGTGAGCTTCTAAAGGAAGCTGGGAAGCTGCTGGACACACTGGTGAAAGAGGAGCTGGCAGAGTGGAAACGGCGGCAACAGAAGGCTTGCATTGGTGCTCCTTTGGACGTTTGCTTGGATCAACTGGAGAGCTGGTACGCAGAACGGTAGCTTGTGTTGATTTGGGCGAGGGAGGCCTTGCTCACACTGATTCAAACCTTGTCCAACACATGAACAATTTCTTGCATGGGCCACCGGATAGCAGTCAGAAGTAGAAACCCTGGCTGATTTGGTTATATTTTATTTTTCTTCTTGTTTTCCATTCCTTAGCCCAGGGGAGCTATGCTCAGTTGTAGCACAGGTGGCAAGTTGGAGGCAATTGTAAAGGAAAGCTGGTGACTCATGAAATTGTTATGGTAGCTACAGAGGAAATAAATACTAAAAAAATACAGTCCCCACCACTTCTAGCTTGCACAAACATGCCACTATACTTGAAGGCTAATGTAACGTTTGGATATTGTCAAGCTCCTTGGGCCAGCAGAATGTATCAATGTGTGTTGCCTTCGAGTTCTCTCTGCCTGAGGGTGTTTGCGGGGAGGGGATGGTGCGGGAGGCCTGACCCACAACACCACCATGGGTAGGGCAAGGAGGCAGGTCCCAAACCCACCCCAGCTGGAATGGAGATCGAACCCCATGCTGTTGCCCTTATCTGATCCACATCGGCTGTCCAGCCAACTAAGCCAACCAGCCCCCTGCTAAGGAGTCTGAGTTGCTCTGACAGCATTCATGCATGTTGTATCCTGGAGCTATGGATAATGATGATAGAGGCTCCAATTTTTGTCCATCACATGGCTGACCAGGAATCCGTCCAGCTCTTATTGCCTGCCATTAGTGAGTGTTGGAAGGATTTACAAGTTGATACTTGACCTATTTGGCTGCATTGTGAACACCCTTTTTTTTGGAAAATATACTTTATTCATAAAATATCTGGAAGAACATTACAGAACAATTCAAAATGACCATCACAAAAAGTGCAATCATATTCCAGTTTTCCACGTAGATCATGAGGTGCTTCAATACAATCAATGAACATTACAGACGTTTTAACATGGTCATTACCAACAGTCAGTGCAATGGTATTCAAGTTATTGACATAGATCATGTTGCATTCTGAGGTGCTTCAATACAATTATAATACAATTAGTATTCACTACATACATTCATTGTGAGTCATGCAGACAGAGGGGTCTATACAATTCCCAGCCCCTTGGTGCACTATGGCAGAAAGGTCTTAGGCAGCGACCTTTCCACATTGTGAACACTTTTTTTTGAAAAATATACTTTATTCATAAAATATCTGGAAGAACATTACAAAACATTTCAAAATTGCCATCACAAAAAGTACAATCAGATTCAACTTTTACACATGGATCATGAGGTGCATCAATACAATCAATGAAGATTACAATCATTTCAATCTGGTCATTACAGACAATCAGACAATGGTATTGCAGGTATTGACATACATCATGTTGCACTCTGAGGTGCTTCAATACAATTATAATACAACTAGTATTCAATGCATACCTTCATTGTGAGCTGTACAGTCTGAGGGGCTCTACACAATTTCCAGCCCCTTGGTGCCCTATGGCAGAAAGGTCTTAGACAGTGACCTTTCCCCATTGCGCCTTTGCGGCGGCTGCCCCAAGTTTTAGTGCGTCCCTCAGCACGTAGTCCTGGGCCTTGGAATGTGCCAGTCTGCAACACTCGGTCGGGGACAACTCTTTGCGCTGGAAGACCAACAAGTTTTGGGCAGACCAAAGAGCATCTTTCACTGATTTGATGATCCTCCAGCTGCAGTTGATGGTTGTCTCGGTGCGTGTCCCTGGGAACAGCCCGTAGAGCACAGAGTCCTGCATCACAGCACTGCTCGAGATGAACCTCGACAGAAACCACTGCATCTCTCTCCAGACCCTCTTTGCAAAGGCACAATGCACAAGGAGGTGAACAACTGTCTCGTCCCCACCACAGCCACCTCGAGGGCAACCTGTAGAGGGGGTGAGACTACTGGCGTGTAGGAAGGATCTGACGGGGAGGGCCTTTCTCAGCACCAGCCAAGCTACATCTTTGTGCTTGTTGGAAAGTTCTGGTGATGAGGCATTCTGCCAAATGACTTTGACAGTCTGCTCAGGGAGCCATCCCACAGGATCCACCCTCTCCTTTTCCCGCAGGGCCTCTAAGATGTTACGTGCCGATCACTGCCTGATGGACTTGTGGTCAAAGGTGTTCCTCTGCATAAATTTTTCCACGAGGGACAGGTGGTACGGCACGGTCCAACTACTTGGAGTGTTCCGCGGCAGCGTAGCCAGACCCATCCTTCACAACACTGGGGACAGGTAGAACCATAGCACGCCCTTCCTTGGCCATCAAGCTCTAAAGTGGGACTTGAACCCAGAGCTTCTGGCTGACTGTGTCTTGAGACTGTGTCCCAAGACTTCCTTTTACAATGCATGTAAGTAAATTAGGATACCTTGAGAATGTTTAAAATCTTAATTGGCTGTTGCCACAGCTTTTTACTTTGACTTGAAAGCCACTGTTAAGTGCTTGTAGCAGACAACATGATTAAAGAAACAGCTCATTTATCATTATACTAATTACATAGAAAATGACAGCTACAATCAGCAAAGCATGGTGTAAATCTACAAAGGCTGAACTTAATTGATAAAAGAATTGTGTTTTGCTTTTGCTGGGAGGTCATCTTTGCTGATACAACTTTGGTATTACTACTGCAGTGTGGGGCTGTCTTTTTATTTTAACGTTGAGGGCACCATGACAAGGTGTGAGCTAGTGAGTAAACTCAGCTAACTGTCGAAGAGAGAAGATAAAATAAGAAGGGTTTGCCTGGGCTAAACCCTGGTACTGATTATCTCCACTGCCTCATAACTCCTGTTAAATTCTTATCTTACAGGTTTACTGCAAGTGCAATGTGTCTGTTTCAAGTGAAAAGGTTGCTGAAGAAACTGGAGGAGCTGGGAATTAAACTGACCTATGATAAGGATCCCTTTAAAACACAAAGACCTGCTTTGGAGAAACAAGCTGTAGCCCTGCTAACCTGGCTCATGCAAAGGTGCTGGACAGGGCCTTGGGAGATTGACTTTATTTTACATCACTTGAGACATATTCTTAGTACCTATATACTTTGCCTGATGGCTTATTCTGTAGCAGCTGTTGTACCACAGCATAAATTGTTGCACAGGAGTTGTGTTTTTTTTTTGGTGAACTCTTATCCAGTATTAACAGTTTTAGCCAAAGATGTTATTGTATCCTCCAATCACTATACAAATTCTTGCTGCTTTTAATCTAATTAAATGATCCACAAGATATTTTCCCAGGACAGCAATGTGCCTTTACCCAAAGTCAGCAAATAAGTAAGGACTAGATGGAGGGCAGAGGAGCATAAACACCAGCATGGACTAGTTGGGTTGAATGGCCTGTTTTTGTGCTGTACATTCTGTATTGTTTTAGCATTTCATCTTTTCCCCATGCCATATACATGTCAGTAATTGGGAATGTTTTCCATGGATAATTTTGTCGGTTAAAATTCTGGGAGAGGGCTGAGGGCTGGGTTGAAGATACGAGTGTATGAATATCAAGTATGTAAATTGGTGGGAACATGAAATCTTTAATTTCAAGGAAACTAAGGCAACTATAGCCTTTAAGCTGCTGTTTTAATGGCGAGAGTTTTCACTATTATTTCCTTTAAAATAAATGAACTTTTTTTAAATATAAATACAGTGCATTTGTTGTGGAGAACCAACCTTGTATGCCTCTTCAGAGTAAGATGCCTCTGGTGTTGAGAACAAGCTCTCAGTTCTCAGTTAAGCCACGGTGAGTACAGATGTCACCTTCCTCTTCAGTGAAGTAGTGCAATAATGTTTAAAGTACTTGACTGTTTTGTAATGATTCACACTTGGGTTTTGTGTGTGGAACAAGAAATGCTTAGGAGAAGTTGATGTGGCAGTAATTGAGTGGGGTACTTCTGTAGTAATGCTCTCTTTTCTGAGTCAGAAGGTTGTCTGTTCAAGTCCCACTCCATAGTCTTCAGCACATAGTCCAGGCTGGCACTCCCAGTGTAGTACTGAGGGAGTGCTGCCCTTTGGCTGAGATGTTTAAACCAAGGTATTATCTACCCTCTTGGGTGGATATGAAAAAAAATCCCATGGCCACTATTTCGAAGAAGAGCATGGGAGTTTTCCTTGTGTCCTAGACAATATTTATCCCTCAACATTACAAAAAACTATTAGTGGGCATTTATCACATTGCTGTTTGTAGGAACTTGCTGTGTGCATATTGGCTGCTGCATTGCTCTGCCTTACAACAGTGACTACACTTCAAAAGTACTTGATTGACTATAAAGCACTTTGGGATGTCCTAGGGTAATGAAAGGTGCTGCATAAATGTAAGCTCTTTCTTTACTTCAGCTGATGGCTGACTCTCACTGTGCAGTCTGTGAACAGTACCAGAGCAGCAGGGAGGGATTTGTGCCTTGTAACTTCCCCTAGGCTCTTTGTTGTATTAGTGTATTAAATATATATTTAAAGGTTGTTTTGAGCTGACCAATGATCAGTGCAGAGTTTGAGTGATTTGGTGAAGAGGGGCTATTATTGCTGACTGGTCTTTTGACCTGAAAATTTACAACATCTGGTAAATTGCTGACCTTTTAAAGTCAGACAGGATGTTACCAGTTTGTACATTGCTGCCACTTAAAAACAGTAACTTTTGGCAGAATTTCATTTTAGGGGTCAATGGTGCATTGTAATGAGAGAAAGCAGAAATAATAATGGTGTTTTTAAAAAAAATGCTCTTATAGTGATTAGTATCTTAATTCTGAAATCTTGGGTGTTTCTGGTGCTGGTACATTCAGTTCTAAAGTGTATTCTCAGATTGTGACTAGTATTAGCTGGATTATCAGACAGTTTGAGCAAACTCAACTGTTCAGCACACTTTCATAATATTAGCTATTGTCACTGGTATAAAATATTCATTTCTAAGACTCTGACAGTACCCACTTGTAGAATAAAATGTCCAGAAATGCATTAAAGGGTAGACCACAGTCTGGCTATTCAGATGATAACATGGCTTAAGTGGGCTCTTGGTAGTGCAGTGGCTTTACACATTTGTACCCTCCTGTTCCAGAGGTGAGTCAGTTTTGTAATGGTGCGTGTAAGTAATGCTCTCTTATATCTTATGTCATGGTGTGAAGAGGGGGAGGGGGGGCGTCACTAAATATTTCTCTACCCCCGACTCTAACCTGTAGTGGATTTGCTGCTGGCCCTTGAACAAAAATTATATGACGTTGGGGCAGAACTTAAGATTTTCAAATGCGTTATAGTTCTTGAAATACATGATCTTATGTGTGACATTTTATTTTAAATTCTATTTTCTGTCCTTTCGCAGACTTTTGGTGAAACTGCAAGAGGTGGGAACTCACCTAATGAAAGTGAAGGCTTGCATTGATAAGTAAGTGATCAACAACAAAACTAGCATAATGTACAATATATTCTGATCTTCATTAATGCCTACTCCTTCTCTTTGGATAAGAGAGCTGAATTGTCCAGACAGTTGGTTCTGTACTTGTCCTTCTATGACTCACCAGCACTATGCTTTTGCAAGGAAAAGGTTCCATCAGTTCCTTCTTCTTTTGTGCCTTGAAGATGAAGCACTGAGCTCGCACAAATCACTTGAGGGGGCTTTGTTGGAATGTTTTTTTTTATTCATTCATGGATGTGGGCTTCACTGGCTGGGCCAGCATTTATTGCCCATCCCTAATTGCCCTTGAAAAGGTGGTGGTGAGCTGCCGCCTTGAATCGCTGCAGTCCATGTGGTGTCGTTACACCCACAGTGCTGTTAGGAAGGGAGTTCCAGGATTTTGACCCAGCGACAGTGAAGGAACGGTGATATATTTCCAAGTCAGGATGGTGAGAGGCTTGGAGATAAACTTGCAGGTGGTGGTGTTCCCCATGTGCCTGCTGTCCTTGTCCTTCTAGATGGTAGTGGTCGTGGGTTTGGAAGGTGCTATCTAAGGAGCCTTGGTGAATTCCTTGGGTGTGAGTAAAGGCTAATTGGTTTGTGTTTGTATCTCCCTGAAAGTGGGAGTCCCCTACTAGGAGGCCAGACTACCACTTCCTCACTGGTGCCATTCTTCCTCTTTATGCTTCTAGTTCAGCTTTACAGTAAGAAAGTGCTGAAAAATCAGTACTGTCCACAGTTGATGATTGCTGTCCTGCAATTTCCTAAGATCTCAGAATATACAGAGATGAAGTGGGGGCTATTCAGCTCAGTAAAAAGAGCAGATCAGAGTGTAGGTTGCCCTGTTGAGCTGCCATTGTGTAGCTCCAAGTGGCAGCTGATAGTGGCACAGTCCTCTCTCTGCTCTTATGGTAAATTATCTGTTGCAAAGGTGAAAAAGTAGAAATACTTCTGTTTTCCTCTTACTTTTAAAGTTTGTGTTTTTGTTTAGATTAGTTCAATATTAGGAAAAGGGCTAATCCCAACAGTGGACATTTATTGTTAAACTACAAAACCTCAGTTATCCTTTTTCAACTGTCTGTTCATTCAGTTCCCTTACAATTGACCCAGTTTATGATAGATCATTCATATTTGTCAACTTGGACACCAAATATTAAATAATAATTTCCTTGTCCATTTAGGTATAATTGATAAAATCAAAAAGCTAAAAGCTACTGCGGATGCTGGAAATCCAAAACAAAAACAGAATTACCTGGAAAAACTCAGCAGGTCTGGCAGCATCGGTGGAGAAGAAATCAGTTAACGTTTCGCGTCTTCATGACCTTTTGGCAGAACTGAGTATAGTTAGGAGAAAGGTGAAATATAAGCTGGTCTAAGGTGGAGGGGCGGGGGGAGAGAGAAGTTGAGGGTGGGATGATTGTGGAGATAAGCAAGCAGTGATAGGAGCAGATAATCAAAAGATGTCACAGACAAAAGGATCAAAGAGGTGTTGAAGGTGGTGATATTGTCTAAGAAAAGTGCTAATTAAGAATGGAAGGCAGGATACTCAAGGTACAGCTCTAGTGGGGGTGGGGTGGAAAGACTAACAAAGTTTTAGTTTTAGATTTAAAAATAATGGAAATAGGTGGGAAAAGAAGAATCTATATAAATTATTGAAAAAAAGGGAGGGGGGAGAAACGGGGTGGGGATGGGGGGAGGGGGAGTTTAAGATCTAAAGTTGTTGAATTCAATATTCAGCCCGGAAGGCTGTAAAGTGCCTAGTCGGAAGATGAGGTGCTGTTCCTCCGGTTTGCGTTGGGCATTGTTCCAGTGAAGCCCATCGCAAACCGGAGGAACAGCACCTCATCTTCCGACTAGGCACTTTACAGCCTTCTGGGCTGAATATTGAATTCAACAACTTTAGATCTTAAACTCCCCATCCCCACCCCGTTTCTCCCCCCCTCCCTTTTTTTTTCCAATAATTTATATAGATTCTTCTTTTCCCACCTATTTCCATTATTTTTAAATCTAAAACTAAAACTTTGTTAGTCTTTCCACCCCACCCCCACCAGAGCTGTACCTTGAGTATCCTGTCTTCCATTCTTAATTAGCACTTTTCTTAGACAATATCACCACCTTCAACACCTCTTTGATCCTTTTGTCTGTGACATCTTTTGATTATCTGCTCCTATCACTGCTTGCTTATCTCCACAATCATCCCACCCTCAACTTCTCTCTCCCCCCCCCCCGCCCCCCCACCTTAGACCAGCTTATATTTCACCCCTCTCCTAACTATACTCAGTTCTGCCGAAGGGTCATGAAGACGCGAAACGTTAACTGATTTCTTCTCCACCGATGCTGCCAGACCTGCTGAGTTTTTCCAGGTAATTCTGTTTTTGTTTAGGTATAATTGATGTTTTGTTAACCAGTTATGTCCAGATGGTTCACTAGTCATGCTTACCAGGGTGATCCCAGGCTTACTCTCCAGTCTGTGTTGAGTTGGTTGATTTCAGTTGGAGCAGGAGTCTGGGTGCTACAGTTTGACCCTGGACAATGGAAGAAGGAAAGCAAGCCCTGGTTCCTGCTACTGATTGTTAACTGCTGCTGGGAAGTGTGCTTGTGTAGAATATCTGGTGAGAATGCAATTGGACTTGGCTGTGATTTTCTTCCTCTTGGTCAAGTAGCCTGCTGAAGGTCTCTGTCTAAGCTCACCATGGGCAAGAAACTGAAGGTCAGCTGGTACTCTGGAATCTTAGCAAGAGTAGCACCTTCCAGAGGAAGAGGGAAAAAGTTTTTTGCTGGGGGGGGTGTGTGTGTGTGTGTGTGTGTGTGTGTGGAGGGAGGGGAGAGGAGAGGAGAGAGAGGAGGGAGGAGTTGGTGGAGGGAGATGTGGAGAATTTATGAATTAAGTTCCATGATCATAGAGCCTAAACAGTGAACAAGCTACGTGTTGCCATGTCATCAATCAATTAGGTTTTGCCTAGGTTGAGTATGTTGTCTCAGACAGTTACTGGAAGTGGTTACCTAACAATGACAGTAACTGCTCCTGGTGAGTGTCATTGTCGTTGAGATCATTTTAAAATATTTGCCAAGAAGAAAATCCTTTTTAAAAGGGGGGTACATATAGTGAAATACACTCTAGGATTGTGTTGGTTGAATCTGGCTGCACATTATGTGCACCAAATTATTGCCTTTAACAACCTTTTCTGTTGTTGTCTTGAGCTCAGCTAAAAAAGCCATAAAACATTTGTTTCTGTTTTTTCAAACTTTCAGGAATTCACCGAACGGGAAAGGGTAAGAACATTTTCTTCGGAAAAGAAAATACATTTTTTAACTAATCTACATATAAATAATTTTCATAGCCATGGGTCTTTTTAACCTGTGAGTTGTTGCCATCATCCTTGAGATGACCAAATCTGTAATGGAGTGGGGAGGGGATTGGAGGGGAGGGACATGGTCCAATTGCCTTTATTTTAAAAAGAACAGATTGGGGCGGGGGGGTGACTTCTACATCCAATTTCCAGAATCAAGATGAAAAACCAAAGGACGTGATTATAAGATACAGAAGTCAAGAGCTAAACAAAAGAATATTTGTTTCACATTTGGGTATTGTTTTGTGGAATAGACCTTCGCCTGCTGCAGTTAAATACTGATCTGATTGAGTTAATCAACTTTTATCCCTCTACTCCTTAACTAAATGGAAAATTGTTTGTATGGATTTGGTGTGTTAGAGCAGAATCAATAACAATGTCCCCTTTAATTTTTTGTTGTTGTGTGCAGCCTGTTCATTTCAATGCATGGTACTTTTAAAATTTTTCGCACAGCCGTACACATGTGGTATCTTAAAGGCTTGTGTGGCTGCGTACACATGCAGCTTAGAGGGAACATTAAACTCAGATTTCAAGAAAAGTTAGTTAGTTCAATGTATGCAAGCCCTGAACTGAGTTTCAGAGCCCATATCCTAACCATGATTAATCCTAATCATGATCAAACCATCTATATCCATCTCTAGAACACTGCCCAACTTTACCCTAATTCTCTCTTTCCCGCTCTTTTTTTCTCTCTTTCCACTCTTTTTCCCCCCCCGCCACACATTGCCGCAACCCTCATTCACAACTGCAGACTTTTTCTTTAGTTCTCTGCTCGCTGACCTCCCAAGTTGAACCCTATGTAATCTCCCGGCTCAACCAAAAATCCTTGGGCTGCATCATGATCTGTGCCAAGCCCTGTTCACCATCATTCCTGTGCTCTCAAACTTTCATTGGGTCACTACCTCCAGTGCATTGACTTAAATTGATTTCTTACTTTATAAATCCTTCTTTTTAAAGTTCTTGCTTCACCAGACCTAAAGGCAGCTCACACATCCGTTTCATTGTCATTCTTCCCTTCCCCTCATCTTGCTCCCACACTTTAGTAATGTCAGCTTCAACCATCACAGCCCTGCTCTTGTAACCCTGTTCTTAATCCCTCTGTTATTTCCAAATCTTCCTCAGAGCCTACCTCTTTTTCAGCAATGCTTTCAGTCATCTTTTCAACTCCTGTTCTTGTCTTCATCTGAGTGACATCAAAGTGGTTGTATAAGTGCAAGTTGTTTGAAAACATGGGTGGGAAAGGCAGATATTTGATGTTTTACCATTCTTACAGGCAGTGTCTCTGGAAGTGGCAAAATGCTGCTGAAGTAACCTGTCAAATAACAGCAAAAAGGGCAGCTGCTAAAGCAAAAACCTCTAATAGATTGCAAATTAACGCGTTGTTGCCTGGGGGGGAGCAGCTTTGAATTGTTTAATAACTGTGTTGGTAATAATTAGCCAAAAGCATACATTAAGTCGTCAATACTTCTCTCACCAGATATCGCAAATTCAACATACTTGGCACAACCATGAAAGCAATGAACATGATGGAATCCAAATTTGGGGGCTTGTGTGCTGATTTCAGACATTTGGTAAGAGCATGGCTATATTCTGTACTTGATTCTGTTGCACTTGTTTATATTGTGTACTTTTTGTAGTGAGTTTGATTTATTGATGATTTCACACTAATCACACTATTTCAACACACAATTCTACTGTTCTGATTGCAGCAACTAAAGGAGCAGAAGTCTGGAATTGGAGGAAAAGGAAGTAATGAGGTAATACATTTCTGATTTAAGGATTGGAAATGATTTGTACTCATTAGTTAGAGTCTGAAGTTAGTCTCCATAATTTAATTCAAAATGAATGGCATCCCAAGATGCCTACATTGTTTGGCAGTGGTACAGCAAATGTCCTGTCATAGAATCATAGCATTGATTATTTTTTTAAACTATGGAAAGACTAGATGTTGAATAGGCTGTTGACATGACCTCAGGTGGAAGAAGAGCAAATAGGAAACCATGTTGGGGAACAAAAAGCAAAATACTGTGGATGCTGTAAATCTGAAACAAAAGTATGAAATGTAGACACTTTCAGCAGGTCAGGCAGCATTTGTCAGGGGAGGATGCCAGTCAGTTGACAATTTGGGTGTTGTAATATCTTTCAGTTTTGAGGAAGGGTTCAACACTGGAAATTTTGACTGACCTGTGTTCTCCTGACAGTTTCCTGGAACCTCAATGGAGTTATTATTCTGTTTCATATCAGTAAAAATTTGAAACCCTTTTGAAACTTGTTTTATACATCTACAGAAACGTGATTTTCGTGCAAGCTTTATGCTTTGATTTTATACTAAATTGTATCCCTTATGAGTGCAAGGTCTATGTCTGCATTGTTCATTCTTTAATATTTTCCTCTTTCTCCACCTGCCATCCTCCATCCCTAGGCTTCGCTCATCGTGACAGAGGAGCTCCATGTTATTAGTTTTGAGGCTGAGCTGGCTTACCAAGAGCTCAACCTTGTTCTTGAGGTAGGTTTACCATTTAACTGTCATCATTGGGACATTGCCATAGGTCCAGTACCATGAAACCCTTAATCAAAGTATTTGGAGGGAGGGTCACACTAATTGGTTAAGCAAGCGTTTGGATACACGAATTTCATTGTAGATGCACTCATTCTTCAGCTAGTCCTGAGAACAATGCATATGTTGTTTGACTGCTGATAATGTGCCTTGCAATTTTTAGTCCACTGAGCTTAAGTGTTGTGTGAAGCATTATCCTCAATTTCCCAGAAGGCAGTTCTGATTTCTCCTATCAAGGTTGTACTGCAATGGCTGATCCATCAGCTGATCTGGCTAACAGCTCCCCTGGGCACCTGTCTGAGAATTCTGTATGGCCTCTTTGCTTTTAATGGAAGCTTATTGACATTGTGGCTGAGTATGCAGGGGGAGAAAGTATTTAGAACTGGCAAGCCAGCTGATGCAGTGCAACTTGATCTTGTGTACTGAATTTGGAAATCTCATGTAATTACCAAGAATGGTTTGGATAAAATTTTGGCTCAGTCTATTAAAAATTAGCTAAACAAAAATTTTTGCTCTTCAGGCTTAGTTTTGAATCTATTTAACATTGTTGGTTCTGATCACACCTCTTGTTGCTGTCAGCAAAGTATGCTGTGTCACATGCCTGTGGAATTGACATTCCTTCAATCCCTGTTACTTGCCTACAGAGGCTGATTTGATCCCTTGGCTTATGTAAGGCTATTAAAACTCAATTTTCAGGTTGAACAAGATGGTAACTGAGCTACATGTACTTCATTTCTTTAAAAAAAAAAGGATATAAACTTTAAATGTCCTTTCCATTTTGTGTCCCACTCCAGGCACTTATTCACAAAATCTAGGCTGACATTCCCAATGCAGTACTGAGAGTGTGTTGCACCGTCCAAGGTGCCGTCTTTCAGATCAGATGTTTAAAGCAAGGCCCTGTCTGCCCCCTTGAATGGATGTTAAAGATCCCATGGCAATATGTTGAAAAGCAAGGGAGTTCTCCCTTATGTCCTTGGACATTCTATCCTTTGATCAGCATCACTAAAACAGATTATCAGCTTGCTGTGCACAAATTGACTGCCATGTTTCCTATATTACAATAATGACTACGCTTAAAGTACTTGATTGACTGTGAAGCACTTTGGAATGTCCTGAGGTGGTGAAAGGCACTGTAGAAATTCAAGCCTTTCTTTATCTCATGATATTGCGCTATTGGTTCAATAATCTTTAATTTTATTTTCTCTCTGGAATTGCACTAAGATCTGACACCTTTTTTGTTTTTGACAGACTTGCACTTTACCTGTTGTTGTCATCTCAAACGCCAGTCAGCTCCTTAGTGGTTGGGCTTCAGTGGTTTGGTACAATATGCTCTGCAATGACGCAAAGGTAAGGATCTATAGAAATCTTTCTCAACCAAGGTAGAGGTGGGAGGAATTAATTACTGATGTTTTTTTTCGTAATCATCACCTGCCCTGGAACTGTATAGAATATTGAAGTCTGCAGTATCCTGTACTGACAATATGATTTAACAAAGTGGAAGGAATGTCTACTGGGTGTACATTGAATGTGGGACAGGATTTTTAATTGGATGATCTCTGAGTACAGACAACTGTATGTTTGACTGGCTCCTTTTGTAAACATCAAACCATTTGTTCCCTGTAGGAAGTTGAGGGCAGGTCTCAGCTTCCTGCAGAGCTTTTGGCTCCTTAGTTTGGCACAGAGCTCCATTTGTTTATTATTTCTTGATTGCTCAAGAAGCATTTTTTAAATAAGAACACAGACCTATGCAAAAAAAAAGTCTGCAGTCTGCAAACTGGTAATGGCCCTTAAATGGAAGGGGCAAAAAAGAACCCGGTCCACAAGAATCTCCTTAATAGTGAATCGCATTGTAACTACCTCTGGTGATAATAGTAATTACAAAATGCAGCAGTGACCTTGGTATTGTAGTAAAGATGTTCCTGGCTTTGTTCTTTTGTTGGCATTAGTAGGTGATGTGTAACAAATGCAAAATACTAATGTAATGTTTCTGAATACAATCTAAACCTCTGTCTTATGGATAATTTGGGGAGTAAATTTTGTTCCCCTTTGTCCCCAGAATTTGATGTTCTTTTCCAACCCTCCCTTGGCACCATGGAGCCAGCTATCTGAGGCACTGAGTTGGCAGTTTTCTTCAAACACCAAGAGACACCTGGATGCTGATCAGCTCAACATGTTGGCAGAAAAGTTATTTGGTGAGTATTTTCAGCTGCAGCCCATTGTGCTGTGTGGGGCTGCTAACTTTCTTATAACATAGAGTATAGTGAGTAGTGGTTATGTTACTGGACTAATAACCCAAAGGTCATCCAGTAATTCAGCGAATGGAAGGTCAAACCTAGCCATGACCGTTGAGAATTTTAATTCAATACTTTTTACTCTAGGTTTAAAAAATAAATAAAAGTGACCATGAATTGTTGGATTGTCATTAGTGAACGAGCTGTGTTTTTAAAAAAAAAAAATATCTGGCCTCTATGTGACTCCAGACTCACAGCAGCGTGGTAGACTCTTAACTGCCTTCTGAAGGAACCTAACACATCCCTCGGTTGTCTCACAGCTTTCACCATGTCAGACTTAACCAGCTATTTCCACATCCTGAGAATTAATTTTTAGATGTTAATTTAGTTCCTACTATGGCACCCTCTTCTCCCACCTTTTCTTTTAGATTCCTCCCCCACCTGCCAACCTGGTCGCCTTGTTTTACTTTTGTCTATCAGCCAATCTTCCTATTAGCACTTGTAAAATGCCAGTTGTGTTTTTTTTTTAAAAACATCTTTTAAGTATCCTGTTGTGCTTTTGACATGTAATTCAAAACAAAAAGTGGGTACCAAGACAAAGGAGATGTTAGGGGTAACCAGTAGCTTGGCCAGGGAAGACTGTCGATGATGGGTAAATGGGTGGGTATGCACAAGAGGCCAGAGTTGGAGGAACAAAGAGTCTTGAAGTGGACGGAAGGGGTTATAGGGCTGTAATGGTTAGAGAAATGGGGAGGGAGTGAGGCTATGAAGGAATTTAAACATTAGGTTGAGAATTTTTTAAATGTGATGTGTTAGAGCAGGAGCCAGTGTAATTCAGAGAAGACCAGGGTGATGCGTGACTGGGTCTTTGTGCAGGATATTTTGATATTTTGTTACAGGTGTTTCCAGAGGCGGTTTTATTGGGCGCACCTTAATGTTCGTGTCCAGAGCATTCCTAATTGAGAAGCATTTGATTTGGGGATAGGTCACTTATGACTGGATAAGCTATTTTGATGGACCAGTAAGGATGACCATGGGCAAGGATCATTACAAGTGCCCCTGTTAGGAAGCCACTGAAAAAGAAGGAAGTACGTGTATGTTTCGTGACTTGGAATGCTCCCTAACCATCCAGTACTAGTCTGTATGTTGCAGTATATAGCCAGGAAGATCTTTACATTGCCTGGTATTGTGTAAAATGTGGTTATGGTATTTTCATATAGAAAGTGCTTCCCCGTTGATGTTTTTCTGGGTTTTTTAAGAATTTTAAAAATTGAAACTGAACATTGCTGGTCTAACTGGGGAGTCGGACTCTGAGGGAAGGGATCAATTTCTCGAGATCCCAAAACAACTAGAGGGGGAGATGAGAAGTTTTTTTTTCCACACGGCGAGTTGTTGTGATCTGGAAGGTGCTGCCTAAAAGGGCGGTGGAAGCAGATTCAATAGGAACTTTCAGAAGGAGAAATTGGATAAATACTTGAAGGGGAAAAATTTGCAGGGGAATGGGGTTAATTTGTCAGCTCTTTGAAAGGGCTGACATAGCCACAACAATCCATAATGCCTTCTGTGCTGTAAGATTCTGTGATATGGTGACGCTTCAATTAAAAGTACAAAATATGTCCTGATTCAGCAGGCTGCCACTTTTTTATGTGTTCTTCTCCTTTTTATTGTTTAGGGGCTCAACAGAACTATGCAGATTGTTGCATTACATGGGCAAAGTTTTCTAAGGTTAGTGACTCCAGCTCTACCTGTCGTATCGAACACTCACCTGCTCAAACTGGGCAACACTAGCTCTCCAAAGTCCACATTAATTAAAGCTGGGTAAACTTAGATTCCTCCTTTATTCTCTTTCTACCTCTCTCCAAGATTCCCTGGGCATAGATTTGGAAGGCAATGGAGAAATAGGAGAGTAGGGACTAATTAAAAGAGCCAACAAGGAGCCTATATAAGCATGATGGGCTGAATAGCCTCCTGTACTGTAAGATTCTGTGGTTCTATTCTAGGTTCTGTTTCTTTTGTTACTCAAGGGTTCTGATGCCAGTATGCACAAGGCTTGCAAGTTGATTTAGTATTTTTAATCATTTCTATTTGTTTTGGATGTCTTATTACAGGAGAATTTACCCAATCAGACCTTTTCCTTTTGGCTCTGGTTGCAAGGCATCCTAGAGCTTATTAAGAAATACCTGGAGGATATCTGGAATGATGGGTAAGGTGATTGGGGTTCATTCCCAGTGTTGTATTCTAATCACTTTCATAATAGAGGCTAATTAACAATCCTCCTTATACTTTGAGACATTGTAAAGAGAGATTTGTGCACCTATAGGTGTGTGATCAATTGAGCCCTCCACTACAGTTGTCTCATCACTTAAGATGTGAGCTAGTATTGTGTTTTTGTATTTGAAGCAACCCTGGGAACAGATATTTACACCTCTACACGTAACATTCAGTTCTACTCTGCTGACAGTGTGAATTGGAGCTATGTGAAGTTGAAAATCTGACAAGTTTGGTTCAATCAGCCAGGTGTTGAGAGAGAGAGAAAATTTAATAAGAGCTCTGATTTTCAGACTTCACCCATGTTGCTGTAGGGAGGAAGTTATTCCCCAAAAGGGAGGGGTGTATTTATTGGAGAAGAAAAGCAGGGAGAACCTCATGTTTACCATCCAGAAGTTAGTCCACCAAGGATTTGGTGATGGTGACAGTCTGCTCTCTGGGTCATAGTCTTCAAACTGGGGAAAATATGGAATAACTTGGTTGTGGCTTCAATCAAATATTGAGGTCCCATTTCGAGGAAATGTGTTCAAATCCTAGCTTTAACTGACGCATGAATAACCTTGCCTCTTAAGAACCTGTTCTGTCTTAAATGTATTGTTCCACCTTGTGGGAAGGCATATTTGGCTGGGAAGACTAGCCTGATGTACGCAACGTTCCCTGCTGTTTGGCAAAGCAGAATCAGTCTTTGCCTGTGAGGAAAGTTCTACCAGTCTAGCTGAAAGAGAGCATGTGCTGTCAAAGAATTTAACAGTGCTCAAGAGTTCAGTCCTTCCTATTGTAGCACCAAGTTATTGCCTAGGTTAAATAACACATTATCTTAGAATTTCAGAGGTATGTTTAGTGGAAGACAATCCATACAGAGTAATTTGCAATACATTTACAGAGCTAGGAAAATACCACTGGACCTACTCATTCTCCCCAGCTGAGAAGACAGTGAAAAAATGTGTTTTCAAGTGGCTGATGTTGATTTGTATAATCTTGTCTTCTAGGAACATTATTGGATTTTTGAGCAAAAAGAGAGAGCGCAGTTTGTTGAAAAATATGCCAACAGGCACTTTCCTGCTTCGCTTCAGTGAGAGCTGCAAGGATGGTGGTATAACTTTCTCATGGGTGGAGCATTTACCTAATGGTAAATAATGAATAGATAAACCCTGGGGACTGGGACAGTAAGTGGGAAGAGGGTTCTTGTCCACTAAGATAAATGGGGGATGGGTTTGCTCTTCTGCTGAGGTTGTCATTTTACTTCAGCTTTTGTTATTTGGGTCCATTTCTTCAAATGAACTGGAAGGCCTCTTGTTTAAATTTTTTTAAAAAACAGCTTTGACCTCTTTTTAGGGCTTACTTTATCCACCTCCATTCAACATCAAACCCGTTTCCTAGTTTGATTTGAATCCCAGCATAACATTTTCTAGATAGCAGCCAAACCCTCCTAGTAAGAGAAGAACATGAGTATACTCCATGCATGGAATACTGATACTGGATGGGGAAATATTCCAATCTCCAACACTAACACCTATTCACTTTTTTAATAAGAGATTTATCCTAAAAATTGATTTTGCTGTAGTATATGGTGCTTAGGCATGTGCCAGGAATTGTACTTGAGTATCAGTTATCACCAAGAGAGGGATGCACATAAGCTTGGGTAAACTTTCAATATCCTTTAATATTATACACTTGTGCTACACAAACTTATTGTATGTGTGAGAGGTTAGGGACCTGCACAACTGGCTTGTACCTTTATAGCGCTCCTCCTGTAAATTCCACAGTGTCTTAATATTGTATAAGCTAAGTATAATCAATAATGAACTGCATAACCCAAAGAAGCAAATAGTCTTTCAGCACTTTAGGCAGACAATAAGATTAATTTGCCTCCTAAATCCATCTAATTGCTTTACTTTTAGAATACTGCCCCCATGGCTGGGGAGGCCCTTCTTGTAACACTTGCCTTATGATATACTGTGGTCATTGCTTCTGATATTTCCTCTTTTTCTTCCTGAGATCAACTTTGCTGCTCTTCCTCTTCCCTCCATCCTTGCTGTAGTCAAAAAGAGGACCCGTCACACTGTATCCTATCCATTCTTTCCCAGGGTGGCAAAACTGTAGCAGTCCTCACTCTTTCTTTCCTCCTCCCAATATAATTTCAAGATGTAAGCTTGGCATAAAACTATAGTCATTTGTTAATTGTTTTAAAGTGAATGAATTTGGCACAGCTATATAATGTTCAACTGGGTGCATTCAAAGTATAATATTTATAAATTGTGCAAGGATTTCTTCCTGGGCTCTCAATTTTGAGACACATCTTGTTTCTAGCAAGATTGTTACTATGACTGTTATGTCTGATCTTACTTTCTGACCAAGTGCAAAGTGACTCTTCTGACTATTCTGATTATTAATGGCCTGCTCCTTGCTCTTACAGGGGAACCCAAAATCCGATCAGTGCAGCCATACACCAAGACTCACCTGACTAACATCCCTCTTCCGGAAATCCTTCGTTTCTACAAAGTGATGGCGGATGAGAATGTCCCAGAGCACCCTCTGCTGCATTTGTACCCAAATATTCCCAAGGATGAGGCATTTGGGAAATATTATTCAAAATCTGAAGCAGGTATTTCAGTCTGAGGAGCAACAATAGCTTCAACTCGAGCAGAACCATATTAAAGACTGATGACTGTCAAAATGTGACTTTCTGAACAACTCTTTTTTTGTTCTTTAAGTCTGCAAGAGAGAGTTTATTTATCCATATCTCAATTGGTAAAGAATTCTAAATTTCAGTTTTAAATCTGTGGCCTGACCATATCAACCTCTTTGGCTTTGGAATTCAGTTGGGCTCACTTTTCAGTCATTTCGGGCTCAACTTTATTCAATGTGGATCTACTTCTGGAGTGGGATCTGAACAGCAGTGAGAAAGAGACGAGGACAATATTTAGCTCTTGAAGAAATAGTTAAAGAACGCAAGTTGGCAATAAGAGAATTGGGTGGGGGAGAGGTAGGAAGATCTGAGCTTAAGTGTTCACTAGAAGTTAAATGTACTTAATGGTGTATGGTTAATTCTACAAAAATCTGATGACATTTGTATAAATTAGTTCTGTAACATTAGTATGTCAGCATCACAGGGCCAAGCTGAAAGTCTAAAAAGAAGTTTGACCCAGGAAGCCTTGAATTCCCTGAGTCTGCAGGTACTGCAGGAATTAAATAATTTCCCCACCATAAACCAAATTCACTTCACTTTATGGAATCAAGAATTGTTGTAATTCTCTTAGAAATGCCTTGTGCTTTATCTGCAGATTTTCAAAACAACAAATACTTGAAAACCCGATTAATTGTGGTATCAGAAAGGTGAGCAAATCATTTTGATCATAACCCTGTCTATGTGCATTCACCTATAAGAGGCATGTATTCGTGATTGGGGGTGGGGGAGGTGGTGGGGTGCACAGCTGGTTGTAAAGGCTCTTGTCAGTGGCATTAGGGTCCTGGAAATGGAACTATTGTTAAACATACATCCTGCAGCATTGTGAGCCTGCATGCAATATGTAGGTAGTAAGAACTAAAAGTTCTGTTTTACCCATACCTTTTACAGTTCATTTACAAGCCCCTAGTTCAACTTTGATGCAGATGGTGAACATACAGAGTAAACTTGAAGCCTGAAGAGTTTGATGCTTTCAGAACTCTCACTTGGATTACTGTCTTGTAATTGAAATGGAGAACTTGCATATTTGCAGTCCTTGATCACGCCTTTGGGAATTATCCCAAAGCACTTTACATGCAATGAGTTATTTTGAAGGGCAGTGTTGTGACACTTGATGCTTAGCTGTAAGTAAATCGGACAAAGTTTATTACCAGCGTGCACACAGGAGAGATCGTCTCTTGGCTATGCCTGAGAGGTGACTCAACTTACATTCATTCAAAGCGCACACACATATAGCTTCCTTTGTTCTACATATCAGTTAACCGTCCCTAGGCCATCTACCTGTGGCTACTCATTCAGTTCCCTTTGCTTTCTCCTGTCCCCCAATCATCTTGCGTCTTAAGTTTATCTTGAGCATGACTCAATGTCTTGTACTTCTCAGTAACAAATTGTAATTATCAGCAATTTAGTGTTAGCAGTCCCCAGCCTTTGTAAATTCCCATGGTTCACCATACTGTCAAGTATCCCATGATTCCCCACTTCAGTCCCCCTTTTTGGACCCGGTCAGAATTCTGACCCAGGTGGACTCCTGTAAATCCTTGGCGTGTCGAACAATCTGGGGGATCCAACTGGCCTCGGCAGGCTACAGATTCCTGCCTATACTTTCTCTCTTACAGCCTTGCTGAAATCCTAATAACCTAAGCTCAGCCTGGAGTATCTGTCTTACCCTTGCCTCCCTGGTGGGTGCAGTGGGTATTTGGGTGTACTCCTTGTTGGCCCACACAGCCACCTGTACAGTTTGGGAGATCACCAATTGTTGATGATAACAAATGCACGGACTGATTATTAAAACCAGCACTGTTGCTGCCATCCCCCATTTCCTACCAGTCGTACTGTATTCTCCTGGCTTTGTCACTGCCTCTTGTTGAGTCCTCTAACTTCCTGGCTGTTTTAGTCACCAGATTGACTTGTATCCTCCCCTCTACTGATTGCTTGCTAACTCTGCTCCAAATACTTTGTGGCGGCTTCTAGGGCCTCGCAAGTTGTTTTCCCGGCTGCCCGTCTCGGGGTATCGCTGGCCTTTAGGGAATAAACATGTAACCTGTGAGGGTCCTATATGCCAAGTGGAAGTCTCTGATCAGAAAGAAGTCTATAATCTGCAAACACAACATTTGATTATTATCACACACTGATCCTCCAAACAGGAATCTGTCAAGAAGCATCACTGGGTGGGGGAAGTGTGTACTATCTTTAGGACTCTTTCCAGAGGAAATACTGCTACCATAATAGCAGAGTCATTGCTGACTGGTCTTAGGGTATTACAAGAGCAGGCAATATAATGCTGTGACTCAGTACAACATTCTCTGGTTGTCATCAGCATGGGATTATTATGATCTGATACAAGGCACCCCCTCAACCCCACCTGGTACACCACACCACCTTTCTCAGTTCCTATAGATTTGAACCTATATCCCCCTGATGGGTCCCACTGGTGTGCTCCTGTGGCATAATCATCAAGAATTTCAGTTCTCTACCTGAGCCACCAGCTGTGGGTCTAGGAACTATTAGCTCATCCCTGTCCTTCTGGAGGTTTGAGATCTAAATTGTGGACTACTTGATGTATGTGTCTGGGTGCTGTTCCAGGTCAGATATCCTCTGTGTCTGACCTAATGTTATCTATCAAGTCTCTTGCTCACATGTCACAATGCTCTACCCTTCACCTGTGAGACGATGCTATTAAGCAGGGCCTGTGACAATGTCAACCCGTTCACCTTGGAGTTCAGTAGTGGTCAGAGTGTACTGTGTACCTTGAGCAGCAAACCTCAGTCCTCTGACTGTTTCCCTAGCCACCCGAGATGCATAGTCATTAATTTTTGAGACTTGGCGTTAAATACTGAAGTTGTGGTTCCAAATAATCCTCCCACATCTCCCAAAAAGCTGCATTTCCTTTTCCGTACTATCGGGAGTTTCTGTCGAATGCCCGGTGCAATGCATGTCTTATAATCCCTTAACAACTCTTCCAATTTCCCCTCTGACCAAACTGAGGCTTCCTTATGGTCACTGCAGTTTGCCAATAGGTTGGGGATCACACCTGTCAAGTTATAGGTTACTTTTAGTGTAGCCATGGTAACATCATGCAGCATCCCTTTAGCCGTCTTTTATCCTAACCGTTCCATCTTGGGGAAACAGCTTTCAGACAATTGGTGGGTTTCCGGTACCCACAGGTAGTTAAGTTTAAAACATTGCATTTTGCTACATCCTGACCGATTAATTGCATCTGTACATGACCCTTGGCAATATTGTCCATCTAGCCTTGGCTCCATTATGAATGGGGGAAGGATAATCCAACCCGCCGTGATATTCACAGCTGTCTTAACCATCAAGACATTGGTACCACTGCCTCAGGTTTCTCGGCATCTGAAGTAGTACACACCCAGCCCAGAGTTAGTCTTAAACATTCCAAACATCAGCCTCATAACCTATACCCTCAGTACAGGCAGAGTTAGATTCAGTGGGGTGCTGCTGGCAAGCGGGGCTGCCACATCCCTTAGATTCAAATAGCCAGGATGCCACTGTACTGTCGCAGGACTGGGGGTCTGGTAGGCAGAATGTGATACCTGGTCTGGGTAGTGTTACTTGTGTCTCACTAATTCATTTTAATAATACATCCTGAATGACACACTGACTTCGGGCAGTGATCTTGTCTGAAATCCAAACTCAGTTTCTTTATTCATTCTCCTTGCCCACCCTTGGGTAGTTGTGCTTATTGATTGGGATGGAAGCAGGTATGGTCATTTATTCTCACCAGTGGCTACTCCCGAGCAGTGGCAATGGTCAGTAAGAGGTTTAGGATAGTCGCAGCTGTCCAACCTATGTTAATCCTGTTGAGAGAATGCAGAATGCTGGTCGTCACCGGTTAGTCCCTATAATTCATTGCCTTTTGCCTTTCCTGTGACTCTGTTACTAATGGGATAGACCAGAACCTGTTTGTGATGTCAAGGACAGTGAATATTCGGTGCTCTGGTTTTAAATAAACATTGTAGGTGGACTCACTACTATAGGGTACTTTCTGGGGTTTACTTTTTATAGCCTATTGTGAGTCGATATGACTCATTGGGCTTCTTTACTGGCTATGCAGGGAAATTGGTGGTGGAGGTGATAGGTTGGACCACATCCCTTTTCTACCAATTACCGGACAATTTTTACCACCGCCTGTTGGGCTTCCGCTTTTATCGGATGCTGCTTATGAGGTCCATGTTCCGGTCTCCTAATAACAATGGGTGGCAAGTTAATGTTCACAATCCAGTTTATCCCTTGCCCATATGTCCGGTATCTTCTGGCAAATCATCCCCCCCAGATGCCCTTTTGGCCTCAATCTATTTGGTATGTCGAGGCCAGGGTGATGCCAGCTATCCATGGCCCCCCATGTTCCTGCAGGGTGGATCTGTTTGTCTCATCCCAGCCATGTCGCTTTCCTTCCTCCTGGGTGTCTTATCAGTGCCCCCAGCTCTTGCAGTATACCTATCCCTAACCCAGTTCCTTCACTGGTTTTACACACCCAAATGTCTCCTGGTATCAGCATTTTCAATTTCTAACATAATACTCACTCACTCACTCACTCACTCACTCACTCACACTCACTCACTCACTCACTCTCACTCACTCTCACTCACTCACTCACTCACTCACTCACTCACTCACTCACTCACTCACTCACTCACTCACACTCACACACTCACACACTCACACACTCACACACACACTCACACACTCACACACTCACACACACACTCACACACTCACACACTCACACACTCACACACTCACACACTCACACACTCACACACTCTCTCTCTCTCTCTCTCATGCGTGCGCTCTCTTGTGGGCTCAGAGCAGCTTCCATCCGATCCCGGATATGATTATCTGTTTGATTGTGGGTAAGGGTAGGTTGGTTATCGGAAGAGGCTTCTGTGTCTATTAACATTTTGCACTGCTGGTCCCCTAACAGTGTACATTTGGGGTCCTGTGTCCTGGCTGCCATGGGGGCTGCAGCCATCTATTTGCTGGAGCAGACTTTCAGCAACCCACTCGGTTCACTCACAGTAACAGGCTGATTCCCCCTGGTGATTACCCTGTCTGGGTCCCTGACCCTCCTTTTCTCCTCCCTTTGTCCAACCCTCCACGGGGTATGGCCCTCCCCAGCTTATTTTGGACAGCTGTTTTACAATCCCAAGCCATGTGTTCTGGATTGCCGCAGTTAAAACCTGAGCTTTTTGATTGCAATAACAGATTTGGATCCAGGCACCCTGCTCCCTTTCACTCTCCTATTATCTAGTCCAATTGCCCACTGTATCATTTGCTGAAAATCTGTCCCCACAGGTATCCCCATGTCTAGGACTTTCTGATGCTCAGGACTGAATCCCTCCATGAGCCTTTTCAGGAAGATTTTATCAACTCGCTCAGGGTCCTCTATCCCGCCCAAGTTGCGTTATGGTATAAACTTCCTCTCTGCATAGTTGTGAGCTGACTCATCCTTGTCCTGAACTATTCTCGTTCCTGGTGACCAATTGGCCCTCTTTCCTCCGAAACCCCATTGCACAGACCTTTTAAATCTATCGAATCTCTGTTTGGTTTGCCCTGCAGCATCCTTCCATGTCTGGTCTTGGACATGCATGGCCATATTTGCCCATATTCGCAGGGACACCTTGGCTCTTACAAGGAGATGAATATCTGTGTTGTTTAACTGGCGTAAGTTGCTAAACTCGTAGTTTCTCCTAAAAGTCCAAGTTGGTGTTGTTCTATTTTTAATGGTGACAAGGCATCTAGCAACATTTGTCGGGTGACACGGGTGAATGGGATGCGGTGGGTTATCTCCTGGTTATTGTCCTGTCCATCAGTTGTACGTTCCCTTACTGTTGGGGCCATCGGCATGTGCAGTGGACCCTTAGTTGTCAGGGGAGGGGCAGACGGTGGCATACTATTGTACTCGGGTGGAGCCCCCAAGTCTCACCGTCCATACTCTGCTGCTTCCCCAGTCTACACTGTCACTGTCATGTGACGTTGGGTCAAAACATGATAACTGAACCTATGTGGCAGCTATTTTCTTTTGCTTAATCTTACTCTAAACCTTTTTGCATAACGTTAGGTAACTGCTTTTAATTATAATCATTCCCTTCTCTTCCTTTTTGTCTGCTGATCCCACCTAGCAGGAGGGTCCGTTGGGTCCCATTCTTTCTTTTTCATCTTGTCAATCAACTTGTGTTTATCGACGGTGAACCTAGTAACGGACTCCTCCAGCCCCCAATCAGCCTCTTCCCGATTTGACGTGTCCATGTCCTGTACTTGCCTGTGGCCTGCGCAATTGCAGTTTGGACCTGCTTTCCAGACGCATCTCTCTTGGCCTGCTCTCTCAGGCACTGTTATGACCTGGTTATCTATTCAGTCTTGATGGCTCACGGCCCTTGCTGTGCAGCTGTTGCCTATTTACTCTCAGCTTTATCTTTGTGTTCTTTTTACCCGTGTCCTGTCTTGCCAGACAACAGGACTCTCAACCTGCCTACTGGGTGGTATGGATAATGTACTCACCAGTTTGGTGCATCCAGTCACTCGGCTCCTTAGCTGAGGGATCCTGCCGACTACATCAATTTGTTGTAGAGTATCAAAGTAATGACACTCAATGCTTAGCTGTAAGTAAATCAGGCAAAATATATTACCAGTATGCACACGGGGGAGATCGTCTCATGGCTATGCCCGGGAGGCAACTCAACTTGCATTCGTGTGTGTGTGTGTGTGTCCGATCATGTCTCGCTCTAATTTTATCTTGAGCATGACTCAATGTTTCACACATCTTGATAACAAATTGTAATTATCAGCTATTTACAGTGTTAGCAGTCCCCAGCCTTTATATTATAAATTCCCATGGTTCCCCATACTGTCAAGTATCCCATGATTCCCCACTTCAGACGGTCATATAGCAGCCATTTTGCATACAATACTGTCCCACAGCCAACAATGAGATGGCTACCAAATCTCTTTTAATGCTGCTGGTTGAGGGAGGAATGTTAGCCAGGACAACAGAAGAACTTCTAGAAATAGTAGTACCTAGAAATCTTCAACAATCAACAGAATAAACAGAGCCATCGTTTGATGTCTCATTCATAAGATGATTCCTCTGACAATGCAGCACACTGAATGCTGCACCAATGTGTCAACCTAGATCTTTGTGCTCAAATCCTGAATTGAGATTTGTTCCCACTGCCTTCCAACTGTTAGGCAGAGTACTCCTGAAGAAGAGGAGGACTACCATGTTTCCTCCTGTTGTATTGTGATGGATTTAAAACAGCTGCATTAAACTTGTGAAGAAAATGTATTCTGGATTTGAGATTTCTCTGCTTTCTGCTCTTCTGCGCCCCCCCTCCCATTCCCTTTTGCAGACAATCTACTGATATTCCTTCCGAAGAATTGATGGAAGAATGTAATCTGGAGGACATTGAATTATCAGGTAACATATTGTTTACTGGTGAATGTTTCTTTTTTGCCAAGCTGACACCTTCTTGTTTAGGTCCTGTATTAACCCCATGTAACTTGTTTTGTGACTGTGACTTCTCCAGTCTTTTTCTCTCTCTCTCTTTCCCCGTTCACTAAGTTAGGTACTTTTAATTGAGGAAATTGTCTTGCCTCAGTCTGTCATGAGGCTTTTGGGTGGGGTGGGGGAACAAATCAGGTTTTATGGGACCTCTTTGCTTTCTTTTAAGTAATTTTAAGATTACAATCTTGCATAAGTACATTCTTTTCATACCTCCCACATGCCATAGTGTTATTATAGATCAGCTATATCTGATGCGTATTCTGACAAATTCTTTGGATTAAAGTCCAGTTGAGTCCTAATGCCACTTTCCAGCTTATCAGGAGCTTTTTATGATCTAGAATTGGGGAGACCAGTATTGCAATGTTTATGACATTTAGTATGTGTTCCTCCAGAACCTATGAAGTGGGACCATATTCCTATGAAAACTCTACAAGGTAGATCCTCTGTCTTGTCGCTCTACTGTCTTTCGTAATGTCTTTAAATGTTTAATTTGCTTCATTCCTCTCTACAATACTGTGCATTTTAGAACTGGGGAGTCATTGTGCTTTCCTTCACCCATCTTTTGGGTCAGCTAAGTGACCAAAGCCATTGCTTGTGAAACAAAGATTGGTGAAGTTAATTTGTCTGCTATGCTACTTATTTTTTGGGGGATGTTTTTGTTGTCTTGTCTTGAAGTTAAAGTAATTGCCAAAACCAGTTTAATTGCATAAGGACATTTTTTATTTAAAAGAGTGTTTGTTTGAAAATAGTATGGACCCTGTGTAAAATGAGTTTTGGTTCAGACAAAACTGATCCTCGTTTTGCACTAAATAAGTAAACTCAGATACAAATCGGGTGGGTGAGATGGAAAATGTTGCAGTGCAATAGGGGGACAGGTATTTTTGGAGCATAACGAAGTAGAGGGAGCTTTGCATTGCATCTAAATATAGCATATCTGAGCTGTAAATCCATGATGCTGACACTTGATGACTGAAAGACTGAAATAAGTGTTCCGTTATCTGGCATATTTCCTTTCCTTTGTAAGCACAAAATTTATGTTTGGGGGGTGCGGTGGAGGACTTGGTGCTCTCGGCACGTTTGAAAAAAAGTACTTTTAAGTGTACCTCACTTAAATATATGCACGAGTAGTGATTATATAAAGGTAGATGACCCTCCTATGCCAAGTTGCTACTTGCCCCATCTTGCCAAGTCTCTCATAGCAGCACACGAATGTGATAGGCAGTCTCCTCCCAGGTTTGTGCTTGTGAATCCTTGAACATGATAGCTCTTTAACAACAGGGCAGAAATGACCCTTTCTCTTCCATCACTTTCTCACTTCTCTTTTATTTTCTTCCCCCCACCCCCCCTCTACAGATTTAATGGAATTTCTCGAGACAGATTCTCTGGCTTAGAACACGTGATGAAATTATACATTTGAGCGATCTCTTATTTCTGATGCAAAATGTATCTTCAATGCCATAGTTCCTAGGACATGGACTCCATTCCAACTTCGTTACTCTGTACACTTCATTGAATTACCTTACATAATGTTCTTCGTTCTAAGATTGATGAACTCTTACTTTAAATAGCAAAACTTTCAAGTTGTTAAAATGCAATCTTGTGTGTACGTCAAAGCAAACCGTTACTGATGATGCATGTGGTGATAGTTTGAAAGACTAGTAGAAAACCATCTCTTTCCCCTTCCATTTGAAATGTAGGAAATTGGAGGGGGAAAACAAGATGTTGTTACCCGCAAAGAAACTTGTTTACCAGCTAACTGACCAAGAGGACGGACGTATCAGTGTTGTAGTCCATGCTGTCCCGCAGTCATTTTGGAGATGGTGCAGCATATAAATTCACATAAACCCATTCCTTTGCTGGGAAAGGAAGAGGCCAGACCACCACAATTTCCCACCACTCTCCAAATCCATCACTACACTAGCCTTACTATTATTTCCCTTCATCCTTTCTGCCTTGTGACATTAAATGGCCCTCCAGGTTCAGAAATCATCTAATCGATGGTTGACCTTCATGAACATAGGTTGCATGAATGTGAATTTTCAAAGATGCTGCCATTACCTAGGCTATAGCACTTTAGAACTGGGAAAGTGAGGGACATTATTTACCCTAGTACACTATTGTCATCATTTGCAATCGCTCTTGGGGGGTGGGACGGTGGGGGATGTGGGGAAAGAGTGATATGTTGCTGCCTTTGTTGTGACCACATTGGGATGTTTGGCTGCATTGTGGGATCACTTAGCTTTTGTTCACTATTTGAATTTTTAAAAATTGATCACCTTGCTTAATTTTAATAACTTTTGTTGGTTGGTTCAGCCTCGCTTCTGAGCTTGGTATTTGTGAGTTCAAGTCCCACTCCAGGACGTGAGCACATAACCTAGGTTGAGGGAGTGCTGCACTGTCTTTTGGATGAGATGTTAAACTGAGGCCCCATTTTCCTGCTTAAGTGAACAGAAAAGATCCTGCACAACTATTCATACAAGAGCAGAGGATTCAAAAGACTGGTCTCGTTCAAAAGTCAGTGACACAATTTCCTTGGATTTGTTCACAAAAGTTCGTTCATCTGTTTTTTTTTCCACCAATAGGTAAAGACTTGAGTGAGTATTCACTGTGCACATCAGTACTGGTTTACAACAATGAGGGGAAAATGGTAAGCTGTTTGACACACAGCATTGCAGGATAAGCAAGTTATTGCTAGCATGTGTTGAAAGAAGGTTCCTTCATTTTACTGAAATAGTTAATGGTACACTAAGTAAGCTGCCATTTTGTTTTTTTAAAAGAACAAGAGAACTTTGGAAGCCCTGTTTTCACCATAAGCTGAGTAGCAGCATGATAGTGGGTGTGTTTCCTTTTGCTTTGCAAGATAATCTTGTAGCTGTGGAATATATTTGAATCTAAGAATGTTTAGGAGCGGGCAAAGAAAGTAATGTCCAACAAGCCAGCATTGCTTAAAGTTTTTGACCTAAAGGAACATCTTTTTTAGGGACCTGCTTTCTTGTTTCCTTTTAATACTTTGATTTACTTTTATCTTCCATTTCTCTCAGAATAGGCTTATTGTCCAACCGGAACGCTCCTGTCCAAGAATTTTATAATGTCTGCCATTTTGAGAGACAGGCATATGGAGGAGACAGGCAAATAGACTTGGATAGAAAATGAGCTACAACTGTATTTTGAAGATTACTTTTTGTTCTCTTTGCTGTTGAGTGCTGGAAGAATTAGGAAAGCTCTTTACTTCTTTCACAGGACTGACTCTTACTGAATTCTTGTACAACAGATCTCTGCTCCAGAAGTGACCAGAATTTCACAAAAATAACCCTGGGTTATCCTAAATGCAGGGAGGGAGGATTATGTGCAGAATTATTATTTTAAAAGAAGCTGTGGATGTCATTTAAGTACATAAATCATCAAATGATACAGCACAGATGCCTTTCAGCCCAATATTCCTGTATACGGCCTTGTGTAAGGAGAAGTCTGCGTGTGTGTCCATCAGTTGCTTGTGCCATTGAATGTAATAACTGGAATATATGACATTGAGCCAAGAAAGATATTCATGATTTTATTTTTGAAAAACAGATGGATATATCTTGTGGGTTAGGATTATTTTTGTGAAATGGGGTGCAGAGGAAGGGAAAATTTAAGTCTTATGCATGTGCAGCTGTTGCACAATTTGCTTTCTGTTCATAAACACCTATCAAATAGCCATTATGTTTTACTATCCTATGTAAATATCTGGTAAAGGATATAGGTTTACCCTGACCAGTATTTCAAATCAATATGACATGGCGATAAGATACATACATGCACCAGGCATTTGTTCTTTAGCAGCCTTTTAGATTGAAACTAGTCAATAATGGCCATTGCTTGGACTACTGAGTGGGGAAAATGCAGTTTCTGAACCTTGTGTGCGCTTCATTGTTCAGATGCATTCTATACTATTCTGTTATTTGATGGAAGTCCAATGTTTACTTGAAATTTAGACAGAGAATGAGAACTTCATAAAATGAAGATTGTTGGACCAGAAATGAAGTAATTGTTATAATATTTATAACGGATAAGGGTAGCAGACACATGGGATCACCATTACGTGGAAGTTCCCCTCCAAGCCACTCGCCATCCTGACTTGGAAATATATCGGCCGTTCCTTCACTGTCACTGGGTCAAAATCCCTCCCTAACAGCACTGTGGATGTGCCTACACCACATGGACTGCAGCGGTTCAAGAAGGCAGCTCATCACCACCACCACCATCACCTCAAGAGTAATTAGGGATGGGCAATAAATGCTGGCTTAGCCAGCGATGCCCACATCCCATGAATGAATATTTTTTTAAAAAGCTTCATACCCTGAGAACGCTCCCTGTATGTTTTATAGAGGGCACACTATAGGATTGTAGAATTTATTAAATTGATAACTCCACTGCTCCCCCAGTATTTATTCTCTACACCAAGGCACTGTTTGCAGATTGGACAGGGTGCATGTACCACATGTAAGAATATCAGCTGGATATAACTAGTGCTTGACTTAAAATGCCTTAAGACATTAGGAACTTGCTGTGGCCCATTTAGCATGTAGATGCACAGTTGCCATAACAGAGCAGTTTACTGGAAGATGTGTTTGAAGTTTTGGTCACTCTGTGGTTTCTGTTTTTATTCTTATATTGCAAATAAGAAGCAAAGCTGTTGAACAGGTCAAAGGGACTGTACCCTGGTAAATCCTATTGGTGGTGCTCATTACAACTTCCCTTAAAAATGGAACCAAAAGGTGTGCACACACTGACCTCATCCATTTTGTGTATTGTGTATTCCTTCAGTTTCATTATTTTGTATAGTTGATGCTGCATAAGGTCTTTATACCTTGTATGGGGATCTGGATCAAGAAGCTGTTCTTGTAACCAGTCAACATGGCTCTCCTCCACCTATAAGACAAGATATTTCAGGTTCACTGCAGACCCAAGTTCCAATTGCAGTCTTGACTGATGCTCTGTCAAGCTTCCCCTAAATGGTTCAGTTGCAATCTTCACATGAGTCATCTGGGAAAGAATGGAGGAGAAAATAACAGTATTCAGGACTGTTTCTTTTTCCCTCTGTGTACTGGAGCGCTCTTGTCACTGGGACTAGAGTAATTACATCTGTTATAGCTTAAAATCACTACTGTGCATGCAAAATGTCTTTAACAGAGCTTACACCAGCCAGGAACAAGCCTGGCTTTCTGGAGATAACCTCTCAGCACCTCTGTGGTATATATGTGCCGTCAACTGACGCGAGACCAGGTTCTTTAATTTTATCTTCCCACAACAAAAATGATGCCATTAACTGGTTTGTATGTTTTTGTCTAGTTTGTTGGATAATGCATTGATTCTGTGATTTTTTTTTCACAATTTGATCAATAAATAAGGTAAAACAACTTGTATGGAACTTTGAAATGTTATTTCAATTAATTATCCCTGTTGGGATCCAGAAATTGCACCAAGTAGATACCAAGCAGGTACCTTGTTTTAACCTCTGTTTCACGATCTGGTTATACAGGGTGCTAGACTGTTAGGTATACACTGTCTGAGGCCCACGAGTATAACAAGTGCCATAATATCCTCAGCAAAAGCTGGTCCCGTCAATGGAAATACACCTCAGGAACAGAGAATTTTCTTTGCTCATGAGAAGTGTGAAACTTAATGTTACAAATACTGTACCAGCTAATTAGGTGCAACCTACATGTAGTCTGAAGTACTGACAACATGGAGCTGTCCTTTGTAAAGTCACTGCTCAGGTATTTCCTTTGACGAATTAGTTTTAAGTGGCCATATCCTGAGGTCAATTACAGGCTGATTACTGAGAGAAGGTACTGTAGATGGCCTGTTTCCACAGCCTATTCTACACTCTACCCTGTCATGGTTTCTAAGCACCCATTTATCACCTAAAGGCATGTTCTGTATAAACAATCCTTGATTCTCAATGGCAGAGCAAAACTCCAGAATATTAATCTTTCCACATGCCCACTATTCAACCCTGGCCTGCTGTCCTCCACAGGAAATTTGAGGAATCTTCTGTTATCTTCTGCTCTGCAGAATACACTCCTAATCTTTAATCTCAGTTCAGGTTTGTTTCACTTGTCTTCTAGATCTTAGTTCATTGTCTAAAACAGTCATACAAGGGTAAAACTATCCCTTGTATGGTGATTAATAAGCTGTAATATTTGCCTTACTAATTGCAGACCTAATGATTTGGAACAAAACAATCATTATCTTTGCATATTAATTATATTTTTATTGCATCATCACAAAAAATAGCAATCTAAAACTCTGAAAAATGCCCAGAGTTTGCTTCAGTTAGACAGTGACACATCAACTCAAATGTACACACATTCTATCAGTTGCCAGAGAGATAGTCATCATAATTCATAATATATAAGTACAACATTACTGAATTGACAACTAAATATCATTATACCAAAGCCTCAGTTGTCCAGTTCAAGTCTTTAACTGTTCTTGGTGCAGTGTGTGCAAGAAACCTATTTTTCTTGGTGTTGATATCAATATCAAATAGTCTTAGATGGTTAGGTCATAGTCATTACGGCACAGGAGGCGGCCATAAGATTCTCCTTTGAAGAAGTTGAGGACAGTACTCGATTAACAGTTATTCCACTTTAAGTGATATTTTTATTCCTCAAGGGAATATACATTCATTGAGAACACGAAATTATTTCTTTAAATGCTTGCTTGTCATTGCTTATTTACTAGCATATCTTTTAATCTCATTTCCAAATCTACCTCTGCTAACTCATCTCTTATACTTGTGGTAAATAAAACTGAAAATGCTGGAAAAACTCAGCAGGTTTGGCAACATCTGTGAAGAGACAAACAGAATTAACATTGAGTCTGTATGACTCTTCAGAGTTGAAGAGGGGTAGAAATGTAATGGATTTTATACTGTTGAAGAGGGGGGGTAGAGCAGATGGAACAAAATAGATAAGGGATAGGTGGGAGCTCAGGATAGATTTGACAAGGTAGTCATGGACAAAATAACATTCCCTTTGTCAAGACTAAAGGTGCTGATAGTGGCATAAAGGTCGGATAGCAGAATGTGTTAGTAGCAGAATAAGGGTCAGCGCTCTCTGAAAGCAAGAGATGATAACAAGTTAGGAGGGGCCCTGTGGTGGGAGGGGGTTGGGGGAAAAATATAGAAAAAATTCATAACACGAAGGACAGAGTTTGTGGTCTGAAGTTGTTGAACTCTGTTATAAAGTCCAGAAGACTGTAAAGTGCCTAATCGTAATATGAGGTGCTGTTCCTCAGGTTTGCGTTGGGCTTCACTGGAACATTGCAGCAGGCTGAGGATGGACATGTAGCAGTCCATGTCCAAATGCAGCAAGACCTAGACAATATCCAGGCTTGGGCTGACAAGTGGCAAGTAACATTCGTGCCAGGCAATGACCATCTCCAACAAGAGAGAATCTAACCATCACCCCTTGACATTCAATGGCATTACCATCACTGAATCCCCCACTATCAACATCATGGGCATTTCCATTGACCAGAAACTGAACTGGACTAATAAATACTGTGGCTACAAGAGCAATGAGTAACTCGCCTCCTGATTCCCCAAAGCCTGTCCACCATCTACAAGGTGTGATGGAATGCTCCCCACTTGCCTGGATGAGTGCAGCTCCCACAACACTCGAAGCTCGACACCATCCAGGACAAAGTGCTTGATTGGCACCCCATCCACAAACATTCACTCTCTCCACCACCAATGCACAGTAGCAGCAGTGTGTACCGTTTACAAGATGCACTGCAGGAATTCACCAAGGCTCCTTAGCACCTTCCAAATCCACAACCACTACCACCTAGAAGGACAAGGGCAGTAGATAGATGGGAACACCATCTGGAAGTTTCCTTCCAAGTCCCTCACCATCATGACTTGGAAATATATCGCTGTTTCTTCACTGTCACTGGGTCAAAATCCTGGAACTCCCTCCCTAACAGCACTGTGGGTGTACCTACACCACATGGACTGCAGCGGCTCAAGAAAGCAGCTCACCACCACTTTCTCAAGGGCAACTAGGGATGGGCAATAAATACTGGCCCAGCCAGCAAAGCCCACATCCTGTGAATGAATTAAAAAAAACACCTCATCTTCTGATTAGGCACTTTACAACCTTCCAGGCTTAACATTGAGTTCAACAACTTCAGACCATGAACTCTCTTCCATTTTATCTTTTTTTTTCTATTTTTCCCCAACCCCCTCCTCCCACAGGGCCCCTTGTAACTTGTTCTTATGTTTTGTTTTCAGAGAGTGCTGACCCTTGTTCTGCTATTAACACATTCTACTATCTTACCTTTATGCCACTATCAGCACCTTCTTTAGTCTTTAACACTACTAACACTCCCTTCATCTTGTGTCCATGATATCTTTGTCAAATTTCTCCTTAGCTCACACCTATTCCTGACCTATTTGGTTCCACCTGCTCCACCCCCTCTTAAACAGTATGAAATCCATCACATCCAGGAAAAAAGTGTATTTTTTTTTTAACCTTGTGTTTTTATATCTTCACTTCCTACCTCCTTTTTGTTTAATGACTTGAGGTTTGTTTTTGTCTTGTATAGTTTTCTCTTCCTTCAACTCTGATTTGTTTTGGTTTGTTAGGAATTATTTTTTAATGTGGACTTTTGGCCTGTTAAAATACAGCAATGTGGATTTGTCAGCAGTTCGGTTTAGACACAATTATGGTGGACTCTTGGTTTGGACTCAGTCGTGGTTTCTGGTAGTCAACCATCCAGCTAACCAAAATAGAAGTGTTTTTACTGGCGTAAATATTGATTTGTGGCTTTGCCGCAGTAAGGCAAGTCTGACTGTGAAACTACAACATTTAGTTCTTGTCATTCTAGCAGGACAACATATTGCTGTTGCATAACTAGACACCTACATCACAGGCAATACATGAGAACCAAGGCTGACTTTCAGGCTTTTGTGACTAGAGAGGTTGGTGGTCTTTCGCCACTCTCCCCTGTATTTTCATCAGCTGTAACCTCACTGTCGCTGTCTGCTGTCTCTGGCAGGGAGTAAGACATCTGGTAGTTCCTTAGCAGCTTCGCAACGTGGTGATGGTTGAAGTGAATTGCATCATCCAAAGGAGTATTACCCCATCTGTGGACAGGTGAAAGAATAATTGAAGACAAATCAAAACTGACTGAGGTTACAAGTTCTCTGATGTGCATTGAGATAGCAGCAATTTTGGAGTTAGATAGTTTTGAGTTTCTCACTTAAGGTTGTCTAATAACAAGTGCACCATGTCACAATGATGGGAGGGATACCAGACATCGGCACTGAAGCTGCTGGGGTAACGAGTGCTGAATCTGCCATCTTGCTGGACCTGATCCTCATGAATAATTGTAATGGTGCTTTCAGAAAAAATACTGCTTTGTAATGCCCATTTCCAGTTCAGGAGCAAAACAAAATTCAAATAACTAGAAGATCACCAACATCCATCTCTATGGTAGACCAGTGGTAAAGTTGGAACAGGAAAATTTCATGCTGAGCCTAGAGTGAAGAGCAAGTACCATTCAAACCTCATTTATATCGTCCTCTGCTTCTGAGATTTCTCACTCACCTGTCCTTGCAGAAGGGATTTACACGGCAGCCATCGAGAAGGAAACAAACTACTTCCACGTGACCTGCATAAAATGGAATGAACATTTAGATGAGTTCAAAGCAGTAGAGTCAGAGAATACTGTGGATCATATCCTACTTTTTCACCTCTGGAAGCTGGATTAGAACTCTTGGTTTGAATCTCACTACTACAGGCAGTCTCAACCCAATTACAATGGGCAGGGGCTTGAAGCACAAAACTACCCTAATTTGGCAGTAGCACTTACTTGGTAATCTAACTCAGATGCCACATGATAGCTGATGCGGGAAGTGGACAATGTTTCACTGGTTCAGTTGAAGATGAGGTTGGTGTGGAGCACTGATGTGAAAACTTTTATCTTTCCTTCAGCTGAGAGGTTAAGCAGCAGGCCTGTTGAATACTTCACTACGCAGCACTTTCTTCAATCCTGCCTCAGCTCACTTGCCAAAACCCTCATCCATGCCTTTGTTACCTCCTAGACTATTCCGATGCGCGCCTAGCTGACTTCTCCTTTCCACCTTACATAAACTTGTGCTCATCCAAAACTCTGCTGCCCATATCTTAACTTGCTCTAAATCTTATTCATCCATCACCCCTGTTTTGCTAACCTTCAGTGGCAACCAGTCCAACAACACCTTATTTTTAACATCCTCATCCTGGTTTTCAAATCCCTCCATAACCTTACCCCTCCCTCATTCTGTAGCCTTCTCCAGGCCTCCAATTCTGGCCTGTTCCACATCGCCAGTTTTAATAGATCCATCCATTATTGTGGCCACGCCTTCAGCTGCCAAGGCTCTGAACTCCGAAATTCCCTCCCTAAACCTTTCTGTCTCTCTCTTTTAAGACATTCCTTAAAACCTACCTCTTTGATCAAGCTTTTGGTCACCTGTCCTGATACTTATGTGGTTTAGTGTTTCTGTTGATAATGCTCCTGTGAAGCAACATGGAACGTTTTACTATGTTGAATAGTGTATAAATGCAAGTTGTGTTGGGAATACTGGTACCATTTCAGCTGTGACCCTCCACTGCTTGCCTATTCGCTCCTTAGTGTTTCAGGTTTCTTTTCCTCCCCCATTGCTGTTTGTCTGTGCTGGAATATTGCTGATGTTAGCTGGTCTGCAGAATTTCTTCCATTGGGACTTCACCAGCTGTGGCTTTGGTTCAGGTCTAGTCACAGGCCCAGCACCTGTATTCAGCAAATGAAGCTCAGCTTGACCGTCATTCCAGGCCCTGGACAAGTATGACATGGAAGCTCCCCCAGCCCCAGCCCTCCAAATCCATCCTGTGTCTCTGCGGCCTCTCGTCTCCTCTCACTGGCTTCTCAATCCGTGGTTCCGCTAATCCGGTCACATGACCATTTCTGCAGGAGCCTCAATACCATTGCCCACAATTCAATCACTTACCAGTGTTTCTTTGAGCATATGCAATGGGTCCCCTGGCCCTGGCATTGAACGCCCTAGTGAGCGGGCTCTCAGCTGCGCCACTTGAGCAGATAAAGGAAATCAAAATAATGACCAACATCATGTGCCCAACCTACATCATCACAACAACAACAGGTCCCATTCACATTATGCGACGGCCTCACGGGGAGTCTCTACAGGTCCCCAGGGTTCCGTGAACCCTGGTTTGAGAACTACTGGGATAGAGCCATGCAGACCAGGAAGGTTCCCATTTTAATCTCTCACCAGGGTAGCACTAATTGGCCTTTGGACCCCTCGGCTAGGATGGTTCAAATCAGCAGGGTTCTTGCTCTTGATCACAATCCAATGTTCCCTGTTAGGAAGTGCACTTGTATGCACATAACTGGATCAGGCCTGGCTGCAGTATTTTCCTCACCCCTTCCCATGGGTGAATAACCGACTATGCACTGTGTATGAAGAAGATTGGACACTTGGGTGTGGGAGTGTAGGACAGCTGGCACCTGTAAAACCCACGCCTTCAGAAAAAGAGGGGAGAAAATTGGGTGTTGGGATGGGAGGGTACATCACTGTACCTGAACAATTCAGCTCTGACTTTCTATCCAAAATCAGAAACAAACAAATCCTGCCTCTTGAAATGGTTTTGTTCCAGATGATCAGTAGTGCCAGCTCTGACACACTGGCATAGATTGGCCAGGAGGGTAGGAACTTGCTTCCACAATTGCTGACATAATGAGTTCTTCAGCAGTGGTAGAACAAGAGAGGGGCTGGGCATATGCCAGGCGCTTTCACTATAGTGAACAGAGGAGCAGTAGAGGGAGAGTCAGCTGGGTGGCTCTTATGCACCTTCCAGTGGATGGCCCACACTGTGGCATTGATAGGATTCAAGCAGGTTGACTCTGGACACCACAGCACGGAGAGACTGAGAGGGGAAGGAGAGAAATTACTAAATATGGTGGAAATTGGAGGATATGCTGCTAGTTTAGTAGCTAAAAACTTCATCCATACCTTCAGCTGCAGCTATGTGTAGTGGTGTACGTGAATCATAGTCTTTCTGTTCCATGTCCATAGCAGAGAGTGCGAATCTGGGAAAGTGAAACATACCCCAGTCAGACCATACACTGGTCACAAACTCTTCTGTCCTGATATCTCCTCATGTGGCTTGATGTCAAAAATGTTTTTATTGATGCTCTAGTTAAGTGCCTTGGGACATTTTATCACATTAAAGGCACTTATATAATGTTTCTGTTGCAGTGAAAATGGATGTAACTGAGACATGAAATATAACATTAATATTGCACACTTAGTGCGACACAGATGAAAGCGTTGAGGCAGTAGTTTGCATTCACTATTTGCTAAGTGATAAGTTTCATAACCTAACAGTGCTGTTGGGGCTGAGCTGAGATCAGGCACTTCCTTACAATAGGACAGAAGGAGAATAGGTGAAGCAGTCTTCTTTCTGAGATGGCTTCTTGAAACCCAGTTACATTTGAGAAGATATAAATGCCAGGTTATTTACCCACCACCTTTGTCAGGATGTGGCTTGAGGAGGGATCATGTCCTACAAGCTAGGACTGATTTAAGTTTTTTTTTAAAAGTCAGGCCTGTAATATTATACCTCCAAAAGGCACACACACTCAGTTCATCCCATAAAGCACACCTTGTGCCAGCTGAGAGGACTATTCACAGGTTCTTCCTGTCTTATTTACTGCAGATTGGATGGTGGTGGAGAGGCAGAAAGACGGAATGCAAATATAAGATGTAAATCATAATGAACTGTTTCACTGAGACATGGGGGAGGGGGTGTGAAATTCACCTTCTGCAGGGGGGAGGGGGGACAGGTTGTAGCAGATTGGCGATTTGTTATTACAGCCCATCTGATTTTCCATTCCAGGGGATGAAATGGTCTCAGTGTAGTGTTCCACTTGAGTTCCTGATCTCAGTTGCATCAGTGCACAGAGGTGCTGAATGTAGGTCGGGGACTACTTTAACCATCCCAGCCTATCCGAGCCCAATGCGTGTCATGGGGAGGCCCACTCAGCAGGGAAGAGGAAGATTTTAACATGACACAAAAATTAAGTACTTACCTCCGCAGTGCAGCTATGTCACCACTGTATGCAGCAAAGAGCAAGTTCACCACTGACTCCTCCTGGTTGGGTGAACAAAATAACATTTGTTTTTAAAGATTTAATGTTTCTTCGATTTTTTTTATTTAAATGTATAGCTGTAATAGAGTAAGAGCAGGTTAAGAATGTTCCCCCCTGTATTCTCTACCCTACTATGGACTCCACCCACCCATTTAATCTTCTGAAAAAATGTACTGTCTAAATATTAGTTGATCCACAAAAGTAATAAAGCAAAATACTCTTCCATCTCCATACATATTTCACACTGACTGTGGTGCCTGCATTTGTGAATGAATACAGCACTGCTCCCAGCACCTATCTGACACTGCTGCTTTCCGTGGGCAGGTATTCTTGTGATACTTTACTGAGATAATAAATCTTGCCCACAGCATATAGCTGAGTTCCACTTGCAAAGCAGAAACAGTATCAGAATGGCAGTGAGGAAGGAAAGAGTGCCAAAGTGAACGGCATAGTTAAGGACAAAGCATAGACTGATAGAAAGCAGGGGGAGCAGAGTGGCATTGTAAACTGAGGGGAGAGGATCGAAGGGAGGGAAATAGCAGCATCATGAACTAAAAGAGCAGGGAGGAGAGTATCTCTACGTTACTGTGTTAACTATACAAATAAATTAACAATGGACCATGTGATCAGATGTCTGGGGAATCTTTTAGGATTTTTTTCTCTCTTAATTTCTGGTACTAATTGTGCAGCAATTTCTGGAATGAAAAGTCAGTCTCAGTGATGGTGACCATGACAACTATTGTCGATTGTTGTAAACACCCATCTAGTTCACTAATGTCCTTTAGGGAAGGAAATCTGTCATCTTTACCTGGTCTGGCCTACAGGTGACTCCAGAGCCACAGCAATGTGGTTGACTCTTAACTGCCCCTCTGAAATGGCCGAGCAAGACACTCAGTTCAAGAGGCTATTAGGGATGAGCAACAAATGCTGGCCTTGCCAGCGACGCCCACATCCCATGAAAGAATAATGGAAAAAAAGCAGCCCTGCTCTGCCTCTGGGTTAGCGCTGGTCAAAGTGTATTAACTGAGCCAAGGCTTGAAGTAACTGGCGCTCAATGTGTATTCCATGCTCGGACTCCTTACCCTGACTTCACTTCCGTTTTTCCGTGGATCTAGTTTCCTGGCAAAATGTCTCAAGTTGTCATAGTTATGAAAGTTGAACAGAGAAACCAGCTCCTGAAAAATAAAGGACCAGTCACTTTCCTGGAAAAATTTACTGGATAAGCCCACTTAACTGAATGTCCAAGTCCTAAATGCTTTAAAGGGAGACAATTGTACATTGTTTTGTATTTGTCCCTTGCTACTGTATTGTAATAGACCCACCCCCAACCCCCTTAATGGCTGTGGATAATTGCACCACCCAGTAAAATACTGAGTCATATAGACAGAAAGGATCCAGATTTGATCCCCAGTCCATGTTGCATTTGCAGCTTTTGGCCATGATAACAATAGGAGTAGTACAACTAGCCTCAATCGCTGTGTCAGAGAGGGAAACGGAACAGAAAGTGCTGGGGAGTTTGCAGGTATGAACATTGCACAAAATCAAGGCCAGGTATGATGAGTTTCCTCTCCCCCAGTAGTTGGAGAGCCTTTCAACACTCTTGTTGTGGGTAATACATAAAGAATGGCCACTTGGGTGAGGTACCAGAGGAACTGTATCCCAACATGAGCTGGTACGTTCAGAAGCAATGGGAAAGTACCTGAAAACCCTTACAAATATGATTTTTAAAAAAATGTTTTTGTTAATTCTATAATGAACTTTGCTGACATCATCAGGTATTCACGGGGAGTTCCTAAGTTGGACTGTTATCGAATGAGATGTACTGCTTTGCCTATATGCTATAGGTTGTGACCAGTTGATTGAGTTGTTGAGTCACATTCTCCCGTGATCTCATACCTGACAGAAGTCGATACCTCTCACACTGTTGCCAACTTTGTCCAAGGCAGGAGACCAGCACATGATGCCCATCACATTGGGCACCACCAGCAGAACACCACCAGAAACGCCAGATTTTGCTGGAAGGCCAACCTGCATGCAAACAAAAAATGAAAAGTGACAAATACCAAAGACAACAGACAAAGCCACAATGCAATGTTTTTAGGCCACATCTCCCAGTTGGATAATGAGCTCACAAGCAAGCCACCCACCAAATGGTTTTACTCTACTGGGCAAGAAAAGCCACAACATGCGAAAACTGTCAGGGACTATCAGGAGCTGGAAACAGTTTCAGCTACAGAGACTTAATGCAAATATGGCCCAGCTTCCTCTGCTGCTTCAGTTGGTAAAACCTGAGCCATGCTGGTGAGCAGGTTAAATTCCTGGCCTCGCCTGAGCTTGGCTGATTGCAGCCAGGATGGATGATAAGGAGAGTGTCAAATGGCCTAAGAGCTAAGGGGTGGAAAGAACCCTGCTCCAGTTACTGCTTCTGAGTGCTACCCAGTGGAGAGCCCTTCCCAAGCCCCTTTGCTGGAAAATGTGCCCCATTGGAACTCGGGTAGAGACTGAATCTAGCTTGGTTTGGTAGCCAGATAGTTTTTTAATCACAGTTAAGGCCCATACAAACATGAAGAATGGCCACCTGTGAAAGGTACCACAGAGTGACTAAGGAACTATATTCCTGCTGAAGTCAAGACCTGCAGGAGGAGAGAGAGAAAATTTGGCAAAAATTTTAAAAATCCAATGCACAGTTGGCTGGTGTGAATGAATGCAGAAACTACAGAACGAAGAGTAATGAAACAGTGGAAAAAACAGGCTTGCTGAAAATTCTCCAAAAAAACCTGAACAGTTTCAAAATAACAGATGACTTGATAATTTACGTAAGAAAGGATTGGTAAGGAGAAAATGGGAGCATAACAGAGGACAAAGTTCATTCAGCAACATGAGCTACAAACAGATTTTAAAATGTGTGCACAAATTATTTTCATTACACAATAAAACTAGTCTATTTTTGTTTTTACTAAGACAAGTTAATTTTTGCCAAAACACACAGGATACTGGAATGGTTTGACAAAGTTTGTCTAAACTTGTAATATATCAAACCACTAGATGGAGCAATTCTATAAGATTTTGGTACAGACTTCGACATGGAGGTAGGAACAACAGAACAGAAGGCCATTCAGCCCTTCGAGCCTGCTCCGCCATTCAATACTATCATGGCTGATTGAACACTTCAAAGCCTTTTATCCATACCAGCCCCATAACCCTTTACGTTATTGTTAATCAGAAATCTATCAATCTCTACCTTAAACATACTCACTGACTGAGCAACAGCAGCCCTCTGGGGTAGAGAATTCTAAAGATTCACAACCCTCTGAGTAAAGAAATTTCTTCTCATCTCGGTCCTAAGTGGCTTTGCCCTTATTTTGAAATTGTGTCCCCTGGTTCTAGACTCTCAACATCTTACCTGCATCTACCCTGTCTAGCCTTATAAGTATTTTGTAGATTTCAATGAGATCACCTCTCATTCTTCGAAACTCTAGAGAACACAGGCCCAGTTTCCCCAATCTCTCTTCATAGGACAGTCCTGCCATCCCGGGAACAAGTCTGGTGAACCTTCACTGCACTCCCTCTATGGCAATAGTATCCTTCCTAAGGTAAGGGGACCAAAACTGCACACACTCCAGGTGCTGTCTAACCAAGCTTCTATACAATTGAAGCAAAACTTCACTACTCCTGTACTCAAATCCTCTTGTGATAAAGGCTAACATTCCATTAGCTTTCCTAATTGCCTGCTGCACCTGCATGTTAGCTTTCAGTGACTTATGGACAAGGACTCCCAGGTCCCTTTGTACATCTACACTTTCTAATCTCTTACCGTTTAAGAAATACTCTGCACATCTGTTCATTCTACCAAAGTGGATAACCTCACATTTTTCCACACTATATTCCAACTGCCATGTTCTTTCCCACTCACTATGTCTATCCAAATCCTCTCGTAGCCACTTTACATTTTTCTCACAACACGCATTCCCGCCTAGCTTCGTATCATCCGCGAACTTGGAAATATTACATTTGGTTCCCACATCCAAATCATTGATATATATTGTGAATAGCTGGGGACCAAATATTGATTCCTTGTGGTACCTACCCCACTAGGCACAGCCTGCCAACATGAGAATGACCCATTTATTCCTACTCTCTGTTTTTTGCCTGTTAGCCAGTCCTTAATCCATGCCAGTATGTTGCCTCCTATCCTATGTGCTTTTATTTTGCTAATCTACCTCCTGTGGGGGACTTTATCAAAAGCCTTCTGAAAATCCTTTATCAATTTTGTTAGTAACATCCTCAAAAAACTCCAACAAGTTCGTCAAACATGATTTCCCTTTTGCAAATCCATGCTGACTATGCCCAATCAAATCATGTTCATCCATTTATCACATCCTTATTGAGGTTATGTGAGGCTGAGGTTTGTGGGGAGCAGAGCCAGCACAGAACCTAGCTGGCTAACAGCATGGGTCAGAGAGATGTGGTGATGCAGTCCTGTTTTGTGGTGCTCCAAATTATTTGAGGCTATGCTATCAGCCAGAGATTCTCATGACTTGAAAAGGAATTGACTGGGCAGTCTGACTGCTTTAGGGTGCATATCCATGTTAGTTTATAGTGTTAACTAAACAGTGACGTTTAATTGCTTATATTATTTTATTTGTATTTTTGTTACATTAGGGGCAGGATTTTTAACCTGTCAGGTGGGTGTGGCAGGCAGGCCTGGGAGCAGATGTGAAACCGACCGTGATTTCACGCTGGCTGGCCAATTAACAGGCAGCCAGCGTGAATCATGCATTGAAATGCTCAGCGCTGCCTGGAGTGCAGGAGTCAGCACATGCATGCGCGGGTGCGCACACTGATAGCTCCCTGAAGGCACAGAGCTGCCTCAAGGACCTGAATATTTCTAACATTAAAAATAAAGAATTCAAAAAGAAGGAAAACCTGTCCCCTCATGTGATTCTGTCAAATGAGCAGGGGCGTGTTAAAAATTAGTTTTAAAAGTCTTTTTTTTTCCATCAATGGTCGTGGGTGAGGTTTTGCAAAAATTGCAAAGGCCGCCTGGCCAATTCGCCCGCCCGCCAACTGTAAGGTTGGACGGGCAACGAAAAGTTCAATTCAATTAATTGATTAAGGGCCTTAATAGGCCTCTTAATTGTCGATGGGCACACTGCCAACTCTCACGCGTGCCCGCCGACCAAAATATCGCGTGAGTGCACAATGATGTCAGGGCGCTTGCCCAACGTTATCACACACTATTTTTCTCCTGTTTAGGTTGGGCACATGCCCACCCGGCGAGAAAAATTTTGCCCTAGGTCTTTTGATGTTTAGACCTTTTTTTTTATGTTGAAAGGATTTTATTTATCTGCCGCGCTCTGTGGTCTGTGTAGCTTTTTAACTAACAAATTAACCACATAAAATAAATGGGCTCTTTCATTCTGTTTTTCCTAACTTTCTCTCTCCTCTCCTGGAGGTAGTGACTTGCTGGAGTGTGGTTCCATAGACTCCAGCTGATCTCGATCTGTTACTTCAACCAAGTGGCTGTTTTTTATTCTGTAAGCTGATCAACAATGGGGAGACTCACTGCCTTTGCAGACAAATGTGTGATTGATATGGAAGACACTTGCAGGTTGGAACTGCTAAATAACGATTGGCAGCCAGCTGGTTCTCCGCTCCCAGACCAGGGGTGCTGAGGTCAATTGTACTGTCCCCAGTGGCTCCCAATTGAGATCTATCAATTCAACACCAATCAGGGATGGGTCCTTCCCAGTCTGTCAGGTTCACATCGGGGGTAGAAATTAGTCTGGGCCATCTTTGAGGCCAGAATTGGCATTGCGCAGGTAGTGGTCATTAACTCGAAACTGTGTCCCATTAACATACATTCACAGGCAGCTCGCACATTCCAACTGCTCAATATTGAACCATTTGATCTCACCAATTTATATCATTATTATTTATGATAAAACTGAACTGTCTTTGTGATCTCATTTATATTGGCAATTAAAAAGCCATCGCTCATTACTGTATACCTAATGTTAAATTTAATTGCTGCTCACTGTGATTTTAAGGTTATAAACAAACGGTAGTTTATGATTTTGTAACCGACTTCTTTGTTGATATTTTGCAAAGAGGGGTTAATTCATTCAGGAGTTTGTGTGGATCCTGAGGGGGTTGGCAGTGGAAAAGCCAATATAATCTGAACTGGTTCATGTAAGACAGTTTGGTGAGCCAAAGTTGGGTGTCATTAACTCCCAAGCATAGACTGGGTGGTAAACACAGACAGGTCTTTGATGAGAAGTTAAGGTGAATGGTTAAGGATTTGCCTGGTGCCCTTGATGACTATTCTTCTCAGGGTATTGATCCAAGTGTTCTTACAATTTATGGAAGTGGGATTCCAAACATTGGACTGTCACCATTGCTGGAATCAATCTCATATTTGTCCATACCCATTTGCTTGGCACCCCATTCACCACCTTAAACATTCACTCCCTCCACTACCGACACACAGTAGCAGCAGCGTGTGTACCATCTACAAGATGCACTGCAGCAACTCACCAAGGCTCCTTCGACAGCACCTTCCAAACCCACGACCGCTACCATCTAGAAGGACAATGGCAGCAGACACATGGGAACACCACCACCTGCAAGTTCCCCTCCAAGTCACTCACCATCCTGACTTGGAAATATATCGCCGTTCCTTCACTGTCACTGGGTCAAAATCCTGGAACTCCCTCCCTAACAGCGCCGTGGGTGTACCTACACCACATGGACTGCAGCGGTTCAAGAAGGCAGCTCACCACCACCTTCTCAAGGGGCAATTAGGGATAAGTAATAGATATCAACCCTGCCAGCAATGTCCACAACCCATGAATGATTAAAAGAAAATCCCTGCAAAGGCTGCAGTAATGAGGTGATCAATCCAAATGCCACTGATTGCATTACAGCTTCCTTCAGGAACAACCTCTGATTATTGCATAAACGCTTACATGAAAAGCAAATTCGCCTGAGAAATCGTACATCCCACACGAGTGCATCAGGCTGAGGGTGTTCCTCACCGCCTCAGCGCTCAGGACCCGCTCTCCTGTGATTGGGCAGATTCCCCCATTGGCCAAGGTGGCAGCCATTACACCACCTGACTCACATGTCACCTCGATCGAGCACAGCTGCAATGAGGAAAAAGAAGGAAAAATTGTGTTTGTAGGGAAAAAACAAATGCAAAGATCAGCAAATAAAAAAGACTGAAGCATGATTTGGACACTGTCAGAGAATGTGTGGAGACCATTAATGTCAGTGTTTGGCTGTTACAGAAAATTAAAGCCAGTGATGGCTGGTGACCTTTTTTGACAGGCGAGGTACAGTTACAACAAAAGTAAAATACTGCAGGATGCTGGCAATCTGAAATATAAAAACAGAAAATGCTCAAAACAATCAGTAGGTCAGGTAGCCCAGGCTGAATAGGTTCAAGGGGAATTGAAAAAGCAAATAAGAGAAACAAAGCGAGAGTATGAGAAGAGACTCGCAGCTAACATAAAGGGAATCCCAAAGTCTTCTGTGGGCATATAAATAATGAAAGTGTGGTAAAATGAGGAGCGCTGATTAGGGATCTAAAAGGGGATTTATGGATGGAGGCGGAGAGCATAGCTGAGGTATTAAATGAATATTTTGCATCTGTCTTTACCAAGGAGGTAGATGCTGCCCAAGTTGTGGTGAAAGAGGAGGTAGTTCAGACACTTTCAAAGGTTTAAGATTGATAAGGAGGAGGTATTGGATAGGCTGTGTTTACTTAAAGTTGATAAGGTCCCAGGATCAGATGAGATGCATCCAAGGATACTAAGGGAAGCAAGAGTAGAAATTGCAGAGGCATGGGCCATAATTTTCCAATCTTCCTTAGACTCAGGGGTGGTGCCAGAGGGCTAGAGAATTGCAAATGTTACACCCTTGTTCTAAAAAGGGTGTAAAGATAAACCCAGCAACTACAGGGCAGTCAGTTTAACCTCGGTGGTGGGGAAGCTTCTAGAAACAATAGTTCGGAACAAAATTAATAGTCACATGGGCAAATACAGGTTAATTAAGGAAAGCCAGCATTGATTTAAGGGAAAATTGTATTTAACTAACTTACTTAGTTTTTTAATGAGGTAACAGAGGGTTGATGAGGGTAATGCTGTTGATGTACATGGACTTACAAAAGGCATTTGATAAGGTACCGCACAACAGGCTTGTGGTCAAAGTTGGAGCTCATGGAATAAAAGAGACAGTAGCAATATGGATATGAAATCGGTTGAGTGAAAGGAAACAGAGATTCTATGATAAGAAAGTAGTGCTGAATGGTTGTTTTTCAGGCTGGAGGAAGGTTTGTAGTGGAGTTCCCCAGGGGTCGGTATTAGGCCTCTGCTCTTCCTGATATGTATTTATGACCTAGACCTTGAGGTACAGGGCACAATTTCAAAATTTGCAGACAATACAAAACTTGGGTGTATTATGAACTGTGAGGAGGATAATGTAGAATTTCAAAAGGACACAGGCAGGTTACTGGAATGGATGGACAAGTGACAAATAAAATTCAATGCAGAGAAATGTGAAGTGATTCACTTTGGTAGGAAGAACGCAGAGACAATATAAAATAAAAGATACAATTCTAAAGGCGGTGCAGGAGCAGAGAGACCTGGGTGTATACGAGCATAAATCATTGAAGCTGGCAGGACAGATTGAGAACACGATTAGTAAAGCATATAGCATCCTAGGCTTTATAAATAGGGGCATAGAGTACAAAAGCAAGAAAGTTATGTTAAATTTGTGTAAAACACTGGATCAGCCTCAATTGGAGCATTGCATCCAGTTCTGGGTGCCACATGTTAGGAAGGATGCGAAAGTTTGAGAGAGGGTGCAGAAAAGATGTGTGCGAATGGTCCTAGTGATGAGGAACTTCAGTTATATAGATAGATTGGGGAAGTTGGAACTGCTTTCCTTGGAGAAGAGAAGGTTAAGAGGAGATTTGATAGAGGTGTTCAAAATCATGAGGGGTCTGAACAGAGTAGATAGGGAGAAGCTTCTCATTGGTGAAAGGATTGAGAATGAGTGCTCAGGTTTAAGGTAATTAGTTAAATAAGCAATGAAGACCTGAGGAAAAACTTTTTCACACAGTGAGTGGTTAGGATCTGGAATGCACTGCCTGAGTGTGGTGGAGGCAGATTCAATTGAAGCATTCAAGAGGGAATTAGACTGTTATCTGAAAAGGAAGAATGTGCAGGGTTGGGGGTTGGGGGTGAGTGGGAGGAGGTAATTTTTAAAAATTCATTCATGGGATGTGGGTGTTGCTGGCTGGGCCCAGCATTTGTTGCCCTTGAGAAGGTGGGGGGGTGAGCTGCCTTCTTGAGCTGTTGCAGTCCCCGTGTGGTGTAGGTACACCCACGGTGCTGTTAGGGAGGGAGTTCCAGGGTTTTGACCCGGTGACAGTGAAGGAATGGCCGATATATTTCCAAGTCGGGATGGTGAGTGGCTCGGGAGGGGGAACTTGCAGGTGGTGGTGTTCCCCATGGGTCTGCTGCCCTCGTCCTTCTAGATGGTAGAGGTGGTGGGTTTGGGCGGCGCTGTCGAAGGAGCCCTTGGCGAGTTGCTGCAGTGCATCTTGTAGATGGTACACACACTGCTGCCCCTGTGCGTCGGTGGTGGTGGTGGAGGGAGTGAATGTTGGTGGATGGGGTGCCCCATCGAGCGGGGGCTGCTTTGTCCTGGACGGTGTCGAGCTTCTTGAGTGTTGTGGGAGCCGCACTCATCCAGGCAAGTGGGGAGTGTCCCATCACACTCCTGACTTGTGCCTTGTCGATGGTGGACAGGCTTGGCGTGGGGGGGGGGGGTCAGGAGGTGAGTCAGGAAGCTCATTCGAAGAGCCGAATGGCCTCCATCTGTGCTGTAACCATTCTATTGTTCTATTCTATGATAAGAGAGAGTGAGGCACCGCTCGAAGGCCAGAGGCGGCCGTTACCGCGACAACAGGTTCTCCCAGTGTGGGGACGCCTTCTCCCCCGCCGCGAGCCTCCGTGGCGGCGCCGGGCCGCTTCCCGCTCCTCACGCGCTTGACAAAGCCGCACCCCCCCCCGCCTACTGGGCACGCGCAAAGCCGGCCTGCGTGAGGGGGAAACGGGTCATCGCTGAGCCTCCAATCAGCTGCCCCCCAAACCAAGGAATCACAAGGATGCGACACGCAGCTTTTCTGCTCCACACCCGGTGCTGGCTACAGGTTCAAAGGGGAGAAAAACAGCAACCCTCTCAGGTTGAGAATCCCCAGGACTATGATTCTTGTGGTGCGAGAGGCCGGCACCTCCGGATTCAGCCCTGAAGCTGCCAATGCTTCTCCGCCCCCACCCCCCCCCGAGACAACAGGTAGCACCAACTTGCGGCGGCGTCGTACACAACCCATTGGTTTGGAACAAGAGACATGTCTGTGGGGAGTCAGCATGGAGTCATCGGGAGAACGGCACAGAAGAGATCTCAAAAGTGAGTTAGGATTTAGGAGTACTGGAATTCGGCAAAAAGAGTTAGGAGAGGAAGCTGCTAAATAGAAAGTGAAGTAAAGGGAAGAAATGGAGGGAAACAAAGGTGTGGAGTAATTGAACGAAACAGTTCAAAAGAAACTATTGGACATTTAAATTGTTTTCAGCTTCACATGTAGCTCTTAATGAAATATTTATTTTCTTCTGCCACTCCAAACCCTTTGTTGTATCTCTGTAGTTTAGTGACTGCACTGAGGTAGAGAATTTCTCTCTAATCCAGAGGTATCCACAATTTACAAAGAAAGAAAAACAAAATCAAAGACATCAGATAACAGCACTTTGCACAGAGGGGAATACCAAACAGACATTGATCCAACTGGCATGCCAGTGTGCAGGGCACTTTACAACCAATTGAGTATTTCTGAAGAACAGTGATAGTGTTGGATTACAACTATTCCAGTGAGGGATAGGCACTGATCCAGCCGGTATTCCAGTGAGGGATAGGCACTGATCCAGCCGGTATTCCAGTGAGGGATGGGCACTGATCCAGCCGGTATTCCAGTGAGGGATGGGCACTGATCCAGCCGGTATTCCAGTGAGGGATAGGCACTGATCCAGCCGGTATTCCAGTGAGGGATGGGCACTGATCCAGCCGGTATTCCAGTGAGGAAAGGGCATTGATCCAGCCGGTATTCCAGTGAGGGGATGGGCACTGATCCAGCCGGTATTCCAGTGAGGGGATGGGCACTGATCCAGCCGGTATTCCAGTAAGGGATGGGTACTGATCCGGCCGGTATTCCAGTGAGGGGATGGGCACTGAGCCAGCCGGTATTCCAGTGAGGGATGGGCACTGATCCAGCCGGTATTCCAGTGAGGGATGGGCACTGATCCAGCCGGTATTCCAGTGAGGGATGGGCACTGATCCAGCCGGTATTCCAGTGAGGGTATGGGTAATGATCCAGCCGGTATTCCAGTGAGGAATGGGCACTGATCCAGCCGCTTTTCCAGTGAGGAATGGGCACTGATCCAGCCGGTATTCCAGTGAGGAATGGGCACTGAGCCAGTCGGTATTCCAGTGAGGAATGGGCACTGAGCCAGTCGGTATTCCAGTGAGGAACGGGTACTGATCCAGCCGGTATTCCAGTGAGGGAATGAGCACTGATCCAGCTGGTATTCCAGTGAGGAACGGGTACTGATCCAGCCGATATTCCAGTGAGGGGGTGGGTAATCATCCAGCCAGTATTCCAGGAACGGGCACTGATCCAGCCGATATTCTAGTGAGGGATGGGCACAGATCCAGCTGGTGTTCCAGTGAGGGATGGGCACTGATCCAGCCGATATTCCAGTGAGGGGATGGGTAATGATCCAGCCGGTATTCCAGTGAGGAACGGGTACTGATCCAGCCAATATTCCAGTGAGGAATGGGCACTGATCCAGCCAATATTCCAGCGAGGAACGGGTACTGATCCAACTGATATTCCAGTGAGGGATGGGCACTGATCCAACCGGTATTCCAGTGAGGGATGGGCACTGATCCAGCCGATATTCCAGTGAGGGGATGGGTAATGATCCAGCCGGTATTCCAGTGAGGGGATGGGTAATGATCCAGCCAGTATTCTATTGAGGGATGGGCATTGATCCAGCCGGTATTCCAGCATCAGCATGAACAGAGAATGAAGCTGATTTACTTACCTGGAAGTAGAAATCTAATGTAGCGATCATGTCAACACCCTCTGGAAAACACTGGGGGGAAAAAAAACAAAACATAAACAAGAATTATTTTATTTAATATGGTTTCTCCAGCCTCTGTTTCTCCTTTCAGAAACCATTCACATCAGCAATCAAAGTAGCTGCAGCACTAGCATCAAAGACCCAAGTTAAGTTTCCTGTCTTGCTGAATGGTTGCTACTTGCATAATCAAAATGACCACAACTGACTTCAGCTGTTTGAAGAAGGGTAAAATCATGGGGCCCTTAGTGGGTTGGGGAAGGAGGTTGGGAGATGGTTGACTAAGGACTAGCTCTGACATTTTTTAAAGAGATTTTTGAGATCAACCAGCCTTTAGCCCAACAGAATAAAGTTTAAAAGGAAACTGTTACATTCTGTTTCTGCAGTAAACAGCATCAAGGAAGAGACTGGTGTTGTGAAGCCAGCCTCACTGCGGATAAAGAACAAACAATCCAGGGTTCAAACTCCTAGCAAGTATTGGATAATTGACTTTATTCTAGCGGCATACAGTTAAACACACTATGCCGTCCAAGCCTCCATCTCTACGACAGCAAACCCTCTGCAACTTAGAGAACAACAGATAGACATTTAACTCCACTGCTTGGCTTTCAGCCTACCTTCTTCTCTTTCAAGTAGTATCCAATGGCAAAATTCCTGTCTCCCGTTTCCTTTTCTGACTGAAACCTCAATCATGGAAAGAAAAAATGCAACATTCATTATTTGCAGTGAATCCTTATACCAGAACTTAATGGAATGCTGGCTTCATTAAAAAGCATTGAGCAGAAATTAATAAGAATTTTCTACAATAGGAAAAGACTTTTAGCTTTTGATGAATCAAACCCTGTTCACCTGCTTAGAAAATCCCAGAAACAGCAGGACACTGGCAGAACCACCCTGCCCCAAGATTGTTGGAGCCATTGTTTGTTAATCCCATTTTCACTTCACTCTTCTTCTCTGGTAACTTATTCCACAACTCAGTTATTCTTTGGGTGAAAATGTCACCCCTGATTTCTTTTCTGTCCTAACTCTTTTATGTTTAACTTCTGTCTTCAAGGATTTGAACTCCTCATTATCGGAAACAATTTGTCTGGATTACATTTGTCCGCCCTTTTCATAACCAGAAAACCTAGATCACCTCAAAACTCTCTTCTGAAGTAAACAAGCCCAACTTCCTTAATCTTCTCTTGTAACTTAAATTTCTAACACTTGGAATCATCTTTATTGCCCCATGTCCACTCTCAACAGCAATAATATCCTGATTGTTACATCAAAACTCAAAGCTGAATAAATAAACATGCTCATGGTTTGATCCTCCAATGGTTCAATGAGGATAACCACCATTTTGTTGTCTGAAATCATCCAAACCAGGAAAGTCTCCTGTTTGATACCTATTCTATACAGAGTTAACTGATGTTACTCTGAAGGATCAAAATAGCACATGTTAGAAATGGGCAATATAGCGGAACATGGCACGGGTCTGTAGAACTGCACCTCAATGAGAGGAGAAAATTGGAAAAAGAACAAACTTGATTTACATAATACCTTTCCCATCCTTAGGATGTCCCAAAGCGCTATACAACCAATGAGTTACCTTTTTGATAAATGCAATCACTATTGTGCTGGCAAAACATGCAGCTAATTTGCCCACAGTAAAATCCCAGAAACAAGAAAATGACCAATTAATCTAGTTCTTTGATGTTGGTCAAGGGAGACTTTTTGCCAGGACACTGGGGAGAACTTCCTGATATTTGTATGGTGCCACAGGAGCTTGTACATCCACCTGAATCAGCGGATGGGGCCCTTGGTTTAACCCCTAATCCGAAAGACGAAACCTCTGACATTGCAGCACACCCTCAGTCCTGCACTGGGAGTCTCAGCCTAGATTATGTGATGAGTCCTGGAGTGAAACTTAAACCCATGACCTTCTGACTTGAAGGGAGAGCGGTACAAATGAGCAATGCTGAAAGGAAAGATAGCAGACTCACTAATGGGACAATCCTTAATTCTCAAGGGTTTAATAGCAAACTACAAGTGGCCATTGGAGGCTCTGCATGGATTGTGGGAAACACAGGAAAGCAGCTTGACACTTACGTGGCATTGCTGAAGCCCACATATTCATTACCAGCCATTTTATTAAGGAAGTGCATAATCTGTGGAACAAAAATCACAAAATTTAGAGCCAGGCTACCATTTCAAAAACAGCAAGGCTCTTATACCACAGGCAGGATGGAAATGCAACCAGATATCAGAATGGCTTGGGCCTGGCAAAATTTACTCTTCCCTTAGTGCCACTGGGAAGTCTTTTACAAGATACCCTGATTCCTGGTGAGCAGGCATTGCTTGTAACTGAAACATGTCTGACTTATAATCATTTTAATTGGAAAAGTATGATTAGCTTTAAGCAATGTCTAATCAGATTATGTAAACTTGAAATTCTACTTATCAACATGTTAAGAAGATCTCTAACTAAGAATAGGGTGAGCGCTGTCACTGTTCTAAACCAGCCAGTGCTGTGGGTGTTTATAGTGGGCTGATATCTGATGAGCCATATGGCGCAGCACTGCTAAAGAATAATGGATAGCTGGGTGTGATTACCAAACATTTGTCTAATCTGAGTGTTCAGATTACATGGGAATTCACCTACACTGACATAGTTGACCTACTCAGTGAAGGATTAATGATTATGGCAATAATATATAGTTAGAGGGGTTTTGTGAGAGGGAAATCAAGTTTAACCAATTTATTGGAGTTCTTTGAAGAATTACCATGCTGCGAATAAAGGGGAACCAGTGGATGTACTGTACTTAGATTTCTAAAAGGCATTTGATAAGGTGCCACATTAAAGATTATTGCGGAAAATAAAAGCTCACGGTGTAGGGGATAACATATTGGTATGGATTGAAGATTAGCTAGCTAACAGGAAACAGAGAGTAGGCATAAATGGGTCATTTTCTGGTTGGCAACATGTAATGAGTGGTGTGCCACAGGGATCAGTGCTGAGGCCTCAACTTTTTACAGTTTATGTATATTGACTCGGCTGAAGGGACAGAAGGTATGGTTGCTAAATTTGCTGATGTCACAAAGATAGCTAGGGAAGTAAGTTGTGAAGAAGACATAAGGAGGCTGCAAAGGGATATAGGTAGGTTAAGTGAGTGGGCAAAGATCTGGCAAATGGAGTATAATGTGGGAAAATGTGAAATTGTCCATTTTGGCAAGTAGAATAAAAAAGCAGATTATCTACATTGAGAGATTGCAGAGCTCTGAGATGCAGGGGGATTTGGGTATCCTAGTGCATGAATCGCGAAAGGTTAGCATGCAGATACAGCAATTGATTAGGAAAGCTAATAGAATGTTATCGTTTATTGTGTGGAAAATTGAATTCAAAAGTAGGGAGGTTATGCTTCAGTTATATAGGGCATTGGAGAGACCACATCTGGAGTACTGTGTACAGTACTGGCTTCCTTATTTAAGGGAGGATGTAAATGCATTGGAAGCAGTTCAGAGGAGGTTTACTACATTAACTAGCGTTCTGAAGAAGAGTCATACGGACTCGAAACATTAACTCTGTCTTTCTCTCCACAGATGCTGTCAGACCTGCTGGGTTTTTCCAGCAATTTTTGTTTTTGTTACTAGATTAATACCTGGAATGGGCGGGTTGTCTTATGAGGGAAGGTTGGACAGGCTAAGTTTGTATCTGCTGGAGTTTAGAAGAGTAAGAGGCAACTTGATTGAAATATATAAGATCCTGCGGGGTCTTGACAGGGTGGATGTGAAGAGGATGTTTCCTCTTGTGGGAGAATCTAGAACTAGGGATCACTGTTTAAAAATAAGGGGTCGCCCATTAAAGACAGGGATGAGGAGCAATTTTTCTCTCATAGGTTCATGAGTCTTTGGAGCTCTTCCTCAAAAGGCGGTGGAAGCAGAGTCTTTGAATATTTTGAAGACAGAGCTAGATAGATTCTTGATAAGCAAAGGGGTGAAAGGTTATCGGAGGTAGGTGGAAATGTGGGGTTGAGGTTACAATAAGATCAGCCATGATCTTATCGAATGGCGGAGCAGGCTCGAAGGGCTGAGTGGCCTATTCCTGCTTCTATTCCATTTGTTTGTATGACATAGCAAGTGTTGAATATATGTCATGAATCAAGAGTGATGGATTACACGAGGTAGCATGGAGAGTAGATTAATGATGTGGAGTTTTTCACACTTTTTACAAAGCTATTGCAGAAATTCCCTTGTGTTTTTGCCATCCCAATAGCACCAAACTTGCCAGAAGGGACCCTCCCTTTTAAATTCAAACTGTCCAATTACACAAGCTTATTTTTGGTGGCATATTTGATTCTCTGCACCTCCAATCAGATGAGCAGATGTTAGTATGTGTCCTGTCAGATTAAGGAGTCCCAAAGTAAATTCACTGATTTTATTCCTGTACAGTACTGCTGTTTGAGAAGTACTCACACAGTCAAACTTCTCTGCTTTGTTTGCTCCGGGCTGCAAATACAAGAGGAAATGAGTATTAGAACTAAAAAATTCCACAGGGTGCTTTGAGAAAATACAATTTGGCAGCCATCTTGTTGCAGTTTAAATATTGTATTTTTTCCTGTGGTTGGGACACTGCAGACAGGCTGACAGAAAGAGAAAATAGAAAGAGAGAGATATGCACTCGCAATAATAGAACTGAGATGGATAAAGAAATGAAAAATGAAACAGAAAAAAAGGAAGAACTTGAATTTATAGACCTTTCACAACCTCAGGGCATCCTAAAGCAATTTACAGCCAATTAAGTACTTTGAAATAAAAACAAAAATACCTGGAAAAACTCAACAGGTCTGGCAGCATCTGTGGAGAGGAGCACAGTTAACGTTTTGAGTCCGCATGACTCTTCAACAGAAGTAAGGAAAAATAGAAAAGGGGTGAAATATAAGCTGGTTTAAGGTGGCGGGGGGGGGGGGGGGGGGGGGGTGGGACAAGAAGAGCTGGATAGAGGGCCAGTGATAGGTGGATTTAACCAAAAGATGTCACAGACAAAAGGACAAAGAGGTGTTGAAGGTGGTGATATTATCTAAACGAATGTGCTAATTAAGGGTAGAAAGCAGGACGAGCAAGGTACAGATAGCCCTAGTGAGGGTGGGGTGGGGTGAAGGAATTGAAAAAGGCTAAAAGGTAGAGATAAAACAATGGATGGAAATACATTTAAAAATAATGGAGATAGGTGGGAAAAGAAAAATCTATATAAATTATTGGAAAAAACAAAAAGGAGGGGGAAAATCGGAAAGTGGGTGGGGATGGAGGAGTGGAGGAGAGAGTTCATGATCTAAAATTGTTGAACTCAATATTCAGTCCGGAAGGCTGTAAAGTGCCTAGTCGGAAGATGAGGTGCTCTTCCTCCAGTTTGCGTTGAGCTTCACTGGAACAATGCAGCAAGACAAGGACAGACATGTAGGCATGAGACCAGGGTGGAGTGTTGAAATGGCAAGTGACAGGGAGGTCTGGGTAATGCTTGCGGACAGACCGAAGCGGTCACCCAGTCTGCGTTTGGTCTCTCCAACGTAGAGGAAACTGCAATGGGAGCAACGAATGCAGTAGACTAAGTTGAGGGAAGTGCAAGTGAAATGCTGCTTCACTTGAAATGAGTGTTTTGACCCTTGGACGGTGAAGAGAGGGGAAGTGAAAGGGCAGGTGTTGCATCTTCTGCGGTTGCATGGGAAGGTGCCGTGGGAGGGGTTGAGGTGTAGGGGGTGATGGAGGAGTGGACCAGGGTGTCACGGAGGGAACGATCCCTATGGAATGCCGCCAGGGGGGGTGAAGGGAAGATGTGTTTGGTGGTGGCATCATGCTGGAGTTGGCGGAAATGGCGGAGGATGATCCTTTGAATGCAGAGGCTGGTGGGGTGATAAATGAGGACAAGGGGGACCCTATCATGTTTCTGAGAGGGAGAAGAAGGTGTGAGGGCGGATGCGCAGGAGATGGGCCGGACACGTTTGAGGGTCCTGTCAACCACCGTGGGTGGAAAACCTCGGTTAAGGAAGAAGGAAGACATGACAGAGGAACTGTTTTTGAAAGTGGCATCATCAGAATAGATGTGACGGAGGCGAAGGAACTGAGAGAATGGGATGGAGTACTTACAGGAAGCGGGGTGTGAGGAGCTGTAGTCGAGGTAGCTGTGGGAGTCGGTGGGCTTGTAATGGATATTGGTGGACAGTCTATCACCAGAAATTGAGACAGAGAGGTCAAGGAAGGGAAGGGAAGTGTCAGAGATGGACCATGTGAAAATGATGGAGGAGTGGAAATTGGAAGCAAAATTAATAAATTTTTCCAGGTCCAGACGAGAGCATGAAGCAGCACCGAAGTAATCATCGATGTACCGGAGAAAGAGTTGTGGGAGGGGGCCGGAGTAGGACTGGAACGAGGAATGTTCCACATACCCCATAAAGAGACAGGCTTTGAAATGTAGTCTTTGTTGTAATGTAGGAAATGCAGCAGGCAATTTTGCACACAGCAAGGTCCAACAGACAGCAATGTGTTAATGGCCATATAATCTGTTTTTAGGTATTGGCTGAGGAATAAATACTGACCAGACCACCGGAGGAACACACCTGCTTTTCTTCGAATAGAGGCCATGGGATATTTCACATACACCTGAGAGAATAGGCAGGGACTCGGTTTCATGACTCACCCAAAAGATGTCACTTCCGACAGAGAGATTGTAAGAAATTGGGGCCTTTAAAAATGGGTATTTTCTGCATTTTATGTGATTAGCTAAGTAACATTGATTTTCTCTCTGGAAAGAGAATTTCTAAACACTTTGACCTCTAAACAGTCTTAGTTCAGGCTGCCATGTTGAGATTCCTAAGCTGTTAGAATGGCATCTTGTGCACATACATACATACATATGAACATATGAAATAGGAGCAGAAGTTGGCCATTCGGCCCCTTGAACCTTTTCTCCCATCTGATAAGATCATGGTTGATCTTCTTGTGTTTTGATTTCCACATTCCCATCTATCCCTGATAACCTTTGATTCCCTTGCCTAACAAGAATCTATCTACCTCTGCCTTAAAAATATTCAATGACCCCGCCTCCACCACCTTCTGAGGCAGAGAATTCCAAAGTTGCACAACCCTCAGAGAAAGAAATTCTCCTCATCTCTGTCCTAAAAGAGCAACCACTAATTTTAAAACAGTGCCCCCTAGTTCTGGACTCACCCACAAGAGGAAACATCCTTTCCACGTCCACCTTGTCAAGACCATTCAGGATCTTATATGTTTCAATCAAGTCACCCCTCACTCTTCTAAACTCCAGTGGAAACAAGCCCAGTCTGTCTAACCTTTCCTCATAAGACAACCTGCTCATTCAAGGTATTAATCTGGTAAACCTTCCCTGAACCGCCTCCAACGCATTTACATCCTTCCTTAAATAAGGAGACCAAAACTGCACACAGTATTCAAGATGTGGTCTCATCAATGCCCTGTGTAACTGAAGCATTACATCCTTACTTTTATGTTCAATTCCTCTCATAATAAAGGATAGCATTCCATTAGCCTTCTTAGCTATTTGCTGTACCTGCATACTAACTTTTTGTAACTCATGCACTAGAACACCTAGATTCCTCTGCACCTCAGAATTCTGCAGCCGTTCTCCGTTTAAGTAATACTCTGCTTTCTTATTCCTGCCAAAGTGAACAACTTCACATTTTCCTACACTATACTCCATCTGCCAGATTTTTGCCCTCTCACTCAACTTATCTATATGCATCTGCAACCTCCGTACGTCCTCTTCACAACATACTTTTCTACCTATTTTTGCATCATCTGCTACCATACCTTCACTCCCCTCATCTCAAACATTGATATAAAAAGTTGAGGCCCCAGCACAGACCCCTGCAGGACTTCACTCGTCACATTCTGCTAAACAGACAAAGACCCATTTATGCATACTCTCTGCTTTCTGCCAGCCAGCCAATCTTCTATCCGTGCTAATATGTTACCCTCTACACCTTGAGCTTTTATTTTCCACAATAACCTTTGATGTGGCACCTTATCAAATACCTTCTGGAAATCCAAGTACAGCACGTCTACAGGCTCCCCTTTATCCACAGTGCATGTTATTCCTTCAAAGAACTCCAATAAATTGGCTAAACATGATTTCCCTTTCACAAAACCATGCTGACTCTTCCTGATTACCTTAGGCAGGATATTGAGGTCAGCGAGTGGGGGGTGGGGCCCACTCGCCGATGCGTAAGATGACGCGGGATGACGTCGGGCGGAACTCCTGACGTCACCCCGCCTCATTTCAATTTTCAGGTTGGCGGGGGTGCAGCCGAATCAGCTGTGCACCCACCGACCTGTCAACGGCCAATTGAGGCCATTAAAAACTAATTGAAGTAGTTAAAGGACCTGCCCGTCCAACCTTAAGGTTGGCGGGCAGGCCGGGAGCCCTGGTGGGCTTCGGAAAAAGCATCAAACCTCATCCACGGGCAGGATGAGGTTTCATGTAGGTTTTTAAAAATTTAATAAAAGTTTAATTAAAAATGATGGACATGTCCCAACTCATGTGACAGTGTCACATGAGGGGACATGTCAGGGAAATTTTATTTGTCTATATTTCACATTTTTAAATTTGGTGCCGATCTCCCTGAGGCAGCATTTAGCCTCGGGGAGATGAGTGCGCTCTTTCGTGCGCATGCACAAAAGAGCGCACTCTCGGCTTAGGGAATCCCCCCCCGCCCCCCAGCCCGCACAGGGAGTGCATAGTGTTTCCTGGCGGATGTCACGCTGGGCGGGCCTTAATTGGGCCGCCCACATAAAATGGCGGCGCGCCCACATGTGCCCGCTCCTGAACTTCCCTCCCGACGGGGGGAAAATTCTTCCCCTTGAGTTTTTCTAAGTGCCCAGCTATAACCTCCTTAGTGATTGATTCTAACACCTTCACCACAACAGACGTCAAGCTAACTGGTTTATAGTGTCCTGCTTTCTGCCTCCCTCCCTTCTTGAATAGAGGGGTTATATTTGCTACTTTCCAGTCTGATGGAACCTTTCCAGAATCTAGCAAATTTTGGAAAATTAACACCAACGCATCTACTACCTCATTAGCCACCTCTTTTAAGATCCTAGGATGAAGTTCATCAGGACCCAGAGACTTGTCAGCCCACAGCTCCATCAGTTTGTGCAGTACTACCTCCCTAGTGATTGTAATTTTACCAAGTTCCTCTCTCCCTTCCACCTCTTTATCTATGCAATTGTTTAGAAAGGACCGGGATATGACCCTCAACATGATATAAACTAAAAAGCTGACCTCGAGCAGGGTGACGCACAAGGGGGTAATCACCCTGATGTTCTGAGTACCTGTCCTGTGTCCATTGGTCAGAATAGTTTGAATAGATGATTGACACTGGGTAAGCTCCCAGCCCCCAGAAAAAGGTTAGATTAACAAGTGCTCACGCGCAGAGGCCATATCCTGCTGAGGGATCGTATATTGCTGGGGAGGCTGCAGTACTCGTCGGTAGCTGCCTTCTTAAGATGGAGGAGGAGGAGGAGGATGGTGAGATCAACACACTCTGTGTTTGTCTGCTGTCTGGAACCAGTAAACAACTGCCACGGGTCATATACTTTTTTTCTAATTAGTTAATGTATCATATCTAAACTGTTGTTTCTTAATAAACCATCTTAAAATGATTTATGATTAGTCGACTACCTATTTAAGTATCTGTGGCCCCAGAACCCCAGGAATCTTACAATTGATGTCAGAAGTGGGATTCACAGTAGCCGAAATTGGCTTGGAATTTGAGAAGCAACAGTCTTAGATTGTAGTTAAACGTGTGGTGTAGTTATTAAGTGAAGCCAAGAGTCACAATGGCATTGGCATATGCTAGAAAGCGACTGATAGACAGTTTAACAAAGGAGACAGGAGCATAAGGAGCGAACGATGGCCTGGGAGCTGTAGAAAGAGTGTGACAGAGATTATGAGTGTATCATTGATAGGCTTCCTAAAGAGGTTCAAAAAGGAAACATTGGGCAGAATTTTCCGTTGTGGGGTGGGGGGGGGAGCGCAGGTATGGGCGGGCGCAGACCTGATTGCTGCCCATGATCGGGTCCACGCTGCCATTTTGCGCGGGTGGACCAATTAAGGCCCTCCCAGCGTATTTGCCGACTCCCGTGAATAGCGGGAGTGTGCAAGCTGCGGTGGGCCTACACAGATCACCGAGTCCAATGGTGACCCGGCAGTCTGTTTAAAGGAAGGCCTGGCAGCCTCCTGTAGGCTGCTCACAATGGCCATGTCCAGGTCACACTGCAGGGCAGAGGAGCAGGCCAGGCTGCAGGGTAGGCCAGTGGGGGGCCAATGTACCCCTCGTTTTTCTGATGAGTGCCTTGTTGCCCTCCTCGAGGAGGTGGCAGCACGGCGGGAGGTGTTGGTCCCCCAGGACGGGAGGAGGAGGCACCCCCACATGACAAAACATGCCTGGGAGGAGGTGGTGAGCTCCCGCGACGTGGTGCGGTGCATCTGGATCCAGTGCCGTAAACGCTTCAACGATTTGTTGCGCTCTGGCAGGGTGAGTACCATGTTGGCATTGGGCATTTAACCCAGCAGGTACTTCGCCTTTGAGCCCCCCCCCCACCAAGTCTTACTGTCGTGACTGCATTGAATTATGTAGGGCATTTTTCCTTCGCTGGGCGGCCAAGCAGATAGTGCCCATGCTTAGATCAGCCTGAGTGGTTCATGAGGAGATGAGTTCTCCCCCGCACCATGTGTTGCTCTTAGTCGCACATGACTAGTCTGGGGGCAATCTGCAGGAGATGCAGCTAGACGCACTCTGAACTCCACCACATGTCCTATTTAGGGTGATGAGATGGTTGGAAGGGGAGCCTCAAGGTGTCATGGCAAAGAACCATCTGCTGCCCTCGACGCTGCACGTGGTTGTGCATCCTTGCTATGGGAGCAAATACTGTGTGGTTCCTAAAGTGATGTATGCAGCATGTGTCCAAGGGGCCGTTGGGGGGGGTTGGGAGCAGGCGTAAAATCTTTGTGTGAGTGATCAGCAGTAGCGGGGAGAGGAGGCACCGAAGGCCTGATATGGCCCACTGTGGTTGGGGTGCAGCGTACGCGTGCAGAGTCCATGTGCAATTTGCTGTAATGAATGGTATTCTCTCTTTCTCAGGAGAAGAATGCTCATAATGCCTCGGAGTATGCAAGGACTGGAGACGGCCAGGCACAGCTCTCCATATCAAGCAGATTTGAGCAGGAGGCCCTTGAGCTGGAGAGGCGGCATGCACCCAGGTCAACTGGTGTCGGAGAGGCTGGGGTGGCACGGCCAGGTATTTGAGGCCAACAGTGAGATCCGCAATGTCCTTCCGACATCCATAGCACTGATGATTGTTTAATGTGTTATTGTTGCAACATTGCTCGGTCACAGAGTGATAGAGTCAGAGATGTGCAGCACAGATTAAAAGGCCCTTTGGCCCATCAAGGATGCACGGGTCAAACACGTACCTAACTATTCTAATCCAATTTTCCAGCACTAGGCCCATAGCCTTGTATGCCATGGCATCGCAAGTGCACATCCAAATACTTATTACATGTTATGAGGGTTTCTGCGTCTACCACCCTTTCAGGCAGTGCGTTCCAGATTCCCACCACCCTCTGGGTGCAAAAGTTGCTCATCACATCCCCTGTAAACCTCCTGCCCCTTACCTTAAATTTATGCCCCCTGGTTACTGATCCCTCTGCCAAGGGGAAAAGTTCCTTTCTGTCTACCCTATCTATGCCCCTCATAAGTTTATACACCTCAATCATGTCACCCGTCAATCTCCTCTGCTCCAGGGGAAATAACCCCAGTCTATGCAATCTCTCCTCATAAGTGAAACTCTCCAGGCCAGACAACATCCTGGTAAATCTCCTCTGCACTCTCTCCACTGCAATCAATCCCTCCCATAACGTGCATTCCAGAACAGCACGTGGTACTGTAGCTGTGGCCTAAGCAGCGTTTTCTACAGCTCAAACATTACCTCCCTGCTCCTATATTCTATGCCTCAGCTAATAAAGGCAAGTATGCCATATGCCTTCTTAAACACCTTATGTACCTGTCCCGCTACCTTAAGGGACCAGTTGACATGCACACCCTCTGATCCTCATTACTTCCCAGGGTCCTACCATTCATCGTGTATTCCCGTGCCTTGTTTATCCTGCCCAAGTGCATCACCTCACACTTATCCACATTAAATTCCATTTGCCACTGATCAGCCCATCTATATCCTCCTGTAATGTAAGGCTATCCTCCTCACTATTTACCACCCCACCAATTTTCGTGTCAATTGGTTCTGGAAGGTTGAGCGCATAATCAGCCAGGGGGACAGGGATGAAGCTTGTCAATGTGTGCATGCTAACTGATCCACTGTCCTTGTTGTTCCTTTCAGCATCATCAGAGCATGGCCGCCAGGAAGAACTGCAGATGCCCCCTCTCACACCTGAGGGCCCTCAAGTGTCACCTGCGTCACACATTTCTGCAGATACTAGCACCTCGGTGGGCATTGGAACATCGGCTAGTGTCCCGGAGCACAGTGGAGAGGGCGCTTCACATTCGCTGGAGGAGCTGGCAGAGACAGAGAGTGCCAATGGCGCCAGCAGTCGGAGGGCTGCAGGGGACCAGGCACATGCTCAGTCGGTGCCTGATGATGTGCCTCTGGAGTCATCCGCGACGCAGCAGCTGCAGGAAATGCGGCCAGGTGTGCGGGAGCATCTGGGAGTGATACATGAGGCTATGCTTGGCTTGGTGTCTGTGGTGGAGGAGTCCACGCGGAGCATCCAGGTGTGCGGGAGCATCTGGGGGAGATACATGAGGCTATGCTTGGCTTGGTGTCCGTGGTGGAGGAGTCCACGCGGAGCATCCAGGTGTGCGGGAGCATCTGGGGGAGATACATGAGACTATGCTTGGCTTGGTGTCCGTGGTAGAGGAGTCCACGCGGAGCATCAGTGATGCAATGAGCCACATGTCCGAGCACCATGCGTCCTCCATGGAGAGAGTGGCGACTTGTGGAGAGGCTACTCCAGGAGACCCGTCAGGGCTTCCTAGGGATGCACTCGGACCAGCAAGCCCTCACATCGGCAATGAGCTCAGCTGCTCACTGCCAGTGTGGGAGATGGTTTGGACGTCAACTTTCCCAGCTCGTTGCCCATCCATCCACAGTGAGCAGGGAGGTCTGAGGCGACCTCATGTCGGCGCAGCAGCTGCCTGTCATCTCTGTGGGCTCCTCTCACGGCGCTCCAGATGAGGGCAGCAGCTCCTCCGCCCCTCTCCCAGTGACCGTATCATCCAGTGAGGCTACGACGACTGAGGAGATGGCAGCTGTAGAACTGGCAGATCCCTCCCAGGCGGGCCCATCACAGACTCCACAGGCCAGAGGACGACCGCCAAGGTCATCGAGGCCAACAGGACAGCAGAGCCTGCAAGCTGTCTCAGATGCCAGTCCGAGCGATGGGGCAGCACCAAGACGTAGCACCCAGAAACATAAGGTACATTAGGCACACCACGGGTTTCTCACTGGTGCTTTTGTGTTGACCCGAGATTAGGTCCTTAGGATTTATTTTTGCTTGATTACAGTATTGTTTAATAATTGGGAGAACTTCTGATTTGAAAATTAAAATTCAGATGTGTGACCATGGCTGAGGGTGGCTCATTTGTTCTGCATGTGTATGTTTAAGAAAACTGTCATGAGTGTTTGTTCGGACAATCAAATTTATGTACAAGGCCCTTAGTTCCTGCTGATGACCTGGCAGATTTTGCACTTAGGTGTCGAGTATGAATGCGTCAGGCAAGGCTGGTCCTGCTGATCCATTTGTTTTGAGCTAGCTGAAGGTTCGTTGGATTAAAGCCTTCCGGGTGTCCCTGCCTCCTTGATGTAGTCCCAGGTCAGCGTTTAGCCCCTCAGCATTCCCCTGTGCATGCTTATCCTCAGAATCAGTGCTGGACTCATTATGTGCAGCCGCAGACACTGCGTCAACGTCTTCATCGTCCACTGCATCCCCCCCTTCCAGCACAAGATTGTGTAGAGTGCAGCATTCAACCACTATCACCGACACACGATCTGGGGGGTACTGGAGTGCGCCTCCTGAGTGGTCCAGGCATCGGAAGCACATCTTGAGAAGACCAATGGCTCTCTCCACAACAGCCCTTGTGGAGGCGTGGCTCCTATTATACCACTGCTCAGCTTCTGATATTGGATGGCAGAGAGGCGTCATGAGTCACCTTTTGAGGGGATAGCCCTTGTCACCCAGCAGCCATCCATCCAGCCGGGCTGGAGCACTGAAGAGCCCCGGGACCTGGGAGTGTCTGAGGATGTAGGCGTTGTGGGAGCTGCCTGGGTACCTTGCACAAACTTGTAGAATCAGCATCCTGTGGTCACACACTATCTGCATGTTCATGGAGTGGAAGCCCTACCTGTTGCTGAAGGCACTGGGCTCACCTGCTGGCGCCTTAATGGCCACATGTGTACAGTCTATTGCACCCTGGATGCGGGGGAAGCCAGCAATGGCCGCAAAGCCTCTGGCTCGCTGTGTCTGACATGCCTGGTCCCAGCGGAAGTGGATGAAGGTCAATGTACGCCTGAACAGAGCGCCTGTCACCTGCTTGACACGTGTGGACAGCTGATTGGGAGACACCGCAAAGATCACCCACCGAGCCCTGGAAGGAGCCAGAGGCATAGAAGTTGAGGGCAGCTGTGACCTTCAGAGCCACTGGCATGGGGTGTCTGCCCACACAGTTATGGGAGATCTCAGGGCCAATCATCTGACAGATGTAGTTCACCGTCTCCCTTGACAGTCGGAGCCTCATTTGGCACTGCACCTCAAACATATTGAGGTAGCTGCTTCGCCGCCTGTATACCCTGGCAGCAGGATAGTGGCGTCTTCTGCGGCCCCTTCCACCTTGGTCTACCTCTTGGCCCTGCGCCCCTTGTGCCTGCACCTGTACTCCCACAGGTGGCTCCCCTGGAGGCTGAATATATACTCCTGGCCTCCTCCTCCTTCTAGCTCTCCCTTCCTCCTCAGAGGAACTGCCTCCAGTGGACATGTCAGATGCCACACCCAGGCTATGGGGAGGCTTCCTGAAAGCTACAGGCCCACAAAAGGTTCCTGACTGCAGAGTGCTGACCTGAATGTTCAAAGTACACAAAAAGCTGCTGGAATTCACTCTGAACTGCTGCAGATCACACAGGCAAGTTTAAAATACTTTCTCCAATAAATACTCCACAAAGCAGATTGACAACCCCACTGAGCCCTCTTATCCCACCCGTGGATGAGGTTCATAGAAAAGTCTGTTACCCGCCTGCCCATTGCACCTGTGCACCGACCCGAAGATCGCATGGGCACCTAAAAATCGGCGTCGATTGAAGACTAAAGAGCCTTAACTGGCCTGTTAATTAACGGCGGGCACACGTCGGACTTCATCGCCCAGCGAAATATCACGATGCCGCGCGGTGACGTTGGGACGCTCACCTGACATCACCGCACGTCATTTTACGCGCGGTCGTGCAGGGCCCGCCCCCTGCACATCAAACTGAAAATCCTGCCCATTGAGTTGTAGAAAGTCTGGAATAAACAGTACACATCTGTGTGCCTTACAGCTGAGTGAAAAGTACAAGGAGTTAAGGGAACTGGTAGATAAGTTGCAAAAGGGAAGTGAAGGCTGGCAGGAGAACATGGCTGCCCTGAACAATCAATTACGCTGGGAACAGGAGGCACATGATAGAGTGCGTTATGTTAAGAAAAAGCTGCCGCTAGACCAAATACCAAAACAAAATATTGATTTATAGTCAGAAAATACCAAACTAAGTGAAACCTTACAAGATGTATGTATACCAAGTGAGAGAGATGTGTAGAAGTGATGTCACAAACAACAATTTTCTGTTTGCACATATTTGGTGTATTGTCCCGTTTACTGCAGAAGCCACCCACAATGTAATTCGACCAGTTTCCACAGCGCCAGGACCATCAGGCAATATTGCAAAACTAGTCCCTGAAGCAGTTGCACAATATACCATGGCATCCAACTCAACAATTGACCCTGAATTGAAGGACCGGAATTAGGTGTAAAATAGGAATTGGGTTTTACTCAAGCACGCTGTAATGTGTTTAACATTGACCAGCCAGTGTGAAATGAAATACAAATACAAATGAGCTTCAGAACTTAAAGATTGCCGTGGTAATGGGGATGTGCAGCCAGGGGTTAGCGACAGAGAAAAAGCTTTATGTTTTTATAGGAATTGTGCAATGTCAATCAGTGTGGTTTCTGATTACTAGGTGTTACATCCTGACTAAATGCAGGTTGTGTCAGCATCCGACTGATTGTATTTACCCTTCTCTAATGTGTGCACTTGTCACTCTGTCTAAATGGAAAACAACCTTACTCCACAGTTTTGTCAAGTCCTGAATAGACTTGTGTGTCTAGAATAAAGATTGGCAAAAGCCGCAGTAAAAAGTTAAAAATTAGCAAATTTCTCAACAATTCCTCCCAATGATGATCTTTACATTTTTAAAAAATAAAGATATATTTCATGACCAGGCAGGTCCCAGTTTGAACTGTGGTTTCTGTTGATTTAGCTAATCTTAACTCAGGGCAGTAGCTGCAGCACTGTTGGAGTGAGGATGGAGAGATGATAAGATTAACCAGGGAGCAGGAACCTTGAGTGATTTCTCACCCCAGCCAGGGGTAGTGAGGACAATTAACTTTCTATAGCATCAGTGATGTGACAGAGCTTTTGTATTAAAATGTGCTGTAGCTCTGCCCAAGGCCTGCTATAACCTGGTTCTTCAATCTCTGTCCCAGTTGCCTTGTTATCTTACCTTGATAAGCGAGGTAACAACAATTGCTCCTGCATTTACCATGGGATTATGGGGCTTATCTAAAGAGAAAACAAAGCATTTAGATTAACGATATGAAGTGATTATGAAATTGCAAAAATTGAAGTGAATTGAAATGGAACAGCATTCATTTTTTTAAAACTGTACTTAATGTATTTGCTTCTGCTTTGTCAACCAATGTGGAGATATCCTCAACCTAGCACTAAAACTGCTCAATTAAGGCTCTATTTCCACAATTACTCAATGGCCATAAAATGTGTTTATTTGGATGTGACAAGCCTCTTAAAGTGACTACAGCCTCTACGGAGTAGCATTTCAAACAGTTGTCTTCTTTTTCTAAGGCAGTCCCTCAGAATCGAGGATGACTTGCATCCACTCTGGTTCGATGGGTTCTGAGATGGCTGATAAGTCCAATATGCGATCTGCCACATGTGGGACAAGTGGTACTTGAAGGTTTGGGTAGATGGGTTGTTTGGAGGTTTGTGTGCTCCCTCCGATACCTCGACTTTGCCCTGCACGTTCTCGATGAAGTCTATCAATGTGTTCAGTGCCTTCCCGAATGAACCTTCTCCATTTTGGTTGGTCACAAGCCAGGGTCTCCCATGAGTCAGTGGGTATGTTTGATCTCTTCAGGGATGCTTTGAGAACATCTCTAAAGCATTTCCTCTGTCCTCCAGGGAGTGTCCCACTGCAACCGCAGAATCACGGTGCAGAAGAGGCCCTTCGGCCCATCGAGTCTGCACCGACACGTGATAAACACCTGACCTACCTATCTAATCCCATTTACCAGCACTTGGCCCATAGCCTTGAATGTTATGACGTGCCAAGTGCTCATCCAGGTATTTTTTAAAGGATGTGAGGCAACCCGCTTCCACCACCCTCCCAGGCAGTGCATTCCAGACCGTCACCACCCTCTGGGTAAAAAAGTTTTTCCTCACATCCCCCCATAACCTCCTGCCCCCTCACCTTGAACTTATGCCCCCTTGTGACTGACCCTTCAGCTAAGGGGAACAGCTGCTCCCTATCCATCCTGTCCATGCCCCTCATAATCTTGTACACCTCGATCAGGTCGCCCCTCAGTCTTCTCTGCTCCAACGAAAACAACCCAAGTCTATCCAACCTCTCTTCATAACTTAAATGTTTCATCCCAGGCAACATCCTGGTGAATCTCCTCTGCACCCCCTCCAGTGCAATCACATCCTTCCTATAATGTGGCGACCAGAACTGCACACAGTACTCCAGCTGTGGCCTCACCAAGGTTCTATACAACTCCAACATGACCTCCCTACTTTTGTAATCTATGCCTCAATTGATAAAGGCAAGTGTCCCATATGCCTTTTTCACCACCCCACTAACATGCCCCTCCGCTTTCAGAGATCTATGGACACACACGCCAAGGTCCCTTTGTTCCTCAGAATTTCCTAGTGCCATGCCATTCATTGAATACTCCCTTGTCAAATTACTCCTTCCAAAGTGTATCACCTCACACTTTTCAGGGTGAAATTTCATCTGCCACTTATCTGCCCATTTGACCATCCCATCTATATCTTCCTGTAGCCCAAGACACTTAACCTCACTGTTAACCACCCGGCCAATCTTTGTGTCATCTGCAAACTTACTAATCCTATCCCCCACACAGTCATCTATGTTGTTTATATAAATGACAAATAATAGGGGACCGAACACAGATCCCTGTGGTACGCCACTGGACACTGGCTTCCAGTCACTAAAGCATCCTTCTGTCATCACCGTCTGTCTCCTACAACTAAGCCAATTTTGAATCCACCTTATTAAATTACCCTGTATCCCATGTGCCTTTGCCTTCTTTTATAAGTCTCCCATGTGGGACCGTGTCAAAGGCTTTGCTGAAATCCATATAAACCACATCAACTGCACTACCCTCATCTACACACCTGGTCACCTCCTCAAAAAATTAATCAAATTTGTTAGGCATGACCTCCCTCTGACAAAGCCATGCTGACTATCCCTGATCAAACCTTGCCTCTCCAAGTGGAGATAGATACTATCCAACAGAGGGCGCTGGTGAGAAGTGATTGAAGCATTCTGGGAGAAGTCATCGCAGCCACCGCGACTCAGGAGGGAATCGAGGAGGACCCACTGTCAAAGAACGGAATAGCCCCAAACATTACATTGCTGTAGTGTTTCCATCCCTCCCTCCTCCTCAAACCTAAAAAAAAGAGAGAGGAAGAGGCAGTGCCTTCAGGAGTGCACCAGACCTGCGAGGGACACTCTTCTGAAAATGGATTTTAAAGAAAAAGCAGCTGATTGGTGAGTAATCCTGGGAGCAGACTCGGAGGGAGGAGCACCAGAGCGGTGAGTATAAATCTAGCTTACCTCGGGGATTCGCGGCCTTGTCTCTAGGGAGCAGACTCGGAGGGAGGAGCACCGGAGCGGTGACCTCGGGGCACAGAGTAACTGAAGCTAAAACTGAAAAAGTGACGTCACAGGAAAGCTGTGACCTGATTGGTTGGTAGGAAATCTGCACCAAATTTGAAAAAAAAACACTGCAAAGCTAATTAATAAATTAATTATCTAAGTAGAGATGGCTGGTCAGGTGATGTGCTGTAGCTGTATGATGTGGGAGCTGGCAGATCCCATTGCGAGCCGCAGTGACCACATCTGCAGCAAGTGTTGGTTGCTGGAGGAACTCCAGCTCAGAATTGATGAGCTGGAGTCCGAGCTCCAGACGCTGCGGCACATCCGGGAGGGGGAGAGTTACCTGGGCGCTTTGTATCAGGAGGCGGTCACACCTGGTAGATTAAGTACCTCAAGTCCGGTCAGTGGTCAGGGTCAGCAGGGTGTAACTGCAAGTGAGGCAGGTAGAGGGATCCTGTGTTCAGGAACAGAGGAGCCTCAGCTCTTGACCTTGTCCAACAGGTACGAGGTACTTGCTCCCTGTGTGGATGAGGAACAGGGCTGTAGGGAGGATGAGCCAGCTGACCACGGCACCGTGGCACAGGAGGCCATTCAAGAGGGAGGAGCAAAAAGACAAGTGGTAGTTGTAGGGGATTCTATAATTAGGGGAATTGCTAGCTTCCTTTGTAAGCAGGATCGAGAGTCCCGCATGGTATGTTGCCTGCCCGGTGCCAGGGTGAGGGACATCTCTGACTGGCTTGAAAGGATATTGGAGAGGGAGGGGGAGGATCCAGTTGTTGTGGTCCACGTCGGGACAAATAACATAGGTAAGATTAGGAAAGAGGACCTGTTTGGGGATTATCAGGAGCTAGGAACTAAATTAAAGAACAGGTCCTCAAGGGTTATAATCTCCGGATTACTACCCGAGCCACGTGCAAATTGGCAGAATAAGGGAGGTAAACACGTGGCTAAAGGAGTGGTGCGGGAAAGAGGGGTTCCATTTCGTGGGGCACTGGCATCAGTATTGGAACAGGAGGGATCCGTACCGTTGGGACGGTCTCCACCTGAACCGATCTGGGACCAATGTTCGAGCGAAAAGGGTAAATAGGGTGGTCAACAGGACTTTAAACTAGAAAGTGGGGGGTGGGGGGGGGGGGGGGGAGGGAAGGGTAAAACTCCAAGAAGCATGACTAATGGGAAACAAAGCAGCAGGTTAGCGTGTGGGAGGGTGGATTCAACTTCGTGGAAAATTATGAAAAAACTGAAAAGAAAGGAGAGCCCAAGAGAGGCTATTAAAGTCTCCAGAACACAAAATAGGACAGAGTGTTTGGAAAGGGCTAGGAATCTAACTTCAAGCACATCAGATAAAGGGATGACAATGGGAAAGGGGATGGGAAATACAGGACTGAAGGTGTTGTATCTGAATGCACGCAGTATACGAAATAAGGTAAATGAGCTTGTGGCACAGATTGAAATTGGCAGGTATGATGTGGTGGGCATTATGGAGACATGGCTGCAAGGGGATCAGGACTGGGAGCTAAATATCCAAGGATATACATCCTATTGAAAAGATAGGCAGGTTGGCAGAGGGGGTGGGGTTGCTTTGTTAGTAAGAAATGAAATTAAATCAATAGCAAGAAATGATGTAGGGTCAGATGATGTAGAATCTGTGTGGGTAGAGTTGAGGAACCGCAAAGGTAAAAAAAAACCATAATGGGAGTTATGTACAGGCCTCCGAACAGTAGTCAGGATGTGGGGCACAAGATACACCAGGAGATAGAAAAGGCGTGTAAGAAAGGCAAGGTTACAGTGATCATGGGGGATTTCAATATGCAGGTAGACTGGGAAAATCAGGTTGGTAGTGGATCCCAAGAAAAGGAATTTGTGGAATGTCTACGAGATGGCTTTTTGGAGCAGCTTGTGGTGGAGCCCACTAGGGAACAGGCAATTCTAGATTTAGTGATGTGTAATGCGACAGATTTCATAAGGGAGCTTAAGGTGAAGGAACCCTTAGGAGGAAGTGACCATAATATGATAGAATTTACCCTGCAATTTGAGAGGAAAAAGCTGGAATCAGATGTAACAGTAATACAGTTGAATAAAGGCAACTACAGAGGCATGAGGGAGGAGCTGGCCAGAATTGACTGGGAGATGAGCCTAGCAGGAAAGACAGTGAAATAGCAATGGCAGGAGTTTCTGGGAGTAATTTGGGAGACACAGCAAAAATTCATCCCTAGGAAGAAGAAGCATACTAAAGGGAGGACGAGGCAACCATGGCTGACAAGGGAAGTCAGGGACAGCATAAAAGCTAAACAGAAAGCATACAATGCGGCGAAGAGCAGTGGGAAACCAGGGGATTGGGAAGCCTACAAAGACCAACAGAGGACAACTAAAAAAGGAATAAGGAGGGAGAAGATTAAATATGAGGGTAAACTAGCCAGTAATATAAAAGAAGATTGCAAGAGTTTTTTTAGATATATAAAGGGTAAGAGAGAGGCAAAAGTGGACATTGGGCCGCTGGAAAATGACGCTGGAGAAGTAGTAGTGGGGAACAAAGAAATGGCGGAGGAACTGAATAGGTACTTTGCGTCAGTTTTCACAGTGGAAGACACGAGTGATATCCCCAAAATTCAAGAGAGTCGGGGGGCAGAGGTGAGTATGGTGGCCATTACCAAGGAGAAGGTGCTAGGAAAACTGAAAGGTCTGAAGGTGGATAAAACACCTGGACCAGATGGATTACACCCCAGAGTTCTGAAGGAGATAGCTGAAGAGATAGTGGAGGCGTTAGTGGTGATCTTTCAGGAATCACTGGAGTCAGGGAGGGTCCCAGAGGACTGGCAAATCGCTAATGTAACTCCCCTGTTTAAGAAGGGAGTGAGGCAAAAGACGGGAAATTACAGGCCGATTAGCCTGACCTCAGTCGTTGGTAAGATTTTAGAGTCCATTATTAAGGATGAGATTTCAGAATACTTGGAAGTGCATGGTAAAATTGGGCAAAGTCAGCATGGTTTCATCAAGGGGAGGTCATGCCTGACAAATCTGTTAGAATTCTTTGAGGAGGTGACAAGTAGGTTAGACAAAGGAGAGCCAATGGATGTTATCTACTTGGACTTCCAGAAGGCCTTTGACAAGGTGCCGCACAGGAGGCTGCTCAGTAAGTTAAGAGCCCATGGTGTTAGAGGCAAGGTATCAGCATAGATAGAAGATTGGCTGTCTCGCAGGAGGCAGAGAGTGGGAATAAGGGGGTCCTTCTCAGGATGGCAGCCGGTGACTAGTGGAGTTCCGCAGGAGTCAGTGTTGGGACCACAACTTTTCACTTTATACATTAATGATCTAGATGAAGGAACTGAGGGAATCCTGGCTAAGTTTGCAGATGATACAAAGATAGGTGGAGGGACAGGTAGTATTGAGGAGGCAGGGAAGCTGCAGAAGGATTTGGACAGGTTAGGAGAATGGGCAAAGAAGTGGCAGATGGAATACAATGCGGGGAAGTGAGAGGTCATGCACTTTGGTAGGAAGAATAGAGGCATGGACTATTTTCTAAATGGGGAGAGAATTCAGAAATCTGGAGTGCAAAGGGACTTGGGAGTTCTAGTCCATGATTCTCTTAAGGTTAACTTGCAGGTTGAGTCGGTAGTTAGGAAGGCAAATGCAATGTTGGCATTTATTTTCGAGAGGACTAGAATATAAAAGCAGGGATGTGCTGCTGAGGCTTTATAAGGCTCTGGTCAGACCACATTTAGAATATTGTGAGCAATTTTGGGCCCCGTATTTCAGGAAGGATGTGCTGGCCCTGGAGAGGGTCCAGAGGAGGTTCACGAGAACGATCCCAGGAATGAAAGGCTTTACATATGAGGAACGTTTGAGGTCTATACTCGATGGAGTTTAGAAGGATGAGGGGGGATCTGATTGAAACTTACAGGATACTGAAAGGCCTGGATAGAGTGGATGTGAGGAAAATGTTTCCATTAGTAGGAGAGACTAGGACCCGAGGGCACAGCCTCAGAGTAAAGGGAAGACCTTTTAGAACAGAGATGAGGAGAAACTTCTTTAGCCAGAGAGTGGTGAATCTATGGAATTCATTGCCACAGAAGGCTGTGGAGGCCAGGTCATTGAGTGTATTTAGGACCGAGATAGATAGGTTCTTGATTGGTAAGGAGATCAAAGGTTACGGGGAGAAGGCAGGAGAATGGGGTTGAGAAACTTATCAGCCATGATTGAATGGCGGAACAGACTCGATGGGCCGATTGGACTAATTTCTGCTCCTATGTCTTATGGTCTTATGGTCTCCTTCAGAAATTTCTCCAATAATTTCCCTACCACTGATGTGAGACTCACTGGCCTGTAGTTCCCTGGCTTATCTCTACAACCCTTCTTAAATAGCGGAACCACATTAGCTGCTCTCCAGTCCTCTGGCACCTCTCCCGTGGCCAGAGAGGAATTAAAAATTTGGGTCAGAGCCCTGCGATCTCCTCCCTTGCCTCCCTCAGCAGTCTGGGACACAAATCATCCGGACCTGGAGATTTGTCCACTTTTAAGCCTGCCAACACCTCCAATACCTTTTAACTCCCCATATCAATTTGCTTAAGAACCTCGCAGTCTCTCTCCCTAAGTTCGATACCTTCATTCTCATTCTCTTGGGTGAAGACGGACGTGAAGTATTCATTCAACACTCTAGCGATGTCCTCTGGCTCCACCCGTAAATTGCCCCCTTGGTCCCTTATGGGCCCTACTCTCCCTGGTTATCCTCTTCCCATTGATATACTTATAGAATATCTTGGGATTTTCCCTACTTTTACCAGCCAGAGCTTTCTCATATCCCCTCTTTGCTCTCCTAATTGCTTTCTTAAGCTCCACCCTGCACTGTCTGTACTCCACTAATGCCTCTGCTGATTTGCTTCTCTTGTACCTGTTAAAAGCCTCTCTTTTCCTTCTCATCGTAACCTGAATATCTCTGGTCATCCATGGTTCTCTGGGCTTGTTACTCCTTCCTATCACCCTAGAGGGAACATGAGCCTGTACCCTCCCTGTTTCCTTTTTGAACAGCCCCCCACTGTTCCTCTGCAGATTTCCCCACAAGTAACTGTTCCCAGTCTACCTTGGCCAGATCCTGCCTTATTTTACTAAAATCCACTTTCCCCCAATCCAAAACATTTTTTTACAACTTGTCGATTTCTTTGTCTGTAACAAACTTAAACTGTACCGTGTTGTGGTCGCTATCACTAAAATGCTCCCCCACCACCACCTCAGCCACCTGTCCGGCTTCATTCCCCAGAATTAGGTCCAGCAATGCACCGTCCCTTGTTGGGCCCTCTACATATTGACCTAAAAAGTTCTGTACACATTTCAAGAAATCCACTCCGTCCAAGCCCTTAACACTATGTCTATCCCAATTAATGTTGGGAAAGTTGAAATCACCTAATATAATTACCCTATTGTTATTGTTTTTACACACCTCCACAAATTGTGCACATATTTGCTCCTCAATTTCCCACTGACTATCTGAGGGTCTATAATAAACCGCATTCCGAGTAGAGCAGTTGCTTCTGGAGTCTGGTGGGAGGCATACAAATGACATGTCCTGCCTGGCAGAGCTGGTTTTGAGTGATTAGTGCCTCGATACTTGGGAAGTTGGCTTGCCCAGCCTTCGGCCGAAGGCTGAGCTGGTATGTTGGAGGTGATGATGAACCATCCCCTCCCAGTGTCCGAGGAATTCCTTCCAGAATTGCAGTACGTTTCTCAGCCATCTAGAGGCGCGATCCTCACTGCACGGCAAATTCAGGAAAAGTGAGAGGAACAGCACCAATCACTGTATATGGCTTTTTTCGACCTCATGAAAGCCTTTGACTCTGTTAGCCCTGAAGATTTATGGAATATCCTCAAATTTGGGTGCCCTCAGAAATTTGTTACCATCCTTCGCCTACTCTATGATGACATGCAAGCTGTGATCCTCACCAAGGGAACCACAATGGACCCTGTCGCAGTGAAAACTGGGCTCAAACAAGGATCTGTCATTGCACCAACTCTCTTCTCCCTTTCATCGCTGCAATACTGCACCTCACCTCCAGCAAATTACCCACAGGCATGAAGAGAATCTACAGAACAGACAGGAAAAAACTGTTCAACCTACGCCACCTTCAGTCCAAAACCAAAACCACTCCAACCTCAGTCAGAGTTTCAGTATGCAGATGACACTTGTGAGGGCATTCACTTGGAAACTGAGCTCCAGATCATTGTTGATGCTTTCTCTGAAACATATGAGAAAATGGGCCTTTTACTAAACACCCAGAAAACCAAGCTCCTCTTCCAACCAGCTCCCATTGCAGAACATCTCCTCCCCCACCACGACGAGGCAATTAAAATCAATGGCGAGATCCTGGAAAATGTGGACCATTTTCTCTATCTTAGGAACTTCCTCTCGACAAAGGCAGATTGTGACACTATCAGTACAGTTGCTATAAAAAAAGCAACAAGCTGGAGCTTTGTTTATCAGTGTTTATTTTTTTGCTTGCATGCAGGAAAATAGATGCCATGTGGCCCTTTGAGATTTCCATGCCTTGTACTTCCTGATTCTTTTCAGTCTATAATGCTGAAACTCCAGCACGTGATGTGATTCTTTTATTTTTTTGTTGATGACAGATGTACAATTAGTTCTATTATTCCACAGTAAATGAAAGCTCTATAGCAACAGTTTATGCGCAGGTGAGATGAATCTCCTTTGTGTATTCTGTTGCCAAGGGGAGATGGAACCCTGGTTCCCTGGGCTCATCAATTTGGCCAAGACTGGGTGCTTATTGGAGCACTTATATGTTGCTATGATACTCACCTTCCTCGTTCAAAAAGACTTTATTGAACCGTAGTCCGCTGGGCTCTTTGCCCACATACTGGTGAACAAAGTCGGTGCCGAATTCATTAACTGCGATGGCGTACTCCAGCGGCTTTATGCAGGATTGTAAACAGAAGGGGATTTTGGTGTCTCCAACGGAGTGTCTGTAGGGAGAGGGATAAACAAAATGGCCAACTTCAGAGAACTACATCAAACAATCAGTTTTGTTTATTTGAAAAAAGTGATAAACATAATCAAAACTGGTATGGCTTTAATTCTATTTTCACCCAGGTGCTAATGGCAATGATGCCACGTTGTTCAATTCTTTTGGCACAGATATTGGCTTGTGTTCAGTGAGTCATTTTGTATGGCCTAATTGATGAACAGAATCCAATTTAAACAGCTTCATATCACTTTTGGGCACCAAGAGCGGTTCAAGAAGAAGGCAATCCATCATCTTCTCAAAGGCAAAGGCAATAAATGCCAGCCTTGCCAGCAACACCCACAACATGAAAATTGATGTAAATAAACACAACAATGATTAACACAGCCATGGACAAAGCAGTCGTTACGCAGTACAGAAAGATTTAATGGACGGTACCATTAACAGTTCAGCTCTCCGTGAAGCAGTCCATGTCCAAATGCAGCAAGACCTGGACCTGACAAGTGGCAAGTAATATTTGTGCCACCCAAGTGCCAGGCAATGACCATCTTCAACAAGAGACTCTAACTGTCTTCTCCCCTTGACATTCAATGACATTACCATCGTTGAATCCCCCACTATCAACATTCTGGGGCTTACCATTGACCAGAAACTGAGCTGGACCAGCCAAATAAATACTGTGGCTACAAGAGCAGGTCAGAGGCTAGGAATCCTGCAGAGAGTAACTCACCTCCTGACTCCCTGTCCACCATCTACAAAGCACATGTCAGGAGTGTGATGGAATACTCTTCACTCAGCCTGGATGAGTGCAGCTCCAACAACACTCAAGAAACTTGACACCATCCAGGACAAAGCAGCCTGCTTGATTGACATCCCATCAACAAACATTCACTCCCTCCACCACCGATGCACAGTGGCAGCAGTGTGTACCATCTACAAGATGCACTGCAGGAATTCACCAAGGCTCCTTAGACAGCACCTTCCAAACCCATGACCACTACCATCTAGAAGGACAAGGGCAGCAGACACATGGGAACACCACCACCTGCAAGTTCCCCTCCAAGCCACTCACCATCCTGACTTGGAAATATATCATCGTTCTTTCACTGTCGCTGGGTCAAAATCCTGGAACTCCCTCCCTAACAGCACAGTGAGTGTACCTACACCACAGGGTCTGCAGCGGTTCAAGAAGGCGGCTCACCATCACCTTCTCAAGGGCAATAGGGATGGGCAATAAATGCTGGCCCAGCCAGCGACACCCACATCGCATAAATGAATGAAAAAAAACCAATTCAGCTACCTATGTAGTATCCACAAAATTCTCAAGCAGAATTGCTGTAATCCATTGTGGCTTTGACATTGAGGAAGCCTGAATGGGGAGACCATCCCTTAGCCAAAATTTCTTTCTCTGAAAACAGTTCTCCCTCCTTTTTCCCATTCCCAAGAGGAAACAACAGGAAGACTTGCTATTTAGAAATAAGCTATACCAGGACTGTCACGTATGCCATGTGATGACCTTCAGTTTGAACGTAATAAATTTAAAGCTTACCTCTGTCCATCCACAGTACATAAAGAAACCCCCCACAGATCTGGGCTGAACTTGGCCAGTTGTGGAATGTAGTCTGCAACCTGTGAACAATATAATTGCTTTTAAGTTTGGGTACGGGAGACTGTAAACAACAACAGCTTACATTTATATAGTGCATTTAATGAGGAAACACATCTCAAGGCACTAAATAGAGCAGTATGGAAAACAGACACTGAGCCAAAGACAGATATTAGAAGAGGTGAACAAAAGCTTGGTCAAAGAGGTAATTTTAAGGACAGTCTTAAAATGAGGAGAGGATGTTAGTACAGTTTGGGGAGGGGATTTCAGAGCTTGGGGTCCAGTTGTTTGCAAGCATGGTCACAAGTGGCACAAAAGGCCAACGTCAGAGAAATGGAGAGTTCAAGAGGGTAATTAATAACCTGAAACCAAATCCTCTGGTAGAAAGCACTTAGCTGTCACTCAGCACACTTCACCATGTAGGAAAATTACCTGATGCCAGAGCCAAGTGTGGTGCCAGCTGATGTTGGCACCGTTTGACATAATTCTGGTCAAAGTGACTTGCCTCCACTCTTCAAAGGACTCTACAATTACCCGCAACAAACTGTAAATCCGCCATTTCACAACTTACCTTACCAGCGGTCTTCTTTCTTGCATTCTCATAAAGCCGGTTTATGTGTGAGGAAAATACTTCAAAGTCAGGAATGACAAATTTTTTCCTGAAGGCCTGGGTCAGCAGCACAATGTTACTTCCAAAAAACCTTAACCAGAAAGACAAATGGTGAAAGTGATCAGCTCAGCATCGACCCATATGGTGGAGTACAAGGGTTATTCACATTTCAAATTCAGAGTCAATGCAAAACAGTAAATGCTTCACACTAGTGCCAAAGGTAGTGTAAAACCATCCCAAAAATAAGATCCCCAGCTTTAACCTATAAATGCTGTCAAACGTAAATTACATTCTGATTCATCTATAGTAAATGTGTGATAGTGAATCATAATTATCTTCAATGGACACCATTCCACTCTGCACCGATCTCCAGCATTCTGGATAAGCCCCTGACCTCACCCACTTATTTGCTTCAATTATCAAAATTGTGCTTGTTGAAATCAAAGAACAAACACAAACCGCCTTAAACAAAGTGGAACTCCCAACATGTGTTTTAGTCAATTAATTTAGTAGATGGTTATGGTAGCTCTAGGGCCAGTGCAGTGATTGGAGAGAGTCTAAAGGATCTGGTATCTCTAAGGTCAGTGCAATGGGTGGAGAATGTTGATACTGAGATTTGTTCCTGTTAATTATTTTTCTAACCATTCATTTTTCAAACATATCTAGTTTTAAACACCTCCTTTGTGAACCACATTTAATTCCTTTGTTTCCTGAATAAGATGCAAAAACAGTTATTTCAGCCAACCATGTGCCCCTCAGGGTGTGCGAATTTTGTCACTCAAGTAAGGTTACCAACTCTGGTTGGGTATTCCTTAAGGTTTCATTACATGACACACACTCCTGCCATTGGCCCATCTTCCAGATGCTCTGCCTTACCACGCTAATTGGAAAGGGAACAGAAGCTTACCCAATTGGATTAACCTTGACTGCTCATGAAACAGCCTTCCTCTATGCCATCTCCAATATCTTTATAAATAATAAATGAAACTGTTCAAAGAAAAAGTAAAAATGCTTTTAAAAAAAATGTCCCTATGATTTGTCTCCTGGGTTGCTCAAAGCATAGAATATTAGAATCATTATGGCACAAAAGGAGGCCATCTGGCCCATTTAGTCCAAGCCAGCTCTCTGTAGAGCAATCCAGTCAGTCCCATTCCCCCTCATGTTCTATCCCAGTAGCCCTGCAAGTTTATTTCCCTCAAGTGCCCATCCAATTTCCTTTTGTCTCTGCTTCCACCACCCTTGTGGGCAGTGAGTTTTTTTTATTCATTCACGGGATCTGGGCATCGCTGGCTAGGCCAGCATTTATTGCCCATCCCTAATTGCCTTTGAGAAGGTGGTGGTGAGCTGCCTTCTTGAACCGCTGCAGTCAATGTGGTGTAGGTACACCCACAGTGCTTTTAGGGTGGGAGTTCCAGGATTTTGACCCAACGACAGTGAAGGAACAGCCGATATATTTCCAAGTCAGGATGGTGAGTGGCTTGGAGGGGAACTTGCAGGTGGTGGTGTTCCCATGTGTCTGCTGCACTTGTCCTTCTAGATGGTAGAGGTTGTGGGTTTGGAAAGTGCTGTCTTAGGTCATTACCACTCTGTGTAAAAAAGTTCTTCCTCTCATCTACCCCTGTTCTTCTTGCCCAAAACCTTAGATCTATGTCTCCTAGTTCTTGTACCATCAGTAATGGAAACAGCTTTTCTTTGTCTACCTTATCTAAACTGGTCATCATTTTGTACACCTCTATCAGATCTTCCCTCAACTTCCTTTGCTCTGCGCAATGTCCTGATAATTAATCTTCAATTGCAGGAGACTTCAGGATAATTTGGGGAGTGTTGGAAACCTGGCACTCAAGTCAACCATCAGAACCTGTTCAGAGCACGAGTTCTACACACAATTATTTTAAATACCTTTCTGAGTTTTTGCTGTACCGACCTCCGGAGTAAATTCCTCCTTTAAAAATAACCAGGTATATTTAAAAAGAGTACTATGTATAATCGATCACAGAGCAAATGTGGAGGGCATAGTGTTCATAAGTGAATTCTGAGCCATTTTTCTTTGCTGCTTAATTCTATTTTCTGCTACAAGAACCTGGCTCTTCTTCAAAACTGGATTTGATTCCAATTATGACATATAATGAGCAGTGTAAATATAAACTCAGCCCTTTAAATACCAACACAGTGTGACAGGATGGTTTATGACCTTTCCAGCATCAGCAGGCTCAGGGAAATGCAGGGTCAGTGCTGTCTATACTCTGCCTACTATTTCAACGTGCAGTATCCGTATGCAACGTTTGAGGGATGTTGCACTGGATTATTCTACAGGCCTCCATGAGCTCACTTAAACACATTCCAGCTCATACATCTGTCAGGACTTTGTGGTTTAGGCTGGTAGAAGCTCTCTCTGCCAGCTCTCTTGATCATAGAGACATCAGAAAGACTTAGTCCCTAATTCTATCAAATAGTTTTAGCCCCCTCACATCACAAGCTTAACATTTTTATGAGGAGAAAGAGAGAAGAAAAAAGGGAGCAAAGAAAAATAAATCACACCAAGCAGTGAACATGACCTACAAGATATACAAAATGAAGGTTACACTTAGGGCAGTTTTATTGAACCCAATCACCACATCAAAACAAAAATTGTAAACCCTTCCAAAAAATTAGTATTGGCAATGAGAATTACATCCCAGTGGTATGGTTCAAACATGGATTTGTGGAAAAGATGGGCATGGATTTAGGAAGTGACAACATGTTCAAGGAGGAAAGGTTGGTTGGAAGGACAAGGGGCTTACGGGTGGAATTTTTGAGAAGGGGGTGATGATGGCAGATTTGAAAAGAAAGATGGACAATACCTAAGGAGAGGGAACTGTTTACAATGTCAGCTAGCATAGGGACCAGGAAGGGAAGTTGAGCGGTCAGCATTTAGTGGGATAGGATCAATGGAACAGGAGGTGCATCCATGGACAAAATAAGCTCAGAAAGGACAAGGGAAGATAGAAGAGGAACTAGAGAAAGATGCAAGATGATTCAATTAAACAAGGAAGAAAGGAAACCTTTATTCCATGTGTTTAAGTTGGATTCAGATCCAAGTCCCAGAGGTGAAAGGGCTTATCCACTATCATTACAGTGAGTGGACATTGGCCATCCTAACCAAACCAGTGCAACAAACCAGTGAAAAATTAAATAACCAGTGTGTAATGAGCAGGAAGAATTCCAATCCTTGCCCAGCATGCCAACAGCAGGTTAAAGACTGACCATCAGGCAAGTTATCCAAGTATGACTTTTCCAGGCTGGAGACAAGATGAGACTCCACAAGGCTACTTTGGAACAGACAAGATAGAACATGTTTCAGTGACAAATGTTGAAGTGGGCTTCAGACATAGTGGCTTCCACCCTTCTAGATTCTGTCTGTAAGAGGGAGAGGGAGATGCTGGGCAAGTCTGTGTCACTAAATTCTGCCCAGGCTATACAGTCAAAAACAGATGAAGAGGACGTTTCACCCACCACCATTTCCCTTTTACTGGAATAATGCACCTATGGTACTAGCATTCCATTTTCCCCTGATCAAAGTCACATTTGTGTTGAGCTGACCGATAGCACAGTGTTGGTAAGAGAGTCTTGTAACCTGATGCAATATATAATCTACTGTAATTGTATCTGCAGTCCTTAAATGAGATGTGGACTAGCTCACATTACTGACCTACTAGTGGACCAGTAAGTCCAGAAACTCCTCCCTATCCTTCCTGGCATTTGTAGCTATCTGTTGGCTCTTACTTAAAATGTCCAGAAGTGTCCACACCTAAAACTACAAAGCCAGACAGTTCTCAAACAGCTCTTGTCTGCTTTCATAGTGTGTTTTCATAGTTAATGTCGTATTTCTTCTGAAAATTAGTTGTGCTGTAGAATTTTCCTCCGTAAGTACCCCAGGCCATTTTGTTTCTTTAGTAAGGTTTTAATTTCAAAAAGCTCAACTTGTTGAATTTATATTCCTCCCCAAGTTCTCGGTGGGATTATGTGGGAGCAGTCTTGGGTTATCCGTGCAAATCACACAATGGAACAGTCTCTTATGAAAAGAGGGGAGTAACGTTTCTTTGGAAATAAAATGGAAGGCTCAACAGATCAGCTTACTTATTGAGACTACCAGAGCAGATTTTTGATTGTTGGCCTAAGCAAACCTATCCCAAGACTAGTACAGGTCTATGGCCGGACTTGGTCATGATTATGACATTTGAATGATTGGAGTTCTTTCAGTGTTAGTAGCTGTGTTTTGAATTCCACCCATAATGTAACCAGGCAGCTCCAAGAGTCCAGAACCCATCAACTCCCAAAATGGCTATCCGATTACAAATCCACAACTCAGCTGTAACCAAAGGGAGAGTGGATGTCAGGAAAGGAAAGGAGGGGAGCTTTGTTTTCAAAATGAATGAATGATTAAGTAATGATAATTAATGAATGAATGATAATGAGTACTTTCTAAACAGATGTCTGTCCATGGTGACTCCACTTGAAGAACTCTGTACTGTATGACGCAGGAGGTCCATGCAGTATTTTAGCCGGGGGTCGGAGGTCAGCAGTCCTGTTGATTTCAATGCCTGCATTTGAAATAAAAAGGCACAAATGAGATGAGATTTGAATCAAATGAAAGGCCACTAGGTATCTGGAAATTGTGGCAGGACTTCAAAAGAAGACAAAATAAGAGCAACATTTTACTTCAGTTTAGATTTTGAAACTTTTTCAGAAAAAGTTATCTTTCTTTTCCCCTCACCAGTTTTCTCTCTGCCTGCCCTCTTCTCTTCTCTCCTCTCCTGAAGTCGCTGACTCCTTGCTGGGGTATGATTCCACTGGGGGCCAACCACCCTATGGCATCTCATCCCAGGCGATCACCCTTCAACACGAGAGTGGACATTTGAGTGACGATGGGCTATTCAATACTGGGCATCGCAGCCAACTAATTCTCTCACCCGATTCCCAAACATGCACACTTCAAGCAGGGATTACTGGATAGTGATCAGGAGCAGAAACCCTGACTGATTTTTCCCCTTCATCTCCAACACAAGGTTGCCCAGGGAAATTACTATGTTCCTTCTGCCATCTCGGCTGAGATCAGCTAACTCAGCATGTGAAAAAGGGTTTTCTTTTCTTAATTGTAATAAGCATGCATTTTGGATTGATTATAGAATGAGTTGAGATAGAGACCAACTAAACAAGAACTTGGTGCTATACGCCACTAGTAAACTGCAGTGTAAAAGAACAGTCGCATTCAATTCAAAGTTATGCATCATTCATAGGTAGATATGGAGACAGTCAGCCTGCTCCCCTAATGACTGAGTCAATGACCCCACTCCCTGTCCATATTGAGCCATACGGACCAGGTTCAATCTCTTGTTGGTATTGAGTTGATATCAATAGTAGGATTGCTATTTTTGTTTTCCAAATGCCCTGCCAATCAGGAAGCAAAACAAAGTCAGAGTTCCTGTTCCTGATCACTATCCACTGGCTCCTGTGAATTTATAGGCATTAGATGGAGGTTTGCTATGATGCTCCCCACGGTCAAGCAGCCTGCTGATGCTCATTGACTTGGCTCACGCATGAAGAGTGGCCATTTGGCTCAGGCTGTTTGTGTGACTGGCACCTGTGGAACAAGCAAGTGCTTGGGCAGTGCTTGAACTCTACCTTAAGAATCCTGTTCATTTGTGGAGGATTATCCCAAGCATGGAGTTTAATGTGGGAAAATGTGAGGTTGTCCACTTTGGCAGGAAGAACAGAAAAGCAGAATATTATTTAAATGGAGAGAGGCTGCAGAACGCTGCCTTGGTATCCTTGTACATGAATCACAAAAAAGTCAGAATGCAGGTACAACAAATAATTAGAATGACAAACTGAATATTGGCTTTAATTGCAAGGGGGATGGAATATAAAAGTAGGGAAGTCTTGCTACAACTGTATATGGCATTGGTGAGACCACACCTGGAGCACTATGTACAATTCTGGCCTCCTTACTTAAGGAGGGATATACTTGCATTGGAAGGCTGATTCCTGGTATGAAAGGGTTTGTGTTATGAGGAAAGGTTGAGCGGGTTGGGCCTGTACCCATTGGAGTTTAGAAGAATGAGAGGTGATCTTATTGAAACATATAAGATTCTGAGGGGGGGGGCTTGACAGGGTGGATACTGAGAGGATGTTTGCCCCTCATGGGGGAATCTAGAACAAGGGGGGACAGTTTCAGAATAAGGGGTCTCCCATTTAAAACAGAGATGAGGAGGAATTTCTTCTCAGAGGATGGTTAGTGTTTGGAATTGGTTCCAGAGAGCAGTGGAGGCTGGGCCATTCCCCCACACCTCAGCCCCCACTAACCATGAGGACTAGACAAGACAGTTCTGTGATGATGAATTTAGGGCTAATCTCAGCACGGAAGCGCTTCTAGTTCTCTTTGGAAAACAAGAACAGATTAACCCATCCACTCTATTGAATGTCAAATTGATTGTTTGCATTGTGTAAGTGTTTGCTCAATGTTGGCTTTCTGCTGTGCTCCTGCTCTGCACTGTATCTGTGTTTAAATAAATCCGTCCAAATAAAAAGCCCATCTGCTACTCAGAAGGATTTCGATAATTCAGTCTTTCAACCAGTCGACCATATCCAACCGGACCTTTGGCAAGATTGAGAGCAACTGGGAGCCCTTTACATTTAGTGAGGTGTTCCAATACTCAGGTTGGATTACTGTTGGTGAGAAGTTGAGCATTAAATCGTGAAGGACCAAATTTACATAAGAGTTGTTAATCATCAACATGTTAATTTCCGGAAGGTTTCGCAATATTTCCAGGATTATGGGAGAGATATTCCTGCAAGAGAGGGCCTTCAGAGGAGGATGAGTAAGGGAGAAAACCAGAGAGGAAAACAAAAAGAGCAGCATTTTATCCAAAATTAGTTTATTTGCCACACACTTCATTCCCTTAGTGAAGAGGCAAGGGGAGGACTCTCTCGGTGCTTCTACAGTATTTGGTAAAACAGCATCTGTCTATGGAGAGCCTGCTCCATGTGCCACTCTCACCCTTTAGTGGGGTTTCAGTCTCCAAGCATGACATTAGTCGTCTCAATTTCTCTGCTCCTCTCACCCATTCTAACCTGTCTCTCTGAACTTGCTGCACTCCGTTCTCTCAGGTCCAACCCTGACATTGTCATCAAACCCGCTGACAAGGGTGGTGCTGTTGTTGTCTGGCGCACTGACCTCTACCTCGCAGAGGCTGAGCGTCAACTCACAGACACTTCCTCCTACCTCTCCCTGGACCATGACCCACCACTGAACATCAAGCCATTGTTTCCAGGACTGTCACTGACCTCATCTACTCTGGAGATCTTCTTTCCACAGCTTCCAACTTCATAGTCTCCCAACCTCGGACGACCCGCTTCTACCTCCTACCCAAAATCCACAAACAGGACTGTCCCGGCAGACCAATCGTGTCAGCCTGTTCCTGCCACACGGAACTCATTTCTCGCTATCTTGACTCCCTTCTCTCTCCCCTTGTCCAGTCCCTTCCCACTTACATCCGTGATTCCTCTGATACCCTACATCACATCAACAATTTCCAGTTCCCTGGCCCCAACCGCCTCCTCTTCACCATGGATGTCCAATCCCTCTACACCTCCATCCCCCACCAGGATGGTCTGATGGCTCTCCGCTTCTTCCTCGAACAGAGGCCCGAACAATCCCCATCCACCACTACTCTCCTCCGTCTGGCTGAACTTGTTCTCACACTGAATAATTTCTCCTTTAACTCCTCTCACTTCCTCCAAATAAAAGGTGTGGCTATGGGTACCTGCATGGGCCCCAGCTATGCCTGTCTCTTTATGGGGTATGTGGAACATTCCTTGTTCCAGTTCTGCTCCGGCTCCCTCCCACTACTCTTTCTCCGGTACATCAATGATTACTTCGGTGCTGCTTCATGCTCTCGTCAGGACCTGGAAAAATTTATTAATTTTGCTTCCAATTTCCACCCCTCCATCATTTTCACATGGTCCATCTCTGACACTTCCCTTCCCTTCCTTGACCTCTCTGTCTCAATTTCTGGTGATAGACTGTCCACCAATATCCATTACAAGCCCACCGACTCCCACAGCTACCTCGACTACAGCTCCTCACATCCCGCTTCCTGTAAGGACTCCATCCCATTCTCTCAGTTCCGTCGCATCCGTTCTGATGATGCCACTTTCAAAAACAGTTCCTCTGACATGTCCTCCTTCTTCCTTAACCGAGGTTTTCCACCCACGGTGGTTGACAGGGCCCTCAACCGTGTCTGGCCCATCTCCCGCACATCCGCCCTCACATCTTCTCCTCCCAGAAACATGATAGGGTCCCCCTTGTCCTCACTTATCACCCCACCAGCCTCCGCATTCAAAGGATCATCCTCCGCCATTTCCGCCAACTCCAGCATGATGCCACCACCAAACACATCTTCTCTTCACCCCCCCTGGCGGCATTCGCAGGGATCGTTCCCTCCGGGACACCCTGGTCCACTCCTCCATCACCCCCTACTCCTCAACCCCCACCTATGGCACCTTCCCATGCAACCGCAGAAGATGCAACACCTGCCCCTTCACTTCCCCTCTCCTCACCGTCCAAGGGCCCAAACACTCCTTTCAAGTGAAGCAGCATTTCACTTGCACTTCCCTCAACTTAGTCTACTGCATTCGTTGCTCCCAATGCGGTTTCCTCTACATTGGAGAGACCAAACGCAGACTGGGTGACCGCTTTGCAGAACACCTTTGGTCTGTCCGCAAGAATGACCCAAACCTCCCTGTCGCTTGCCATTTCAACACCCCACCCTGCTCTCATGCCCACATGTCCGTCCTTGGCTTGCTGCATTACTCCAGTGAAGCTCAACGCAAACTGGAGGAACAGCACCTCATCTTCCGACTAGGCACTTTACAGCCTTCCGGACTGAATATTGAGTTCAACAATTTTAGATCATGAACTCTCTCCTCCATCCCCACCCCCTTTCCGTTTTTTCCCCTCCTTTTTGTTTTTTCCAATAATTTATATAAATTTTTATTTTCCCACCTATTTCCATTATTTTTAAATGTATTTCCATCCATTGTTTTATCTCTACCTTTTAGCCTTTTTTGATCCCTTCCCTTCCCCCCACCCTCACTAGAGCTATCTGTACCTTGCTCATCCTGCTTTCTACCCTTAATTAGCACACTCCTCAGATATATCACCACCTTCAACACCTCTTTGTCCTTTTGTCTATGTCATCTTTCGGTTATATCCACCTATCACTGGCCCTCTATCCAGCTCTTCTTGTCTCAACCCCCCCCCCCTCCCTTAAACTAGCTTATATTTCACCCCTTTCCTATTTTTACTTAGTTCTGTTGAAGGGTCATGAGGACTCGAAACGTTAACTGTGCTCCTCTCCGCAGCTGCTGCCAGACCTGCTGAGTTTTCCCAGGTATTTTTGATTTTGTTTTTGTTTTGGATTTCCAGCATTTGCAGTTCTTTGCTTTTATTTCAGTCTCCAGGCTCCACTTGTGTAATGCCGAAACAAGACTTGTTTGCGTGAAGACACGTGACTGGGTGTCAATATTCACTGCAGTAATAGGTCAGTTTAAACCAATGGCAAGTTCTAGATCCAGATTTTCATGGGTGCACTACAATGCCATTAGTTCCATCAATGTCAGAGTATTACCACTGAGAAGTGCACTAGACCGACGGAGAATTATATGTCTATTGTTCGCTGTGTTGCTGTGATGACTGGACCTTTAGCAAGTGCGTAAGACTCTTCCGATATTGCCTTTACTCCTTGTTCATAATGGTTCAATCGCCATTCAGTAACTTCCACTCCCACCAGCGCCCGACAAATGTAGAAACCCCAGAGCTGAATCTGCCCGCATTTTGCCGCAGCTTATTGGAGCACTAATGCCTGGTGTTGCAAGGCAGCCGCGTTCAGATTTTAAAATAGATTCTGTCAACCGGGGAAGAGTGCGTGGTCCAGGGAATCTTAAGTATGGAGGGGGTAAAACAATCAAATAGTTTTAAAAATGAGAGAAACTTTTAATATGTGTTCTTACAGAATCTGACCATTGGGAATAGTGCTTGAGAAAAGACCGTCATAGATTGCAAATAGCGCTTGAGTTAATGGTTTACAGTGAGACAACAAGAGTATTTCGTTTTAAAACGTGACTGTCCATGGAAGGAACTGAGACTTGAATAATCACGGTCTGATATCTTACAATTAAAGCTGTATGGTAAAGGTCAGACATAAGCAGCGTAACAAAGATGTTGCTTTGTGTGAGAAGGCAAGGCAGGTTAGCCCCTTCGGTGTGCGTTTGCTTACACTGATAAACTTGGGGATCGGAATCTGCTCATGTCCCTCGGTGATTGTGTAGAAAAGCATGTCCTCCAGTCCTGGCATCAGGCCCGGTTTGTGCTTCCTCCTAGGGACAGACAAGCGCAATAAGCGTGACAATAATATCACATTTCAACAACCACCCATCAGAAACTGACCTGATCGGGCAGTCAACTGGATCTGTCCAACAGCACCTTGTGGAAACCGAATTGCATTGATTTGTCTGCAAACTGTATAACTGTCCATCTGCCCAAACTATTGGTCAGCAAAAATAGGTGGTCATTTTACGTTGGCGGTTTCATCTCCTTTGGTACTTAGCACTCTGATGGCACCTTAGCGTTAAATTTGATTTTTCATGGGCGAACAATCGGATTAAAATAGTGTACAAAGCAACTTTATTTGTTTACACGTTCACCATTCAACTGAAGATGAACAACACCAAGTAACATTTAAATAGCACCCGGTAAAGATTTCAAGATGCTTCATAGAGGAGGATCCTGAGCACTAATGGAAGAGTTAAAAGAGATGGTTGAAGAGGTAGATTTGGAGGAGGCTTTTGACGGCTGGAGCAGGTAGCAAGAAAGAACTTGCATTTATAAAGCACCTTAGCGCCCTCAGGGTGTCCCAAAGTGCTTCGCATCCAATGAATGGCTTTGAAGTGCAGTTACTGTTGTTATGTCGGCAAACACAGCGGTCAATTTGCGCGCAGCAAAGTCCCACAAACAACAAGTGAGACAAATTACCAGTTAATCTATTGTTGATAGTGTTTGAAGGATGAATGATATAGTCCCTGCTTGTCTTTGAAGAATGCCAACGATCTTTTATATTTACCTGAACCACCTGACCAGTGCCTAGATTTAATGCTTCGGCCAAAAGATGGATGAGGAATGACTGGTTGGGAGAATTTTCCAGAATGTAGGGCCAGTACAAATGAAGTTAGAATGGAGGGAGCCCAGTGCGTAAGTCAGAACACAGGGCAAATTCTAAGACATAGGGCTGGAGAAGACAACTGAGGTAGAATGGGATGAGGCCAAGGAGGGACTTGTAAATAAGAACATTTAATTGAAGGACATGGAGTCAAAGGAAGTCAACAAGGATGGAGCAATAAGAGAGTGGGATACACAAGTAGCAGAGTTGGAAGAGTTAGAGTATACAGAGAGTATACAGAAAGACTGCCAGCAAGGAGACCATTAAAGAAGGCAAGTCTGGAGATAATGTATCATGGAGAAAATTTTTAGAAATGATGGATGATATTGCAGAGATGAAACTAGTTAGCTGTGCTAATGGATGAGATAAATATTCAGTAGTTTCAAACTAATACATGCAGCCGTGGAACATTGGGGTTGGGGCTGGTGAGCAGGATCTAGATGCATTCTCCCAGCAAGGGATGGTTTGAGGTGAGAAGCAGGCTGCAGGTCCATTTACCAGGAGGGCGTGAGAGACAGTTACATGTGAAATGACACTCACTGGCTCTTATACAGTGACTTGTTCAGGAGCAACATAGGTAAAGGTCAAGGAACAGATCACCCTGTCCTTTCAGCTGAGGGTACCAGGGGAACAGTAAGTTAAAACTGTTCGTGAGTAAATACATATTTTTAAAATCCACAAAATGTATATATGAAGGAGTAACAGATACAGTCAACATATAACATGCATTCTATGTGTATTGTCATTTTTGCTGTTAAAAGGGTATTGAGTATTGAAAGGGTTGTGATTGTGGAACTGTGGCAGAAGGACTGATGTATGAAAAGCAGCTTTGAAGGCCTGTGGAGACAACATCTCAACATTGAAAAACTGGTCCTAGCTGTTTTCACACCTTTTAACAAGTGAAAAAGCTTGCATTTGTAGAGCACCTTATCACAGAGAATCATCCCAAAACATTGCACATACAATGAATTACACCATGCAGTAACTGAGTATGTGGAAGCTGTTTTTCACACAGCAATGTCCCACAAGCTGATTCTGTTGGTTGAGGGAGGAATGTTGGCTAACACGCTGGAAGAACATCCTGCTCTTCTTCCAATTGTTTCATGGGATCTTTAACACCCACCTGAACCAGTGAAACAGACATCTGAAGGAAGCCTCCAACAATGTGGCTCAAAGTCCTGGAGAAGGTTTGAATTCAACCATTAGCAGAGGAGTTGAATAAATACTTAGCATCAGTCTTCACAGTAGAAAACACTATTAGCATTCCAAAAATACTAAATAATCAAGGGGTAAAATGGGGAGGAAATAAATACAATAACTATCACTAGAGAAAAAATACTAGGAAAACTAATGGGGCTAAAGGCCAATAAGTCTCCTGGACCAAATGGGTTGCATCCTAGGATATTAAAGGAAGTAGCTACAGAGATAGTGGATGCACTATCTTCCAAGAATGCTTAGATTCTGGAGAAGTCCCAGAGGACTGGAGAACTACAATGTAACATCCTTATTCAAAAAGGAAGGGAGACAAAAAAAAACAAGCCAGTTAGCTTAACATCTGTCATTGGGAAAATGTTAGTCTATTATAAAGGATGTAATAGCAGAGCATTTAGAAGTACATCATCTAATCAAGCAGAGTCATCATGACTTCATGAAGGGGAAATCATGCCTGACAAATTTATTAGAATTCTTTGAGGACATAACAAGCCGGATAGATAAAGGGGAACCAGTAGATGTAATATATTTGGATTTCCAAAAGGTGTTCGATAAGGTATCGCACAAAAGGCTACTTAATAATGATAGGAGCCCATGGTATTGAGAGTAGTATATTAGCATTGGCTAACTAAAAGAAGACAGACAGTTGGGATAAGGGGAGCATTTTCAGGATGGCAACCTGTAACTAGTGGAGTGCCACAGGAATCAGTGCTGGGGCCACAATTATTTACAATATATATTAATGACTTGGATGAGGGAAGTGAATGTACTATTGCCAAGTTTGCGGATGACACAAAAATAGGTGGGAAGGCAAATGGTGAGGATGACACAAAGAGTCTGCAGACGGATATAGACAGGTTAAGTGGATGGGCAAAAAACTGGGAAAATGTGAGGTTATGCACTTTGGCAGGAAGAATAGAGGAGCTGAATATTATTTCAATTGAGAAAGACTGCAGAAAGCTGCAGCACAGAGGGATTTGGGATCCTCGTGCATGAATTACAAAAAGCTAACATACAAGTTCAACAGGTAATAGGGAAGGCAAAGGGAAAATGGCCTTTATTTCAAAGGGAATGGAATACAAAAATAGGGAAGTCTTGCTAAAACTATACAAGGCACTAGTTAGACCACACCTAGAATACTGTGAGCAGTTTGTGCCCCTTGTCTAAGGAAAGATATCTGGAGGCAGTCCAGAGAAAGTTCCCTAGGTTGATCCCAGGTATGGAGGGATTTTCTTATGAGGAGAGGTTGAGTAGGTTGGGCCTGTACTGAAACATATAAGATTCTTAGGGGGCTTGACGGGGTAGATGCTGAAAGGTTGTTTCCCCTTGTGGGAGAGTCTAGGACCAGAGGGCATAATCTCAGAGTAAGGGGTTGTCCATTTAAGACAGAGATGAGGAGGGATTTCTTCTCTCAGAGGGTAGTCAATCTGTGGAATTCTTTACCACAGAGGACTGTAGAGGCTGGGTCGTTAAGTATATTCAAGGCTGAGATAGACATATTTTTAATCAATAAGGGAATCAAGGGTTATGGGGAAAAGGCAGGAAAGTGGAGTTGAGGATTGTCAGATCAGCCATGATTTCAGTGAATGGCGGAGCAGACTCAATGGGCTGAATGGCCTACTTCTGCTCCTACGCCTTATGGTCTTTGACTCAGAGGTGAGAGTATTAACCACTGAGTCACAGCTGACACTACTAAAGTCATTTCATATTTGCGCAATTCGGGCAGGATTAGAAGTGAGAGTTTTGACAGGTGCTTGAAATAGCCTCACTGCAAGCTTGTGTTCCTACACAAGAGCCATCTAACCCCAGAAACAACTCAACAAAGGACTCTTTTCTAAGACTACATATAACTGAAATGATATTTTGTACAATATGTAGTTGCAGGTGATTTTGTATTGGAGCGGCAAGAGGTGCTCTTGGCTATATCTTACTGGCAGGTTTCAGAGCATGATTTTCAGAGGCTTGACCTCTGGATTACCAACATTACATGGCACAACCAGACCCAGTTGGGGATCTATAGGAAATAACAAAAGAAGGAGGATTATCCTGACAGGATGTTTATGGTGAAGATAAAAATGTGACCGTGACTGATTGGAATTCAGATGGAAACTAATCTTGCACCAGCACCTCTGGTGAAACTGAGATTAAGGCATCTCTTTACCTGACTGGTCCTACAGGATATGTCTAACTTCTTATAACGCTTTAGAAATTGCTGTCCCCTCAAAGTGTTTGGCAGGTTGATATGGAAGGAAGGCTCATGGATGACCAAAAGGCTCCTGATTAAACACATCATACCAGAGTTACTTGCAAAATAGAAACACATGGTATTAAAGGGACAGTGGTAACTTGAGTATGAAATAGACTAAAGGATTGGAGACAGAGAGAATGGTGAATGGATGTTTTTCTGACTGGAGAGAAGTATGTAGTGGGGTCTCCCAGGGGTCAGTAATAGGACCATTGATTTTCTTGTTATATGTAAATAGTCTGGACTTGGATATAGGGAGTACAGTTTTGAAGTTTGCAAATGATACAAAACTTGGCAATGTAGCAAATAGTAGCAGACTTCAGGAGGCCACAGGCAGACTGGGTAAATGGGCAGACACATTGCAGATGCAGTTTAATGTGGACAAGTGTGAAGTGATGTACTTTGGGAGAAACAACATGGAGACAGTACAATCTAAATGGTACCATTTTGAAGGGGTGGGTGCAAGAGCAGAGGAACCTAGGACTGCATATTCACAAATCTTTGAATGTGGTATATAATGTTGATAAGATGATTAAGAAAAAGTTTATGGGATACTTGGCTTTGTAAATAGGGACATTGAATATAAAAACAAGGAAGTCATACTATACCTTTATAAATCTCAGGTTAGGCCTTAGCTGGAGTACTGCATACAATTCTGGGGACCATATTTTAGGAAGGATGTCAGGACCCTGGAAAGGGTACAGAGGAAGTTTACCAGGGATGAGTGACTTGAGTTATGTGGAAAGTTTGGAGAAGCTGGGATTGTTCTCCTTACTGCAGAGAGGGTTGGGAGGGGGTGGTGAGATTTATTAGAGATATTCAAAATCAAAAGGGGTTTTGATAGAGCAAGTGGGTTGGTAACCAGAAGTCATAGATTTAAAATAATTGGCAAAAGAACTAGAAAGAAAACTAGGAGAAATTTATTCATAGAGGATTTTTAAGATCTGGAACACTCACCTGAAAGGGTGGTGGAATCAGATTTCGTAGGAGCTTTTAAAAGGCAATTGTACATGTACTTGAAGGGGATTAATTTACAGGGTTCTTGGGGAAAAAATACTGCTGTTTGGGACTAAATTGGATAGTTCTTTCAAAGAGCCAAGACAGGCATGATGGGCCAAGTGGCCTCCTTGCTGTAAGATTTTATGATGCACACTAACCACTCCAATGACATGACAGACGATATCTTCTGGGACATTCCCATCAATGTTGTGGGCAGCCTTAGTATACTGGGACCAGTGCACATTAGGAAAAATTACATTTAAGTCAATACAACTTAGTTAATCACTTTAATTTGCTTCTAATGTCACCAGTGACAGACTGTGCACCAGATGGGTGGAAACCCATTTCTAGGTCTTCACCATTGCTGTTCTGGGCAGGCTGCTAGAAAATGTACAAGAGCCACCCAGGAAACAACTCTGCCATTGATTTACACTGTTTCACCATCTCCACTCCCTTGAACTCCTGAAGTGCAGAGCCTCCTGCATGTCTCATATGGTAGAGTAAAACCTGCTTACCACCACTACATAGCATATTGTATTGTTGCTTCAACATACAGTGCCATTGTCCAAGTCCTTTCAAGTATAGTGACAGTTTGTACGAGGGGAGTGTAACATCTGTCAGGGGGTGGTGGAGTAGCCGGTTAAAGAGGTTTACAACATAATTACAATATCATTATAGAACACTGAATTTAGGTTTTCAGGTCATGAGTCAGCTGTGTAGCTGCAGGGAATGGCGAGGAGTTGGATGGCGGGAAGCAAGCTGTAGACATGCTTTATACACTATTCATTCTGAACACAATTTTTCATCTGGCTACATTACGTGTTCTATAGTGTCTGTACAGATTTCATGTTGTAGTCTTATTGAGGCACCAGAATTAAATGAATACCAGGAGCTTTTTTTCAGCTGTTGCCACAGGACTGAACCTTTCCCCCATCTCTCTCATTTTGAATGGGTACAAGAGGAACTTAGTGTGTGATGGAAGAGAAAAGGCTTTGGGGTATTACTTGGGTCCATTGCTTACAGAACCCCAAATATAAAGTCAGTTATTGCCCACTAAGTCACTGGAAAGTGGACTACATGTTAAACATTTACAGTGCTATGGCAGAGCAGGAACAGGTGAGAGGGCACCTGAAAAAGAATTCTTCCAATATCAACTTTTCATGAAAGGTCAAGGCATTAGAGTGCAGTGGCAGGCAGTAACTGAAAACAAAACTTACATTGGGGGTTTGTTTGGATGTGTCCCAAACACAGTATTTCGGGGTTGAAGTCGTATAATAGGAAAGAGACATGCCAGATAGATCAATGGGCACCTGAGCTTCATTGTCATTATGCTGCCAACCATATCTGCAGGCCTTACCATTCCTGCCAATGATCAAACAGAACTTCCTCCACACATTCTGGGTCAGCAAGGAGCCACTTGTTTTGTCATCTGCTACAAGGATATTTGCGGCCAACAGGCAACAAATGCACAACATTGTGAGTGGCAAGCAAGGTCACCATTACCTTCAAATATTTGCGTCCAGTGCATTCCAAGCTAGCACTATTGTATCAGCTGATATGCCAGTCACACATCTATTAATCAGGTGGCTGATGACCAGCCCTCTCATCTCTTTCCCCATGAAATAGCAACAGGAGCATGACACAGCTGCCCAAGTATTTGAGATAGTAGAAAGGGGTCACTGATGGCAGCCATGTAGGAAGCGGGTTTCTGCTGCTTTTCTGGCACCATTAATTGTTCCTCCTCACTTGCACATTGAATCAAGCAGGACTACCTCCTGCAGCTGTACATGCTGCTACTTGCAAAATATTGGTGAGAAGATTGCAGGATACTGTGAAGTTCAGTCTTGCCCTGTCACACTGGCAGAGTTAACAGGCTACTGTTCAATGCCAACAATGATGGGGAAATAACTGATGTTACCTTGCTGTCTCCAAGAGATATCTTTCAACAGAACTCACATTATAAGATACCAAATGTACATGCTGTTTGTGTTGTTGAGTATATACTTGTGGATATGTGACAGAGGGTGAGGGAAAGACTCAAGAGCTGGGTGATACCAGCCCAGAGCTTGGGGGAGAACTGCAGCTTCACTTCCTCTTACTGCTCCAATGCTTTTAGAGGCTATCCTGGTTGACCTATTCTAAAGTAGTTAAAGGCTGCTAATCTCGGAGACCTCCTCCTGTTCAAGGTGACAACTTGTTAACATGCTGTAGGCTGTGGGAGTATGTGCACATTTATGGACATGTGCCGTAATCGCAGTCCATCCTGGGTGTAATTAAATGACCGTGCATCACGCAGCTAAGCTGTGTTAAAGTGCTTTTACGTGCAAATCCCTTGGAAGTTCTGACTGTACTAAGGCTTTCAATGTAAACTGTAACTGCAATGTGTACCCTATGGGTATGCGTGGTCAACATTGCAAGAACTTACACCTTCACCTCAAAGAATTTCAGGCTCGGCACGATGTTGAACTCGTCTTCCATTGCCTTCGCCTCTGTGCATACTTCTTTGGGCAGAAGTCCTGCCCCTGCTCAATGGACTCTTTCACCCACCTCCAGTATTCTCCCTCTACCTGGACCTCTCCCTCTCCTCTCTTACTCACTCTTGATCTTTTCACTGAGAACTGTCGGTGTGACATTGGGCATCTTAGTTTCTCTGCTCCTCTCTCCCATTCTAGCCTGTCTCCCTCTGAACTTGCTGCACTCTGTTCTCTCAGGTCCAACCCTGACTTTGTTATCAAAACTGCTGACAAGGGTGGTGCTACTGTTGTCTGGTGTACCAACCTCTACCTTGCAAAGGCTGAGCGCCACCTCTCAGACACTTCTTCCTACCTCCCCGGACCATGACCCCACCACCGAACATCAAGCCATTATTTCCAGGACTGTCACTGACCTCATCTCCTCTGGAGATCTTCCCTCCACAGCTTCCAACCTCATAGTCCCCCAACCCCGGACTGCCCGCTTCTACCTCCTTCCCAAAATCCACAAACAGGACTGTCCTGATAGACCCAACATTTCAGCCTGTTTCTGTCCCACTCAACCTATTTCTTCCTATCTTGGCTCCATTCTCTCTCCCCTTGTCCAGTCTCTTCCTACCTACATTCACCATTTCCTTATTATCTACTATTAACTCCCCACTGTCACTCTAGAGGACCGACACACAATTTACTTACTCTTTTCCTTTTTAAATACCTGTATGAACTCTTGCTATGTGTTTTTACATTTTGACCCAGCTTCCTCTCGTACTCTAATTTCTTTCTCCTGATTAACCTTTTAGTCATTCTCTGCCATTTTTTATATTCTGACTAATCATCTGACCTGCCACTCATTTTGCGTAGTTATAATGATCAGGTAATCTGTTTTTTGTGCAGGCAGTGTGGTGGATGGTTCTTTCTCTCTGTTCTGGCATAACCCCCACCCCCATCAATGACCAGTGCGAGTCTTTGCCAGGGGTCCAAGAGCCCACCTCCTCTATGGTAACGACCGAGACCAGAAATGCAGCTGGGGTCAGGAGGGCAATGCTGAGGTACACAGAAGTGCCAGTCTACCTGCCTCATGTTCTACAATGGGCGAACGGAATTTCCAGGTCCAAGTGTTAGCAGGTCTTCTAACTCCTGAGCCGAGGCTTATCCTCCCCCTTTCTGTCATCCGCCACTCCCAGCTGTTGTTTGACAGAGATCAGGAGCAATAACCCTGGCTGAACCATACAGACCAGGAAAATCCTGGGGTCAGTTTGTCCTAGGGTTATGCTTCTAACTGCTCTTAGCGAGGGGACATTGCTTTGGCCTCAGTGCCTCTGGGTTACTAAAGGGAAAATTAGCCAGAGTTTCCAGCAACCCTTCCTACAAATGCACATGTGAATGGGAAATTGAGGAGAGAATCAAGCTTATCTGTCTTGGCCACTTCCATTGAACTCACTGTCTTGGCTCACACGTGAAGAATGAGCGCTTGACAAGTTACCCTGGGAGCAACTGGCACCATTTCCAGCTTTGCCTAGTTAGGAGCCAACATCTTCAGGAGAGGAAGGAGGGAAAAAAATTCACAAAGAAGGATTGTTTTCAAATATATAAATACGGCATCATTATGGCGGCATCATTATGGTTTGGGAAGTTTCTGAGCAAACTCAGTGCCTGTACCAGCCTGTGTGGACGTCCAGTTCAGAACATGTTAATAAACATTAAGCAAAGCCACAATTGCTATCATCATGCTAATTACAAACCTGTAAAAGCACAGCATTTTGCCAGATTGGTGATGCCTTTAACATACCAAGCAGCTTCCAGAAACTAAGACCTGCTGCATACAACTGTCACTTCTGATGGAATGCAATTTACTCAATTATTAAACTTGTCCAGATCTTTTTATGGGATCCATGAGTGCTCTATCACAAGTTTTCAAACACTGTACCCTGCACTATTGGTATTAATCTTCATTATCATCTCAGTTACCATCTTAGTTCTCAAGATAGGTTAAAAAAGCTGGGACTCTACAGTTTAGGGAAGCGTAGACTCAGGAGTGGATCTGATCAAGATTTATAAGATGATTTCACCTCAAAGCACTGGAGAAGTACCATCAGCGGTGCTTTTGCACAATCCTCCAAATCCGGAGGCTAGTAAGTGGCCCAACAGCAGTGTCCTTTCCCAAGCCAACTCTGCTGGACAGGACATGTCATTCATATGCCTTACACTAGACTCCCAAAGCAACTGCTCTACTCTGAACTCAGTCACAGCAGGAGATTCGCAGGAGGACAGTGGAAACACTTTAGGGATGTCCTCAGAGCATCCTCGAAGAGATCAAACATACCCGCCAACTCTGGCTTGTGAGCGACCAAAATGGAGAAGGTTCACTTGAGAAGGCACCAAACAGATTGAGAGACTTTGTCGTGAACGTGCAGAGGTGAAGTCGAGGCATTGAAGTGCAAACCTCCAAACAACCCATCTACCCAACCCTTCAAAAACCATCAGCCCCGCATGCGGCAGAGTCTGCAGATTGTGCATTGGATTTATCAGCCATCTCAGAACCCAATGAACTGGAGTGGAAGCAAGACATCCTCGATCCCAAGGGACTACCTAAGAAGGAGAAGATAAAACGATGAAGGGGATAGATTGTGTTCCAGTTAACAGTATTCCAATCAAATAGGCTAGGGACCCATTTGAAGTTTAAAGGGCTAGAGCCAGGTTAGTTGTCAGTAAGTGGTTCTTTCCCCAGAGAACAGTGGACCTCTGGAACAGGCTGCCATCATGTGCGGAGGAAGTTGATTTGTTGAACTCCTTCGAGGGAGAGCTGGACCATGTACAAAGCAAGGTACTGCAAGGAATTAATCAGGGCCAAAGTAGTCTCCTGGACTCGTTTTGATCACCTGAGGGGGTTGGAGATCTCTCCCTAATTGGCCTGTGTTTCTACCCGGTTTTTCATCTTTCCTGGGAGATTACATGGCTCTGGGTGGAGTTTACATGTATTGTGATGCACAAGGCATCGCAGTTGTGTAGGCCAGGCTGGATAGGCCAAGGGTCTTCACCTGTATTTCATTACTGTGTTGGATTGTGGGAATGTTGCATGCAAGTAGCCTGTCAGCTGTAAACACCGCACCCGCGAAAAGTGACCGAGCTGATCTGCTCAAACTCCACTTATTGTCGAGAGACTCGCACATTACTGGAAATTCAAACACTATAACCTGCAGATTAAATGACGCGAAAAATAGCCCACAGGAGGTTAATTAGTTTTAAAAGCTTATTATTTTTGAGCAGGACATTTTCCGCTCCGTGTGCTGTATGAATGCATTTCTATTTATAATGTGTTTTGAATAAAGTGAGACACTATAATATAAGAGCACCTGTTGGTTCCACTCTTCATAGCCCAGGGTCAACGATTACGTGTAGCGGCATATGGAATTCGCTCGTTCGCTTCATGAATACGGCAAAAAAAAATGAACTAAAGTGAACCGTAAATTTTCACTCGGTTTCCTGAATTGCTTCCGATAGCTTCAAAAAGCTCACACACCGTTTACTAAGTCAAATCCATTCAGATTGTAAATAGGAAATTACTGTGACAACTGTGTTATCAATTTGTATTAATTCGTCCACGAAGTAGACTTTAAAACACGGTGTGTTGGTCATTTCAACGAAGCTTCTGAATAAAGTGGTTGAAAGGAGTAAGAATGAGATAGACTCGATCTGTCAGTATCAACAAAAACTAACACTAGAAATCTGAAGTCAAATCAATGCCCCTTTCTCTTCACATACGCTGACAGACCTGCGGTGTGAGTGTGAAGCTAGCTGGAGTTCAGGATCTGTGGTGGGTATTTTACTCACGGTTCTTTCGGAATGTCCCCATTCTCATTCGGCTTTTTGACCTCGGGCTTGGCAGGGTTCAGGAGGGGGTTTCGATCAGAACCGCTCACACCGCTCGTCGCTCGCCCCCTGGGGGGCTGTTGCCATTTCCACAGCCAATTGACAAAGCCGTTGGGTTTCCCCGAAACATTGGCAGCTCTGAAGTGACAAACTCCAGCGGTGAAGCAAGGCAGTGATCTTAAACGATGCATTCCTGACGAATGCGGATCGGATTCCCTTCTTCACTAATGTAACGGTCCTTTAACCTCTTTCTCTCTAATATATCTGCCTAGTAAACTCTTCGCTACAGTATTCCTTCTATTTCCCTTCACTAGCTCGGAGCTTTCCCCCCCAGACTGTCAGTTAATTCGCCTCCTCTCTTCCATCTCGTAATGTTTGTTGAACACGCGGCGCAAGCAAACTTTACCAAAGTAGGTGGGACTAAAATTACAGTGTCCAAGCAGAAGTGTCGCAACCTGGAAGGCGGCGCCCGAGCACGTTAAGCTGCCCGACTACGCGGGGCATTAGACAGATTTACTATGGGCTTCTGACTGTATGTGGAAAAGAGCAAGGGCATTTTTGGCACCTGGCATCCATTTTACAGTGGGAGCCACTGGAGCATGGAAGGTGTCACTCAGGACCTTCTTAGAGGTACGGATTTTACCCACCGAGTCCAGGCTGACATATTCATGTTGGAGTGTACACTGGTGCCAGCCTGGGTTGTTCGGTGGGTAACACTCTCGCCTCTAAGGTAAAAAGGCCACTGGGACTAAAAGGTGCAAGCGCCACTTCAGAGACTTGAGCCCCATAATCCAGATACTGAAGGCGTGCTGCACTGTCAACTAAGTCTTTCAGATAAACCATTAAACCGAGGCCCTTCTACCTTCTCAGGTGGAAGCAAAAGATTCCACTACTATTTTGAAGAACATGGTAAGTCTTCCTGGGTGTCCTGGCTAATTCCTCAACCAACAAAACTGGAGAAAACAGATGATCTCATTGCAATTTTGTGGGATCTTGCTGTGCACAAACTGACTGCTGTGTTTCCTGCATTATAATAGTGACTAGACATTGTAAGTATCTCATTGGCTGTAAAGTACTTGGGACATCCTGATATTGTTAAAGGTGCTATATAATTGCAAGTTATTTTCTTTATATTGAACTATATGACAGTTTGGTATTAATGGGGAAATGCATGGTCACATAAATCTAATCTGTTAAATTTATGGGACAACTAGGACATACTGACCTTGGTGAGGTTGTTACAGAAACATTTTAGTAATTATGCATTACGCAATTTGATGATGACCTGTCAAAAAAAATGCTTCCCATTTTTTCTTCTTCTTGAGTTCTCTGCTCAAAGGCAGGTGCTTGGAGGTTATTTGCTGAACCATGGCAACGGACCATGATTTTTTACTTCTGCAAGGGGGCAGACCCTGAGTCTACCTCAACCAGAATGGGAATCAAACCCCATGCTGTTGGCATTAATCTGATCAACATGCTAACTGTCTAGCCACAAAAAGCAGGACAAATCCAACCTGGCCAATTACAGCCTCATCATTCAACTCTCAATCATCACCAAAATTGTTGACCGTGTTATCAAGCAGCATGTGCTTAGAAATAACCTGCTCAGTGATGCTTAGTTTGGGTTCCACCAGGGCCACTCAGCTCCTGACCTCATTACAGCCTTGGTCCAAACATGGACAAAAGGGCTGAACTCCCGAGGTTGAGGTGAGAGTGGCTGCCCTTGACCGAGTGTGGCATCAAGGAGCCCTAGCAAAACTGGAGTCAATGGGAATCGGGGGGAAACTCTCTGCTGGTTGGAGTCATACCTAGGACAAAGGAAGATGGTTGTGGTTGTTGGATGTCAATCACCTTATTCCTAGGATATCACTGCAGGAGTTCCTCAGGGTAATGTCCTAGGCCCGACCATCTTCAGCTGCTTCACCAATGACTTCCCCTCCATCATAAGGTCAGAATTGGGGATGTTCACTGTTTATTGCACAATGCTCAGCACTATTTGTGACTCCTTAGATACTGAGGAGTCCATGCCCATATACAGCAAGACCTGGACAATATCCAGGCTTGAGCTGATAAGTGGCAAGTAACATTCATGCCTTACAAATCCCAGGCAATGACCATCTCCAGTAACAGAGAATGCAACCATCTCCCCTTGACATTCAATAGCATTACCATTACTGAATCCCCCACTATCAACAGCCTGGGGGTTACCATTGACCAGAAACTGAACTGGACTAGCCATATAAATACTGTGGCTACAAGAGCATGTCAAAGTCTGGGAATACTGCGGCAAATAACTCAACTCCTGACTCCCCAAAGCCTGTCCACCATCTATAAGGCACAAATCAGGAGAGTGATGGAATAATCTCCACTTGCTTGGATGAGTGCGGCTCCAGCACTCAAGAAGCTCAAAGCTCAACAGCATCCAAGACAAAGCAGCCTGCTTGATTGGCACCCCATCCACAAACATTCACTCCCTCCACCACTGACGCACAGTAGCAGCAGTGTGTACCATCTACAAGATGCACTGCAGCAACTCATCAACTCCTTAGGCAGCAGCTTCCAAACCCGTGACCACTACCACCTAGGTCTTTTTAGGAGGCCCCGCCACCGGTGACAATACCGCCTCCACATTTGCCCTTGAGGGCCCGGCCACAGGTGATGGTGAGCTGACCTTTGGGCCTGAGCCACACCCACCCCGACAAAGGTTGACCATTTTTTTGTTTTTGTTTTTTTTTAAATTTATATATTTTTAAATAAAGTTCCTCCCTGGGGAGGGGAGAAAGGTGGAAATAACCTCCCCCTCTGAGATGTTAATAGAAGAGAGGAGGGAGAGGGGTAGAGGACAGGGAGGCACAGGAGGGAAAGGGGAAAGTCTAGGTGGGTGTCTCTGGGTGGAAGATGGACGTTGGGTGGGGGCCTCAATGATCTTCAGGTAGGGGGAGGGCGATGTCTTCACTAGCCACCACTGGCCACTGGGAAAAGGCTGGGCAGGGGAGGAGTGGCAGCAAGATGTTCTTAACACACACACACACCCCTTTTTCTTCCCCAAGTCCTTTGGGCAGTCTTCTGCCCTCCCCCTACAAAGCACAGTCTTTAACAGCCCCCACCTGAACAAAATAGAAAGTCCAGACACCCACCTAGGATGTTATAAGTCACAGTCTTGGCCTCCTGGCCTTCCTGTCCTGTAGCAGCAGCAACAGCAGCAGTTGTACTTCTTCTCCCTCTCTCTCCTTCTCCTCTTTTGGCCCCTCCAAAAGAAGGCCCTCCAACTCCCCCATGCAATAGAGGAGGACGATGATGAGATAAAGCCAAGGGCACAGGAACAGCAGACAGGAGACAGTAGGAGCAGGAGCAGGAGCAGCAGCAATACACAGTCTCCTCTCCTCACTCCCTAGATCCAATTGAAGCAACCACTACTACCACCTAGGAGGACAAGGGCAGCAGATAAATGGGAACACCACCACCTGCAAGTTCCCCTCCAAGTCACACACCATCCTGACTTGGAAATATATCACCGTTCCTTCACTGTTGCTGGGTCAGAATCCTGGAACTCCCTCCCTAACAGCACTGTGGGTGTACCTACACCACAGGGAATGCAGCAGTTCAAGAAGGCAGCTCACCACCACCTTCTCAAGGGCAATTGGGATGGACAATAAATGCTGGCCTAGCTAGCGATGCCCACATCCTATGAAAGAATAAAAAAAAGGCATCTGAGCTAAACCCCTGCTCCTTTTCCTACATTTTGCCAAGTCTAAAATAGAACCTAGAGCAGGATAGGGACAGGGCAGGACATGGTTCAATTCAGACCTTTGATTTGCTGGTGATGGAAGTTCATTGTAAGCCTTAATCATTGACTTAAAAAAAAAGAAATTCTAACAAACAGTCTTTATATTGTTTACATTATATATATTTCTGTCTAGTACAGTTTAAAAACTGGACTGGTCTAACAGCCTCTGTGGAGAGAGGAAAAAAAGAGTTAACGTTTCGAGTCCACATGACTCTTCGTCAGAGCCAAAGAGAAGGAAAATGTGGTGAAATTTATACTGTTTAAGGGGGTGGAGCAGGTGAAGCTGGATAGAAGGCCAGCGATAGGTGGAGGCAAAGGAGAGATTGCCAGAGATGTCATGGACATAAGTACAAAGGGGTGTTAATGATAGTGGTACTGGCTAAAGGAGGTGCTGATAGTGGCATTAAGGTCAGAAAGCAGAATGTGATAATAGCTGGATAAGGGTAAGCACTCTGAAAAGAACAACATGAACAAGTGACAGATGGCCCTAGTGGGGGTGGGGTGGGGGGGAGGGGACAGTGGTGGGAAAATAGATCAAAAATAGAGTAAAAGGTGGGGATAAAGCAATGGATAAAAATGAAAAAAAATAAAAATAAAAATAAGTGGATAAAAAATAAAAATTAAAAAATTTAAATGAATGTTGAAAAAAGGGGGTGAGGATGGAAGAGAGAGTTCATGGTCTGAAGTTGTTGAATTCAATGTTAAGTCCGGAAGGCTGTAAAGTGCCTAGTCGGAAGATGAGGTGCTGTTCCTCCAGTTTGCGTTGGGCTTCACTGGAACATTGCAGCAGGCCAAGGATGGACATGTGGGCATGAGAGCAGGGTGGAGTGTTGAAATGACAAGCGACAGGAAGGTCTGGGTCATGCTTGCGGACAGACCGAAGGTGTTCTGCAAAGCGGTCACCCAGTCTGCGTTTGGTCTCTCCAATGTAGAGGAAACCGCATTGGGATCAACGAATGCAGTAGACTAAATTGAGGTAAGTGTAAGTGAAATGCTGCTTCACCTGAAAGGAATGATTGGGCCCTTGGACAGAGGGAGGAGGTAAAGAGACAGGTGTTGCACCTTCTGCGATTGCATGGGAAGGTGCCGGGGAAGGGGGATGAGGTGTTGGGGACGCTGGAGGAGTAGACCAGGGTGTCCCGGAGGGAACGGTTCCTACGGAATGCCAATGGGGGGGGTGGGGGGGTGGGGGGAGGGTGAGGGGACGATGTGTTTGGTGGTGGCATCATGCTGGAGTTGGCGGAAATGGCGGAGGATGATTCTTTGAATGCGGAGGCTGATGGGGTGAAAAGTGAGGACAAGTGAGAACCTATCATGGTTCTGGGAAGGAGAGGAAGGTGTGAGGGCAGAGGCGTGGGAGATGGGTCGGACATGGTTGAGGGCCCTGTCAACCACAGTGAGGGGAAAACCTTGGTTAAGGAAGAAGGAAGACATGTCAGAAGCGCTGTTTTGGAAAGTGGCATCATCAGAACAGATGCGACGGAGGCGAAGGAACTGAGAGAATGGGATGGAGTCCTTACAGGAAGCGGGGTGTGAGGAGCTGTAGTCGAGGTACCTGTGGGAATTGGTGGGCTTGTGGTGAATATTGGTGGACAGTCTATCACCAGAAATTGAGACAGAGAGGTCACGGAAAGGAAGGGAAGTGTCAGAGATGGACCATGTGAAGGTGATGGAGGGGTAGAAATTGGAAGCAAAATTGATAAAATTTTTCCAGGTCCAGACAAGAGCACGTAGTGACACCGAAACTGTCATCGATGTACCGAGAAAAGAGTTGTGGGAGGGGGCCTGAGTAGGACTGGAACAAGGAATGTTCCACATACCCCATAAGGAGACAGGCATAACTGGGGCCCATGCGGGTACCCATAGCCACACCCTTTATTTGGAGGAAGTGAGACAAGTTTAAGGAGAAATTGTTCAGCTGGAGAGAACAAGTTTAGCCAGACAGAGGAGAGTGGTGGTGGATGGGGATCGAAGAGTCATATGGACTCGAAATGTTAATTTTTCTTTTCTCCCCACAGATGCTGTTAGAACTGTTTAGTTTTTCCAGCATTTTCTGTTTTTATTTCAGATTTTCAGCATCTGCAGTATTTTGTTTCTAAAAACTGGACTGTTTGGAACATAACCTTTGGCACAATGCCATTCTGATGTTTGATTGTCCTCCTCTTCCTCCTAAAATGGTGGCAACTCCCTCTTCTCAGAGTCAGAAAATGGTTGGTTCAAGCCCCACTCCACAATTTGAGTGTGTAATCTAGGCTGACACTATTGGATTTCTGAGAGGGTGCTACATTCTGAGAGATGCTATCTTTCAATGAAATATTAAACTCTGATCTTGTCTGTTTGTTCATATGGATGTTAAAGATCCCAGGGCCAAACATGGGCAACAGCCAGATGGTTTACTTTTCCTGGTCAACAAACTAACACCTCCAAAAAATAATTAACTGATCATTAATTTGCAGTTTGTGGGATCTTGCTGTTACCAAATTGGCTGTTTTGTTTAATAAAAACAGAAAATGCTGTAAAAACTCAGTAGGTCTGGCAGCGTCTGTGGAGAGAGAAACAGAGTTAATATTTTGAGTCCATATGACTCTCCTTCAGAGCTAAAGAGAAGTAGGTATGTGATGGGTTTTATGCTGTTTAAGAAGGGGTGGAGCAGGTGGAATGAGACAGAAGGTCAGGAATAGGTGACAGCTAAGGAGAGATTGACAAAGATGTCATGGACACAAGACAAAGGGAGTGTTAATGGTAGCGTTAAAGAGTAAAGGTGCTGATAGTGGCATAAAGGTAAGATAGCAGAAGATGTTAAAAGCAGAACAAGGGTCAGTGCTCTGTGAAAGCAAAACAATAGAACAAGCAGCAGGCCAAGGACGGACATGTGAGCATGAGAGCAGGATGGTGTGCTGAAATGGCAAATGACAGGAAGGTCTGGGTCTGGGAAGGCTTGCGGACTGTGCGAAGATGTGCCACAAAGCAGTCTATGTTTAGTCTCCCCAAGGTAGAGGATACTGCATTGGGAGCAGCGAATACAGTAGACCAAATTGAAGGAGGTGCAAGTGAAGCACTGCTGAAAGGAGTGTTTGGGCCCTTGTATGGTGAGGAGGGAGGAGGTAAAGGGGCGGGTGTTACACCTTCTGTGATTGCATGGGAAGGTGCCGTGGGAGGGGGTTGAGGTGTTGGGGGTGATGGAGGAGTGGACCAGGGTGTCCCGGAGGGAACGGTCCCTATGGAATGCTGATAGAGGGGGTGAGGGGAAGATGTGTTTGGTGGTGGCATCATGGTGGAGTTGGCGGAAATGGCGGAGGATGGTCCTTTGAATGTGGAGGCTGGTGTGGTGAAAAGTGTGGACAAGGGGGACCCTATCATGGTTCTGGGATGGAGAGGAAGGGGTGAGGGCAGAAGTGCGGGAGGTGGGTCGGACACGGTCAAGGGCCTTGTCAACCACAGTGGAGGGGAGCCTCGGTTAAGGAAAAAGGAAGACGTCAGAAGCGCCATTTTGGAAGGTGGCATCATCGGAACAGATGTGATGGAGGCAGAGGAACTAAGAGAATGGGATGCACTCCTTACAGGAAGCAGGATGTGAGGAGCTGTAGGGTGAGGGTGTGGTCGAGGCAGCTGTGGGAGTCAGTGGGCTTGTAATGAATATTGGTGGACAGTCTGTCACCAGAAATGGAGATAGAGAGATCAAGGAAGGGAAGGGAAGTGTCAGAGATGATCCATGTGAAGGTTGTTTTGTTTGCCTACATAACAAGGGCGACTATATTTCAAAAGTAGTTCTTTGGTTATAAAGCACTTTGATAAGGTGCTATATAAATGCAAGTTCTTTTTCTTCCTCTCTGCTGTGTCTCCAGAGCACTGACCCATGCTGGTTTTGGTGTACTTGCTCCAACAGGCCTTTCTTCATCTGTAAGGCCAGACAATAAAAGTTGGAAGGCTCTTTGACTGTGGGAAAGCATCACAGTTGAGCACAGGCTCAATCACTGGACATACACTAACAATTGAACCTGGGACCTTGGTCTGTATGGTTTAGGCCTATGGTGCATATACCCACTGAATCATGAGGAAGAAGGAGCCAATGATTCGTCTTTAACTGAAGATAAAGATCTCATAATTCAATGGTAAGTCATCAGAGGCCTTAGAATTGGTCGATTAAAGACCTCTTAAGACCTGTTAACTAATCTGTGCTTCATTTTTAAAACAATAATTTAAAGCATTGTTCTCAGAAAGGTAAATCCATATTGGCTGGATGACATCATGCAGATGGTACAAATTAATTATATATTTTGTCATGATGCTTTGCAGCTGAATACAACACACTCCCTTAAAAAGCATGTTATTTAGTTAAAGTGAGGAGTTTTTCTTTTATGAAGAAAACACTTCAAGGGATCATCCCTCTCTCCAGAAATGAGTAGTCACCATTCTTTGAAGCACCATGGCGAAGATGAAGAGTCAGCAACATTAATAATAATAACAGAAAATATTAAATAAGACCAGGGGACAAAAATTTGCCATGTGTGCAAAATGGGCATAATGGGTGACCACTTGCATGCCAGTCTGTGCCAGCCTAAGGCCAGAATCATATTGAAATGGTCAATATTTGGGGGAAGATAACCCTGTGCTTACGTGTACTGAAATTGTATGTTACTGGACTCAAAGTATCCCTGAAGAGGTCAATCAGACCCACTGACTCTGCCTTGTGACCGACCAAAATGGAGAAGGTTCATTCGGGAAGGCACTGAGCACATCGAGAGACTTCGTTGGGAACACACAAAGATGAAGTCAAGGTGTTGGAGAGGGCTCACAAACCTCCCAACAACTCATCTACCCAACTCTCCAAGCACCACCTGTTCCACGTGTGGTAGAGCCTGCAGTTTGTGCATTGGACCTATCAGCTAAGCTCCCTCTAAGCTGCGTGCCCGCACGGCCACGCACCAGTCCATCAAATGCTGCGTATTTGATTATTAACGCCGCTCACATGGCATGTGAATAGTATTCTGCTGCTCTGGCAATCCCTGCTTCGTCAAGCTGTGATGCCACTCATGGCTGGATTTCCATTGGTGTTTGATTCCACTCGATGTGGTCAGCCAGGCCATATGGCAATAGCTGATTGATTGGCAGCTCACCCAATAAGAGTGCAGGAAGAGAGAGAGAGCTCTGGAAGCAGGAAATGGTGGAGAAAAGGAGCTGCCATCTGAGGAGTTTGTCTGGCTTGCTGCAAACTGGTGAGTAGTTTCTGAGGTACCCAGAGTTCTGTGGGCGCAAATATTTGTCTCTGAGGCACAATTTTGGGACTGACTGATGTTATCCTAGCAGAAATGCGCTGCTCACATTGGCTGGTAAGGATCCAGTGTGGACCAGGAACACAATGATTTAGAGAATCAGCTGTGCTTGGGAAAGCCAGCAAGTAGGAGGGTTTGGGAAGGAAGTGGTGATTCAGGACTCTCCCGACTCGCTGCCTCTCCTGCTTCACCACTTCCTTCCCGCTCGCCACTTCCCTCCCAAACCCTCCCACTCGCCACCTCTCCTGCCTCACCATTCTTGCTGACCCTCCTGCTCATCACTTCCCTCCCACGGCAAGCAGGAGGGTCAGCGAGTTTGGAAAGGCAGTGAGTGGGAGGGTTCAGGAGGGAAGTGGCTAGGCAGCAGGCAGGAGGGAAATGGCAAGAGGGAAAGGCAGTGAGTGGGAGGGAAGCAGGAAGTGGAAGAGGTGGCAAGTCGGAGAGGTGCTGAGTCGGGAGGGAAGTGGCAAGGTGGCAAGCAGGAGGGAAACAGCAAGCAGGAGGGTTGGTGATGTGAGAAAAGCAGCAAGCAGAAAGGCTTGGGAGGGAAGTGGCGAGTCGGGAGAGGCAGTGAACCGGAGACGGGAAGTGGCAAGCAGGAGATAAGTTATTAAGAGTTCCTTAGTTATCAAGTGTTGGTAATTTCAAGCATAAAGTATAAAACTTATTTTAGTTCATGCATTAGTACTAATAAAATATTTTGTTTCCTATGACAAGTAAATGGATAATTTTGTTTTATCCCTCAAAGGAATAGATACATGTGATTGAGTACAGAACTTGAGTATTGCTCGAAAAAGAGACATTTTTGTCGAAGCTTTGCTGAAAAAAGAGACATCTTTTGTCAAAGCTTTTTGTCTTGCACTGATCAGGACAATTCATAAGAATGCAAATCCAAGGGAGACAACAAATTAATACTGTATGAGAAGAGAATGCAATTGGTTGGCAAGTGGACTCTGATTGGTAGAGGTGTTGCCATGGAGAATGCACCAGTTGATGGTGACTGGCAGTTAACTGCCAAACATTGTTTGAAATTTAAACCAGGCAGCTTGACTCTGATTGGTCAAGGCATTGCCCTGAAGAATGAACCAACAAATGGCTGTCACCTATTTTCTTTAGCTGAAACAGGCATAATGTGTGTACATGTTCTTTCTATCTGCAAAGAACAGGGCCCTGTGTATCAATATATGTAGCTTCCAGTACATGCACATGCATCACACTGTGAGCCTGACTGACAATCTTAAATTGGTTGTCAGTGTAATTCCTAGCACACTGAGGATTATTTATCAAATGTTGTCCAATCGCGGAAGCACATCTAATGTTGGATACTGTGTTTTGAGTTTTGCAAGCACAGGCTGGTTGAGTACAGTCTGTACCTTGCCTGTTGCAAACAGCAGAAGGAACATGCTGTTTGATATGATCCGCCAGTCTTTGGGATGTACAGCCTACATACCTAGTGTTAAGACGTGGCAGGTGGTGTGTGCCAGGCGGACCAAATCCACAAGGGAAACTTGGCCACACTATCACAATGGTTTTGCAATTTGTATTTATTACAAGAAGATTTGTGTATGGAAATCAGAAGTAATGAGTCCACTAACACCTTTAGCAATTTTAAAAACTAAATTAAAACATTTATTAACAAAAGAAAAGATTTCAAACACATACGTAAGATTACAGTTACTTAATACTATAACAAATCCCAAAATTCCTAATTAACCTGATTCCCAACCACATACCCACTTTAAGGCAACAGTCCAAAATAGATTTTAAATTTAAATAGGCAAGGCAACAAGTTTATCACAGCACCCATGCGACAGTGGAAATCCAAAGGCTATCCTCCACCGTTGGTTACTGGATACAGCAGACTTTTGCTAATGTGGCTGGGGGCTTCCCGAAGGCTGCTTTACACGGTCCTCTTAGATCTTACATGGCCCACAACATAGTCTTCCATTCTCTTTATGTATGTTTCCCTCTCTTTAATCTGTAAATTTCATTGTTATATATGTTTTTGGAATTGCTTTTCCCATAATACAAAAATTTTTCATGTAGCCAATATGGTCAGTACCTTTGGGAAAAATAAACACAGTGCTTGGCCTTGCTTATCTCATTAGTTGTAAAGATCTCACAATTCAAAGGAAGATGGTTGTGGTTGTTGGAGGTCAGTTATCTCAGCTCCAGGACATCACTGCAGGAGTTCCACAGGGTAGTGTCCTAGGTCCAACCATCTTCAGCTGCTTCATCAATGACCTTCCTTCCCCAGCAAACACTTCCAGGGCAGGTACAGCACGGGGTTAGATACAGAGTAAAACTCCCTCTACACCGTCCCCATCAAACACTCCCAGGGCAGGTACAGCACGGGGTTAGATACAGAGTAAAGCTGCCTCTACACTGCCCCCATCAAACACTTCCAGGATAGGTACAGCATGGGGTTAGATACTGAGTAAAGTTCCCTCTACACTGTCCCCATCAAACACTCCCAGGACAGGTACAGCACAGGGCTAGATACAAAGTAAAGTTCCCTCTACACTGTCCCCATCAAACACTCCCAGGACAGGTACAGCACAGGGCTAGATACAAAGTAAAGTTCCCTCTACACTGTCCCCATCAAACACTCCCAGGACAGGTACAGCACGGGGTTAGATACAGAGTAAAGCTGCCTCTACACTGTCCCCATCAAACACTTCCAGGACAGGTACAGCATGGGGTTAGATACTGAGTAAAGTTCCCTCTACACTGTCCCCATCAAACACTCCCAGGACAGGTACAGCACAGGGCTAGATACAAAGTAAAGTTCCCTCTACACTGTCCCCATCAAACAGTCCCAGGGCAGGTACAGCACAGGGTTAGACACCGAGTAAAGCTGCCTCTACAATGTCCCCATCAAACACTCCCAGGACAGGTTCAGCACAGGGTTAGATGCAGATTAAATCTCCCTCTACACTGTACCATCAAAAATTCCTAGGACAGGTACAGCATGGGGTTAGATACAAAGTAAAGCTCCCTCTACACCGTCCCCATCAAACACTCCCAGGACAGGTACGGCACGGGGTTAGATACAGAGTAAAGCTCCCTCTACACTGTCCCCATTAAACACTCCCAGGACAGGTACGGCACGGGGTTAGATACAGAGTAAAGCTCCCTCTACACCGTCCCCATCAATCAGTCCCAGGGCAGGTACAGCACAGCGTTAGATGTCGAGTAAAACTCCTCTACACCGTCCCCATCAAACAGACAGATTCAGCATGGGGTTAGATACAGAGTAAAGCTCCCTCTACACTGTCCGTACAAACACTTCCAGGGCAGGTACAACACCGGGTGAGATACAAAGCAAAGTTCCTTCTACACTGTACCATCAAAAACTCCTAGGACAGGTACAGTACGGGGTTAGATACCGAGTAAAGCTCCCTCGACACCTTCCCCATCAAACACTCCCAGGACAGGTACAGCATGGGGTTAGATACAGAGTAAAAGTCCCTCTACACCGTCCCCATCAAACACTCCCAGGACAGGTACAGCACGAGGTTAGATACAGAGTAAAGCTCCCTTTACATAGTCTCCATCAAACACTTTCAGAACGGGTACAGCACGGGGTTAGATACAGATTACACTGTCCTACCAAACACCTCATGGCCTTGCCCCAACCCATCTTTGCTACCACCTATCACCTTTGTTCCCTTAGTTCTCTGACTCTGAGCTTTTTGTGCATCATTCCCCTTTTGCCCATTACTGGTGGCACAGCCTTCATTTGCCTCAGTCTTATTCTATAGATCTCCCTGGCTAAACCCATTCCCCATTGCATTTCTCTCCCCTCCTTTTCAAACCTTCTCAAAATCCATCTTTTCATTCAAGCTTTTTGTTATCCCTACTAATTTCTTTTTCCATGTCTTAGCATCTGCTCTTATACTCCTTCCATCTGTTTGATCTGTTTTTTCTACCCCCATGAAACATTATTGATCATGGGTGGGTGTGGTGTTTTGTAGCTCAGTCGAACAGGATGTTAAGGGACCATATGGGGGTGGGTGTGTGTGAGTGTGGTGAAGAGATGAGGAATTACACTGTAATACTTTAAAATGATACAAGTCACAAAAGGTGAACTTGTACATCAAAATAAGTAGAAAAGGAGATAATTGTAGGGAAAATGTCAGAAGCTTTTACTGTAACACCTCAAATATTTCCACCTTGTACATGTGTTATGATCCTGTTAGGGGCCATTAATGTTTAAAATAGAAATCTGAATACCCAGAAATTAACCGACAGAATTACGCCACAAGATTTCACGTTTTTTAACAAGAACAAACTTTATTGTATATATAAAGAGAAATTAAACAAAGCAAACACCACTAACTTAACACTATAGCTTATAAAGACTTATGCTATAAACTCAGTTCTACATTTTACTTCCCCACAAGAGTTCCATTATCTTATGAAATCTTGAAGGCTCAATCACTTTTCCTGGGACCAACTCAAAAGGTATGCCCCAGCCCTCCAACATGTACATTAATTCTCCTTAGTATTCCAGCCAATCCTCAAGGTACAAATTACATGGGGATCCTTGGCTAAGCAATCCTCCAATTTTCTTTGAAGACCTCACATCTGTGGATTCTTCAGCTGCTTGTCCTAACTTTGGACATACATTGACTGCTTTTTCCCAATCTGCTCCTACAGCTTCTGTACAGCTCTTTCCAAGCTATTCAAACAGACTTCTTTCTGCCACAAGGCTCTGTGAGGACCACTGCAGATTTCTTTCATTAGCTGCAAGCTAAAGCAAATCTTCCAGCAGCTTTTCCCTCAAAATATCCAAACTGAACTGTCTGCTTCTGTCAGCAAACACACACAGGTAAGTTAAACAAAAGAAACTTCTAAGACTCCACCCTGAATCACTATCTCAATGGCAATATGGCAAGCTTTGGGATGATTCAAACAGAAATGCAGACAAATTGTTTATCTTCAATACAACTCTTTGACTCTACAACCCATAAGAATAATTTATATTGCTAATGGATGTGATTGCCCTCTCTCCAGACCCCCTGGCTCCACCACAAACTTAGAGATAAATCATTCATTGTTCAAGTTTTTCTACCATCAACTCTGACCTAAAATTCCTAAAACTAAAAGTTATTAAATTGCAAGAGTTTTTTCTTGTTGCTGAATATTAAATTACGATATTCATCAGTGAAAATAAGTATACTGCATTATCTTTGCAGAGCGCTCTGGTCAGTTCAATTGTTGTGTGGCAGTGTGGAGAGTTGACAATAGTTTACACTTTGCAGCCAGCAGAGGACACCATCATCCTTTGGTACAGTCTTGAAATGTTCAGCCACAACATGGGACCAAAGTGTGTGGAAAACAGCAAGCTGTCCATTCACAGTTTTCTAATAGGCTGCTCATATGCCCCTGGTGGGTTACGGAAATTTTTTCCCATATTTCAGGGATCTTCCTGCCTCATCCCTTACAAGAATATAAGTAATAGGAGGAGGACTAGGCCATATGGCCCTTCGAGCATCCTTCGACATTCAATGAGATCATGAGTGGTCTTCCAACTCAACTCCATTTTCCCACCCTATCCCAATATCCCTTAATTCCCAAGTGTCCAAAAATCTATCAGTCTCAGTTTTGAATGTACTCCAACTCAGTGTCCACAGTTCTCAGGGGTAGAGAATTCCAAAGATTCACAACTCTCACCGAAGAAATATCTCATCTCGGTTTGAAATGGCCGACCCTTTATCCTGAGATATGACCCCTAGTTCTAACTCTCTAGCCAGGGGAAAACAGCACCCCAGCATCCACCTTATCAAGCCCTCTCAAAACTTTATACATTACAATGAGATCACCTCTCATTCTTCTGAACACCAGAGATCCATTCTACTCTATCTCCTCAAAGGACAGCCCTGTTATCCCAAGAATCAATCGAGTGAACCTTCGTTGCAGCCCCGCCAAGCCAAGTATATCCTTCCTTAGCTAAGAGACTGCAATTCAAACATGAAAATGTGTAAGAATATCCTATGGATATCTTTCGCTCTGATTTTCAACCGTTCCTGTGGGAAATGCCTGGCTTCATCCAATGCATTGCTTCATTGTCAATTTTATCCGTGACTGACAGCAGACGTTGGTCAACACTCATTTATCAATGGTGAACGTCTGACATCAGTCATGGTCAAAAGGATTCCTCTGGGTGAGTTCCAAAGACTGACAAGTCTGGTGCCCTCCGACACACCCAAGGAAATTCTCAGGATCTGGAGTGAGCACTATACTGAAGTGGCATCTGATTGAACTCAGGTTATACTAGGAATCCATCTGCTCAAAAGTTCGGTAAAGCTGGCAAAGAGGTAGGCTGAGCAGAGAGAATGGGTGGAATTTTCTGCTCTGGAGACTAAGGACGGAACTTTCCAGTCCTCCCCCACAGTGAGTTTAATGGCGGCGGGGTGGGGAAACAATGTGGCAGGAGTTCAAGAATTGGCTTCCCGCCGGTGTAAAATGATGGCAGGATCTTCTGCTCCTGCCTGCCATGGCGGGTTGCAATTCCCGCCAAAGGCTGACATGAAACTGATTTGCATCCCGCTAATGGGATGCAGATGAAGGCATGACTGGAATCGCCCCCCCCCCCAACCCCCCCACCCACACCCAATCGTCCGCACCGCCAGTGGGAAACCACACTGGTCTAGAACACGTCTGGACCAACATGGTGTGTAAATGTCAGCACTTACCTGAAGAAGATCTGGGGCAGCTCACAGAGACGAGGAGAAGATGGAGGCCCCCAGCGACCACACTGTGGAACACCATGTGCAGCACTGGGTGGGTGGATCTTCTCTGCGCAACAGCTTCCAGGAGGTGGGTGTTCTCGGCACAGCAGGTTCTCCTAGGGTTTGGAGCTTCAAGCTGCAAGCGGAAGGCTGCAGGAGGTACTGGTGGGCGGCAAAGGTGTGTGCTGGGGGGATGGAATAGATGGGGAGGAGAGGAATGAAAGGGTAGGGTGGGTGTGCAGGCCTGGGGGTGGGGTGGGGAAGGTTGGGGGTGCTAGGGGAAAGAGAGAGATTCAGCGGGGGTCGTGCAATGTGTGAGCTATGTCATGAAGAGATTAATGTGTATAATGTTGTTGGAAATTATTTTTTAAAATAGAATTCTAGTGGGGGTCTGTGTCTATGTGTGTGTCTGTGTGTGTCTTAATTGGATTAAAGCCAGCTAGTCTGAGTGTTTTGGTGTATAGTAATTTTGAGATGTTAATTGGGTGAACAGTAAGGAGAACAGTAAGGTAAAGTGTTCATTTGCATTTGTTGAATAAACCATTCAAGATTGGGGGCAAAATCTTGCACCTAGCTAGAAGAAGCCAAACAACGTGTTTATTTTTTCAGCTTACTAATAAAATTGGTGCTATGAAAGGGGTTTTATTGTTAGAAGAACTGAAGTTCAAAAGACCTAGTGATACAATGGAAAATTTACATTCAAAGGGAAAGCTAGATATATATTGGGATAGGGTGGGAAAATGGAGTTGAGATGGAAGACCGCTCATGATCTCATTGAATGTCGAAGGATGCTCGAAGGGCCTTATGGCCTAGTCCTCCTCCTATTACTTATATTCTTGTAAGGGATGAGGCAGGAAGATCCTTAAAATATGGGAAAAAATTTCCGTAACCCTGCAGGGGCATGAGATGGACAACTGAAGGAGAACCCCAGCATGTACAATGGTAGGGCCTTAGCATAGAAGAACAGGTGAAGGGCAAAGGCTCAGTGTGTGCGGGAGACTTCTTGTACATGGCTCATAAGGGCCCTGGCAAAGACCTTTGCCTCCTTGCACATGCTTGATTCCGAGGGACATGGAGTGTCCCTCTGAAGATAATGGGGGCAGGGGGCGCACAGACTTAAGGACTATCACAAATAAACCACATCAGTCATGATTAAAGTACAAGTGAACTATATTTACAAAAGTGTGATATGCGTAACAATCATAGTGCACCCGTGCAACCACTTCCAGAACTTCTTAATTTTTCTTTCCCTACCACTTCTTCTAAGTGCTCCCCCAACATCCACAGCAGGGGTGAAGGTAGCTGACCCATTTACCCAGTTGCCTTGGATGACCTTGGCAGCCGTCCTTGGGAGATCCAAAGCCTGGAGGGCCTCAGCTTACTTTGGTTGTCCTGCTGTGGGACAGCTGCTCCCTCTGCGGTCGCAGAGGACTAAGCTGAGGAGGTCACAGGCAAAGGGGGTTTGAAGGTGCCAGACAACCTCAGAGAGTCCTGAGTGGAGGTCCCAGTGGTATCTAACTGCCGCTCCTCCTCCCTTTGGGTGCCCTAAGGCTCCTGCCTGACTCCTTGAGGGGAAGAGGCACCTGGAGGGAGGTTGAGGAGCCTCATCCCCTTCTTGTGTAGCCACTGCAGAAGCTCACCCATGGCTACAGCGATGGAGCGCAGGTCTGCGTACATCTCCAGCAGAATCTGCTGGACCAGGTTCTCCATGGAGTCCACCACCCTCCCCATGGAGACCATGTTTTATTTTATATTCATTTACAGGATGTGGGCTTCGCTGGCTGGGCCAGCATTTATTGCCCACCCCTAATTGCCCTTGAGAAGGTCGTGGTGAGCTGCCTTCTTGAACCGCTGCAGTCTGTGTGGTGTAGGTACACCCACAGTGCTATTAGGAAGGAGTTCCAGGATTTTGACCCATTGACAGTGAAGGAACGGCGATATATTTCCAAGTCAGGATGGTGAGTGCTTGGAAAGGAACTTGCAGGTGGTGTGTTCCCATTTACCTGCCCTTGTCCTTCTAAATGGTAGTGGTCATGGATTTAGAAGATGCTGTTGAAGGAGCCTTGGTGAATTCCTGCAGTACATCTTGTAGATGGTACACACTGCTGCTACTGTGCGTCGGTGGTGGAGGGGGTTAATATTTGTGGGTGTGGTGCCAATCAAGCGGACTGCTTTGTCCTGGATGGTGTTGAGCTTCTTGAGTGTTGTGGGAGCTGCACTCATCCAGGCAAGTGGGGAGTATTCCATCACACTCCTGACTTGTGCCTTGTAGATGGTGGACAGGCTTTGGGGAGTCAGAAGGTGGGTGACTCATCGCACGATTCCTAGCCTCTGACCTGCTCTTGTAGCCATAGTGTTTATATGGCTAGTTCAGTACAGTTTCTATTCAATGATAACCCCAGGATGTTGATAGTGGGGGATTCAGTGATGGTAATGCCATTGAACATCAAGGGACGATGGCTGGATTCTATCTTGTTGGAGATGGTCATTTCCTGGCACTTGTGTGGCATGAATGTTACTTGCCACTTGTCAGCCCAAGCCTGGATATTGTCCAGGTCTTGCTGCATTTGGACATGGACCGCTTCAGTATCTGAGGAGTCGCGAATGGTGCTGAACATCGTGGAATCATCAGTGAACATCCCCACTTCTGATCTTATGATGGAAGGAAGGTCATTGATGAAGCAGTTGAAGATGGTTGGGCCAAGGACACTATCCTGAGGAACTCCTGCAGTGATGCCCTGGAGCTGAGATGACTGACCTGCAACAACCACAACCATCTTCTTTTGTGCTAGGTATGACTCCAACCAGCAGAGGGTTTTACCCCTGATTCCCATTGACTCCAGTTTTGCTCGGGCTGCCTGATGCCACACTCAGTCAAATGCAGCCTTGATATCAAGGGCAGTCACTCTCACCTCACCTCGGGAGTTCAGCTCTTTTGTCCATGTTTGAACCAAGGCTGTAATGAGGTCAGGAGCTGAGTGGCCCTAGCGGAACCCAAACTGGACGTCAGTGAGCAGGTTATTGATAAGCAAGTGCCGCTTGATAGCACTGTTGATGATTCCTTCCATGACTTTACTGATGATTGAGAGTAGACTGATGGGGGCAGTACTTAGTCAGGTTGGATTTGTCCTGCTTTTTGTGTACAGCACATACCTGGGCAATTTTCCACATTGCCTGGTAGATGCCAGTGTCGTAGCTGCACTGGAACAGCTTGGCTAGGGGCACGCCAAGCTCTGGAGCACAAGTCTTCAGTACTATTGCCGGAATATTGTCAGGGCCTATAGCCTTTGCAGTGTCCAGTGCCTTCAGCCATTTCTTGATATCACGTGGAGTGAATCGAATTGGCTGAAGACTGGCATCTGTGATGCTGGGAACCTCCGGAGGAGGCCAAGATGGATCATCCACTCAGCACTTCTGACTGAAGATTGTAGCAAATGCTTCAGCCTTATCTTTTGCACTGATGTGCTGGGCTCCCCCATCATTGAGGATGGGGATATTTGTGGAGTCTCCTCCTCCAGTGAGTTGTTTAATTGCCCATCACCATTCACGACTGGAGGTAGCAGGACTGCAGAGCTTAGATCTGATCCATTGGTTGTGGAATCACTTTAGCTCTGACTGTCACTTGCCGCTTATGCTGTTTGGCACACAAGTAGCCCTGTTTTATAGCTTCACCAGGTTGACACCTCATTTTTAGGTATGCCTGGTGCTGCTCCTGGCATGCCCTCCTGCATTCTTCATTGAACCAGGGTTGATCCCCTGACTTGATGGTAATGGTAGAGTGGGGAATATGCCGGGCCATGAGGTTACAGATTGTGTTCGAGTACAATTCTACTGCTGATGGCCCACAGTGCCTCATGGATGCCCGGTCTTGAGTAGCTAGATCTGTTTGAAATCTATCCCATTTAGCACAGTGCTAGTGCCACACAACACGATGGAAGGTATCCTCAATGCAAAGGCAGGACTTCGTCTCCACAAGGACTGTCTGATGGTCATTCTTACTGATACTGTCATGGACAGGTCATCCGCGGCAGGCAAGTTGGTGAAGATGAGGTCAAGTATGTTTTTCCCTCCTGTTGTTACCCTCACCACCTGCCACACACCCAGCCTAGCAGCTTTGTCCTTTAGAACTCGGCCAGCTCGGTCAATAGTGGCGCTACCGAGCCACTCTTGCTGATGGACATTGAAGTCCCCCACCCAGGGTACATTCTGCGCCCTTGCCACCCTCAGTGCTTCCTCCAAGTGGTGTTCAACATGGAGGAGCACAGATTCATCAGCTGAGGGAGGGCTGTACTTGGTAATCAGCGGGAGGTTTCTTTGCCCATGTTTGACCTGATGCCATGAGATTTCATGGGGTCCGGAGTCGATGTTCAGGACTCCCAGGGCAACTCCCTCCTGACTCTATACCACTGTGCTGCCACCTCTGCTGGATCTGTCCTGCTGGTGGGACAGGATATACCCAGGGGTGGTGATGGTGGAGTCTGGGTTCTGTGAGTATGACTATGTCAGGCTGTTGCTTGACTAGTCTGTGAGACAGCTCTCCCAATTTTGGCACTAGCCCCCAGATATTAGTAAGGAGGACTTTGCAGGGTCGACAGGGCTGAGATTGCCGTTGTCGTTTCCAGTGCCTGGGTCGTTGCCAGGTGGTCCCTCCAGTTTCATTCCTTTTTTGTGACTTTGTAGCTGTTTGTTACAACAGAGTGGCTTGCTCGGCTATTTCAGAGGGCATTTAAGAGTGAACCACATTGCTGTGGGTCTGTACGCCAGACCGGGTAATTTCCTTCCCTGAAGGACATTAGTGAACCAGATGGGTTTTTACAAAAATCGACAATGGTTTCAGGGTCATCATTAGACTTTTAATTCCAGACTTTTATTGAATTCGAATTCCACCATCTGCCATGGCAGGATTTGAACCCAGGTCCCCAGAGCATTATCCTGGGTCCTTGGATTACTAGTCCAGTGACAGTACCACTATGCCATCACCAACCACAGGTTGGCATCACTTCAGCCAGTAAGCGGACGGACTTCTATGCTTCGCATGCCACCCTGTTGCAGGCCTCCGACATCTCTTGCTGACTCTCCAGCATCTCTTGGAAGGCCAATTCCAGGCGCTCATCATCGGGCGCGAACTTCGCACCCCTCCAAGTGCCGGTGAGCTTGGCTGACCCTGCCTCCTCCTGCTGTGGAGACATGTCTGTGAAATGACCACCAGAATGTGAAACCCTTCCTAAACTAGAACTAATACCCCCTGAGGTGTGTGTCTCTGGGCTGGTGGTGTCTGCTGTGATGCCTCTATAGGTGTACTTTCTTCATCAGTCATGTCCTCGCTCTGCTCCAAGCTTCTCCGAGTGCTGGGCAGGGCTTCCTCACTTTCGGGCCTTGCCCTCTTCCTGGTGGCCCCTGTCATGAGAGAGGAGAGAGCTGCATGAGCTGCCTCCAACATGGAGGCATCCCTGACCCTGAGTTTTCTATGACATGCAGGGATCCTTACTGGATGGAGGCTGCAAGCCAATCTCTCCACCTCCGATGGATCTGTCCTGCTCCACTCCTGCTAGCTAGGCTGCCCGCTCCTCGAAGGCAATCAGTTCTTTCAATTGTAGCCGACCTCCTCCCGTCTTCTCCCTCTCTCTCCGATTTATGGCTTAACTTCTCCTGCGCAAAGAGAGGAGATGGGGTTGAAAGAAATCGGGTTTCATGTGTCTTTCCCATGCTTCCTGTCATACAAATAACCCACTGGATTGTGTGCCCTGTCTTGATGCACTGCAGGTTGTCCAGAAGGGTTCTGGGCCAGCACCCTCCAGAGCAGTGAGCCCAGGCAAATATAAGGATAAGGCTCAGAGAAGCATGTCATAAGCAGCGCTTGCTGGTACCCTCAATGCCTTCAGCATGCCAATGGTCTGCTCAATCAAGGAATATGTACATTGTGGCTCATTCCACGATCTCTTAAGGGAGCTCTTAAGGCCACACGTGTGCAGTCGATGGCACCCTGCACCTATGGGAGCTGGAGATTGTGGTAAATCCCACCTCTGGCAGCCTGGCTGGCTTTATCCAGGGAGCACTGGACATAGAGAAAAAAACAAAAAACTACTGCGGATGCTGGAAATCCAAAACAAAAACAGAATTACCTGGAAAAACTCAGCAGGTCTGGCAGCATCGGCGGAGAAGAAAAGAGTTCACGTTTCGAGTCCTCATGACCCTTCTGCTGAAGGGTCATGAGGGGTCATGAGGACTCGAAACGTGAACTCTTTTCTTCACCGCTGATGCTGCCAGACCTGCTGAGTTTTTCCAGGTAATTCTGTTTTAGCACTGGACATAACTGTGTGTCTTACTATAAAGGGCATCTGTGACCTTTCGGACGCATTTATGAGTGGAAGGTTGTGATATTCTGCAAAGGTCCCCAGTGGAGCCCTGGAACAAGCCACTCACAAAAAAGTTGAGTGTGGCAGTCACTGTTATAGCCACTGGCAATGGATGGCCTCCCAGTCCGTGTGCATCAGATCCTTCTGAAGAATGTGGCAGATGTGAGCCACCACATCCCTTGACAAGTGAAGGCATCTATGGCACAGTCTCTCACTCATTTGGATGTATGATTGGTGTCTTTGGTACACCCTGGGTGGCACCAAACACTCCGTGGAATTTGTCATTCTTCCTCAGTTTCTGGGTCTTCATGGGGCCCCGCTGACCCATGTTCCTCAGGGTGAGTCTCTTCCCTTTGCCCTGCCTGACTGTGACGGGCCCTTCTTCTCCTCCTCAGTTCCATGAGAGCCATGAAAAAGGCAGCATTACCTGCTGCCTCCTTGTCTCTGCAGGAAAATTGAACAGAGATATGAGTGAACATAACCCTGCAATGATCACCTTCCAACACCAAGCTAGGGAGTCATTGTGAAGCCCTTGGGCTGCCCTCATCCCAGGCATTCCATCCCTAGATCTTCCCTTGCAGCTGTCACACAGCCTTAAGAATCACTGGGAGTTGAACCTCCTCCCCCCACTTTCCCAAACACCCCAGGCATGACAGCCCTTTCACAAAGGGGGTTGGATCTGGATGAGCACAGCCAGGCACTATGAGCCTTAGTCAGGACACTGTCAGGCTGCCTCCTTTGGAGTAGACTAGAGCCCAGCCTTGCACTAATGTAATGACTGAAATCATTTAGGCATGTAAAGCCTGAACCTCTCAGCTGCGGTATGTAACGGTTTTTGGAGCTTATTGCATATGCACTTTAGTTGTTGCCCCTTTACAGTTCGTTCCTTGTGATCTTTGCGCATTCCTGTGAGAGGGACAAATGGTCATTCAAACTCCATCAACATTTGGCCCCAAGCCATAATGGATTCTCACAAGAATGCGCGTTAAGGTGTCCAAATGTTTAATTGGCATTTGAGTATTCCTAACATGTCTCAGCTGAGCCTTGATCTCTATGTCCTGAAGTCAAAATTATTAGGATGCTCCTTCAATTGGCCCAAGAGGTGTCAGCTGTGGCTCAGTTCATAGCACCCTCGCCTTTGAATCAGAGGGTTGTGGGTTCATGTCCCACTCCCGGAAACCAAGAACTGTGATTGTACTCGAAAGAGTTGCAATCTGTGACTGTTGATAACTTGAAAGAGTTTCAATTGGCCCAAGAGGTGTCAGCTGTGGCTCAGTTCATAGCACCCTCGCCTTTGAATCAGAGGGTTGTGGGTTCATGTCCCACTCCCAGAAACCAAGAACTGTGATTGTACTTGAAAGAGTTGCAATTTGTGACTGTTGGAGGTGTCAGCTGTGGCTCAGTTCATAGCACCCTCGCCTTTGAATCAGAGGGTTGTGGGTTCATGTCCCACTCCCGGAAACCAAGAACTGTGATTGTACTCGAAAGAGTTGCAATCTGTGACTGTTGATAACTCGAAAGAGTTTCAATTGGCCCAAAAGTGCAACAGTCAACTACTCCCACAAGCTCTCAGACCCCTCCCCTGGCGATTTTTTCCTGGGTTATTTTTCAACTGTGTCATTCCATCGGCTGTCAAAATGGTGCCGCTCTGGTTCTATAATGAGTTCAACTTCCACCACGCATAGCTCCAGGATTGCCTTTGTTTTCTGGCCCCACTTCAACAGTGTACACTGCCCCAAGGCTGTATCACATTTATGCCCCTCCTTCCTCTTCACCCCCCGCTAATCATGTGTCTCTGTCCACCCCTTTTTCTTTATATGGTTTCTGGCAAATTCACACCTCTTTGGTATATTACTGCCACCTACTGTATCAGAGGAAGAATTGCAATGCAAATAAAAAAAACTAAAGTCTATGCACTAAACCTGTAAAATATAAAAAAGACAACATGACTTTATAAATATCCCAATATCCAAATCTAATGCTAAATTACTAGTCACCGTATCACACTGTAGACCCTTCTATTGTAAACTAGACCGCATAGCTCCCCTTTCAGCTGCATACTTAGTATTGTGTAATAAAACACGATCCACCAATTGCAGGAATCCTTCCCCAGAAAAAAACACACCAAAATACCCAACTTTTGTATGTTATTCAATAAATGAAAAAACATTCAAAAAATAAAATGCTGTCTGGATGCAGAAAAACAAGATTGGATAGAGACCAATGCTGATCTGTCTAGCCCTTCCCTCCTGTATTCCTTTAAACCAACCCATCCCCCTCTCCTCCCCCCTCCTCTCCCCCGCTTCCTCTCCCCACTACTCCTCCTCTCCCCTCCTCCTCCTCCTCCCCTCCTCCTCCCCCTCCCTCCTCCTACTCCCCCTCCTCTCCCCCTCCTCCCTCCTCCTCCCCCTCAGCCCTCTCCTCCCTCTCCCCTCCTCCCTCCCCCACCTCTCCCCCCTCTCCTCTCCCCCTCCCTCTCCCCCTCTCCTCCCTCCCCCTCTTTTCTCCCCCCTTCCCCCCCTCTCTCCTCCTCCCCCCTCCTCTCCCCTGCTCCTCCCCACTCCTCCTCCTCCCCACTCCCCCACTTCTCCTCCCCGCTTCTCTTCCTCTCCCCCTCCTCATTCCCCCCTCTGCCCCCTCCTCCTCCTCCTCCCCCTCTCCCCCTCCCCCCTCTCCTACCTCCCTTCCCCTCCCCTCTCTCCCTCCCCCTCCTCCCCCTCTCCTCCCCACTCCCCTGCCTCCTCCTCCTCTCCTTCCCCATTCCTCCTCCCCCTCCTCTCCCTCACCCCTCCCCTTCACCCTTCCCCCCTCCACATCCCCCCTCCGCTTTCCCACTCCCCTTCCCCCGTCCCATTTGCACCTCCTCCTCCCTCCACCTCCTCCCCCCTACTCTCCTCTCTCTCTCCCTCCTCCTCCCCCCTCTCCTCTCCTCCCCATTCTCGCCTCCCCCTCCCCTTCACCCTCCCCCCATCACTTCCCCCTCCCCTCCTCTTCCCTTCCCCCCTCCCCACTCCCCTTCCCCCACTCCTCTGCTTCCCCCCCTCCCCTTCTGCTCTCCCATCTGCCCCCTCCTCCTCCTTCCCCATCCTCCTCCCCCCTCTATTCTACTCCCTCTCCCCCTCCCTCCCTCTCTCCCCTCTCCCCTCCCCCTCCTCTCCCCCTCCCTCTCTCCTCCCTCCCTCCCCCACTCTCCTCCCTCCCTACCCTCCTCTCCTCCCACCCTACCCTCCTCTCCTCCCACCCTCTCCCCTCTTCCTCCTCCCCCCTCCTCTCCCCTCTCCTCCCCCCTTTTCCCTTCCCCTCCCCCTCCCCACTTCACTCCCACCCTCCCCCCTTACCCCATCCCCCCTCCTATCTCCCTCTTCCCCCTTCCTCTCCCTGCCCCGCTTCCCCCTTTCTCCCCCTCCTCCTCCCCCCTTCTTCCCCTGCTCCTCTCCTCCCCCTCCCCGTCCCCATCCCCCCTCCCCTCCCCCTTCCCTTCCCACCCTCTCCTCCGCTTCCTCCCCTTCCCCCCTCCCCTTTGCCCCCTCCTCCCCTCCTCTCCTCCTCTCCCCTCTCCTCTTCCCCTTCCCTCCCTCCCCCTCCTCTCCCCCTCCATCCCCCCCTCTCCCCCTCCCTCCCCCTCTCCTCCCTCCCTCCCCCCTCCCCCTCGCCTCCCTCCCCTCCCCCTCACCTCCCTCCTCTCCCCTTCCCCCCTTCCCCCCTTCCCCACCTTCCCCCTCCTCTTCCCCCTCCTCCTCCTCCCCCTCTTCCTCCTCTCCCCCCTCCCCCCTCTCCCCCTCTCCTCCCTCTCCCCCTCTCCTCCCTCTCCCCTCTCCCCCTCTCCTCTCTTCCTCTACCCATCTCCTCCCTCCCTCTCCTCCCTTCCTCTCCCCCTCTCCTCCCTCCCTCTCCTGTCTACCCCTCTCCTCCTTCCCTCTCCCCTCCACTCCCCTCTCTTCCTCCTCCCCCTCTTCATCCCTTCTCCCCCCTCCCCTTCCCCCCTCCCCTTCCCCCCTCCCCCCTCTCCCCTCTCTCCCTTCTCCTCTCCCCTCTCCTCTCCCCCTCCCTCTCCCCCTCCCTCTCCCCCCTCCCCCTCTCCCCCCACCTCCCTCTCCCCCCTCCCTCTCTCCCCCCTTCCCCACCTTCCCCCTCCCTTCCCCTCTTCCCCCTCCTCCTCCCTCGCTTCCTCCTCTCCCCCCTCCCCCCTCCCCCCTCTCCCCCTCTCCCCCCTCTCCCCTCTCCCCCTCTCCTCCCTTCCTCTACCCCTCTCCTCCCTCCCTCTCCCCCATCCCCACCCTCCTCTTCCCCCTCTCTTCCTCCTCCCCCTCTTCCTCCCTTCTCTTCCCTTCCCCTCTCCCCCTCCCCCTCCTCCCCTCTCCCCTCCCCCCTCTCTCCCTTCTCCTCTCCCCCCTCCCTCTCCCCCCTCCCCCTCTCCTCTCCTCCCTCCCCCCCCACCCCCGGCACCGTGGTACAGGAAGCCATTCAAGCTGGTGGAGCAAAAAGGAATGTAATATTAGTAGGGGATAGTATAGGGAGGAGGATTGACACTGTTCTCTGCAGCAAAGAGTGAGAATCCAGAAGGCTGTGTTGCCTGCCTGGTATCTGGGTTTGGGACATCTGCTCAGGGCTGGAGAGGAACTTGCAGTGGGGAGGGGGAGGATCTAATTGTTGTAGTCCATGTAGATACCAATGACATGGGTAGAGCTTGGAAAGAGGCTCTGCATAGAGTGAGGAGCTAGGCACTAAATCGAAAAGCAGAACCTCAAAGGTAATCTCTGGGTTATTACCTGAGCCATATGCAAATTAGCATTGGAAAAATAAGATTAGAGAGATGAATGTATGGCTCAAAGACTGGTGTGGGAGAAGTGGGTTCTGGTTCATGGGGCATTGGCCCCAGTATTGGGGAAAGTGGGATCTATACTGTTTGGACTGTTTACACCTGAACCATGCTGGGACTGGAGTTCTAGCTAGCCACATAACTAGGGAAGTTGAGAGGGTTTTAAGCTAATTAGTGGGGGTAAGGGATCAAATTTGGGAAGGTGTGGTTAAACCAAAGAGTAGAGACAAGGCAAGAGAGAAGGGTATTAATATGGGAAATGAAAAACAATGTGACAGGAATGGATAGAGACTACAAATCTAAGAGTAAAACAGCAGTCATGGCTAGAGGTTACAAAAATAATGTGTGTAGCATTTAAAACAAAACAGATGAACTGTTAGTGCAAATAGAAATAAGTATGATCTGATAGCCATTACAGAGACACGGTTGTAGGATGACAGATTGGGACCTGAATGTTGAAGGGTATGTGACTTTTAGGAAGGACAGAAAGCTAAGAAAATTTGGGGGTTGGGGGGATGCGGGTAGTGGCTCTGCTAATTTAATGATGGTATTAGTGCATTAGAGAGGGATGACCTAAGTTCAGGAAACCAGGCTGTAGAAGTGGTGTGGGTTGAGATGAGAAATAAGGCAAGAAGTCACTTGTGGGAGTGTTGTACAGGCTTGCTAATTCTAATATATGGTAGGATAGAGTATAAGGAAGAGATTTTTTTTGGATTTCCAGCATCCGCAATAGTTTTTGTTTTTATATAAGGAAGAGATGATGGGAGCTCCATTAATATGATAAGGTAATGAACTAGACCTGTATTGTGCAATGAGATAAGATTAATTGATAACCTCATAATGAAGGTGCCCCTGGATAGCAGCAATCATAATATGATTGAATTTCATATTCAGTTTGAGGGAGAGAAGAGTGGGTCCAAGACTAGTATTTTAAACTTAAATAAGGGCAGTTATGTGGGAATGAAAGCAGAGCTAGCTAAAGTGAACTGCCAAATGAGGTTAAGGGATATATCATACAAATGCAGTGGCAGACATTTTAAAGGGATATTTTGGAATACATTCATTCCAATAAGAGAAAAATTCCATGGGGAGGTTAAAGACAGTATCAAACTTAAAGAAAAAAAACTGCACAAAGACAGGTGGCAGATCAGAAGATTTGACAGAATATAAGAACAGCAAAGAATGACAAAGATTACTGAGGAGGGAAACATTGGATTACGAGAGAATGCTAGTTAGAAATATAAAGACAGATACTAAGTGTTTCTATAGATACTTAAATAAGAAAGGAGTTAACAAAGTGAGTGTTCATCCTATAGAAAGTGAGGCTGGGGAATTAATAATGGAAAATAAAGAGATGGCAGATGAATTAAACAGGTATTTTGCATGGGTCTTCACTATGGAGGATAACAATAACTTCCCAATTTACAGTTATTTCTGGGATTCGGAAGGGAGGGACAAACTCTGGGATAATTGCAATCAGCAGGGAAGTGTTACTTAGCAAATTGTTGGAGCTGCGAGCTGACAAATCCTCACGTCCTGATGGACTTCATCCTAGGATCTTAAAAAGATGTGGCTAGTGAAATAGTTGATGCATTGGTTTTAATTTCCCACCACCCTTCTTCCACCCGTGCCGCCTCAGCTGTTGAATCAGTGCTCCTCCATGTTGAACCCAATTGGAGGAAGCACAGGGTGGCAAGGGTTCAGAATGTACACTGGGTGGGGGACTTCAATGTCCATCACCAAGGGTAGCTTGATAGCACCACGACTGATCGGGCTGTCCGAGTCCTAACTGACATAGCTGCTAGACTGGGTCTACAGCAGGTGCTAAGGGAACCAACAAGAGGGAAAAAGATACTTGACCTCATCCTCACCAACCTACCTGCCGCAGATGCATCTGTCCATGACGGTATCGGTAGGAGTGAGCACCACACAGTCATTGTGGAGACGAAGTTCTGCCTTCACATTGAGGACACATTCCATCGTTTTGTGTGGCACTACCACCCTGCTAAATGGGATAGGTTTCGAACAGATCTCGCAACTCAAAACAGGGCATCCATGAGGTGTTGTTGGCTATCAGCAGCAGCAGAATTGTACTCGAACACAATCTGTAACCTCATGGCCCGGCATATCCCCCAATCTACCATTACCATCAAGCCAGGGGATCAACTCTGGCTCAATGAAGAATGCAGGAGGGCATGCCAGAAGCAACCAGGCATACCTAAAAATGAGGTGTCAACCTGGTGAAGCGATAACACAGGGCTACTTGCGTACCAAGCAGCATAAGCAGCAAGTGATAGACAGGGCTAAGTGATTCCACAATGAACGGATCAGATCTAAGCTCTGCAGTCCTGCCACATCCAGTCGTGAATGGTGGTGGTCAATTAAACAACTTACTGGAGGAGGAGGCTCCACAATTATCCCCATTCTCAGTGATGGAGGAGCCCAGTACAACAGTGCAAAAGATAAGGCTGAAGCATTCGCAAGACTCTTCAGCCAGAAGTGCCAAGTGGATGATCCATCTTGGCCTGTTCCGGAGGTCCCCAGCCTTCAGCCAATTCAATTCACTCCACGTGATATCAAGAAACGGCTATCGGCACTGGATACTGCAAAGGCTATGGGCCCTGACAATATTCTGGCAATAGTACTGAAGACTTGTGCTCCAGAACTTGCTGTGCCCCTAGCCAAGCTGTTCCAGCACAGCTACAACACTGGCATCTATCCGGCCATCTGGAAAATTGCCCAGGTATGTGCTGTACACAAAAAGCAGGACAATCCAACCCAGCCAATTACTGCCCCATCAGTCGACTCTCTATCATCAGTAAAATGACGGAAGGGGTCAGCAACAGTGCTATCAAGCGGCACTTGCTTAGCAATAACTATGCCGCGCGGACGGATGGCCCATGATGAGGGACCATCCAGGACAGGTACAGCACGGGGTTAAATACAGAGTAAAGCTCCCTCTACACTGTCCCCATCAAACACTCCCAGGACAGGTACAGCACGGGGTTAGATACAGAGTAAAGCTCCCTCTACACTGTCCCATCAAACACTCCCAGGACAGGTACAGCACGGGGTTAGATACAGAGTAAAGCTCCCTCTACACTGTCCCATCAAACACTCCCAGGGCAGGTACAGCACGGGGTTTGATACAGAGTAAAGCTCCCTCTACACCGTCCCCATCAAATTCTCCCAGGACAGGTACAGCACGGGGTGAGATACAGAGTAAAGCTCCCTCTACACCGTCCCCATCAAATTCTCCCAGGACAGGTACAGCACGGGGTGAGATACAGAGTAAAGCTCCCTCTACACCGTCCCCATCAAACACTCCCAGGACAGGTACAGAACGGGATTAGATACAGAGTAAAGCTCCCACCACACCGTCCCCATCAAACACTCCCAGGACAGGTACAGCACAGGGTTAGATACAGAGTAAATCTCCCTCTACACTGTCCCCATCAAACACTCCCAGGACAGGTACAGCACGGGGTTAGATACAGAGTAAAGCTGCCTCTACACTGTCCCCATCAAACACTCCCAGGACAGGTACAGCACGGGGTTAGATACAGAGTAAAGCTCCCTCTACACCGTCCCCATCAAACACTCCCAGGACAGGTACGGCACGGGGTTAGATACAGAGTAAAGCTCCCTCTATACTGTCCCCATCAAACACTCCCAGGACAGGTACAGCACAGGGTTAGATACAGAGTAAAGGTCCCTCCTCCGTATCTCCATGCTACATTCCCAAGGTAGGTACAGCACGGGGTTAGAGTACAGCTTCCTTGACACTGTCCTATTAATACTCCAAGCGCAAATATAGCCTGGGTTAGATACAGAGTAACAAGATGTACTGCAGCAACTAACCAAGCCTCCTTCTACAGCACTTTCCAAACCTGCGACCTCTATTATCTAGAAGGGCAAGGGCAGCAGACACATGGGAACACCACCACCTCGAAGTCACACACAATCCTGACTTGGAAATATACCGGCCGTTCCTTCACTGTCGCTGGGTCAAAACCCTGGAACTCCCTTTCTAACAGCGCTGTGGGTGTACTTACACAACAGCAACAGTTCAAGAAGGCAGCTCACCACCACCTTTTCAAGGGCAATTAGGGGTCAGCAACAAAGCTAGCCTTGCCAGCGACACTCTCATCCCATGAAAGATTAAAAAAGATATTGTTGAGCAGGTTAGATACAGAGTTAAACTTTGTCTCATCTGTGTCACAGTATCCCAGCATAACACCCTGCATTTTTCACACTAACCAGTCATGTAGGGGGAGGGAAAATGAGTGGACTTGTTTGCATGGGTTAGACCCCCATCTCTGCTCAATGCCCTGATTTGTTTGATGCTGCTGTCAGTGCATGTTGGGTAATTATGGCCATTAAATTAGCATGACCACGATTTCCTGGTAAGTGTGGCTTACCACTGTCAGTGCAAACTCAGATGGTCACTCTAGAACTTGCCATCACCCAAACTCAGTGTGTGAATAAACTAATTGGCAAAGGAAACAGCCTTTCAAGGAACACTTTGCAACCTCTCTGTGAAACTTCCAATTAGTGTCCAACTAAGACAGGTTTCTGCTGTCAGGCCACGCCTGCTGGAAACTGGGTTGAGCTTGTCCTGCCTCAGAGGAGCCTTACCCACAATGAGGGAAGAATTTCCTCCTCAGTCTGGACTAGATTTGAACTACCCCATTGATAGGATAGTGTGTTAACTCATCTGCCAAAACCTTTGCAAATGTGCACTTGATACAAGGAAAGGTCATTGGATGGTGTCCAGGCTTTAGAAACCTATTATTTACCATCGCTCCATTTTTTTCATGGCCTAGTCATTGCATCCTGGTTGAGATCATCTAATTGACTACAAACCAAGAACTGAATCTGAGAAATTACCATTAAAAGCCATGGGGTAACCCCTAGGCTATCGCTTAAGCTGGAAAACTAAACACCAGACTGTGTGCTATGACATACATGACGTGGAGTGTATTACTGATAAACAGTCTGGTAGGTGACATCAAGCTTTGTCAATCACTTCCTGTCAATTCTCCAGTGAGGGTCAGTTTTATTTTTGGATTTCTTTTTTGTTCCTCATAGAAATGCTCCATTTATTTCAGTTTGCAATCGTGTCAGTGGTTTTCTTAAATGCCTCAAGGCGTTAACACTGGCAGTGTTTTATTCAGGAACAACAAAGATCATGTATCAAAGTTTAATAGGACATGCAAACAAATTTCCATTTGCAAAAACGGAAATGTCCAGGACTGCTGTTGTTTGTTTAATATTGCGGTGTGCCGCTTGGTGCAATCGCTGGCTTTTGCGTATCCGCAATATTGCGTACATTCACATTTTCCACTTTTTGTCAGCGGTTACTTTTCTGGGAAGTCCCGGAAACATTCGCAACTTTACAGTAAATCAACCTCAACTTTCTGAGAAATGACCCGTCAATTGCACAGAAGATCCCGCCCACGCTTTCTATCGATTGGCTGGGTGACATTCCTTTGTCTGTCAGTTGTACGCAGTTAATCTATTGTAAGAGGTTCGCTGGCAGCTGAAGAAACAACCCGAACCTTTGCCACTTAACAACTAACACCTCACCCCATATTTAGGACTGGAAGATTTGTAAAATAAAGGAATATAAATGTGACTATGGCAGCGTGACTCAGTGGGTGGCACAATCTCCTGGAAGTCAGAAGTTTGTGGGTTAAAGTCCCACTTAGCGACTCAAAAGGACATCATCCAGGCTTTCCCTCCCAGTGCAATACAGTTGGAGGTGCATTATTTCAGATGAGATGTTAAACTGATTCTCCATCTGCCCTCTCGGGTGGATTTTTACAGCATCTTTTACGATCCTATGGCCAACATTTATCCTTCAGCTGTATTTTAAAAAAAGATCATTATCACATTGCTGTTTGTGGGCGTTTGCTGCGTGCATATTGGCTACCATGTTTCCTACTTTACAGCAGTAACAGCACTTCAAAAATGGCTGTAAACGCTTTGGAATGTGTTGAGGTCATGAAAGGTTTTAAGTTAAAAAAGCAATGATTCATGAGAGTTAATGCTTCAAATTTGAACAAAATGCAAATCAAAAAGGTGTATTGAATTCTACTCCTTTGCTGAAAAACGTATGCAGGGTCTTGTCCTGATACTTTAGTGAGTAATTTCACTGTGTGGTACAATACTAAACCATATGGAGCAGGAATATCCCAGGTGTCTTGCTTGCTCTGTGTTGAGGCAGTAGTTGGGTTGCTAAATTTGGTCTCAACACACCTTGGTGAGGGACGGGGACCCCTGCTGTAAAATTGACGTCAGATGAGAACAGTATTGGGTGCAATGCACCCCCTCCCCTCTCTCCCCCCCCCCCCCACTGTAAAATAACCAGAAGACACTCACTGTCCAGAATCATACTTGATGAGCAGCCATTTGGGGAATATACTGGCAGGTTGCTTGGACCTGCAAAGCTGTATACCAGCATAAGCTGCCACTTTCAGGAAACAAAAAGGAGAAAATTAAGTGTGGGGGGAGGGCAAGGTGGCAGGGAGATCTCCTCTCTGTGCCCGGTAAGTAAAGGGTTTGCTGAATCACTCCTATCCGGGGAGCTAAAGCTAGATGTCTAATTGCTGGGGATGAGTCATTTTCGTGTAACTACTGTTTTCAGCAAAGTGAATAGTTGTTGAATAATTACATTATGAAAATACTTTAATGTATTTGGCAGCATATTTCAATACCTTAGTATTAAAGGATATGGAACCAAGGTTAATGTACAGATCGGCCATGATCTAATTGAATGGCACAACAGGTTCTAGGGGCTGAATGGCCTAAAGGTGACCCTGCACATTGACGGTCCAGTAATTTAGCCACACTGTAAGTCTAATAAGAGGCAAATTCTGTCACTGTATAGATAAAGTGGTTGATCTGCTTATTGCTGTGATATTTTCTCTATGAATGAAGGTATTTAAGACATTGCCAGTCTAAGCATAGAGTGGTGATTAGTCACATTCTGGTGACTGCACTAGAGGCAAGACTAATGTACTGGTTAGAATACCAGGAAAGGGCAGCTTGTCTTACGATGAAAGGCTGGATAGGTTTGGTTTGTATCCACTGGAGTTTAGAAGAGTAAGAGGCGACTTGATTGAAACCTATAAGATCCAGAGGGGACTTGACAGGGTGGATGTGGAGAGAATGTTTCCTCTTGTGGAAGAATCTAGAACTAGGGGTCACTGTTTAAAAATAAGGGGTCGCTCATTTAAGACAGAGATGAGAAGAATTTTTTCTCTTCAAGGGTGATGAGTCTTTGGAACTCTGTTCCTCAAATGGCAGTGGAAGCAGAGTCTTCGAATATTTTTAAGGCAGAGCTAGTTAGATTCTTGATAACCTTTCATCCCCTTGTTTATCAGGGGTAAGCAGGAATGTGGGGTTGAGGTTACATTGAGATCAGCCATGAATGGCAGAGCAGGCTCAAGGGGCCAAGTGGCCTACTCTTGCTCCTATTTCGTATGTTCGTATGTAAAAGCTAATTTACTTTTGAAGAATGCTGATGTACTGTACAATTAACAACACTGGATTTGAATGCTAAATTGATAATTTGTAATGCCTTTCACCCTGTTTAAAAAAATACAATGTGAAATAAGCTTGCTGGCATGTGTTAATTGAACAGCTTTTTAATATATTTGCAATTTGTAGAAAAGACCATCAGATCTATCTCCCTGCTCCCCTCCTCCCTCCCTAGCTCAAATTTTCACTCTCCTCTACTGAAGGCACTGACTTCTTGCTGAGTGACAGTTCCAAAAATGTCGAGTGACTTCCTGTATCTCACCCAAGCAATCATTCTTCATATATGGAGTTGAACAGTAGCTAGCAGCAGGCTGTTTCATAATGAGGGACATCACAGTCAAGCCTGATTCTGTTCCCATCCAATGTCCACACATGGAATTTCCAGTGCAGGTTGATTTCTTTCTCTGTAGCCTAGCAACACAGGGCTGATTGTAAAAGAAAATAACTTGCATTCATATAGTGCTTTTCACAATCTGAGGACATCCTATAGTGCTTTATAGCCAATGAAGTACTTTGGAAGTGTGAAATAAAAACAGAAAGTGCTGGAAAAACTCAGCAGGTCTGACAGCATCTGTGGAGAGAGAAACAGTTAACGTTTTGAGTCCATATGATCCTTCTTCAGAGCTGAAGAGAAGTAGAAATGTAATGGATTAATTCTCTTTGTAGACCTGCTGAGTTTTTCCAGCACTTTCTGTTTTTATTTCAGATTTCCAGCATCCACAGTAATATACTTTTTACTTTTGAAGTGAGCTCACTGCTGTATTGTAATAAAGGACCTCTACCATCACTTTTCTTAAGATCAGCTAACTCAGCACAAATTGGGCATTAAACCTGGAACCTGTAATGAATAGGGAGTTCTGACACATTTGAAATCTCTATTTCTTTACATTTATTTATTTATGAGAGGTGGTTGTTCAGTTTAAACTTGATTACTACAGGCTAGGAGAGAATCTCTCAGCAGTCTGCTGGTTTGGTTATTCCATGTTGAAGTGGAAACACATTTGTCTGGTCAGAAAATCATCACTTCAATGACAGATGAATGCAACTATCTGGATAGACAATACTCTTTCAGGATGAAATGCAGTATTACTATGCAAATACATTTTGATTGAAAAGCAAGTAGAAACCACTCAAATCAAACAGTATATTAAAGGGCCATGTTTTGCAGGCAAATACCTTTGTGTTTAATCTGGGTGAAGGTCAGGAGATCACTTTAATTTGTCCTGTATCTCAGCTAATCAATTCCTCTGAGCCTGTCCTGTTGGAAGTTCTCGATGCTGTGGTGGTCTTGCATTAGGGAGACTGGTCCAGGTTTTAGTATAAAGAGAGTTAAAACAGTGTTTCACATTTGATTAACTTAGTATATTGAGCTAAACTGTTCTGTAATCAAGTGAAATCAGCTTTATGGATTTTCTGCTACTGTTTACATTCAGTAAACTGATTTGTAATTTATATTTAGGTTTTGATAAGGTCCCGCATAGGAGACTGATAATGAAGTTAAGAGCCCATGGTATCCTAGCCACTTTGGCAAATTGGATCCAGAATTGGCTGAGTGGCAGGAAGCAGGTTGATGGTCAAGAGGTGTTTTTGTGACTGGATGCCTGTGTCCAGTGGGGTTCCACAGGGATCGGTGTTGGGTCCCTTGCTGTTTGTGGTATATATAAACGATTTAGACTTGAAAGTAGGAGGGTTGATCAGTAAGTTCGCAGATGACATGAAAATTGGTGGGGTGGTAAATAGTGAGGAGGATAGCCTTAGATTACAGGAGGATATAGACGAACTGGTGAGATGGGCTGATCAGTGGCAAATGGAATTTAATCTGGATAAGTGTAAGGTGATGCACTTGGGCAGGACAAATAAGGCACGGGAATACACGATGAATGGTAGGACCCTGGGAAGCACCAAGGATCAGAGGGACCTTGGTGTGCATGTCCACCGGTCCCTTAAGGTAGATAAGCGGGGCAGGTAGATAAGGTGGTTAAGGTGGCATATGGGATACTTGCCTTTATTAGCTGAGGCATAGAATATAAGAGCAGGGAGGTTATGCTGGAACTGTATAAAACACTGGTTAGGCCACAGCTAGAATATTGCGTGCAGTTCTGGAATCCGCATTATAGGAAGGATGTGATTGCACTAGAGAGAGTGCAGAGGAGATTTACCAGGATGTTGCCTGGGCTGGAGAGTTTTAGTTATGAGGAGAGACTGGATCGACTGGGGTTATTTTCCCTGGAGCAGAGGAGATTGAGGGGCGATATGATTGAGGTGTATAAAATTATGAGGAGCATTGATAGGGTAGACAGGAAGGAACTTTTCCCCTTGGTGGAGGGATCAATAACCAGGGGGCATAGATTTAAGGTAAGGGGCAGGAGGTTTAGAGGGGATGTGAGAAAGAATTTTTTCACCCAGAGGGTGGTGGGAATCTGGACCTCTCTGCCTGAAAGGGTGGTAGAGGCAGAAACCCTCATAACATTTAAGAAGTATTTGGATATGCACTTGCGATGCCGTGGCATACAAGGCTATGAGCCTAGTGCTGGCAAAGAGGATTAGAATAGTTAGGTACTTGTTTGACCGGCATAGACTCGATGGGCCGAAGGGCCTTTTTCTGTGCCATAGCCCTCTATGGCTCTATGCCCATAGTTTCAAAAGTCAAAACCTGGACATGTTGACCATCCCTCGGTAATATTGAATTTCACATTAAGGTGATATGAGAGTCTGTTCCCTACTCCAGTGCAGTGCTAAGCTGTTTCTCCCCCAGCCCTCTCATTAAGTGCTTTTATTTGGAACTACATCACCTGCTGCAAATCCTCTGCTGTCAGCAAGCTCATGGTTGCTAAGAGGTGCTGTCAACACCACATTCGGGAGATTGGCCTGGACAGATCACGCAAGAGCTCCTGGAGCAAAGGCCCAGGTGTCTCCCTGGGATTAGCTGTCAATCATCCCAGGATGTTTCCCCCCGCTCCCCCCAGCCCTGCTGTATCTGCTAGGTTTATATTCCAGCTGCATTAGTATTTTGCTGCTGCCTTGTTCCCATTGGTATAGTTTAAAGGTTGTCCAAAAAGGGAAAAGATAAAAACCAGGACATTTGAACAATTTTGAGCAGATTGTCAGGACACACTATGATTTATTTAAAACATGGGACTGTCCTGGCAAAACCAGGACATCTGGTCACACTTGTTTTTAATATATGTCATACTACGTGATAATGTTCTCTGCTGGGAGGCTCTTGGCAATTCAGTCAGCTAATTGCAATAACATTTGTGGAGAAAGAAAAACAGAGTTAACATTTCAGGTCGATGAGCATTCATCAGAACTGGAAAATCTTAGAGATGTAACAGGTTTTAAGCAAATGCAGATACAGGGAAAGAATAAAAGGGAAGGTCTATGATGGCATAGAAAGCAGGAGAGATGAAATGACAAAAGGAGTGATGGTATAAAGCAAAAGGGGATGGTAATAGCACAGATTAAGAAATGAAAAGGTGGATCTGGAGGAGGTGTAAATGGGAAATGGTAGACTTATTACCAATAACTGCTGTCCAAAATAATGGTGGTAATGATCATGATCCGAAATTATTGAACTCAGTATTGAGTCCTGAAGACTAAAGAAGTGCCTAATCAAGAGATCAGGCGCTGTTCCTTGAGCTTACATTGAGCTTCATTGGAACAGTGCAGAAGGCCAAGGACAGAGAGGTGGGAGTGGGACAGAGAATAAAAATGACAGGAAGCTGGGAGTCTGACCTGTGGACTGAACGACTGTGTTCTGCAAAGAGATCACCCAACACCTTCCCAGCCAGGGTATCTTCCCATGCAAGCGCAGGAGATGCAACATCTGCCATTTCACCTCCTTCCTTCTCACTGTCCAGGGTGTCAAATATTCCTTGCAGGTGAAACCATGATTTATTTGTACTTTCAATTTAGCGTACTGTATTGACTGCTCACAATGCAGTCCCCTCTGAACTGTGGAGACTAAATGCAGATCCTGATATAAGGTCATCAACCTGAAATATTAACACTGCTCTCACTACAGATGCTTCCTGACTACTGAGTATTTCCAGCATTTTCTGCTTTTATCTTCGATTGCCAGCATCTGCAGGATTTCACTTTTGTATTAGGGTTATATTTTGTTAAGTGACTGAACACAAGAGGGGGCTAGAGAACAAACTCCCACAGTCTTCAAGAAAGTTCAAGTCATACTAAAAAATTAAAAGACAGATTTAATTGCACTGGTATCCAGCCCAGTATCAATATCCAGGTACCCCTGAAGAGGTCATATATGTATATATGAAGACAAATTGGAGTCAGCTGTGATAGCCTTCATGATTGAATAGCTTCTTCACTATTTATGCTTGAAGGATACCAGTGCCTGTGGAACTGTATCTCAGCAAGAGTCAACATCTGCAGGTGATATGGAGAGCAAAATCAGAAAAAAAAAGATTTAAAATTTATTTTTACATTTTTTTCATTTTTTGACATGGGTTCTCTCCCTGCAGGTACTGTATCTTCCATCTTAAAACCAGTTACATCACACCCTCCTCCAAAAAATCCATCCTGGACCACTCTGACCTTGCAATCTACCACCGCATCTCCAACTTGTCTTTGTGATGAAGAAAAGCCACTTTGTACCTTTGCCACTGATTCCATCTCCCTTCCTGGCTACTGTCTTGGGTTGAACTTATTCAACCCCAAGGTGAGCCTCAGAACCCATATTCACAAAGACCCAAATGGCCTCACCCCTCCCTATCTCTATCCTCCTCCAGCCCTTTAACCCGCCCAAACTCTCCGTTCCTCGAATTGTGGGCTATTGTGTATCCTCCCTCCCTTTCTCCCACTAGTGGTGGTCATGCCTTCAGCCAGCTAGTCTCCATGCTGTGGAATTCCCTCCCTGAACCCTTCTGCCTTTCCACTTTCCTTTCATCCTTTAAGATCCTTCTACAAAGCCCATCATTTTGGTCAACCTCCCTAATAGATCTTTGGCTTGTCAAATTCTTTTGCGAGTATGCCTCTGTAAAATGCTTTACACTTGGGATGTTTTTCTATGTTAAAAGCACTGTATAATTACAAGTTGTATATTGTAATTGCAGGGTCTGATGTGATTTCTTGTTGTGTTTATATTTTAAAAATTAGCCCACTATTGCCAAAAACACCCATACCAGTATTAACCTGTAGTGCTTTTAAGGGCAAGTGTTACTAATTGTATGTGTGTGTGAAATTACTTGCTGGAGGCAGATTGAAGTATAATCTTCATTAATTTTCAGATGATATATGTAACAAAAACCATTTTCATGGCATGAATGTCACCATTATATGCCATGACTATAAACAGTACCCCAAAACCCTGTCAACACTACATGAGTATCAATGTCCCTTCAGTGATATAAAATAAATTGTTGAGTAGTACTTCAATTTGAATCTCTGAGAACTGAGCAAGGCATTGGCCATTCATGAAGTTTGCTCAAAGAATTTTTCAGAGCAATAACTGTTAACAAAACAAATGCACCAAAATGTGCAAGCAACTCAATCTTGAAGTTCCAGAGGTTGTACTAGAAACTGATTAACAGTAGGTTGACTGGGAAGAATTATGATTACCATGATTTTTATTTACAGAGTGAAACATTACAGGCATATACATCTCCTGACTCTACTCTTACACTTAAGTGTCTCTTTATATGCGCTCAAATAACGATCCAATCAGTGCCCTTCACCTGTATGTACTTAACATCAATTGATACAATTTACAACTCCTTCCCTCTTCTATTTATGAAACCATAAGTCCTATTAAATCCTTTTTCTCTTCTTCACGATCTTCCACTTTAGGTGTTTTGTACAGCTGTGGCCTTAATAAATCTCTGTCTGCTCTGTGAAATTCTGGTACAGCCACTTTACAACTCTTCCTCGGACTCCCAAGATACCTGTCCTTTTTGCGGTTTTGTGGAGTCCATGGACCATGTTTATATAGGGTGTTGTAGGCTGCACTCCCTTTTCAGTTATTTAAAAAACCTTTTATTACTGTTTTGTTTGCACTTCAGTCCCACGCTCCTGATTTACGGACACCCGGTGCGGAAGGGGGTCGGGAAGGAGGAGGACCTCCTCGTGAACCTGCTCCTGGGCCTGGCCAAGTTGGCCATTAACAGGTCCAGGCAGCGGGCGATCGAGGGGGTCGTCCCGCCCGATTGTTTGCCCCTCTTCCGTGGCTACGTTCGCGGCCAGGTGTCCCTGGAGAGGGAGCACGCAGTGTCTGCCGGCACTGTCGAGGCCTTCTGTACCCGGTGGGCACCACGGGGACTGGGGTGTTTTATCGACCCCTTTAACCACATTTTGATTTGATGTTTGTAAGTTTCCTTTAAATTTTGTCTTTGGTTTTGTAGTGACCCAAACTTAGGGGCTGCATTTTATTTTATCCCTCATTTTGTTAATTTAGTTTATTTGGTTGGCTTTAAAAGAGCTACAGCTCTTCCTCTTGATAATTCCTTTCACTGGATGAGGACAGGATTAGACTCAGCTGTTATGCCCTCCATGATCAAATAATTATGAACTCCTGCTGTTAAAATTCACACATGAAAAATGAACACTTGTGTGAGGTGTTAGAGAGTGCCAGAAAAAAAAACCCACACCCTAGCACGAATGATCACTTTCAGGAGAGAAAATAACAATAAAAATGCAACATATTTCAATATATGCCAATCCTACAAATAAAAATTCAATTTTCTCCATGACCCCCCCTCCCCATGTCTTTGTAACCTCCTCCCCCTACAACTCTTGAGATCTCTACATTCCTTCAATTTCGGCCTCTTGCATCTCTCCAATTCCCATCACTGCACCATTGGCGGCAGTGCATTCAACTACGGAAGTTCCAAACTCTGGAATTCTCTCCCTAATCCTCTCCTCCTTTAAAACCCACTTCTTTGACCAAGCTCTCAGTTATCTGATCTAATTTTTCCTTATGTGGCCTGGGTCAGATTTTGTTTGATGATGCCGCTTTGAAGCAGCTTGGGACGTTTTACCACGTTAATGGTGCTTTATTAAAAGTTGTCATTACGTGTTTAAACCAACTAGCGATTTGAGTGAAGGCAAAAAGCAGCGGGTGCTGGAAACCTGAAAGATAAACAGAAAATGCTGGACATAGCAAGTCAGGCAGCATCTGTGTGGAGAGAGAAAGTTCGGATCAATGACCTTTCATCAGACTCTTTTTGATCCTAAATTCCACTGTTAGCTATTGTCAGGGGTTCACAATAGTTTAGCAAAATTATTTGTCTGTTAACTTTGCTAACTGATTGTTGACACCTCTGGGTTAAAAATGTTGGCCCTGTCTTGCTGTTGACAGCTGTGGTGTGTTGTTTTTTTTGGGTGTAGTGTGTGGTGTTGCTGCTGGATTCTCAACCAATCACCAGAAAAGCGAAAACAAATTATTTTCACGGGGAGGAACTCGTGCCACACAAGCGGAAACCTCTTCAGCTTCGAGCGGCAGCGCTATTAGCAGTTTTATTTGTCTTCAAATAACAAACATATGGTGAGACGCGCAGGAAAATATTGTTCTTAAACAATTAAAGAGTTCTACACCGAAGAAGCCGTATTTCAAAGCACAAAATATAAAAAAAAACCACAGGAGTTAAATGGAAAAGAATTCGCTTGTGCTTCTGGTGTGAGGTAAAGTGGAGCAAACTCGGATGAGTTCGACTTTCGTTTTGACTGGTGATTAAGGTTGTTTTAAGTCTTTTTAATTCGCTTTTCTTCCTGAACCTAAATAGTTGAAAAAAAAATAGGAAAGTTACGGAAGAAACAAACCATTTATATTTCTGGTTTTTATATGATCACTCTTGTTGAAGTATGCAGCTGATTTTTAAAAAGAAAAAATTTACTCGTCGTCTGTCACTTTTGTGCAGAAAACATTTCATTAAAAGTTTTTTTAAAAACAAAGTTTGAGCGCAATTCTGAAAGCTTGCCACGGAGGAACAAACAAACCAACGTGTTTCACAAATAGTTGTATAACTTCGTTGAAGATTTGTTATTTTGATTTAACAATTGATTTTCTTAGTTTTAAAAAAAAATGATTCTTTACTGTTGAGGCTAATGGCACCAGAGAGAAATGTTGCCGTGGATCATTGGGTGAGCCAATCGGAAAAGTACCACACGCGATATCACAACCCATTCGGCCATTCTTCCCTTCCGATTGGTTGTGCTGGATGCCAAACATGGGACCTGGTGAAATAAAAACAGAAAATGCTGCAAATACTCAGGTCAGGCAGAGCCTGTGGATAGAAAAATGGTTAGTGTTTTAGGTCGATAACCTTTTATCAGAACACTTGAGTTTAAGTGTTAGGCTGACCAAGTCACTGCTGTTGAAACATGCTTGTTAAGTCAAGCACCTCGTTCACCATGGAATGCATAATCAAGAGTCAGGTTGCAAACTGATTATTTTTCATTATAGTGCTTGTAGGGAGGAAAAGCAAACTGCAAATGCTCAGCATATGCCATTACATTTTTCTCATGTCATGCAAAAATTTATATATAATATATTCCTTCACGGGATGTGGGCTTCACACAGGTGAGGCCAGCATTTATTATTGCCCATCCCTAATTGCCCTGGAGAAGGTGGTGGTGAGCTGCCTTCTCGAACCGCTACAGTCCCTGTGGTGTAGGTACACCCACAGTGCTGTTAGGGAGAGAGTTCCAGGATTTTGGAAAAATTGGGACTGTTTTCCTTTGAGAAAAGAAGGCAGAGAGGAAATCATGAGGGATCTGGACAGAGTAGATGGGGAGAAACTGCTCCCACTCATGAAAGGATCGAGAATGAGAAGGCACAGATTTAAAGTAATTAGTAAAAGAAGCAAAAGTGATATGAGGAGAAACTTTTATACGCAGCAAGTGGTTAGGGTTTGGAAATCACTGCCTGAGAGTGTGGTGGAGGCTGGTTCAATTGAAGCATTTAAAAGGAATTACTATCTGAAAAGGAAGAATGTGCAGGGTTACAGGGAGAAGTCTGGGAAATGGCACTATTGCTCATTCAGAGAGTTGGTGCAGACACAAATAGCTGCCTCCTGTGCTGTAACAATTCTGTGATTTTTTTTTTTAACCCAGTAACAGTGATATATTCCCAAGTCGGGATGGTGAGTGGCTGGGAGGGGAACTTGCAGGTGGTGGTGTTCCCCATGTGTCTGCTGCCCTTGTCTTTTGAGGTGGTAGAGGTCGTGGGTTTGGAAGGTGCTGTTGAAGGAGCCTTGGTGAGTCGCTGCAGTGCATCTTGTAGATGGTGTACACGCTGCTACCCCTGTGTGTCGGTGGTGGAGGGAGTGAATGTTTAAGGTGCTGGAATGGATGCCATTCAAATAGGAGCAGGAGTAGGTCATCTGGCCACTCAAGCCGGCTCCCCATTTAGTAAGATCATGGCTGATATGATTGTGGCCTGAACTCCATTTTCCTGTCTCCCTTGCCCCCCCCCCCTATCCCTTGGGTAACCTTGGCACCCTTACCTCCCAGTAACTTTCACCCCCTTCAAACATTTCTGCTCTCTATATGTGGTGCGTAATACTGAAGTACACTACCATGTATCATTTGGCCTTTAACACATTGCCCAAGTATCCATTCTTTACGTGCCAGCCAAGATCAGAGTTGTCCAACAGAAATTGCTGACTAGCCACTGATGTGACTATGGTACCATAGTTGTAGCCCAGGCACTACTTTTAGCAGAAAAGGCCTTACATATACTCTCATAATATGAGTAAATATACTCCACTGTGCTTAACACACAGCTCCCATCATTCAGTAACAGTACTGACCTAGACGGTGACAGTTGGTTGGTCAACTATTCAGGCGTCATTGGTGAGCTTTCTCCTGCTCTTGCCCATTGTTTACATGCATGCGCTTTCCAGCAAGAGTCAAGAGCAGGAGCTGTTGTTGATATTCCCTTTCCTAGCCTGTAGCACTGAGGTTGATTGTGGTATCTCAATTACTACCTCAGCTGAAGTACTAAAACACTTTAAAGTCACCTGTGTCACAATATTCATGCTGCACAAAATGGTAATGAAAGTAGACCACAAACTTGGAAAAACAAAGTATTACAATATTTGATAACTAATGCAGTTATGCTGGATTGAATTTACAACTCTGAAATTCCTGACTTATAGCTTCTTGCCCCATATAAAAAGGAGAACCAAGGGGCCCAGTTTAAGAATGAGGTTTCCCTTTTAAGACAGTGATGAGGAGAAATTTTTTTGAGGGTCGTCAGTCTGTGGAATTCTCTTCCCCAGAGAGCAGTGGAGGTTGGGTCATTGAATTTATTCAAGGCTGAGTTAGACAGATGTTTGATCGACAAGGGAGTCAGGGGTTATGGGGGACAGGCAGGAAAGTGGAGTTGAGACCACAAACTGATCAGCCATGATCTTCTTGAATGGTGGAGCAGGCTTGAAGGGCCAAATGACCTACCCCTGCTAAGTCCTGTGTTCCTATGAGTGCATTAGTTATAAGTAACATCAAAATAGAGCATGCCTTTAAATGGGTTGGTTTTGTTTGTATGTGATTTGAAGTAAATTAAAGCACCTCTTCTAAATAAAAATTGGAAGTGGTCAACACCAGTCTGTCCAAAGTCCAGACTACCAGTACACCACTTTCAGTCATTTCTCCTCTTATAATCCACAGGTATTCATAACCAGGCATAGTATAATCTAACTATTACTTGTGTTATATTGGTTTGGGTTGAGGGTTGATTAATAGACAGAAAATAAAGTAAGAATAAATAAACCACTTTCGGGTTGGTGGGTTGTTACTGGTGGGGTGTCGCAAGGTTGCTGGAAAGTAAACTGGAGGATGTGAAGAGGTTGCAAAGGAATATAGACCAGGTGAATGGAGTATACTCTGGGGAAATGTGAAATTATTCACTTGGATAGGAAAGCAGAATATTGTTTTAAACAGTGAGAGACTAGTAAATGTTGATAAGCAGAGGGATTTGGGTGTACATGAACCGCAGAAAGCTAACATGCAGGTACAGCAAGCAATTAGGAAAGAAAATGGTATGTTGACTTTCATAGGAGGTTGGAGTATAAAAGTAGGGAATTCTTGCTGCAATTATATTGGACTTGGTGAGACCAAGGAAGGATGCACTTGCTTTAGGGGAGTGCAACCACGGTTCACCCAGACTAATTCCTGGGATGAGAGGATTGTCCTATGAGGAGAGATTTGAGCAGAATGGGCTGATATTCCCTGGAGTTTAGAAGAATGAGAGGTGATCTCATTGAAGTGTATAAAATTCTTAAGAGGGCTTGACGGGGTAGATGTCGAGAGGCTGTTTTTCCTCCCTGGCTGGAGAGTCTAGAACTGGGGGTGGGGGGAGGTCACAGGCTCAGGATAAGGGGTCAGCCATTTAGGATTGGGATGAGGAGAAATTTCTTCACTCAAAGGATTGTGAATCTTTGGAATTCTCTACCCAAGAGGGTTGTGGATGCTCAATCATTGAGTATATCTGAAACTAAGATCAATAGACTTTTACATACTAAGAGAATAAAGGGATATGAGGATTGGGTGGGGAAGTGGTGTTGAGGTAGATGATCAGCCACAATTAAATGGTGGAGCGGGCTCAAGGGGCTTTATGGCCTACTCTTTTTCTCAATATTTCTGCCATGGTGATGAAATACAGCCCTGCAGTCCATTTTTAAAAATTAAAAAGTTGGCTTGGCTTTGATCATGCCAAAATCAAAGCAGTGCAAATCTACCTCCCAAGTTGGTCCCAAACCTAATGTAGAATATCCGATGCCAGTTCAACTGCAGTTACACAACTTTCCTCACTTCTATTGCAATGTGGAAACCATTTTGCGGTGATATAAAATGTGCAGCATTATATCTGAACTATTCTTGTTATCAGTTGGTGAAATAAGTCCTGTAGTCACATGATAACATTTCACTTTCTTGTCTACTACATAGAATTACATCGAGTCCATAGCACAGAAACAGATCATTTGACATAACTGGTCTGTGCCAGTGTTTATCCTACTCCAGCCTCCTCCCACCTCTACTTCATCTAACTCTATCACCATATCCTTCTATTCCTTTCTCCCTCGTGTTTATCTAGCTTCCCCTTAAATGCAATGACTTGTCGTAGCAAGTTCCACATTCTCACCACTCTGGGTAAAGTTGTTTTTCTTGAATTCTCTATTGCATCTATTAGTGACTGTCTTGTATTTATGGCCCTTAGGTTTGGTCTTTGCACAATTGGACACATCTTCCCTATGTCTTAAAGACCTCTATTGGGTCGCCCCTCAGTCTTTACTTTTCTGGACAAAAGAGCCCCAGCCTGTTCAATCTTTTCTAATGGTTATAACCTCTCTCTTCTGGTATCATCCTTGTAAATCTTTTTTGCACTTTTTTATAATATGGCGATCAGAACTGTGCACAGTTCTCAAAGTATGATCTAAACAAGTTTTTATATATAAATTTAACACAACCTCTCTTTCAATTCTATCCCTCTAGAAATGAACCCCCAGTGTTTTTAATGGTTTTAGTAGCCTGTGTTGTGCTTACAACTGTGTATCTGCACTCCTAGATCCATTTGCTGCTCTGCCTCTAATTGCAGTGGAGTATCATTGTTCGGTAATCATCTGATTTGATTAGAGAAATTGCTTGTCCACTCTTGCAGTTTATGTTGTGATCTCAGCCCCTGGATATTTTACACCGTTGATACTACAGACAAGAAATGGAGCAAGTTTTGGCAGTTAGATCTCTTGAATCCATTTTCCATTTTTCTTTGTCTTGGGATTCATAATATATTCTTCATGACCAATTTGTGCCATTGTGTTTAATGATTTTTTTGACCCATGTCCACTAGCTTAGTGATTTCTGTACACTAGAAATTCTGTTGTTCATCCACAGTCCCTAGCTTCTCATCATTTAGAAAATGCTTTGATCTATCTTTCTGGGGTCCAAAGTGGATGACCTCACTTGCCCCACATTGAACTATATCTGCCACAGTTTTACCCACTCGCTTAATCTATCAGTGTCCCATTACAGCTTCCTGTTCCCATCTACACTATTTACTGTGCCTTCCAACTTTGTACCATCTGCAAACCCATTCCAACAACAGAGACATCTGTAATTTTGAGGCCTTGGTTTAATTTGAATTTGGCAGGCAAGCTATGGGCATCCTGATGCAGCTCTCCAGCTGCCTTGAAGTTCACATTGGCAACATCAATAGATGCTCTCCTATCCACCGTGCTAGTGACATGCTTTAAAAAATTCAACTAGATTAATCAGACTTGACCCACCCTTCACAAATCCTCTTTGAAAGATGGGAGGAGGCTTGAGTGGAACGTGAACACCAACATGGACTGGTTGGGCCAAATGATCTGTTTCTGTGCTGTATATCCTATGTATGTAATCCTGTGACTCTCTTTGATCAGCCCATACTTGTCCAATTGTTCAGTCACTCTGTCTCTGGTGCTAAATTCCAGTAACTTCCCCACAACTGAAACTGACAGACCTGTGGTTTCTTGGTTTCCCCCTTTAAATAATGGAGTGACGTAGGAAAATAGGACTTGCTGGATGAAAAAAGACCAAGGTCCATCTAGTTGGCCTTCTGCTACCCTGTTAGTTGTATGATACAACAATAATGGAGTTATTAACTAATAGTAATATATCTATCAATTAATCTACAACAGACCCAAAAATTACACAAGAAAAGCCCAGTGGTGGAAAGCTTTGGGAAAGTTTACCTTTTTCCTCCTAAACCTGCTACCCTCACTACATGTCATGTCTTGAATTTCTCACATACTGTCTCCATTTGCAGTTTTCCAATCCAAAGGCAATTCCTGAATCTAGAGAGTTGTAGAAAATTATGACCGCACACCTGCAATTTCTTCACCTGTTTCTTTTAATAACCTGGGCTGGAAATCATCAGATCCTCGTTATGTCTTGACATGTTTGCAGGACATTAATCTGCATGCTATTTTATTGTGTTAATTTGTTTACTCTAAATGGGATAATACCTTTGTTAAAATAGTTCGAGACATGCCATCAGAATGTGTTGTGTTTTATTATTGGCAATGCATATTAGTGAAATGTCCTAAATTATTTTGGCTGTTTTGGTAGAAAGTCTAGCAGCTAATAATAAGAATTTTGTCAGCAACATTTTGAATGCAATAGCATAGGATAGATCGGCTGCCATTATTGTGTGATGCCTTGACTAGTCATGAATCATGTGCCTTGCATGAGAGTGTTGCACACTCCATAGAGTTTTATACTGAAGTGTACAGTGTCCCTGAATATGTTTTGGATTATGCCATTTCTCTGGCACTCAAGGCATTTAAAAAAAACTTGAGACAGAAAAAGGGGTGGGGAGAAAACTTTGATCTGATAAGACACATTGTTGACCTCTACAGGGAAGTGACTGGTTGTGGTAGGAGCTTAGTTCCCTGCTTCTCACGGTTTCACTCAAGATACCCACAATAGTCAAAGCTTACATCAACTTGTAATTTTTTTTGACCATTGACATCACAAGGTGCTCGTAAAACAAAAAGGTGTGGTCAAAAAGCTGTTAAGGGGGTTATTTTAGCAAATAAATTCATATCCTGTAAACTGGTGCTTGACATGGGTTGCACTCGTAAATGCTATTACCTGTTTTTTTTCCCCGCTGAGAAGGTTAAAGGCAAAGCTCTCGTGTAGTTGTAGAGAAAAGTATATGCGAGTAATGGAATAGCAACTGTTGTGTCTCTGGGTGCTGGTTTGCTTGGTAGGAGGCTCAACCTGCTCAGCAGCTGCCCCTGGCCTGTGAGGTGAGTGCAGTGTGAGCTGGCAGGGGAATTGGTGCTTCTGCAGGAAGCAGGCGCAGGCATGAGACCATGGTCCCAGGGATGCACAAAGGCATTCCTCCAAACATGCCACTTTTCATAAAAAGAAAAAAAACACACTGCAATTGCAAGGTACCCACATTGGTGGTCTATAAAGAAAGTCGTCATGAGCGAACAAATCTGTTCATTCTAGCTTGTCTCACCTTTGTCTGGCTGTACACACGCATTGCGTAAATAATCTTTAAAGCGTTCAGGTCTTCTAATGGTACACGTGTGGGTTGCTATTGGTTGTTTGTCTGGTGTCTGCTGGTACCTGGGGCAACTTTGCCTCACCAGGGAATGTCGTTGCCGTAGCGAGTGTTGCTGCTGATCTGTTGCGTTTGTTGGGGAGCAGTTGACCTCTGGGACTGATGGCCGTTCCGTCCCTTGTTCAGTTGGCAAAATCAACTCTTCCTTGCCTGCTGTGAAGGAGTAGCTTCTCCGGTTGCGTGTGCCTGTGGTCGCGATGATATATCTGGTTGTTTCCTTTCACCACACACATTCAAGGCGACAACTGCTTTACACTGGTTCCAGTTTGCCAAGTGGGCTGAATTTTGTTGAATGCGTTGAATGTTTGCACTCTGTCTGGCTCTCAACTCTGGCAATAATTTGGCCACTTTATCAAAAGTGAAATTTGGCTTTGTCATTCCAGTTTGATTTTTTTTTCACTCACTCCTGTTACTACTTCAGTAGTTTTTTTTTTAGCTATTGGAAGAGCAGTTTGGGTGCAGCATGACATTAGTCACTGGACTGGACTACTTTCCACGCCCTTACTAGGTGTGCTTCTCCACTCTGCCTTGTACACATCTGTACTGGATCTACTTGAGTTTTTGATTTGCTTTGGTAATTTTCACCGCTGCCTCAGCCTTTCCATTTGACTGAGGGTAGTGTGGTGATGATGTGTAGTGCTGAATTTCCCAATCATTCATGAAGTGCCTGAATTCTTCATTCATGAACTGGAGGGCCATTGTCGCTTATCACAATGTCAAGAATGCCATGAAGACCAAAGTGTGCTTTCAGGCTTCTACGATCTCACTGGCAGTCGTTGCCATCGGCTTGTCTAACTCCCATAGTCTGAATGGTAGTCAACGGTGTCAAGATAATCAGTTCCAAAGATAGTGACAAAGCCTGCCCCAAGCTTCTTCAGTTGCCGTCTGGGATGTCATGAGTGGCTCTTTAGCTTAATGTTCTCTACAAGCACTGCACTGGCTGATGTGGTCCTTAATCTCATTGCTCATGTTTGGCCAGTGGAACACTTCTTTTGTCTTCCTCAGACTAGACTCAATTTCTTGATGGATTGCATGGATGTGCGTCAGCATCTCTTTTCTCATCTCTTTAGGGACAATGACTCTAGTCCCTTTGTACAAGATGCCATCTTGGGCAATCACTTCATCTCTGTACGCCCAATGCTCTTTTAAAGCAACAGGTGAGTCCTTGATGCTTTCAGGCCAACCTTTCATCACTACTTCCTGTAGCAATTGGAGAGTTGTATCCCATTGCATAGTTTGCTTGACCTGAGCAAGATGCTTGTCTGTCAGATTCAATGTCTCTGCTGGGTTGAAGACTTCTAGAGCATGTTGTGCTGTTGCTTCTTGTTGAACCTGGAAGATTTCACATGCCGTACTAGCATCATCAACTCCCTTCAAAGGGAGTGTCTCTCTTGACAGCAGGTCAACGATGTACATTTGCTTCCCTTGCTTGTACTTCATTTCCAAATGATATCGCTGAAAACGAAGTAACATCCTTTGCAGGTGTTTTTGGAGCAGATAGAAGTGCTTCGAAAATTGCTTTGAAGTGGCTTGTGGTCAGAATCTACCGTCACTTTCTCTCTCCCAGGCACTGATTAAAATGTTCACAAGCAAAGACAATAGCCAGGCACTCTTTCTCAATCTGTGCATAACATCATTCTGTTTGCATTAATGTTCTGGATGCAAATGCAACTAATTGTCCTTGCTACGTGAAGGCAACTCCAAGTCCTGTTTTGCTGGTATCACACTGCAGGGTGACTTCATTGTTGACATCATAGCTCAGCACTGGCATTGTCGACATTAGTTTGATGTGAGTGAAAGCTGCTTGTTCTGTGCCCCAATATCACTGAACATCCTTTGCAGTGAGCTTGCATAAAGGTTCACACTTTGATGACAAACTGAGCAAGAACTTTGCTAAATAGTTCACAAATACAACAAATTGTTACATTGTCTTCACATCTGTTGGCTGCTGCATCTCTTCTACAGCTCGCATCTTATCAGGATCAGGACAAAGTCCTTCTGCTGTCAGCACATGACTGATGTACTTGACTTCAGCCATCTTCAGTTTCAGCTTCTTGTTCAGCTTCAGGTTCATCTGGCGAGGCTCTCTCCAGCAGTCCCACTATATTCTGATCATGGTCTGCGATGGCTTCTTCCATTGTACCTCCACATCCATAGACTAGCAGACCATCCACAATCGATTCCACTTCTGGAAGATCATTGACTATCTCATGCTGTCTGCGTTGATACTCTTCTGGAACAGTAAAAATGCCAAGCGGCATGCGCAACCATCCGTACCTCCCAAATGGTGTCCAGACCGTAGTCATAAAACTGCTGCTTTCATCCAATTTCACTTGCCAGTATCCATCCTTCACATCTAGGGTGGTAAAGATCTTTGCCTTGGCATGTTGTAGTAAAATTTCTTCAATGGTTGACATGGTGGCAGTGAGATCTCTTTATTGAGATCCTTTGGATCTATGCACACACTCAGCTTTCCAGATTTTTTTCACCGTTACCATATTGCTAATCCAGTCTGTAGGGAGTAAGACTCCCATCTTTTCCAGCTCCTCTATCTTGTCTTCCAGCTGCCCACAAGTCCAGCCTGAAACTCTCCTCGGAAGAGTTTTTTTTTATTCATTCACAGGATGTGGGCTTCGCTAGCTGAGCCAGCATTTATTGCTTATCCCTAGCTGCCCTTGAGAAAGTGGTGGTGAGCTGCCTTGAACCGCTGCAGTCCATGTGGTGTAGGTACACCCACAGTGCTGTTAGGAAGGGAGTTCCAGGATTTTGACCCAATGACCGTGAAGGAACGGTGATATATTTCCAAGTCAGGATGGTGTGTGACTTGGAGGGGAACTTCCAGGTGGTGGTCTTCCCAACTATCTGCTGCTCTTTGTCCTTCCAAATGGTAGTGGGCGTGGATTTGGAAGGTGCTGTCAAAGGAGCCTTGGTGAATTCCTGCAGTGCATCTTGTAGATGGTACACACACTGCTGCTACAGTGCGTCGGTCGTGGAGAGAGTGAATGTTTATGGATGTGGTGCCAATTAAGTGGTCTGCTTTGTCCTGGGTGATGCTAAGCTCCTTGAGTGTTGTGGGAGCACTCATCCAGGCCAGTAAAGAGTATTCCAGCAAACATCCCCACTTCGGACCTTGTGATGGAAGGAAGGTCATTGATGAAGCAGCTGAAGATGGTTGGGGAGAGGACACTAACCTGAGGAACTCCTGCAGTGATTTCCTGGGGCTGAGATGATTGGCCTCCAACAGCCCCAACCATCTTCCTTTGTGCTAGGTATGACTCCATCCAGCGGAGAGTTTCCCCCCTGATTCCCATTGACTCCAGTTTTGCTAGTTCTCCTTGATTCCATGCTCTGTCCAATACGACCTTGATGTCAAAGGCAATCCCTCTCATCTCACTTTGGGAATTCAGCTCTTTTGCCCATGTTTGAAACAAGGGCTGTAATGAGGTCAGGAGCTGAGCGGCCCTGGCAGAACCCAAACTGGGCGTCAGTGAGCAGGTGATCGAGAGTCGACTGACTGGGGCAGTAGTTGACTGGGTTGGATTTGTCCTGCTTTTTGTGTACAGGACATACCTGGGCAATTTTCCACAGCACTCTGACTTGTAGTGGAGGGATACCTGAGAATTATTCCTACATGTCATAAGCAGCATTCCGCAAACCATTTCTTCAATAAGATGTAACTTTTTCATTGGGTTGGTTTGTGGTTGGAAGTGTTGACTACTTCTCTATTATCCAAGTGAAAGTTATACCAATGGCACCATATTTATCCTGTGAGTACCTGAGCCATGTAGACGGCAACTTGCATTTATATAGTGCCTTTAATGTGGAAAAACTCCTGAAGGGCTTCACAAAGGTGCAATAACAAATGGAGCAGAATATTCCCTGCTGTGCTGTGTGAATTGATCCCAGACAGGCGGTAGTAGGGGTGCTGCAAATGGCTTCCATGCTCCTGCTGGAAATGAGAAGGTCCTCCAGCACCTCACCAAGGTGACCATTATGAATGAGCTTTGACAACCAATGGGCTATTCAGTGATTGCTGTTGAACCTGATTCTGTTGTCACTCGTCACCCAACATCCATGCGCCTAAATGTTTGAGGAGTTTTTTTAAAATTGCATTGTTCCACCATTATCAACCAATTTCAAAACAAACTGTGGTACAAAGCTTAGCACTAAATTAGTCCACCTTTCAAAACAAGTTCTTCCTGGTGCCAGACATGCTGGTCAGGTTCAGGAAGGGATGATTTGTGTACCACGCAATCTGACTGCTGCTCAGGTTCTGGGCAATAAATGAGGTCAGTATCTAAACCACACCTAGGGATCTAGGGTAAATGTTTTTGTAAGATCAGCCTAGCTCCTACATTGAAATAAATATTTTGCAGTAACTGCAGTGCTTACAAAGTGTTATTTTATTGAAAAACCTTGTTAAAGGGCTAAAGACTGCAGTGCTGGACCCCACCATGTTAGGAAACAGCTGGAGAGAAGGCAAACTAAATAAAAGAAGTTGTAGTTATTTCCTGAAAGTTTAAAAAGTCAGTAAATTCTAAGTTAATATTTTTTAAAAACTGTATCAATCACTTTGAACAATTATCCAAAGGTATACAGGATAGATACAGCAATTAAAACATGAAGCATGCCCTGCAGATTGCAAACTGTACAAGCCAGCATGTTACAACATATCCACTGATTCCACATGGATTACTGAGATTCCTGCCTTTTTAAAAAAAAAAAGGCTCAGTTCAAGCCGGTAGTGGGCAGAAGTGGGCCAGTGTAGGCAGCAATTTTAAAGTGCAGTTGTCCATTCCCACTGGGTGGGGTGAGCTAAAATGACCCCGTGTGTCAAGAGATTTAAACTGTGCATTTCCTTTTTGATTTATTGAATCCAGTGTCAGAGTCCTGAAAGTTGGCCTTGGCACATTAGAATGTATTCCTATTTTCAGGATCCTCGACCTTAATTTGTATTTTCGGTGTCAGTGCCTGTACAAGCTGAATTCTGGATTGGTAGTCTTGTGCTTTTGCAGTTTTTTTCAAACTGTCTTTTTAAAGATGTTGAAATTGTTCGAAGTTGGAGTGATGCCAAGCAGAAACCCAAACATTGCTGTAATACCATTGTGTAAGGAATTGTGACATGACTCCATGTAGTACCACAATATGAGTTGGAGCTCCAAATCCCTGCCATCTTATCCTTCAGAGCTCTTTTTGGTAACTGAATAAAACCAGAAAAGTATTTGTATAATGCTCTATTGTTCCTACACTTTGTTAATCATTGATCTGTGTTACTATGTTAACTGCTGCTTTGGATGATTGTGTTTCTTTTACAGCATACACACTATTTAAGCTGTTTCTTAAAATGTCAGGAAAGGCACTATAAATCTGAGATTTCTTCCTAAAGTTGTTTGTTTTTTATATTCGTTTTTGAGAAGTGTGTCGCTGGCAAGGCCAGCATTTATTACCCATTCCTAATTGCCCCTTGAGAAGGTGGTGGTGAGCTGCCGCCTTGATCCACTGCAGTCCAGGTGGTGTAGGTATACCTACAGTGCTGTTGTAGGGAGTTCCAGGATTTGGACCCAGTGACAGTGAAGGAATGAATGGCTGATATAGTTCCAAGTAAGGATGGTGTATAATTTTTGGGGACTCGCAGGTGGTGGTGCTCCCATGTGTCTGCTGCCCTTTGTTTTTCTGATCTCGGGTTTGGGCGGCGCTGTCGATGGAGCCTTGGTGAGTTGCTGCAGTGCATCTTGTAGATGGTACACACACTGCTGCCGCTGTGCGTTGGTGGTGGAGGGAGTGAACATTTAAGGTGATGAATGGGGTCCTGGATGTTATTGAGCTTCTAGTGTTGTTGGAGCTGCACTCATCCAGGCAAGTGGGGAGTATTCCATCACACTCCTGACTTGTGCTTTGTAGATGGTGGACAGGCTTTGGGGAGTCAGGAGGTGAGTTACTTGCCTCTGACCTGCCCTTTATAGCCACAGATTTTCGATGGCTGATCTGGTTAAATTTCTGGTCAATGGTTACTCTCTGGATGTTGATAATACTGTTGAATGTCAAAAGGAAGTTGGTTAGATTCTTGGTGGAAATGGTCATTGCCTGGCACTATGCAGCGTGAATTTCACTTCTCATTTATCAGTCCAGGCCTGAATGTCATCCAAGTCTTGCTGCATGTGGCATGGACTGTTTCCGTATCTGGAGTTGCGAATGGGACTAAAGTAAACAGCAAACAACCCTATTTCTGACTATGTTGGAGAGAAGGTCATTGATGAGACAGCTGAAGATGGCTGAACCTAAAAAACTACCCTGAGGAACTCCTGCAGCAATGTCCCAATACTGAGATGATTGATCTCCAACAACCACAACCATCTTCCTTTGTGCTAAGTATGACTCCCCCAACCGATAAGAGTGTTTCCTCCCACCCCCTTGTGGCTCCTTGATGTCACATTAAGTCAAATGCTGGCTTGATGTCAAGGGCAATAACTCTTACCTCACCCCTGGAATTCAGCTCTTTTGTCTATGTTTGGACCAAGGCTGTTGTGCATTAAAATGTTGAAATACTAGTTCAGCTGGACATGTTTATCCTATACTAGCCACAAGCTCTGTTTTTAGAAACAAGAAAATCTATGGCTCAGAAGGCGACCATTCAACCCATTGTGTCGGTGTTGGCTGAAAAGAGCAATCCAGTCTCGTAACCCTGTAGGTTACAGCACTTCAAGTGCATATACAAGTATTTTTTTTAAGTGCGTCTGTTCCACCCTTTCAGAATGTGATTTCCAGACTCCCACCATGCTCTGGGTGAAAAAACTTCTCCTCCGCCCCCTTCTAATCCTTCTGTCAATTACATTAAATCTATGACCCCTGGTTATTAACTTCTCTGCTAATGGAAACCGATCCTTCCTATCAACTCTGTCTAGGCCCCTCACAATTTTATGCACCTTAATTAAATCTCCCCTCAGCCGCCTTTGTTTCAAAGTAAACAATCCCAGCCTATCCAATCTTTCCGCTAAATTTCTCTATCCCTGGCAACATCTTTGTAAATCTCCTCTGCTCTATACGATCACATCCTTCCTGTAATGTGGTAACCAGAACTGTATGCAGTACTCTAGCTGCGGTCTAACTAGCGTTTTATACAGATCTTCCTTGCTCTTATACTCCGTACCTCAGCTACTAAAGGGAAGTATCCTGTGTGCCTTTTTAACCACCTTAACTACCAGTCCAGTACCTTTTTTTTTGCTTTTCTTTTACTATCTGTCAACTGACGTGGCTTGGGCCATATAGCTACTAGGTGGTCTCTAGGAGTCGGTGTTTGTTTATTCTGGAAGGAAGGTTGAGTAAGCTGTGATCCAACTTGTGTGGATTTTTAAATCTCGTTGTTACTATGAACAGGAAATGTTTATTGTACCCTGACAATTGCTGTGTTTGTGGATCAGGTCTAAGATATTCTGACTCTTAGAATTTCTGCACAATGTCAAAACAAATAAGTGAGAATGAAGAACATTTAAACAGGCACTGCCATATGTGGATGCCTAGAGGTGTAGGTAAGTTTCCCATTTTACTTTTTGGTTATAAAGTGTTCTTTATTACTTTTTCATTTTGTCATGCATTTTGTGCTGCTATTTGGGTCTTTTTTTTTTTCTTTGTGTTGCAAGGTATTTAATTTCTAGACATCTTGCTCCCAGCAACAAAAGTGGGCAAGATGGGAATTCTTTTAATTGGGAGCTCCAATGATTCACCCAGATTTGGAGAGGGAAGGACAGTTTTTGCAGGATCAAGAAAGGAGTGTGTACAACCATCCTTACTCCAAGGCCTATGTCTACTTGCCTAGACAGTCCTTCTGGGGTATCTCAGAAGACTTGTCTTTGGCTCTGCTTCACAAAGGAGCTCCCACATCATTATGCCATTTCTTGGAATCCAGTTAAGTAGACAGCTTGTACTACAGGGGTGACTCTTGTGCGGACATACATTAAAACCCGGTGACATGCTAAATCAGTCAGTCACTGTGTGCACAGATATATATCAGTCATGGAGGCCTTTTGTGTAAGAGGCAATAAGTTCACCACTTTTCCTGTGGATATGAGACTTTGGTTTGACAAGACACAGAACATTAATGGGTGTCAGAACTCAAGGGTAAACAGTGCATAGGCCTATAGATTGTTGAGCCTGCAGCCCGTCTCCTGATAGATGAGATGTACTGCTGTCCTCTAGGACGGGTGTGCTGAAGTGCCAAATAGGGAAACCCTCCTTGTACTTGTTTCATGCAATAACATGTCTGTTTTGCCAGCTATCAGCCAAGGATTAGGTTCTGTGCGGTTCTGTCATTCCCCCACAAACTCTGTTTCATGCTTTCATGATGAGTTTTCTTTCACTTCATTCTACTGGGCACTTTTTTTTTCTCTCTTTCCTCTTCAGTACGACCGCCCCGCCCTGCCGCCCAGATCCAAATGATGGACTTTGAGACGTTAGTCATACATGCTATCATCATTCCCCTTTTCAGCCATCAGTTATAAAGATTAATAACCTTTTTTGTGCAGGTATCAGTGGTAAAATATAATGGCATTTGTGATATCTCAAATCACATTACTTTCTTGGCAACAAGAAGGTTTTGACCTTTATTAATCTTTGGGTGTGAGAATTTTTTCTTTGCTCAAATTAAACAGACTTGCATTTATCCAGTACCTGTCATGACTTCAGGTTGGTCCAAACCACTTTGCAGCCAAAATAGAAAATAATGGTAACCAATTTCCACTTAATACAGTCCCACAAACAGCTGTAATGATTTTATGACTCTTATGATAATGACCAGATAAGTCTAATGGCGGTCCCTCGAACGAGGAGGACACTTACCATGGAGTCCTAGAGTGGGAGGGAGAGCAAGAAAGAAAGGAGGAGAGTAAAAGAATAGGGGTAAAGTCAGTGCAAAGTAAAGGGGGTGGGAAAGTAACAGCATTAAGAGGGGGAAAAAATCTAAAATCCACGTTCCCGTCATTGGTCAGTCCATGGTTGCGACTTCTTGAGCTTTCTTCTTGCTCTTGTGTTTTCAGCCTTCGTCATCCGTCTTGCTTCAAACCAGCTACACCTTGGTGAAGCAGGGCTCACCATTGTGGGCAGTCCAGTGCGCACTCTTCGCAGCTGTTGAGGTCAAAGCCAATCTTTGAGTTGGCTTTCAGGGTATCTTTTAAAGGTCTGGCCGTTCTTTGATCTTTTGACCAGTCGTGAGCTGAGAGTCGAGGGCGCACTTGCAAGTGTCACCATTCTGACACAGCGTCCATTGCAGTTGCTGCTCGGGAATGGTCATCTCTATGCTTAGGGCTCCTGACTCCTGGGGGATGCTGATGTTCATACGGTGATCCGTCCATAGGCAGTGCTAATGGTATGTTTTGAGCTTTCTCTGGTATCGGTGATATGTTACCCAGCTTTCGCAGCTGTAGAGGAATGTCCATGGGATGACTGCCTTGTAGACTGTGACCTTTTGTGTCTGATCGTAGGTGATGGTTAGTGAAGACTTGTCTGAGCAGCTTCCCAAAGGAGGAGCTTGCGTGCTGTATCCTGTGCAGGATCTCTAGGTCAGTGGTTGCTGACTGGGGCACGTGGCAACTGAGATAACAAAAATGGTTGACTGCATCCAGGTGGTGACCTGCAGCCATGATGCTGGGGAGATTTGGTGTGAGCCCTGGTTTTGGCTGGAAGAGGACCTTTGTCTAATTGGCATTCAGATGCAGTCCTAGAACTCAATATGTTTCTTCAAACAGGTCAAGGGTGGCCTGTAGGTCATCTTCCGTGTGCGCCAGGATAACAGTCATCTGCATACTGGAGGTCTGTTATGGTCATGTGCGAGACCAGATAATTCTCCTGATTTGATTGAGGAACAAATATTGGCTCGGATACTGGGAAGAACTCCCCTGTTCCATTCTTATCTAATTGTAGCTAGAGAATCACTTGCAACGGCTTCTCTTCCTGCTCCTGCACTCTGGTACCCCCTATCCTAGGCTCCCTCCTATTTCTGATCTATATACAGCCCCAAGGTGACATCATCTGAAGCCAGTGTTAGTTTTTACATGTATGTTGACGACCCCCAGCTCTACCTCACCATCACCTCTCTTGACTGCTGCACTATTACTAAATTATCAGACTGCTTATCTAACACCCCGTACCCAATTAAGTATTGGGAAGACTGAAGCCATATATTTTGGTCCTTGTTTCAAACTCCATTCACTAGCTACTGACTCCTTCCCTCCCCCTGGCAACAGTCTGAGATTAAGGCAGTTTGTTTGCAACCTTTGGTGTCACATTTGATCCCGAGATGAGTTTCCGACCACATTTGTACCACAGCTAAGACCATCTGTTTCCACCTCCTGTAACATTACTTGACTTGGACCCTGTGTCAGCTCATCTCCTGAAACTCTCATTCATTCCTTTGTTACCTCTAGACTTGACTCTTTCAATGCACTTCTGGCTGGCCTCTTGCATTCTGCTTCCCACGTCTGACACGCAGCAGGTCCTATTCCTCTATCACCCCTGTGCTCGCTGACCTCCGCTGGCTCCCAGTCAAGCAACATCTTGATTTTAAAATTATTATCCTTGTTTTTGAATCACTCCATGGCCTCGCTCCTCCCCATCGCTGTAATCTCTTCTAGCCCCATGACCCTCTGAGATATCTGTGCTCCTCTAATTCTGTCCCCTTGTTCATCTCCAATTTGAAATGCTCCATCATTAGTGGCCATGCCTTCAGCTGCCTGGGCTTCAAACTCTGGAATACTCTTCTTAGACCTCTCTACCTTGCTTTCCTCCTTTAAGACACTCCTTTAAATCTACCTCTTTGACCAAGCTTTTGGTCATCTGACCTAATATCTCCTTATGTGGTTCAGCGTCATACTTTGTTTTAGTGTTCCTGTGATGCACCTTGGGGCGTTCCTTTATGTTAAAGGTGCTATGCAAATACAAGTTGTTGTCTCAACCAAAAGGCAGCATTTGTCCGTGCAGTGCCCCTTCAGTACTGCACTAAGCGTCAGCCTAGACGTTTGTGCTTAAGTTTCTGAAGTGGGTATATTTTGCCATGTTATGAGGCTGCATTGAAAATCTCCTCCTGAGGGGTTGCATTGAGTGACACAGCCAGGATGTCACTTTTAATGATCCTAACATACATTTGTTGAGATTTATATCAGAGGTTTATCTAAATGTTGGTTAGAGCTCCTCTGAACTTTTCTCCCTTTTTACTTAAGTTGCAAATACACCATCCTTCATGCTTCCCCCCTACATCCTCATAGGGTTAAAATGAAGACCCATTGTACATATCTTCTGCTCTGACTCATTCTTTCCCAAGATCTCAAGTGTGGAATTCCTAAAATCATTTCAAACTAAACCTTAGTGTCATGTAATCACTAATACCTCATTTACATTCTCTTTCTTTTTCCAAAGTTGGTGTCATGCACATTTGTTTGTGTAAATTGTGCCAGAATGTTTGTTTTGCATTATAGCATGACTTCCTCTGTTATACAGAAGAGATCTTCTAAAAATTATTACTCATTTTTAGGATCTATGTGGCATTCACCAACCTGAGAAACTGGTGGCGGGCTGCCTTTTTGAAAGCAGCTTGATACAGCCAAGTGGTTTTAGAGGGCAGTTAATGGTGGGCCAGTGTCTGAGTCCAAATTTCTTTCGCTATGGGACATTAGTGAACCAGTTGTGTTTTTAATGACAAGCTGACAGTTTCATGGTCACTTGTACTGATACTAGCTTTTCCAGACTTTTAAAACTGAATTCAGTTCTCAAATTGCCATGGTAGTGTTTGAACTCTCATTCTCTGGATTATTAGTTGAGGTCTCTGGGTTACTAGTTTGATAATGTAACCAGTATACTACTGTACCCCATTGTAAGAGCAATATTTTTTTCTTTTGAGGTCACAGGACACTTGTGATAAGACCTGCATGTTGATAAAGATGTCAGTTGTATGCAAATAACATCAAGAACAAGAGGCATTCTGCTACAAAGTACCACAGACAGATCAGGTTGAAGTTGGTGTTTCTGCAATTGTGATAGTTGTGCATATAACCGAACCCAGGGACCAATTTCTGCGTATTGCTGTGCTACCTGTTGCCTTCCTGGTTGTGAGATGGCGCCAGAGCTGAGTCTATGCTCCTCCACCGCCCCCCTGCCTGTCCTTTTTCATGCTGTTGGGTGACCTGAAGCAAGTCAGCTATATTAAAATTACAAGGCTGATATTTTTAATGTTCTGCCCACCCATATCCTTAGGAGAAGTGCCTTGCCTCCATTTAGTTGTAAGGTCATAGTCGTAGAATCACTATAGCACAGAAGGAGGCCGTATGGCTCATCGAGTCCATGCTGGCTCTCTGTAGAGCAATTCAGTAAGTCTCGTTCCCCTGCACTATATCCATAGTCCTGCAAGTTTATTTCCCTCGAGTTTCCTCATTTTCTTTTGGAATTGTTGATCATCTTTGACAAGCTTTTGATCATCTGACCTAATATCTCCTTTATGTGGCTTGGTGTCATATTTTTTATAGTCGTTCATGGGATGTGGGTGTCCCTGGCTAGGCCAGCATTTATTGCTCATCCCCAACTGCCCTTGAAGGAGGAGGAAAGCAAGGTAGAGAGGTGTAAGAAGAGTATTCCAGTACTTTCTCTTGAACTGCTGCAGTCCCGTGTGGTGTAGGTACACCCACAGTGCTGTTGGGAAGGAAGTTCCAGGATTTTGACCCAGGGACAGTGAAGGAACGGCGATATATTTCCGAGTCAGGATGGTGTGTGGCTCGGAGGGGAACTTGGAGGTGGTGGTGTTCCCATGCATCTGCTGCCTTTGTCCTTCTAGGTGGCAGAGGTCGTGAATTTGGATGGTGCTATCTAAGGAGCCTTGGTGAGTTGCTGCAGTGCATCTTGTAAATGGTACACACTGCTGCCACTGTGCGTCGGTGGTGGAGGGAGTGAATTGTTTGTGGATGTGGTGCCAATCAAGCGGGGTTGCTTTGTCCTGGATGGTGTCAAGCTGCTTGAGTGTCGTTGGAGCTGTACTCATCCAGGCAAGTGGGGAGTATTCCATCAAACTCCTGCCTTGTGGATAGGCTTTGGGGAGTCGGGAGGTGAGTTACACTGTGCAGAATTCCCAGCCTCTGACCTGCTCTTGTAACTACAGTATTTATATGGCTAGTCCAGTTCAGTTTCTGATCAATGGTAACCCCCAGGATGATAGTGGGGGATTTGGCGATGGTAATGCCATTGAATGTCAAGGGGAGATGGTTAGATTCTCTCTTGTTGGAGATGGCCATTGCCCGGCACTTTTGTGGTACAAATGTTACTTGCCACTTATCAGCCCAAACCTGAATATGTCTAGGTCTTGCTGTATATGGACACGGACTGCTTCAGTATCTGAGGAGTCACAAATGGTGCTGAACATTGTGCAATATTCAAGGAAAATCCCTGCCTCTGACCTTGTGATGGAAGGAAGGTCATTGATGAAGCAGCTGAAGATGGTTGGGTCTAGGACCCTACCCTGAAGAACTCCTGCAGTGATATCCCGGGATTGAGATGATTCACCTCCAACAACCGCAACCATCTTCCTTTGTGCTAGGTATGACTCCAACCAGTGGAGAGATTTCCCCTGATACCCATTGACTCCAGTTTTGCTAGGGCTTTTTGATGCTCAGTCAAATGCTGCCTTGATGTCAAGGGTAGCCACTCTCACCTCACCTCTGGAGTGTTCAGCTCTTTTATCCATGTTTGAGCCAAGGCTGTAATGAGGTCAGGAGCTGAGTGGCCTTGGCGGAACCCAAACTTGAGTGTCAGTGAGCAGTATCATACTTTGTTTTATAGTGCTCCTGTGAACTGCCTTGAGATGCTCAATTACATGATCAACTTTGCTTCCGACACCCTCATAGGCAGCAAGCTCCAGGACACTACAATTTGGTGCTGAAAAAGGTTCTGCCTCACATCTCCCCCGGTCTCTTGCCGAAAAGTGTAAATCTGTGTCTCCTGGTTTAGTACCTTCAGCTAATAGGAACAGCTTTTCTTGCCAACCTTATCAAAACCTGTAACCATCTTGTACCCCTCTATCATATCTCCCCTCAACCTCCTTTACTCCAAGGAGAACAACCCCAGCTTCACCAGCTTAACCTTGCAGCTAAAATCCTGTCATCCCTGGAACCATCCTGCTAAATCTTCTCTGCATCCTCTCAAGGACCTCACATCCTTCCTAAAGTGTGGTGACTAGAATTGGATGCAACACTTGCGTTGTAGCCTAACTAGAACTTTATAAAGGTTCAACATAACCACCTTGCTTTTGTACTCAATATATCTATTTATGAAGCCCAAGATCCCATATGCTTTGCTCACTACTCGATATGCTCTGCCACCTTCAAAGATCTATGCATATGAGTCCCCCAGGTCCCTCTGTCCTGCATACTGTTTTGAACTGTGCCATTAAGTGTATAGTGCCTCTCCCTAGCCTTTGTGAAAATGCATTGCTTCATACTTGACTGTATTAAATTCCATCTGCCCCTCATCTGCTAGCTTACCTGTGTCCAGTCAATTGGTATCATTACCGCACCTCCAAGTTTGGTATCATCAAATTTTGTTTTTTTTCTCTCTCTTCATATACATCAAATACATTTTTTTTTTAAAAAGCTGTGGTCTGAGCACTGACCCTTGGGGAAACACCACTGTCCACCATCCTCCAGTTTAAAGAAAAGAAACAACCATATATCATTTTCTGTCCTTAAGCCATTTTTTAAAATCCAAGCTGACTCTGACCTTATTTATTCCAAGAGCCTTGATTTTGTTAACTAACCTTTTATGTGATACTTTGTCAAATGCATTCCCTTCACCAATCTTCTCTCTTACTTCATCAAAAATTAAAATGGACAAGTCAAGCACGATCTATGCTTTACAAATCTCTCTAGCTTTCCTTAATTAACTCAAACCTCTTCCAGTGCCTGCTTCCACCCCCACCCCCAGCTTTATTGTTTCTAAAATCTTACCCACCACTGATGTGAAACTGACTGGCCTGTAGTTACTAGCAATGTCCTTGCATCTTTCTTGAGCAAGGGTGTCAGATTTGCCACTTTCCAATCCCCATATCTAGGGAAGGTTGGCAGATTATGGCAATCCCTTCCGCTACCTCCACCTCCACTTTCCTTAGTAACCTGGGATGCAAGCAATCTGGGCCATGTGACTTATCCACTCTTACGCATAGCCAGTACATCCTATCAATTTTCACCCCATCCATTACTATCTTCTTTCCTACCATATTTTGTCAGCACCCTCTTCCTTAGTAAACATTGATACAAAGTACTCATTGAGTATTCTAGCCTTGCCCTGTACCTCAAAGCATATATCACCACCAGTCTGCCTCTTACTACCCATTGCAATTTAAATGCCTGTAGAAGATTTTTGGAATTAGCCAAATGGCATTAGTTGCCATTTGGCAACTATGAGGGTGTTTGTTTTTAAATTAGAAGCTCAATGCATGAAGAACAAGTGGCCCCAGCACTTCATGATGTGTGTGACTTTCAACAAAAGCTTAGTGACTAGCCTTAGTCTATAATAACATAGTTTTCAGTCAGCTCTCCTTTCTCGGTTCTGTTTCTGCTGTCAAGTGTCCTTATGACGTACAGTATTCGTCTTCAAGCTCCACATTAGTGCTATCTAAGCTTATCCTATTCTCATTAACTTTCCCTGCACCCTTTAATAATTTTCGTGTCTTTATTTAATTCTATTTTAAATTTGTGATCTTTGGTTTTTTTTTGATCAGCCATAAGGGAAAACCCATTGGCACATCTAGGAATTTTTGAATTAAGCTCATGAAGAACCCATGTGTAAAACTCCTGGTTACTTGATTATGAAGTGTACACATTGCACCTATAGGGACACTTTTTTTATTTGCCCAAATCCAGAGTTTAGGCACAGGTTGGCAGAGCAAGGTTTAGCTCCTCCCTCCCAATGTGTGTACAGCACAAGGATACTGCTGGCATTTATTCAACTAAAAACTGCACAGTTTAGCAGTACACAGCAATGGCAAGCTTCTCATGCAGTTAGGTCCATGCTAGTTGCTAGGCATATGCTTGCAGGTTTATTAGGAGCCAAGTAGAAAGAATCGCATAACCTCAGGAGAGGTATGCCATGCCATATTCCATTAGTGGGACAGACTAGCTGGACAATTATTAACTGTATCTTGGAGTACTGTGGACCCATATGGTTCAATAATAGATTAACAAGTCTGCCACATGCTTTGGTTCCAAACTTCCATCACCAGGCAGTCATCTTGGAACCATCTTGACCCTAGGGAGTCCCTGCTTACCTTGAGCCTCTGAAATTAAAAGTTTCATGCCCTGATTTGATTGGTTAACTGAAAAAATGACTTTGCCATAGTGTACCTATGTAGCTTGGGTTGGGGCACTGTCACTGCCATCCTTCTCTGTTGGTTGATTAGGTTGCAGCTTTGGTGATGTCTATTGGAGTTGTTCTTTACTTTCATCAAACCAAAAGAGCTTGTCCTGAACCTCCAAATGACCGCTATAGTTGGGAAAAGAGAATGGGTTGGAGAAAGGGAAGAATTTTTTATAAATAGTTTGCTAATTTTGTAATAAAATAATGTAGATGTTGTAAATCTGAAACAAAACCAGAAAATGCTGGAAACACCCAGCAAGTCACGCAGTATACCTGTGGAGATAAATGGAGTTAATATTCCAGGTACATTGCCCTTTATTGGAACCAGCAATGTTTTCTGAAAAGGTGCTCTATAGATCCAATTCCCCTCCTATTCCTTCTGTGGGAAATTTCTTTCATGTGTGTAATCTTAACACACTAGTTTACTGTAGCCTCTGCCTATACAATGTCCTTTAGGGAAGGAAACCTGATGTCCTTACCTGGTCTGGCCTGTGAGAGACTCTGGGTGTGATGTCCGGTAGAGGCAAAGGCAGTAAAGGTCTCGGTAAAGGGGGTGTTAAACGGCACTGGAAAGTCCTCTGAGATAATATTCAGGAAATCACTAAACCCGCCATTCGCCACCTCGCTCGATGTGGGGGCATTAAACACATCTCCGGCCTCATTTACAAGGAACTCGCGGGGTTCTCAAGGTGGTCTTGGAAAATATCATCCAGGACTCAGGTCACCTACACGGAACACGCTAATGCAAGATTGTTACCGCCATAGATGTGGTCTATGCCCTGAAACGCCAAGAGCGAACTCTGTATGGGTTTGGTGGTTGAGAATTGTTAACAAAAACATTCCAGGCCCACAGCTGACTCCTACCCTCTGAGATGGCCTAGCAAGCCACTCAGTTGTCATGGAGGTGGCTCACCACCACCGCCTCGAGGGTTAATTAGGGATGGGCAATAAATATTGGCATTGCTAGGGACTTCCATATCCCATGAATGAATGTTTGGTGGTGGGGGGGATAAAAAACAGTTGATGAATGTGAAGTGAATTTGCAGGAAATCCATAAACTGCTTGTCATGACTGCAGGAAAGCTGTCAGCACAAAGCCTATCTCTGTAGGCGATCAGTGCTCCTGCATCTGCAGGATAGTGTTGGGGAGTCACATGATGTCCCAGAAGTTAAAAAGAATAGTCATCATTACCAGAAAGCAAGTCATTATTTGCTTTTCTTTAGACTAGACTTAATTTCCTAATTGCAACATAGAGATGGCTTTGCTTAAGTGAGTCTCTATACCATAGCTGCAAGAGCAAGCACTTATTGCATAGAATAGATTATTAAGCATTTTAGTGCAGATTTTTTTGTATCCCTTTTTTTAGTTTCTCTTAGTCCTGGTAGCTTTTCTGGCTGAGAGGCTTCTCTCAGGCTTTGCCAATATTATATTCTAGCCAATTGTGGGGTGCACAAAAATGACCTGGGATGACAGCAGTTCTGTTCCTTTCTTCCCTTTGGGAATCTGCATGTAGCTCAGTTGAGATCAGGAACTCGCTGAGGAATTGTAATTATGAACCAGTGTCCTGCCACTCCATGCTACAGTATATTGGATCTCTTGACACTGTGCCACTGTAATGGGACACTGTACCATGACTGTGTGTTCTTTTCTTTGTGTACCCTCAACTTTGATCACTTGCAGCAAAGCAGATCATTCTAGAATGAATAGATTTAATTCAGAAAGCTGTATCAATGTTTGTGCCTTGCACATTGGATCATAATTTTTGAGCAACAATTAGTGTCAAATGCCATTGGTTTGGAGCTGTCTGCGGTATTTGGAATTGGAAATGGATGTTAGGAACCTGCTTTGAAGAAACTGAGCACAAAATAAAAAAACATGAAGAGCAAAGTGCTTAAAAGCCAACATTTTTCCAATGGTTTCTGTTGAACACTTCTGTTTGTTCAATGAGCAATCATCATAAGGAATATTTCTTAGAATCATTGAATCATACAGCACAGAAGAAGGCCATTCGGCCCACTGTACCAGTGCTGTTGCAGTGTTCCTGTTTTAATGATTGTGGTCTGCATCCACCCAAGAAAGTCTGCATGGGTATGTTGTGCATGACTTTTTTATTTATTTATTCGTTCACGGGATCTGAGCATCGCTGGCTAGGTCAACATTTATTGCCCATCCCTAATTGCCCTTTGAGAAGGTGGTGGTGAGCTGCATTCTTGAACCGCTGCAGTCCCTGTGGAGTAGGTACACCCACAGCGCTGTTAGGGAGGGAGCTTCAGGATTTTGATCCAGCAACATTGAAGGAACAGCCGATATATTTCCAAGACAGGATGGTGTGTGGCTTGGAGGGGAACTTGCAGGTGGTGGTGTTCCCTATGTGTCTGCTGCCCTTGTCCTTCTCGATGATAGTGGTCATGGGTTTGGAAGGTGCTGTCGATGGAACCTTGGGGAGTTGCTGCAGTGCATCTTGTAGGTGGTACACACTGCTGCCACCATGTGTCAGTGGTGGAGGGAGTGAATGTTTGAGGCGGTGGATGGGGTGCCAGTCAAGCGGGGCTGCTTTGTCCTGGGTGGTGTCAATCATCTTGAGTGTTGTTGGAACTGCATTCATCCAGGCAAGTGGAGAGTATTCCATAACACTCCTGACTTGTGCCCTGTAGATGGTGGACAGGCTTTGGGGAGTCAAGAAGTGAGTCACTCGCTGCAGGATTCCTAACCTCTGACCGTGGCCACAGTATTTATATGGCAGGTCCAGTTCAGTTTCTGGTCAATGGTAATCCCCAGGATGATAGTGAGGGATTCGGCAATGGTAATGCCATTGAATGTCAAGGGGAAAAGGTTAAATTTTCTCTTGTTGGGGATGGTCATTGCCTGACACTTGTGTGGTGTGAATGTTATTTGCCACTTAACAGCCCAAACCTGAATGTTGTCCAGGTCCTCCTGCATATGGACGCAGACTGCTTCAGTATCCGAGAAGTCACGAATAGTGCTAAGCATTGTACAATCAGCGAATGTTCCCATTTCTGACCGGGCAGGTCATTGAAGCAGCTGAAGATGGTTGGGCCAAGGGCACTATGCTGAGGAACTTTGGCTGCGATGTCCTGGAACTGAGATGATTGACCTCCCACAACCATCTTCCTTTCTGCTAGGTATGACTCCAACCAGTGGAGTGTTTGCCCCTTGATTCCCATTGACTCCAGTTTTGCTAGTTTTTTGATGCCACACTCTTGTTGAAAGCTGCCTTGATGTCGACGGCAGTCACCCTTACCTCTCCTCGGGAGTTCAGCTTTTTTGTCCACGGCTGGACCAAGGCTGTAAAGAGGTGAGGCACTGAGGGTCCCTGGCAGAACCCAAACTGGGTGTCAGTGAGCAGGTTATTGCTGAGTAAGTGTCGTTTGATGATAGTGCTGTTGATGACTCCTTTCATCACTTTGATGACTAATCTAGTTGAAATTTTTGAGGAGGTCACTAACATGATGGATAGGGGAGTGTCTCTGAATGTTGTCTATATGGACTTCAAGAAGACCTTTGCTAGGATCTGGGTTTAGATCAGAGATGAGTTCTCACAATAAAACTTATCACAAATTAGCTATGAAAAAGAAAAAAACTTGCACTTCTATAGTGCCTTTCAGGGTATCCCACAATTATTTACAGCCAGTAAGAACTTTTTGAAATGCAGTCACTGTTATAATGTAGGGAACATGGCAGCCAATTCCGCATAGCAAAGCTCCACAAACAGTAATGCCTCTACCAATCAGAGCCCACTTGCCAACCAATCAGCACTCTTTTCACATGCAGTATAAATTGTTGTTTGCCCCTTATGTTGGTATTTTTGAAAAGTGTCCTGATAAGCGCAAGATGAAAGCTTTGACATGTCTCTTTTTTCAGCAATACTCGTGTTCTGCACTATGAATCAACTGTCAGCGATGTGATAACGACCAGATAATCTGACTTTAGTGATGGTGTTTGCGTGACAAATATTGGAACTAGGACACTGGGGAGAACTCCCCTGCTCTTTAAATAGTGTTGTGGGATTTTTAATTTGTCTAAAAGAAACCCAATGCAGTACTTCCCCTCTGTATTGCACTGGGAATGTTGGCCTGGATTGCATGCTCAAGTCTCTGAAACAGGACTTGAGCTAGCACAGTCTGACTCAGGTAAGTGAGCGATGGCTCAGTATGATAGAAGATAGTACCCTTAGAAAAACCAAACTAAAAACACCTGTAACACTTACCAGCAACTTGTATTAGTGTTAATGATTTACCTGTGTTGTCATCTGGCTAGCATAAAAGTTGCACTGAGTCCATTGAGGGGAACTTTACTTGGGACAAGGGTGGGAGAACCTTGTGTTAAAAGTGTTCCTCATTTCAGTATGGGAACATGTCAGTTTTCCAGGTGGCTCAGTGGTCAAACCCATTGCATGATGCCTTTCTGAGCTATGCAGATCAGGAAGGTCCCTGGCCTGAGTTAGCTGATCTGTGTCAAGTCAGCAGTAAGAGAGCTACAGTTGGTTTCAGTACTCTTGGGTCCATACCACCTCACATTTGTAATACCGTGCATACTTTGGTCTTCTAGCTGAATTTAGGTTTGCATTGTAACGTTGTAATTATATTCATATTCAAAATCCTCTCTTCCTCTATTTTGTTATTGTTTTGAACAATTGAATTCTAATTTTTGAAGGGGTATTAAGACAAATTTATTGAGGCTGCACTTGTCAGAGATGGGGCTAATATAACCCTGATCCTCTAACCAGCACCCCCCGGGCGCCGTTCTAATGAAGGGCCACTGACCTTTTTCTTAATTCGTTCATGGGATGTGGGCGTTGCTGGCCAGGCCAGCATTTATTGCACATCCCCAATTGCCCTTGTTCAGAGGGCATCTAAGAGTCAACCACATTGCTGTGGGTCTGGAGTCACATGTAGGCCAGACCAGGTAAGGACAGCAGATTTCCTTCCCTAAAGGACATTAGTGAACCAGATGGGTTTTTACAACAATCAGCAATAGTTTCCTGGTCATCATTAAGACTTTTAATTCCAGATTTTTATTGAGTTCCAATTACCTGAAACATTAACTCTTTTTCTCAATGATGCTGCCAGACCTGATGGGCATTTCCAGCATTTTTTTGGTTTTGCTCAATGCCTGTAACCTTGCTGCACTTGCTCAGCTATTCTAGCTTTCCCATACATCTGATCTTACTGGTTCCTGCACCTTTTGCAGATGAGGCTTGCTAACAGGTGACTGATTTCCAGACTTCTCCCAGTTGTTCTCTTGAAATGGCCGGGAGGGCCCATTGAAATTCATGAGTATGTGTTATCAGTGTGCGTGTGAGTGCCTTTATATTGTTGTCTGCTGTTGCTCAAATACATTGAGAGGACATATTTGAGCACGAATTTCAACCAAATGGCCATTCTACATCTATGATTGATTGTCAAATGGCGATTCCACTGTGAGAAGCATCACCACCAAGCCCAATCAATTGGAAGTGAAATTCCTGACTTTCTTCCTTCCCAAACTAGGCATGGTGACCAGTTGTAGCACCCCTGTAGCAATTTAGATCAGCTAATTCAGCACAAATTAGAATCCAGCAAAAATGCAAGTACCCATTATACCACGTGGACAACATGGATTGTATGCCCAGCAACCACACTGTGGAGCAGATAGTTTCAAACACCGTTCTAGTGAAAGTCGCAGAACATAAGACAAGATTCTCAGAACTAGCTTGTGTAGTTACTGCAACAAAATTAAAGCCCATGGTAATTTCCAGAAGTAAAATCATGCTGAAAATCCAGCTCCTTGCAGGAGTTTTTGTGCAATCCATGACAGTGGTTTGATGGATGAGGATGGAGTGAAGTTATGGATTGATAATGTGTGTAATGGCGTCCGGGTGGTCTACATAAAGAATGCAGCTTATTAGTGTGAGACATGTGATCTCACTGGTTATATGAGATCTGAATGAGGTGCCTGCAAAAGAAATAACACCCATGTTGCAGTTATACCTGGGGTCCAACATCCTTAGTTCAACCTTTTGGATGTGTGCCTCAACAAGCCATTCGAGAATCATGTTTGTGTCAAATGGAATAGGTGAATGGTTGATGGAGAAAAAACCTTTTACAAAACGTGGAAATATGCGCGTTGCCCTGCTTGATGTTTGTGGTTTTGTCATCAAATCATGGGATCCTATTAGTGCATAAACTGTCATTGGATAGTTCAAAAAATGCGGACAATCAAATTCAGTGATGGTGAGGAAGGTGATTTGTTGTGGAAGGATGATTCTGAACCGAAGTGCCACATCTGATCCAGAGTGGGACCCTTACTATGATGCCATAGTCAAAGTGACTCAGGATGAATTCAATGAACTTGCATTGGGTGCTGAAGACAATGAATTTGATGGGTTTTTAATTATTTTATTGTGGTTAAAGGTATCTTTGTACAATGAATTTATTGAATAAACCTTGCCACAATGGTTTACTTTGAATTACCAGTGTTTTTTTCACATTTCAAAATGGTGACCACCCACACCAGTGGTTCACGTTCTATAAGTTGTATAAGTTGACCCCCATTTTTGGTATGATACTTGGAGGATCCAAAGGTTGACCTATGCACTGACATCTACAGTAAAATGTTTCTGTTGAAAAGGAAAAAGTGTAAAGTGGGTTTGGTGGCATGATGTCAACCAGGAACAAATGTTACATTATCTACAGTAATAAGGAACCTGGCTAATTCAGAAATTAGTCATTTAGTTCTTAATTTTTCTTTGAGTAAGGTTGTAGTCATGTTACCCATGTGACAAATTGCCTCTAAGGCTTGGTGAAACTTGTGATTTAAAAAGTGAGCTCATGGTCTGTAGGAGGGGAAAGTATGTAATATCCTTTTTACTTTTCTAGTTCCTAGAAATCTGGGTGACCATTTTATTGAAGATATGTAATACCTCCTCTGACATTGCATGACTATGGAATGCTCTGTAGGCTGAAGTGAGGAGAGCAACAAATTTCTTGTAACTACTTATGTAGCATGGAGCCATGATCAGTAACGCAGAGACAGAGCAAAGTACAGGAAACAGTATACAATATTATTGTGCAGCCACCCTATTTATGTACAGTTTTACCGTTTTTAATGATACTGGCATCAAGTTAGGACTTAATAAATATCTTAATTGTTTTCCCCCACCCCTGATTTTATCCCTTTTTGTTATCTTAAGTACAGTAGATTCATAGAAATTTACAAGACAGGAGGTTGTTCAGCATAGTCTCTGCTTCAACCACGCCCTGTGACAAAGCATTCCGTGTACTAACAACTCTGCACAAATAAATTTCTGCTCGCCCATTCTCTTAATAAGGATTTCAAGTTGGAAGTCCCTTGACACTGTCCTTAACTGCAGGAATTGATCTTTTCCTGTTCACTTGATCCTTTCATGATTTTAAAAACCTCTGTTAGATCGCTGCTTAATCTTTTCTACTCAAGTGGAAATGGTCCCAGTATCTTGAATCTCACTTGATAATTATAGTTTCCCATCCCTGGCATTATCCTAGTGAATCTATGTTGTACGCTACCTATGACTTCAATGTTCTTTCTATAATGGGACAGCCAAGCCTGAAAACAGTAATCTAACTGTTGCTTTATGCACACTTATTAGTTCTTTGCACTTGTTTTCTACTCCTGTTTAATAAAAACCAAACTGCTTTTGACCTTTTTTATGACTTTGTCTACCTACACCCACTCTTCTAAGCAATTGTGCAGAAGAATCCCCAAGTCTCCATTCCTTCTCACGCATCAGCATCTTTCCATTGAGTGTATTTCCATTCCTTTCCTCCCAAAATGCTTTACCTCACAATTTTGCACATATCAATTGCATCTTTCACCTGTCTGCCCATTCCTAGCCTGACTATATCCTCCCCTGTGGTCTGTGTTTATCAAACCCCCTACTTTGTCATCAGCAAATTTTGAAATGATTTAGATCCTCTAATTGTGAGTCTCCTGTTCGAACTCAGCGAGTAGTAGTAACTGACTATCCAGCAGACAGGAACGGGAGTTTGAGATGGCAGGAGAGCATGGTAGGGACCTGAAGGAACTTCCCCTGAGCTTTGGTAGATGGTTGGAAGGGAGTGGGGGTGGTGGTGAGTCTGGAGGACCCATGTGGTCAGGGGAGGCCCAAGGTTTCCTGGTGGGACCCAGAAGAGCACTCCTCCTCCTCCTCCTCTCAGTGCACAAGGAAAGTCACAAAAATAATAAAATCTACAAACCTGCTTGCGCCTCTCCTGGCCCTAGCTCCTCTTGCTCAACGGTTAAAAGGTTTTGGAAAAATAGACAGTGAAACCTCTCCAAAGTATTTTGTGTAACTTGTGTACATAACACAAGGAGTATTATCCAGAAGAAAAGGGCTTTTAGCCTACCTGATTTTTCAAAAGCTTAACACTGGTAATTAATTAATTAATAGAAGTGTTTGGTGGAAAAGTTGTGCTGACTTTTTTTAAGGGAAGCATTTCTTTCGTGTAGAATCAGTTTGCAGATTTCCAGTGCAAAATCACATTCAAGTGCTGCAACGTGATGGATTTATAACAGTAAGCTTTTGAGTTGTGTTTTGTTCAGTTCTGTTTTTTATTTATACCCTTGAGTACTTGTTATTTCCTCCCTGTTCAACACCTTCATATTATGCAGTTTTTCCCCATGTGAATAGGCCTATGGTTTGCTACTATAGGAAGACTTTCTAGCAGGCATGGGTTAACTCAACTGTTATTATTGCCCTTCCTCTGCCCTTGTGGGTAAGATGCCTATCATTCTGGCTCATATCAGGAAGTTTACAGTGTAGGAAAGCACAGGTGTGAACTTGCATTCTACCTTGCAAAATGGAGTACGTTGGTGCATCAGAGCTCTGCACCACTTCCCAACAAGGCAACGATCCACCAGTTGTGTAACACCTCTATGTATGAATAGAGGAGAGATAGCGTTGAGGCCACCTTACTCTGCATAACTAGTGATTTGCCTGACAAAGTGCTTGATGGGTAGTACAGAGGGATCTTTACACCACAGTTATACAGGCCAAGATACTGCAAAGTCTATGGGCCCTGACAACATTCCAGTAATAGTACTGAAAACTTGTGCTCCAGAACTAGCTGGGCCCCTAGTCAAGCTGTTCCAGTACAGCTACAACACTGGCATCTACCCAGCTATTTGGAAAATTTCGCAGGCATGTCATGTACACACAAAAAAAAAAGCAGGACAAATCCAACCCAGCCAATTACCACCCCATCAGTCTCCTCTCCATCATCGGCAAGGTGATGGAAGATGTCGTCGACAGTGCTATCAAGCAGAACTTACTCAGCAATAACCTGCTCACTGATGCTCAGTTTGGGTTCCGGCAGGGCCACTCAGTTTCTGACCGCATTACAGCCTTTTGGTCCAAACGTGGACAAAAGAGCTGAGCTCCCAAGGTGAAATGAGTGTGACTGCCCTTGACATCAAGGCAAGATTTGACAGTGTGGCATCAAGGAGCCCTAGTAAAACTGGGGTCAATGGCAATCAGGGAAAACTCTCCACTAGTTGGTGTCATACCTGGCACAAAGGAAGATGGTTGTAGTTGTTGGAGGTCAATCATCTCAGTCCCAAGACATCACTGCAGGAGTTCCTCAGGGTAGTGTCCTAGGCCCAACCATCTTCAGCTGTTTCATCAATGACCTTCGTCCGTCATAAGGTCAGAAGTGAGGATGTTTGAAGCTGAACATTGTGCAATCGTCACTGTTCACGACTTTTCAGGTACTGAAGTAGTCTGTGTCCATATACAGCAAGCCCTGGACAACATTCAGGTTTGGGCTGATAAGCGGCAAGTAACATTTATGCCACGCAAGTGTCAGGCAATGACCATCTTCAACAACAGAGAACCTAACCATCTCCCCTTGACTTTCAATGGTATTACCATTGCTGAATACCCCACTATCAACATTCTGGGGGTTACCATTGACCAGAACCTGAACTGGACCAGCCATATAAATACTGTGGCTACAAGAGCAGGTTAAAGGCTAGGAATTCTGTGGTGAGTAACTCTCCTCCTGACTCCCCAAAGCCTGTCCACTATCTACAAGGCACAAGTCAGGAGTGTGATGGAATACTTTCCACTTGTGTGGATGAGTGCAGCTCCAACAACACTCGAAGCAGGACACCATCCAGGACAAAGCAGCCCGCTTGATGGGCACCCCATTCACCACCTTAAACATTCACTCCCTCCACCAGTGGCAGCAGTGTGTACACCATCTACAAGATACACTGCAGAAACTCACCAAGGCTCATTCGACAGCACCTTCCAAACCCACGACCTCTACCGTCTAGAAGGACAAGAGCAGCAGACACATGGGAACACCACCACCTGAAAGTTCCCCTCCAGGTCACTCACCATCCTGACTTGCAAATATATCACCATTCCTTCACTGTCGCTGGGTCAAACTCCTGAAACTCCCTTCCTAACAGCACTGTGGGTGTACTGACACCACGTGGACTGCAGCGGTTCAAGAAGGCAGCTCACCACCACCACCTCAAGGACAATTATGGATGGGCAACAAATGCTGATCTAGCCAGCGACACCCACAACCTGTGAAATAATGTTTTTTTAAAAAAAAGGTTGTGTTTCACGTTGACAGTGTTTTGGTTACCTGGCCCACATGTCAATGATTACTAACAAAAGTCAATATGGATGAGCCCTATTCCCCTCCCCTCCACTCTAGCTAGTAATGGAAGTGATCCTCACAAAAACGGGAGCATGCAGCAGCTGGAATCATTTAGCAATAGCACTGGTGTAACTCTTTCGAGTTATCAACAGATCGCATGTAACTCTTTCGAGTACATTCACAGTTCTTGGTTTCCGGGAGTGGGACATGAACCCACAACCTTCTGATTCAAAGGCGAGGGTGCTATGAACTGAGCCACAGCTGACACCTCAATAGCACTGGGGTAGCTGTGACATAGAGCAGAAAGGAGATAATGAATGGCAATGAGAAAACAATTGGCAATGAAGGCAAGAGGAAAAGGGGCAAAAGCTGGGAGTGGACCCTTGTGGGGGAAAGAGAGCAGAAGCTAGGAGTTGCCTTAAGGTGCTGAGAGAAAAGAGCATGCCAGCATTAGGTGTGGAAGAGATTGCAGCTTTACTGAAAGATGAAAGAAGCTAACCAGCTTGAACTGGATTTGAGAGGGTGAAGCGTGCTGTGTTGACTTGGAGGGGGTTGGTGAGGAAGAGTGCCACTAAACTGGGAAAGTTGGAACCAGAATGCAACGTTTCAAATGTCAAAAACACAAATGTTCCAGGGGAGTCTTTCCCTAAAACCCTGCCCCTGCCCCCTACAAATGCAGCAACGCTGTTCTCTCTGGACATTTGAATTACCCTTCAGGCTTTCTTGTATGTACTTTTTTGCTCATTACTAATGAAGAAATAAGATTAAAAAGTTCATATAGCTACTTTTCATTGCATAGACTTACAATTGGGATTATTTTTGAATTATCAGCTTTGTAGGGGTTGGGTTAGCGCTTTTTATTTAAAGCTGTTTATCAGTCGCCTAGCTAGTTTTCTTTGTTCGCTTGTATGTATATAACCTATACTGTACCTGACTCAGAAGCATTTGATGGGACAGTGCAGAGGGAGCTTTGTTAGCATTCCACCTCCTCTCTCCCTCTGATTTACAACACTCCACACAACAGCAAGCTATCTTGTTTATATTAGGAAGCCTGTTACTTCAAGATACAAGGAAGTTCAAACATTAACCCTTAATTCCCAAGATGTCCCACATATAAGTCTGCAGGATGTACAACACTTTACTCTGTATCTAACCCTGTGCTGTACCAGTCCTGGGAGTGTTTGATGGGGACGGTGTAGAGGGAGCTTTACTCTGTATCTAACCCCATGCTGTACCTGTCCTGGGAGTGTTTGATGGGGACAGTGTAGAGGGAGCTTTACTCTGTATCTAACCCCGTGCTGTATCTGTCCTGGGAGTGTTTGATGGGGACAGTGTAGAGGGAGCTTTACTCTGTATCTAACCCCGTGCTGTACCTGTCCTGGGAGTGTTTGATGGGGACGGTGTAGAGGGAGCTTTATTCTGTATCTGACCCCGTGCTGTACCTGTCCTGGGAGTGTTTGATGGGGACGGTGTAGAGGGAGCTTTATTCTGTATCTGACCCCGTGCTGTACCTACTGTGGAATTGCCTGATATTGGCACAGAGTTCTGGAAGTTTGAAAATGAACTATTCCCAGTACCAGCACACTTTTCCCCTTTTAATATGCAGAAGAATTTGCTAAAAAAGAAGAGTTGATGATTTCTGTTGTATGTTATTTGTTCAGTAGGTCTCACGAAGAGGTTCTGAGTCTTGTATGGTTGAACATTAAGTTTTTATTTCATGCTTGCTTCTACACAGATCTCTGTCCAGTCCACGACTGACTCTAGTCTCAGGTCGTGTGTCTCTTTACATCACACAGTGGGCGCTTACACACAAACAAGGAGCAGGAGTAGGCCATTCAGCCCCTCAAGCCTGCTCTGCCATTTAATAAGATCATGGCTGATCTGATAGTAACCTCAAATCTTCATCCCACCTACCGCCAATAACCTATCACCCCCTTGTTTACCAATAACCTATCTATCCCTGCCTTAAAATATTCAAAGACTCTGCTTCCACCACCTTTTCAGGAAGAGTGTTCCAAAGACTCACGACCTTCTCAGAGAAAATTTCACCTCGTCTCTATTTTAAATGGGCGGCTCATTTTTAAACAGTAGCCCCTAGTTCTAGATTCTCCCATGAGAGGAAACATCCTCTCCACATCCACCCTGTCAAGACCCCTCAGGATCTTAAATGTTTCAATCAAATCGCCTCTTACTCTTCTAAACTCCAGTGGAAACAAGCCCAGCCTGTCCAACCTTTCCTTTCCTCATAAGACAACCCACCCATTCCTGGTATTAGTCTGGTCAACCTTCTCTGAACTGCTTCCAATGCATTTACGTCCTTCCTTAAATAAGGAGACCAGTGCTGTACACAGTACTCCAGATGTGGTCTCACCAATGCCCTGCACAACTGAAGTATAACCTCCCTACTTTTGTAATCCATTCCCGTCACAATAAATGATAACATTCTATTAGCTTTCCTAATTACTTGCTGTACCTGCATACTAGCCTTTTGCAATTCATGGACTAAGACACCCAGATCCCTCTGCATCTCAGAGCTCTGCAATCTCTCACCATTTAGATAATATACCTCTTTTATTCTTGCTGCCAAAATGGACAATTTCACATTTTCCCACATTATACTCCATTTGCCAGATCTTTGCCCACTCACTTAACCTATCTATATCTTTTTGTAGCCTCCTTATGCCCTCTTCACAAATTATTTTTTTACCTATCTGCCAAATTTGCTGATGACACAATCATCCCATCCATCCCTTCATTCAAGTCATTTATATAAATTGTAAACAGTTGAGGTCCCAGCACTGATCCCTGTGGCACACCACTTGTTACATCTTGCCAACCTGAAAAAGACCCATTTATGCCTTCTGTTTCCTGTTAGCTAGCCAATCTTCTATTCATGCCAATATGTTCCCCCTTTTTTTTACAATAACCTTTGTTGTGGCACCTTGTCAAATGCCTTCTGGAAATCCAAGTACAGTACATCCACCGGTTCCCCTTTATCCACAGCACACGTTACTTCCTCAAATAACTCCAATAAGTTGGTTCAACATGATTTCCCTTTCAAAAACCATGTTGACTGTGCCTGATTGCCTTGAACTTATCCAAGTGCCCTGCTATAGCTTCTTTAATAATAGCTTCTACCATTTTCCCTATGACAGATGTTAAGCTACCTGGCCTGTAGTTTCCTGCTTTCTGTCTCCCTCTCTTTTTGAATAATGGAGTTACATTTGCTGTCTTCCAATCTAATGGAACCTTTCCCGAATCTAGGGAGTTTTGGAAAATTAAAACCAATGCATCAACTATCTCTCTAGCCACTTCTTTTAAGGCCCTAGGGTGAAGTCCATAAGACCTGGGCACTTGTCAGTCTGCAGTTCCAACAATTTATTCAGTACCACTTCTCTAATAATTTTCCTGAGTTCCTCTCTCCTTCTATTTCCTCATTTATAGCTGCTTCTGGGATGTTATTTTTATCCTCTATAGTGAAGGCTGATACAAAATACCTGTTCAATTCATCTGACATTTCCTTGTTTTCCATTATCCAAATCCCAGTCTCACTTTCTGTTTCCCAGTCCCACATTTAACCCTTGCTATGTCAGATAGCCTTATACCACACCACCTCCCCAAGTTTTTATCAATGTATTTACATTACAATCACGCAACCTCCCACTCCAGTCTCTGACTTTATGAATTCAGATGACCTGGAGGCTTGACAATTCTTCCAGATCTCGTTCTGGTCACATTCGGAGAAGTGGTAGGCCCTGTTGATTTTGGGCAGCCTTTGTTGATTCGGGGTTTGGAAACCTGCGTTTCTGGCACTTGGTTGTCGTCTTCTGATACGATTTTTCCGCTCCTTGAGTTGAAGAAAAGTTCAACTCCCCATCTGTTCTGCTCAGGAGCCACCGGCTTGTCCGGTTCTTTCCAGAGAGAGTATTCACTCTGTTCATTTACGGTACGAACCTGATTTTTCTTTTTCCGTGTGGTCCGCTGTGATCTTTGTGGGAGTTGAAGGTATCTTTTTGTTTGGATGTTCCTCATCAGTGGGCTCACCTTGCAGTTTGGCTTTGATTGCGACACTGTTCTTCCATGTGTCTACACGCCTCACTGAGGTGTGCTCTGGCAAGTTGATGGTTGCTAGTTTCTTGCTCCAGCATTGTCTTGCAGCTTTGCGCATTGGCCGGAGGTTGTGGTGTTTGTGCCGTGGTGTTTACAGGTAGTATGACAGCAACTGTTGGAGCCTGGGGTTGGGGTTAAGTCTGCTGTTGCTGGTCATTTTCCCGTGTGTCTTCCACTCGAGGTACAGTGGGAATTATCTGGAAGTTTGGCTGTCTGACCAAAGAGGAGCTTCTGCCGCCTGCAAAGAAATTGGATAAACCGGCTCCACGAAGAGTGAAGACAATTCAGAGCTGAAGTCCCAGTTGAGAGTTTTGTTACTGGTGGGCCTCTCAGGAACTTGCAGTTCCGTGTAGTTGATGACAGAGGTTGTCTTGACGTCTTCTGTTGCCTTAAGGTTAAGGGCAACATGGGCATCTCTGTTCAAGAGAGAAAAAGATTGATTTTGGATGACATACATGACTTCGAATATCTGCTTGTTGCCAAACCTTAGTCATTCGAGGATCATGCCTGTGACTGGAAGTCTGGTTCCTCCAGGTCCATAGAGTGGCATGTCTGTCATTCATAGCCAGGGGTGTCTCAGCCACAGCTTCATATCCAAGAGGACCATAACACTAGCTCCCATGTCCAATTTGAAGTTGGTGAGGTGCCCCCCCCCCCCCCTCCCCTGTTTACTGAGATGTCTGCATTCCAAAAAGAGAATCCAGGATTCTTGGCCTCACCCAAGGAGCACAGCTGGGTCTCTTCCTGATGTGGTACCTCAATCTCATGGATTGTCTTGGGATCCTCTGCCCGTCTGGGTGTCTTAGCATTGCATAGCTTTCCGAAGTGTCCCAGGCAGCTGCAGTTGAAACACTGCACTGAGATTGCTGGACATTGCCCTTGCCTTGAAGTTGTTTGGCTCCAGAGTGCTGACATGGTTTCCCAGCTGCTTGTGGTCTGTTTGGCTATCGCCTTCCTTGGCCTGGAGTCTCTGCCCCTTTGCTTGATAGCTGGACAGTTGGGTTTGCTCTGAACCATGGCTTACTTTTGCCCCATAAAATAGACGGTGCTGTTGACGGATTTCAGACTGCCTGAATATTTGGATGGCTTTTTCCAAAGTCGGGTCTTCCTTTGCCTGTAGTATGTCTGAAAGGGCATCATCAGCTACTCTGACAACAATTCTGTCCCTTGAGTTCTGACTTAAGCTCACCTTAGTCACAGCCTTCAGTCAATCTGTATAATTCGTTTTATAAAAGAGTCAACTGGTTCTCCAGGCTTTTGGACACATTTGTTGAGTTTCGCTCTCTCTAAAATTTGTTGCTTTCTGGATTAAAATACGTATCGAATGATCTTAGAACTTCATCAGATTTATCCGAGGATTCGTCTATTCCTTGCCAAGCAATAATATCATCAGCTATCAGACCTACTGAATAAAGTAGCGTATTCACTTGTTCAGCTTCTGCCTTTTTATCTAATCCTGAAGCTATCATGTATCTTAAAAATCGTTTCTGCCAAAGGCCCCAATATTGTTTGGGCTGGCCCTTTGATTGGTCCAAATTGGTCTTATAGTATTCAGGGGAGTAAGCTTTAAATACTGTGCAGGTTTTAAAGATGGTGCTGCAGTAACCGTTTTCCCACATGTGTTGTGTTTTGGCGACTCCTGTGGTGATGGCGGTCCCGACCTCTTCGAGTAAATCGCTGCACAAAACTGAAAATCAACTACCCTGTGATTATCGGAGGATTCTCAGGCATTTTACAATCGATTCCCAGCTTTGGCTGGGGTTTTAATACCTTCCGCTTTTTTTTTCTTACACCGAGCTCGGCTGCCACATGATATGGCACCGATTCTGGACCTGGGCTGGACACAATGCTCTCAGAAATGGGCTTCTCTGACTTTTTTTTACCACACGGAAGCTTTTTAAACTAGTCCTGGCTTAGAACTAAATTTTCTGTTCACCCCTGCTAGGCCCTTTGACTCTGCATTCTGTGGGCATTCACAATGGACCTCCACGAGATCTTGTGGAGTCCTCAGCTGCACAGTGGAGTTTTATCTTCTGCCTTTCTGCTTCCAGTTCCGAAATGGAGCTTCTTTCAGGTGATTGCCCTCTGTGTCTTCACTTCCAGTGCTTTTAATCAGGTCAGACTGCTGCCCCTTTAGTTTTTCAGCATTTGAAATTCTGATATTTGATGGGGACGGTGTAAAGGGAGCTTTACTCTGTATCTAACCCCGTGCTGTACCTGTCCTGGGAGTGTTTGATGGGGACAGTATAAAGGGAGCTTTACTCTCTTTCTAACCCCGTGCTGTACCTGTCCTGGGAGTGTTTGATGGGGACGGTGTAGAGGGAGCTTTACTCTGTATCTAACCCCGTGCTGTACCTGTCCTGGGAGTGTTTGGTGGCAACGGTGTAGAGGGAGCTTTACTCTGTATCTAACCCCGTGCTGTACCTGTCCTGGGAGTGTTTAATGGGAGCAGTGTAGAGGGAGCTTTACTCTGTATCTAACACCGTGCTGTACCTGTCCTGGGAGTGTTTGATGGGGACGGTGTAGAGGGAGATTTACTCTTGTATCTAACCCCGTACTGTGCCTGTCTTGGGATTGCCTGATATTGGCACAGAATTCTGGAAGTTTGAAAATGTACTACTCCCAGCACGCTTTTTCCCCTTAGGTAGAAGAATTTGCTTTTTTAAAAAAAAAAGAGCAAAATGCTGCAAGATGCTGGAAATCTGAAATAAAAACAGAAAATGCTGGAAAAACTCAGCAGGTCTGACAGCATCTGTGGAAAGAGAAACAGTTAACGTTTTGAGTCCAAATGGCTCTTCAGAGCTAAAGAGAAGTAGAAATGTGATGGGTTTTATGCTGTTTAAGAGGGGGTGGAGCAGGAGGAACGAGAGAGGTCATGGACAGGTGACAGCGAAAGAGAGATTGACAAAGATGTCATGGACACAAGACAAAGGGAGTGTTAATGGTAGCGTTAAAGAGTAAAGGTGCTGATGGTGGCATAAAGGTAAGATAGCAGCAGGTGTTAAAAGCAGAACAAGGGTCAGTGTTCTCTGAAAGCAAAACATGGAACAAGTAACAGTTGTATGGGGAAAGGGACGGGGGGCGGTTGGGGAAAAAAGGTTTTAAAAAAAAAAAGAACAAATAAATAAAAGAATAAAATAAAAATTGGATTAAAAAGGGGATGAAGATAGAGGAGAGAGTTCATGGTCTGAAGTTACTGAACTCAATGTTAAGTCCGGAAGACTGTAAAGTGCCTATTCAGAAGATGAGGTGCTGTTGAGTTTCACTGGAACATTGCAGCAGGCCAAGGACGGACATGTGGGCATGAGAGCAGGGTGGTGTTTTGAAATGGCAAGCGACAGAGAGGTCTGGGTCATGCTCGCAGACTGAGCAAAGGTGTTCTGCAAAGCGGTCACCCAGTCTGCGTTTAGTCTCCCTAATGCGGTCTCCTCTACATTGGGAGCAACAAATACTGTAGACCAAATTGAAGGAGGTGCAAGTGTAGTGCTGGTAAAGGGACAGGTGTTGCACCTTCTGCGATTGCATGGAAAGATGCCATGGGAAGGGTATGAGGAGTTGGGGGTGATGGAGGAGTGGACCAGGCCATCACAGATGGAAACCGCGATTAAGGAAGACATGTCAGAAGCGCCATTTTAGAAGGTGGCATCTTCGGAACAGATGCGACGGAGGCAGAGGAACTGAGAGAATGGGATGGAGACCTTAACAGGAAGCAGGGTGTGAAGAGCTGCAGTCAAGGTAGCTGTGGGAGTTGGTGGGATTGTAATGAATATTGGCAGACAGTCTATCACCAGAAATGGAGACAGAGGTCAAGGAAGGGAAGGAATGTGTTGGAGATGGACCATGTGAAGGTGAGAAAGGGGTGGAATTGGAAGCAATTGATGAAAGAATTGTGTTTTCCTTTCTGAAGTTTCTTGTGTATAGCTTTACTGGAAGTGCACTTGCTGAAGCTGACTGATTAAGGAGTAGGGTGTGGTTGATTTGGAGAGGAGCACTCCAGTTTCTGTTTCAATTACTGTCACTTTAACGAGGGTTTCTAAGAACCCTTTAAGTGAAAATGCCCCAACCACTTTTTTAATTCCCTTCTTGAAAAAAGGCATCACCTTCATGAGCTGTTTTCCTGTCAAAGTTTATTGGAGGAAGTAACATACACAAACAGCAGGAGTGGCACCAACGGTAATGCAGTTTACCAACACACTACAGTTTGAATAGTAACAAATGTATTGGAAAGAATGGAACCACGCTGTGGACAGCGTAGCCAAAACCAAAAAGCCGAATGCTGATTCCCTGTATGTTTTTTTTAAAATCCTAAATACTATGTTTTCTGTCCAGGAAATTGATTACACCTATTCACAAACAAATTTGGTGTGATTTCCTCATTCTTGAAATTTCCCTTTGTGATTTTCAACGTGGGGCGAAAATAAAATTCCCGTCTGTTGATCTTGTCTTCCATTGTTGAAAATGATTGACGGAGGTGACGCAGTTCACACACCCCCCACCCCCCACCCTCCAAAGCCACAGAGTTGATTCATTGCTTCTATGGGTGCCTGAGGCTGAGGGGGCCACTCCTGGATGTCCACCCACACTGCTTTGCCCGGAGTTGACCATCGGAAGATATGAGAGCAGCCTGGGTGTTATTTTGATCTCTGATTTCCCCCTTCCTAAATAGCAGCGGGTGGAAGGAGGCAGGTGGGATGGGCATTCAATATACCTCAAGAGTTGTTGCTCACCTGTGCTCCAACTGCACCACTCCTTTTATGTTCAATTTCGGAGCTTGAGGGGCGACTTGATAGAAGTTTACAAGATTATGAGTGGCATGGACAGAGTAGATAGAAGCTTTTTCCTAGGGTGGAAGAGTCAATTACTAGGGTACATAGATTTAAGGTGAGAGGAGAAAACTTTAGAGGAGATGTGTGGGGCAAGTTTTTTATACCGAGGGAAGTGAGTGTCTGGAATTCGCTGCTTTATTTTTCTTTCAAAGCCACAAGTTCGATGAAGCCTCCCTGCCCTTGAGCGCACATTGTTGGCACAGCTTAATATAATTATAAAATTGCTGAATACAGGGTTGTAATTTTCTTGCTCGAATGTGACATAACACTCCAGCATTATCTTTCCTCCTTCACTCAGGACACCAGTATGTGTTCACGTTTCCGTTAGCACAGTTCCTTGGAATTTCTGCAGGCTTTTTCTGATCTCCCACCATAACTTTGGTGGAAGATCCATGGAAACCCTGGGGAAATGAAAAGGATGGTTAATTTATAGCAGTTCACACCATCTCTTAGGGATTTATGCTGTGGTTATGGTGGTCGATCAGGAGAACCTTTTGCAAGATTTCCTCAGTGTGTCATTAATTGATATGGAGGCCATTTGTTGTAATCCTATTTGTTCATCTTGGACAAAATTACCATTATTTTCACAAGGGTACAAAGACTCCTAGAGCAGAGAAGGCTAGCAGGAGGTTTGATAGAACTGTTTAAAATTGTGAAGGGTTCAGATAGAGTAAGTAACTAGAAACTCTTTCCAAGGGCTGAAGGGTAAATAAAAGGGTCAAAGATTAAAGGTGATTGGTAAAGGAAGCAAAGGTAACATGAGGAGAAACATGTTTATGCAATCAGTAGTTAGGATTTGCACTGCCTGCAGGGTGGTGGAGGCAAATTCAATAGTAGCCTTCAAAGAAAAAGTTGCCAGGGATAGGGGCAAAGAGTTGGGGAATGGGACTAAGGATTGTTCTTTCAAAATAGCCAGCATAGACTTGAGGCCGTATGGTCACCTTCTGTGCTGTACTAGTCTATGAAGTGGTGTTTCCTGATTTCTCTAAGCACCCACTTCCACCACAGCCCCCCAAAATTTGGGATACTTCCAATTTTCTCCTGATAAATACTTACTATTATGATATTGAGCTATAGCTCCACAGGTACTAGTTGCCCTCAAATGACCATTCTTCATGTGAGCCTAAATGGTAAGTATTGGCAGGCTAGACAGCAATAACTATTGGGGGAAATCTGGGGAAATCTTTTTTTTGAATCTTTCATGGGATGTGGGCATTGCTGGCTAGGCCAGCATTTATTGCCCATCCCTAATTGCCCTCGAAGGTGGTGGTGTGCTGCTGCCTTGAACTGCTGCAATCCATGTGGTGTAGGAACATTCACAGAGAGCTCCTGATTGATCACCATAACCATGGCAGAAACTCTTAAGAGCTATGATTAACCACCCATTACCCTTTAACTAGCATAACTATGTATGACCATCATTGGGAGTACTGTGAAATCTGTACTCCAGAATGTACTCTGTGTCAAACCATACCCTGTGAACTTCTTGTGAAAAACCAAAATAATAGCACCACTGCCCCAACAACATATCTTTGATTCAGTGAGATGGTAGTGCTAAATTACGCTGAGCATTTGCTCGAGGCCTGTATTCACCAAGAATTGGTTTGGAACTTCCAAAACTCATTTCATGTAGGACTCTTGCAAATTGTAGAGAGCAGAGAAGTTTGACCTACCAGACTGTCTGTCTGGAAACAAATCTCAGGCACACAATTAAAAAGCCAGTGTCATACCTCACTGTGCCACCTAGTCCTTGCCACCATGCCCCCACTCCAGCCACTTGTGAAATATCTTTCAAAGATGGTGAATATCATCACTGGATTCATTAAAGCTTTTGTGATTTGATGTTTCAGCATATCAAAAGGCAGGTGTGTGTGCACACATGTGCATGGGCACACGGAGAGTTTAATTCCATTGCACTGTTGAGTTACTAATTTCAGCTTCACTACTTTGGAGGACGGATGCTTGGCCATGGGGGAGGGTGAAGGAAGCGAGTGTGAGAGTCACACAGTAAACTCCACTCATAAATGACTGGTTAAGACCTTGGTAACAGGCCACCTGCCCTCTAAGTTGTACAAGAATTTAAAAAGCAGAAGAATTTCATACTTTCATGTTTTTCTTAATGTATAGTTTTTAAAAAACTGTTTCCATCAGTCCCAACATAGCCAGTGCCACTAGTTTGGGATCAGGACTCCATGTAGACGGACTGTTCCATCATGCAGTTACTAAAATAGCCTGTTTTTATTAAAACACAAGTTACAATGTAGCTGTGGAAAATAGGTCCTGCCAAGTTAAATTTTCAAGTGACAAATTTAGCTGAAAACATTTTAGTCTGGGAAGGTTAAAGCAAACCAGCATGGAGAGATCAGAAATTACTTGTCAGCAGTAACTTTTGAGGGGGGTTGAATCAAAGAAGTTCTGCCTCTGTATAGGGTGATAAAGGCATCAATAAATCATGTTCTATGCAAAGAATGAAATATTGGCCTCTCTCTTTCCAAACAGCAGTACACCCAAGAAGATTTAAAACACCAAAATCATGTCTGAGCATGTTGTAGAATTATTAAAATCTCCTTGTTATGTAGAGCACTGTAAAGAACTGTTCACCTCCATGATTTCCTTGAAAAACTAATCTGTTGTGGATGACCTGTTTTATCTACCAAGCCTACAAAAGTGACAGCTCACCAATTTAGTTGCACCTTTGTCAATGCCCTATATTCTGAGCAAAGAAAGGGTCTAACATTTTTGTTGTTTAGAATTTGTAACTCATAAATGTAATATGAATTTTCTCAGCTCTTCTGAAGGCTCTGATGTATGTTAGGATACAGTTCTACGTGTGACAGAAGTCCTCCAATACCAAATGGTCGTTGTTGCCTAGACTAATAAAGCATACTATTTAACTGTAGGCTCTGTCACAGCTTAGCCTGATTGAGTGTAAAGCATGAGAAGACTTGCCAACAATGAAATCAACAAGCTATATAAAACTTTTACAAGCTGGGTGTAGCCCATTGGGGTACTTGAAACTGTATAAATTACTTAATCTTTACTGTCATTGTTATTGGTACCCCTTAATTGAGGTTTTGCTTTGTGATCCAAGTGATCTTTTATTCTGTAGTTTTATTATTTCAAATGGGTGTCAAATTTGCTAGCAAATTTGGCTTACCTCCATGTCCATTGGAAACACCAGCTCCCTCTGACCTTAGAGCTCCATTTGGGTCCAGTCCCACCATGGGGTTTAATTTGAAACCCAAACCAGTTTTGTCTAGTAAGCAGGCATGCAGGCTCAAACCTAGATTGCCTAAATCATCCACTGGTGACCTCTCATTGAATGATTTTCCCCATATTGATCTTACCTGCTATGTGAGGGCTGGTTGATGTATTCAAGTTTGAAAACAAAACTGCATTTTTTTCTTTAATTTTTAATCTTCCTCTGTCTCTGTGATATTTCTTCACCCAGTTGTTGTATACCACCCACACTATAGGAAATTATCATTCAAGCTACACTGTTATAAATTGAGGCAATTTCTCAAATTGCCACAAACAAAGATGTAAAATCTAATCTAACACCAAAGATGACTATGTTTCTGTTGTACAGAAATGAGGCTTACGTGGAGTTAGTTGTGTGTTGTCCAGTATAGTTGCTGCCATCTTCACCTAGGGTCTGGGATAGATATACAGATAAACACCAACCATTCTGTTCGCGTTTACAGGTAGTTAATGTTGGGCGGGGTGGGATGGTGGAGAAGCAATTACCTCCGTAAACTAATCTAAATAAGGATCATGTGGTAAGTGCACAATGAACTAATTACAGTAGCTTAATTCTGAGATTCTTTTTAACCTCAACAGCAATGTGGACATCTCTCACTTAAGAGACGGAAAGGAGGAGGAAAATGTTTTTAGTTGCTGAGTGAGGTGAAGTCTGAAATAACAAAGAGAGGGACAGAATGTTTCCAAAGATGGCATATCTGGAGAAGGTGGCAGGAAGCCAGATGCAAGCTCTGAAGAGTTTTAATGCATCATCTCATGCAAGGGTACTGCTCCATGGACATTAGTCAGCCTCAGCTACTTCACCTAAGCAGCCATTTTTCATGTGAGTAAGGGGTCACTGGACACTAATTAGAAGGCAAAAGCCCTGGTTAATGCCCCTCTCTTTCCTGGCTCAGGGACCTGAGGTCAATTGCAGCACCCCAACTGCTGCTCTGCCCTCAACGAGCCAACTCAGAACAAGCTGGGGATTGAATCGTGAAACACCTTGGGTGGAATTCTGTGGTCTCCTGCTTACAGGTTTGAAAGGGGGGTCTTGTAAAATGCAGCGCATGGTCTGCCCACTGCTGACCCACCTGCCCCAATCTGCCTCCCAGGCAATGGAGGTGTTGGGCGGTCCACCTGCCTTTGGGCCTATTGAGGTCCTTAAGTGGCCAATTAAGTGCCTCATCCTGCCCCTGCTGCTATTTTACCTGTGGCAGGATGAGGCCCGCGCCAAGCGAGTAGACTGGCAGCTTTTACAGGGTGAGCTCTGTCAGCAAGTGGGGCGCAAACCACCTTTGGGGATCTCCTGTGCCCATCGGAGGGTTTTTGGGAGTGATTCCACATAGAAACTGATTGCAAGTGAAGCTCTGCAGGAAGTAGTTTTGGGACTGTTACTCTTCATAATCTTAAACAGTGTTCTGATGAAGGATTGTCTGCAAGTGTGTGCATGACTTGCAGATTAGTGCTGCCAGAACCCTTGAGGAGGAAAAATAATTGCAATCTGTTCTGGGTAGGGGCGAGGGAGAGAACAGGCCGGCATCTGGCAGATGAAGTTTGATGTAGGTAAGTGCAGTGTAATACATGTAGATAGGGATAACGACAAGCATGTGTATAACGAGCAGGGCTCTGAATTAGTCTATTAAGAAGAGATGAGACTTGGGTGGTACAGTGAACACCTCTAAATGACCAGAGGCTATAGCAAAAGCAGTAGAGTATCGGGATATTGTACTCAACATTAACTCTGTTTCTCTCTCCATTCTCTGGAATGTTTAGCTAATATGATACGTCCTTGTGCAAGAACTTGATTAGGTCCCATGTAGAATACTGGGTCCAGTTCTGGCCCCTTCGTATGGTGGGAGATGCGGAGACCCTGGAAAAGTTTGAGGAGGGCCTCTACATTAATACGAAACCAAAATGTTGACTTTTTTGCTGAGTTCTTCCAGCAATTTCTATTTTTATTTCTATTTTGACTTTTACAAGGGCTTGTTCTGAGCTGGATTTCAGCAAGACATTGACCTGAGATAGGATGGCTTGGTATTCCTAGAATAGAGCTTTGCACAACTGGAGCTCATATAATTCAGGTACAGATGATTTTCCACACATTAAAATCAGAGTTCCTGCTATCTGTCTAGGAAAGTCATACTTGTCTGATTTAGGAAGGGAACATATTTTAAGTCAACTTAGTTTTGAGACTTAGCCCTGTTTATACACTGGTGGCACACAAACCACATACAAGGCGACTGCCTTACTTCCAGCCTCCACATAGTATCCAATAGCTTCTGTTATAAATGACTGTATAACGTTCAGTACTTTATTTACCAATCAACAGATTCTTTGGACTGAATTTAACGCAGGCAGCAGCGGTCCCAACAGCAAACCGGAAATCTGGGGGAAAGCCCGCCTCAGCCGTTTGAGAGCCCCAACCAGATCAGGCAATTAACTGTTTGATGCTAGGGCTCCTGTCCCTTTTAAGGGAGAAGTTTCTGCCTCCAAGAGCTGCTGGCCAATTAGAGTCAGTAAAGTAGGCCCTAGCGATGGCAACACCTTCCCACCCAATGAGGTTGAGGTGGGGGTTGGGGGTGATATTTCAACAGGATGTCCTGGCTGCTTGAAGGGCCTTCCAATGGCCGCAGAGTTCCCAATCAGGAGCAACCCCCCAACCCCAACTCTGCCTGCAAGGAGACCTCTAGCTTCTACTGGACAGTCTCCCCATGATGCAGCGTGTGGAGGCCCTACCCCACCATCTCTTTTCCCCCCCACCCAGCCAAGGACTTTAACACTCCCCTAACTTGAAACACCCTTTATTTCTACTTCAGAAAGAAATCGTGTTTAAAAACTGGTTTCATTCAGTTGTACGTGGTAGTTCCAATTTTGAGAGAACGGCAAACTGAGGTTAAGTGATTCATTGTGCAAGCTCATGTATGCTAATTTTTCACCAGAGGTGCCTCCCCACTGCTCCCCCATCCCCCATTTTAAATAGGTTATTGGCTTGAAATGTTTACCTAGAGAAGCCTGGCTTCTAGCACACTTGTATGGGGGGTATAAAATCCAGCAAAGCACAGCAGCTAATAAAGGGCTGCAGCTTCCCATTAAAGGAAACTGTGGTGGAAAAATGGATTTGAGTAGCAAGTTGGAGATGTGAGGCCAGTGCTGCTCTTTTTGATGATTAGTTGTGGGTACTGCTACAGAAAGGGTACTAAAGGAGGATGTCCCTATTTGGAATTGAAGACCACTCTCCAGTATAAGCACAGGTATCAGGTACATGGAGAGAAATCATTTACTGACTTAATGCAATCACTGGATCCCTTGTACTTGGCTGCAGATGAGGATAGTGACCGGTACAGCCAAATGTCACCCTATGATCAGTGTAGCTGCAACTGTTTGCCTCATGTAAACTCCTAAACTAAATAATGTGGTGTTTGGAACACCCCAAGGAAAGACCCACCCTCAATGCTTTTTGGTGCTATTTAAATTACCCACCCCACAAAAGCAACTAATGCATGGAGTATAATGTGATTTAAAACGTACAGAAACAAAACGCACTTACCAGCAACTCAAACTGTAATTTGGGTAGACCAGGTCCCAGGACACCCCAGGCTCATATTTTGAGTGAACTACACATCAGGGGTGGAGTCTCACCTAAATTTGAGACTCTACATGGGACAACTTTAAAGTAATTCCACTGAAGTGCCACCGCTGCATTTTCACTCCTAAATCAACCATCATGTGGGGTGTTAAGTTGTGCATAACCCACCAGTGTGGTCTCGCATGATTGGCCTAGTGGGTCAGACACCGAAGCAATTAATTAACACTACTATTTTTGATCTTCGGAGTCTCCAGGGATAAAATGGTGTATGTAGGTGTTTGTGAATCATTTAAATGTATCAAACTTTAGGCTTTTCAGCAGCTCATTTATGCTTTTACAAATGGATACATGTTGGGATTCTTTATACACGTTTTGCTTTATTGCTATTTTCAGACGCGTTTATGTGCAGATGGAGTCATACGCATGGTGATGCATGTGTGACTGACATTTGCATCTTTTTTCATGCACTTGGTGGATGTCTGCATTGTCCCACAATATTTAATGCATCACTCCATTATAAGCCACCACTTTAGCAGCAATTTGTGTGAAGGTAGTTAAATTCTTCCTTCCAGCTGTATGACTTGAATATTAACCATTATTATAAGGTTACAAAGAAAAGGCCATAACAGTAAATTGTTTTACAAGATGTTTTTGTAGTTACCCTTAAGTCTGAACCTGTGGTTCTTCTCGTACTGAGCAGGATTACTATTGCAACAGTTATAGTTATGTTTAGGGAGATTCTGACTTGGAGGCATTCAGTTATAATCTCTAACTGATCTATCTAACTGATATTAGAGTTTTTTTTTATATTAAGACCAGGATTAAAAGTTTGTCGTTTACCTTGCTCTGGTAGCCAGGATACTGACAGCCCCAGAGTTTTCAAAGAACTGTTCCTTTTTTCAGACCTGCCCCAAATCTTCCTCATGAAGCAGTAACACTTTAATTCGTCAAAACAGGGCTCATTTTATTTGATTTCAATCCCACTTTACATAGGTTTAGGTGTTAGTTTCATATGTTGTCACCAGCATATTGGCCTTTGCCTGATTGAAATAAACAGGAACTTTGGTTACTGTGCTGTGCGTTTTCAAGAATTAAAATGATTTTTCAGACAATTTAATTACTTTTTATAACTTGGCATTAGTTTTTATTCAGAAAATATTAAATTGCATTTCTGTTTCAGTATAACACAGTGGCAACTTTTGGAATTTTTGCTACTTTAAACAGGCTGCAACTCAATCTGATGTACACCCCGTTCATGTAACGAGAAAGAAAGAACTTGTGTTTATATAGTGTCTTCTACGTGTCTTTCATATTCTCCAGATGTCCCATCATACTCAGCCAACAGCTAATGAGTTACTTTTTAAAGTTGTTTGGTAGTCCAATGAGGTATATAATTTGCACACAGCAAGGCCCTACAAGCAGCGATAAGATCAGGTTATCTGCTTTGGGCTGTTCATTGAGGGATATACCGATTTCCTTACTTCCAGTAGTGCCATGGGGGACCTTTTTATATCCACTTGAACAAGTAGTTGGGTATGGTGGCATAGTGGTTATGTCACTGGAATCAGAGTTCAAATTCTCTCAAGAAATTGAAATCATTTTTCAGCTGCAGCCCATTGAGCTGTGGGGCTGTTAATGCTCCTGAGACATGGAGTATGGCTGCTTAGTGGTTTTGTCACTGGTCTGATAATCCTCTCCTATCCATCAAATTCCACCACAGTAGTTTGAGAATTTGAATTCAGTTTCAAAAAAATCTGGTAGTGAAAGAAGCTGTCAAATTGTTGTAAAAACATAATTACAGTAGTTTAATAATGTCCTTTTTAAGGAAACCTCCCATTTTTACTCAGCTCCACCCCACACTAATGTGGCTGACTTAACTGCCTAGCACTTATATAAGAATGAATAATAAATTTAAGATCTAATTCGAAAGACATTACAGGACTCCCTCTGTACTGTACTGTCTTGTCAGCTTAGATTTGAGTGTTCAAACCCTGGAGTGGGGCTTGAACCCATGACCTTCCTCTTAGGTGAGACTGCTCTGAACTACACTGACAGATCTTTTCCCCATTTACAACCGATCTCTTGGTCTCCAACTCTTTTTTCACTTTTAAGTTTGAGAACTGCCTCAAATTCAATTATGTCTCCTAGTCTATTATCATCTGTGATTTTGGTCAGTTTGTTTTGAGCTTCTGGATCCAAGTTGATGTCACTTGAAAACAGTAGAAACCCCAACACCACACAGCGTATTCCCCTTAACCCTGATATAAATGCTGGAACAAATACCCTCTGCTTCCTCTGCTTACCTATTCCCAAGTTTACCCTTAATCTCCACCACATTAATATTCATAGCTTTTTGTGTAGAAGTTTGTGAAATGTTTATTTGGAAGCCCAAATTTAACATGCTTTCCACAGACTGTTTCTTTGAAAACAAGTGAAGGTTTGCTGGACAGGGTCTTCTCCTTTCGGTACGTTGGCTACTATTTACTGGGTTATTATCATAGAAGTAATCCTGAAGTTTACTCATTATCAATTCCATCATTTTGTATGCTATTGATGCAAGACTTAAGTAATGTCTGAAAGTCCAAAAGCATCAACATGAAGCTGAAAAACATCTAGTACAGTTACTAGTGTGGGGTCTTGCACTTCTATGGCTGTTGGAGTTGGACCTTGAAGAAAGAGGCTGAGAGGAGGATAACAGCTTTTGAAATGTGGGTATGGTGGAGGATTCTCAGAATCAGTGGGATGGACAGAAAGACAAATGAGTGGGTTAGATCAAGAGTTCAGGAATCAAAAGGGTTGCTAAGTGCTGTTAGAGAGAGAAAGATAGGCAAGTACAGACATTGGAAATACAAACCCAACAGCCTTGTCCTGGCAACAATAGAAGGAGAACTTGAGACTAAAAACAAGAGGAAGAAGAAAAATCGAATGGATAACCTTGAGACGTGGACTGAGGGAGGCTTGAAGAAAGCCAGAGAAGAAGCAAGATGATGCCAACAGCCCAACTAAGGCTGTGGTGAAAACGAATAAACAAATGATGAGATTGATGAGTTTATTGATGCCTCTCTGCCTTGTCTGCCTTTGTGTAAATGGGCACCATGTTGACCTGTTTCTAATTTACCAAGACCTCCCCAGTGTTTGAAATTATTGGAGAGTAAAATCGAGCTGGATGTATAACGGGCATCTGACCTGAATCTTCCCCATTCCCACCTGGAAGTTAGCTTAAAATCAGAGCTCACCTCTGTCAGCACTCAGTATCTAATTGTACTTTTAGAACTAATAACATCCTTGTGTGTGTACTGAAGCATAGAATTGAAGATAGCTGGAATTTAATATTGCATTCTCCTCATTCCTATTGGTTAATCATTTCATGTGCGTGTTCTATTTACATTTGCGACCTATCCCCACCAGCTCCACACTATATATATCCAAGTGATGATAAGGCAATAATGACTTGAAATGTTAACTGTTTCTCTCTCAGCAGGTGTGGCAGCATCTATGGATGTATTTCCAGCATTTTCTACTTTTATATTGTACCCTGTGCTTTAGGTAATGTTATAAACTCCTCGAACTTTAAGTGTCACCCACACCGTGATGAGTTTATTGTCCTGGAATTATTCCAAAGTATCCATTATATATGGTTTATTGGTGATTATTTTTGCATTTTTAAAAATATTTTGCATATTATTCTGTAACCATCTTGCCCATAGGGCTCCACGGTGGATGTGTTTTCATTTCCCCACCAGCTTTCACCCTTCCCTCCTGAGAGCTTTGCTTCTTGCTGGTCTCCCTCTGGTACCTTTTCCCAGGTGGCTATTCTTTGTGAACCTTAACGGAATATCAGCAGACTGCTCACCATGAGGCATCACAGTCGAGCCCAATCCTGTCCTCGCCCAATGTCCATGGAGAGTCGAGCAAAATATTTTTTCTTATTTTTTAAACCCAAGGACATTGAGGCCAATTTTAATGCCCCCAACTGAGAGTTCATTCAGCACAGGCTGGAGATCAATCTGGAATGTGGCTCAGCTACTCACTGGATAAAATCACTGATGGATAGATTGGGCTTCCATGATAGGCTATCATGGAACTCAATCTGTCTAAGTTCTGAACGTATACTCAGACTGCAAAGTTCAATTATTGGGTAATCCATGTGTGTGCGCGAGTTGAGTAGATCATCTTGTTCTTAAACTGTTTAGTTTATTAACATGCTTGTAAAACACATTCTTAAACAGAATGTCTGTCTTGTTTCAGGTACTTAAAGATAAAGGATGGCTTTCTGGAATGAGATAGTGAAACTGCACCAGTTCCTTCCTCAGTTCCAGGCCTTGTATGCACAACGATTCCCCATTGAAGTCAGGCACTATCTTGCCGAATGGATAGAGCAGCAGCCATGGTCAGTCAATGGAATAAGAGCAATTCAGGCTCTCTCTCCTGTTGTGTGTTTTCTAGTCTTTTCTGTGTTTATTCCAAATTTCCAGCATTTGCAGGCTTTTATTGTACATATTTGTAGATCTCCTGTATGGTTGCTCCCAATGAAGCAAAGGGTATACTAAATCACTGCTTTCCAATGCATCAGTCATTAGCTACATCTAACTGCTTGGGAATCCCGATGTGGTTAATTGTTTTTTATTCACTAATCAGAAGTACAATGTTGGGCAGTATAGAATAAGGGTGTTCAGCAGAGCAAGGGTTAATGTGGGACTGGAGAATGGTACTGCCCACAGTGTGATGTAGAGAATTACATGATAGATTGGGTAGAGTTGAGTCTGGAAGGATCTGGCATGGCGACAGCACCAATGCATGGCAGTACCTTGGATTATGTATATAGTTATGGGTTACCAATAAACAGTTATGTTCAACCACACAAACCTTCTGACTTCTGCGAAACATCAAACAACATTTACAACATGGTGGCAGTGAAGGATGGACCTCAGGTCCCAGAGAAGCTGAGCAGGAACCCAGAATCTCAAAGCATGAAGTAAAGAAACTGAAACCTGACCTGAGAGAAATGCGCCTAAATTGAAGACACAAGTACCAATAAAAAAAAAGCTCCATTGCGGATGTGGAGGCTGAAGGACTACACTAGGGCCTGTGGAGGACCATTGCCAGGCCTGATAGAATGCAGAGCTGAGGAACGTAGCTTGATTAAAAAAGGCTGTGCAAAATTCAAAAAAATTTTTTTTTTTAAAAGCCTGAAAAGCAACAAAAGAATCCACTCAGCAAGTGAAAAGCCAGACCGGAGTGAAAGCAGAGTCAACAGACCTAGCCAAATCACAAGAAGGGTGAGCAAAAATACAGTTTAAAAAAGAAGGCTGAACTTGTCTTTTAAAATGGGCAGCCATTGGGATCAGCACATCCAGAGTGTGGCTGAAGGAGAGCTACAGCGAGGGTCCTAGCCGGCACTGTAGTGCGAGGCAGCCAAGCTGAATTGCAAAGGAAACGCTTTTTTAAAAAAGCTGCAGGCAGGGTTTAAAAATTGCCTTTAATTCAGTCCCAGGCTTAAAAATACAGTAGCTGCCCCAAATGACTCTTTTTGAAGAAAAGGCCTGTGATTGCAGTGGGAGCCCACCGAAACTGACAAAGCATGGGAAGAACACAGAGGAAACAAACGGCAGTTGCGGAGCCCTTTTGAAGAGAAAAAAATCAGAGGTACTCACTTTTTTTAAAAGAAAAGGGCCATGTGTAGAAAATTCACAGAATCACAGAATCTTTACAGTGTAGAAGGAGGCCATTCGGCTCATTAAGTCTGCACTGGCTCATTCAAAGAGCATTCTACCTAATCCCACCCCCCTTCCTTATCTCCATAACCTTGCACATTCATTCTTTTCAGATAGCAATCTGTTCCCTTTTGAACACCTCAATCAAACCTGCCTCCACCACCCTCTCAGGAAGTTCATTCCAGACTCCAACCACCCTCTGGGTGAAACAAAATCCTCACCTCTTTACTCCTTTTGCCCATTATTTTGAATCTGTGCCCTCTAGTTCTTGATGTACTCCTTGAGTGGGAACAGTTTCTCACTATTTACTCTATCCATACCCCTCAGGATCTTGAATACCTCAATCAAGTCTCCTCTCGGCTGCCTTTTCTCCAAGAAAAACAGACCCGATCTCTCCAATCTATCCTCATAGCTACGGTTATTTATCACTGAAATCATTCTTGTGAATCTCCTCTGTACTCTCCAATGCCTTCACATCCTTCCTCAAGTATGGTGCCCAGAACTGGACACAGTATCCAGATGAGGCTTAACTAGTGTCTTATACAAGTTTAACATGACCTCCTTACTCTTGTACTCAATGCCCCTATTAATAAAACCTAAGATACCATATGCTTTAACTGCTCTCTCAACATGCCATGCCACCTTCAATTACTTATGTACAAATACACTTGAGGTCCCTCTGTTCCTGCACCTCCTTTAGAGCTTCTCCCTTTATTTTATACTGACTCTTCACATTCTTCCAGCCAAGATGAATCACCTTACAGTTCTCTGCATTGAACTTCATCTGCCATTTGACTGCCCAATCCAGCAAAATGCCTATGTCCTTTTGAAGTTCAAGACTATCCTCATCACAGTTGGCGACGCTTCCAATTTTCGTATCATCCCCAAATTTTGAAATCATGCCCTGCACACCACAGTCCAGGTCATTAATATATATCAAGAAGAGCAAGGGTCCCAACACTGACCCCTGGGGGACTCCACTACAGACTTTCCTCCAATCTGGAAAAACAACCATTTGTCGCTGTTTCCTGTCACTCAGCCAATTTCTCACCCAAGTGCCTACTTTCCCTCTTATTCCATGAGCTAGAATTTTGCTCAAGTCTACTGTGTGGCACTATATCAAATGCCTTTAGAAAATCCATATACACCACATCAACAGCATTGCCCTTATCAACCTCTGTTACCTCCTCAAAAAGTTAAATATGATTTTTCCTTAATGAATCTATACTGGCTTTCCTTAATTATCGGGCACCTGTCTAAATGACTTGATTTTGTCTCGGACTATAGTTTCCATAAGTTTCCCTACCACTGAGGTCAAACTGACTGGCCTGTAGTTGCCGGCTTTATCCTTGCACCCCTTTTTGAACAAGGGTGTAACATTTGCACTTCTCCAGTCCTCAGGCACCACCCCTGTGTCTAAGGAAGACTGGAAGATTGTCCAGTGCCTCTGAAATTTCCACTCTCACCTCCCTCAGTTTCCTTGGATGCATCTCATCCGGTCTTTATACCTTATCTACTTTAAGTAAAGATAGCCTTTCTAATACCTCCCTCCTCCATTGTAAATTCCTTGAGTGCAAGTTAATACATTTTTATACTTTGGTGTGTTTACAGATAAGTTATCCTAAACCAAGGTGTAGATGAATCCTCAACCACATTTGATGAGGTAATGAAAGCCTTTGACAAATATTTTAATCTCCAAGCTGTGGAGAGCGCAGACCTTAAAAGAAGGTCTCGAACACCCACAATAAAGCACTAAGGGTGACAGGAGACCCCAAGCTGATGGAAACAATACTTATGCAAACCACAAGATGGTCGCAGACCGTGTCAGCGTAATGAAGTGCAGGAGCCAAAGAATTTAGTGCAGAAGAAAGAAGAGGCTGAGAAGCAGTCAAAGCTTAAAAGTAGAGCATTTTTAAAACTGCTGACACATTACCCAAACTGCAACAGTGGGTGGCAGAACGGAGCAAGCTTTGAATGAGGGAAAGCTATCTGAAATAACCCAAAGAAAAGCAAAGCCTGCAAAAAGAAAATGAAACAATTGCACAGGAAAATGTTTGTATCCAAGCTGAGTTGGGAGAAGTCGACCAGAAGTACAGCCAAGCACAACAGCGGGCAGCAAAGTTACTCCAAGAAGTTGTTACCCTGAAAGACTCTTTGAAGAATTAGTACCTATGCCCAGGAGAAACATGAGGAGCTAAAAAAAGATGTTGAACACTACTTCAGCAAAAGCAGCTTTGGAGCTATCAGTAGTGACAAAGCAATGCACTGAAGCACAGCCTGAGTTGGCAAGAGGTCAACAAGAAAATTAACAGTTGAAAGAACAGCTGGCTGTTCAAGGTCAAATGCAAAAGGAGTACATAACCCTTCCAACAGTATGAAGAAATGAAGGTAGCTTTGAACAGCAAAATGGAAGAACAGCAAAAGAAACTTGACACTCTGAATTACAAGAAAAATCAAGGTGAAGCAATTGAGCTTCACAAAAGAAAAGGAAAACCTGGTGAAGGACTTTCACATGCTACAAGAATCCCTTGAGTCAAAGTTTGTTGCTGCGGAAAATTTATGAAGAGAAGTAAAATCAATTTAATGCCACTCTGAAGGAATTGAAGAACCAGTTCGTAGAGAAGACTCAACAATGTTCCACATTCCAGGAGGAAGCCAAGAGGTACAAGAAAGAAACTGAAGAGCTGAAGAAGCAGCTGAATGGAAAAGAGGCGTTGAAAGGAAAAGCCATAGAACTTTCCAAGCTGCGAGCGGATAATGAAGCCACGAGTAGCACAATTACCCAACTGAAACAAGTTAAGACTTTACCGAAGACAAACTTGGCCAACAGTGAAATCAGAATCTTAACGGCACAGAAGGAGGCCATTCGGCTTGTGTCTGCACCGGCTCTTCGAATGAGCATTATGACTCTGCCAATCTCCTGCCTTTTTCCCATAACCCTGCACATTGTTTCTATTTAAATAATCATCTAATGCCCTCTTGAGTGCTTCGATTGAACCTGCCTCCACCACACTTCCAGGCAGTGCATTCCAGACCTGAACCACTTGCTGTGTGAAAGGTTTTTTCGCAAATCACTTTAAATCTGTGCCCTCTCATCCTTGATCCTTTTTAATGAGCAGGAACAGCTTATCCCTATCTACTCTGTCCAGCTCCCTCGTGATTTTGAACACCTCTATCAAATGTCCTCTTAGCCTTCTCTCCACCTTCTCTCCAAGAAGAACAGTCCCAGCTTCTTCAATCTATCTTCATAACTGAAGTTTCTCATCCCTGGAACCATTCTTGTAAACCTCTAGTGCATTCCTCCAGTGCTTTCACATCCTTCCTAAAGTGTGGTGCCCAGAACTGTACACAATACTCCAGCTGAGGTCTGTCTAGTGTCCTACACCAGTTCAGCATAGCCTCCCTGCTCTTGCACTCTATGCCCCAACTTAATAAAACCTAGGATACTGTATGCTTTATTAACTGCTCTCTCCACCTGTCTTGCCGCCTTTAATGACTTATGCACGTATACACTCAAGTCCCTCTGCTCCTGCACACCCTTTAGAATTGTACTCATTTTATATTGTGTCTCCACGTTCTTCCAACCAAAATAAATAACCTCATACTTCACTGCATTGAACTTTATCTGCCCATTCCACCAACTTGTCTCGGTCCTTTTGAAGTTCTACACTGTCCTCCTCACAGTTTACAATGCTTCCAAGTTTTGTATCATCCGCAAACTTTGAAATTGTCCCCTGCACACCACGATCTAGATTATTAATATATATCAGGAAAAACAAAGGGGAGGTGATGGCATAGTGATATTGTCACTGGACTAATAATCCAGAGACCCAGAGTAATGCTCTGGGGACCCGGGTCCAAATCCGGTGGAATTTGAATTCCGGCAGGAGAATTCCACCAGATTTGAACCCGGGTCCCCAGAGCATTACCCTGGGTGTCTGGTGGAATTTGAATTCAATAAAAATCTGGAACTAAAAGTCTAATGATGACCATGAAACCATTGCCGATAGTTGTAAAGACCCATCTGGTTCACTAATGTCCTTTAGGGAAGGAAATCTGTCATCCTTACCTTACCTGGTCTGGCCTACATGTGACTCCAATGTGGTTGACTCTTAAATGCCCTCTCAAATGGCCTAGCAAGCCACTCGGTTGTATACGCAAAAATCTTCAGCCAGAAGTGCCAAGTGGGTGATCCATCTCGGCCTCCTCCGGGGGCCCCCAGCATCACAGATGCCAGTCTTCAGCCAATTTGATTCACTCCACGTGATAGCAAGAAATGGCTGAAGGTGCTGGATACTGCAAAGGCTATGGGCCCTGACAATATTCTGACATTAGTACTGAAAACTTGTGCTCTAGAACTTGCCACGCCCCTAGCCAAGCTCCAGCTACAACACTGGCATCTACCCGGCCATGTGGAAAATTGCCCAGGTATATCCTGTACACACACAGCAGGACAAATCCAACCTGGCCAATTACCACCCCATCAGTCTACTCTTGATCATCAGTAAAGTAATGGAAGGGGTCATCAACAGTGCTGTCAAGCAGCACTTGCTTAGCAATAACCTGCTGCCCAGTTTGGGTTCCGCCAGGGCCACTCAGCTCCTGACTTCATTTCAGCCTTGGTTCAAACATGGACAAAAGAGCTGAACTCCTGAGGCAAAAGTGACTACCCTTGACATCATGGCAGCATTTGACCGAGTGTGGCATCAAGGAGCCCGAGCAAAACTGGAGTCAATGGGAATCGGGTGGAAAACTCTCTGCTGGTTGGAGTCATACCTAGTATCGAGGAAGATGGTTGTAGTTGTTGCAGTCATCTCAGCTTCAGGACATCACTGCAGGAGTTCCTCAGGGTAGTGTCCCAGGCCTAACTTCAGCTGCTTCATCAATGACCTTCCTTCCATCATAAGGTCAGAAGTGGGGATGCTCGCTGGATGTTCAGCACCATTCGTGACTCCTCAGACACTGAAGCGGTCCATGTCCAAATGCAGCAAGACCCGGACAATATCCGGGCTTGAGCTGACAAGTGGCAAGTAACATTCATGCCACACAAGTGTCAGGCAATGACCATCTCCAACAATAGAGAATCCCACCATCGCTCCTTGATATTCAATAGCATTACCATCACGGAATCCCCCACTATCAACGTCCTGGGGGTTGCCATTGACCAGAAACTGAACTAGACTAGCCATATAAATACAGTGGCTACAAGAGCATATCAGAAGCTAGGAATCGTGCGACGAGTAACTCGTCTCCAGACTCCCCAAAGCTTGTCCACCATCTACAAGGCACAAATCAAGAGCGTGATGGAATGCTCCCCACTTGCCTGGATGAGTGCAGCTCCCACAACGCTCAAGAAGCTGGACACCATCCAGGTCAAAGCAGCCTGCGTGATTGGCACCACATCTGCAAACATTCACTCCCTCCACCACCGACGCACAGTAGCAACAGTGTGTACCATCTACAAGATGCACTGCAGGAATTCACCAAGTCTCCTTAGACAGTACCTTCCAAACCCACGACCACTACCATCTAGAAGGACAAGGGCAGCGGATAGATGGGAACACCGCCATCTGGACACCACACACCATCCTGACTTGGAAATATATCGCCGTTCCTTCAGTCGCTGGGTCAAAATCCTGGAACTCCCTAACAGCTCTGTAGGTGTACCTATACCACGTGCACTGCAGTGGTTCAAGAAGGCAGCTCACCACAAGGTTAACTCGGGATGGGCAATAAATGCTGGCCCAGCCAGCGAAGCCCGCATCCCATGAATGAATTTTAAAAAATACCGACCCCTAGGGAACTCCAATACAAACCTTCCTCCAGCTCGAAAAATATCCATTAACCATAACTTGCTGTTTCCTATTACTTAGCCAATTTTGTATCCATGTTGCTACTGTCCCTTCTATTTCATGAGCTGTAACTTTTCTCTCAAGTCTGTAGTATGTCACTGTATCAAATGCCTTTTGGAAGTCCATGACACTACATCAACAACATTACTCTCGTCAGCCCCCATCTGTTACCTCTTGAAAAAACTCCAAGTTAGTTAAGCAGTTTTCCCTTAAGAAATCCATGCTGGCTCTTCCTCATCAACTCTCATTTTTTCCATGTGATTATTAATTCTATCCTGAATAATTGTTTCTAGAAGCTTCCCCACCACCAAAGTTAAACTGACTAGTCTGTAATTGCTGGGCTTATCCTTACAACCTTTTTTTGAACAATGGCGTAATGTTTGCAATTCTCCAGTCCTCTGGCACCTCCCCTGGGTCTGGGGAAGACTCAGAGATTATGGCAATTGCAATTTCCACTCTTACTTCCTTCAATATCCTTGGATGCATCTCATCCAGTCCCGGTTCCTTGTCAGCCTTAAGTACCGACAGTGTATCCAACATTTCCTCCTTATCAATTTTGAACCCTTCTAGTGACGGCGTTTCCTCCTCTGTCACCATGGCCTGGGTAGCATCTGCTTCCTTGGTAAAGACTTCATTTAACACCTCAGCCATGCCCCCTGCTTCCATGTGTAAATCCCCTTTTTGGTCCCCAATCGGCCCTACTCCTCTTACCACCCTTTTATTATTTATGTGCTTACATAAAACTTTGGGATTCCCCTTTTATGTTGGCTGCCTGCCAGTCTTTTCTCATAGTCCCTCTTCGCTTCTGTTATTTGATTCTTCACCTCTCCTCTGAACCTTCTGTATTCCACTTGGTTCTCAATTGTATTTTCCTCCTGACACTTGTCATAAGCACACATTTTCCTCTTTTCTATCTCCTTTTACATACAGGGAGCTCTGGATTTGTTTGCCCTACCTTTTCCTTTTGAGGGAATATACCTTGACTGTGCCCGAACCATTTCTTCTTTTTAAGTAGTCCATTGTTCAGCTACAGCTTTTCCCACCAACTTTTGGTTCCATTCTATCTGGCCCAGCTCCATTCTTAACCCATCGAAGTTGGCTCTCCCCCAGTTAATTATTCTCACTTTGGATTGCCCATTGTCCTTTTCTACTGTCATCCTAAACCTTGTGTTACAATGATCACTATCTCCTAAATATTCCCCCACTGACACTTGATCTACTTGGCCCATCTCATTTCCAAGAACCAGGTCCAACAGTACATCCTTTCTTGTTGGACTGGACACATGCTGCTGTAGAAAATTCTCCTGAAAACACACTCCAGGAACTCCTTGTTCCTCTCTGCCCTTTATCACTATCACTATCCCAGTCTATATTTGGGTAATTAAAGTCCCTCATAACTACTCTGTTTGCACCTCTCTGTAATTTCCCTGCAGATTTGTCCCTCTACATCCTTCCCATTAGTTGGTGGCCTAAAGAGGAATTTACACCGTGCAATTTAATTGCACCCTTTTGTTCCTGAGCTCTAGCCAAACTGATTCTGTTCTTGAACCCTCTGGGACATCCTCTTTCTCCAGCACTGCAATGCTCTCTTTAACCAATACAACAACCCCTCCTTCCTTTCCTGTCTTTCCTGAACACCTTGTACCCAGGAATATTTAACACCCAGTCCTACGCTTCCTTGAGCTAAGTCTCTGTTATCACCACAGCATCGTAATTCTGCATGGAAATCTGTGCCTGTAATTCACCAATCTTATTTACTATGTCCTGTGCATTCACATACATGCAGTATATCCCTGATTTAGACTTAATTGCTTTCTCCCTAGGCTCCGCCTATTAACTTACTATTCTTTATCCTAGTGCTACCTGTCTCTCCCAGTATTTCGTGCACCCTGGTATTCCTCTCTAATACTCTCTCCTGGTTCCCGCACCCCTGCCGAGTTAGTTTAAAACCCCCCAACAAAGCTACTTCAATAGGTCTATCTTACAAATAACTTCACATGGCTCAAATAGATGTATTATTATAGTCCCTACTGCTTATAGTGGGAGTTAACACCAACACACCCAGTTTGTGTTGGATGGTGTATCTTTTAGAAACTCCGAAAGAAAATAGCAACAGGAAATGTCTGTGGTCAGGATTGAAATGACAGTTAAATAAGGCTGCGCCTGTAATGATAAAGACCATCTTTGCTAACAGAGGACTGACAACAGTAAACATACTCGCAGCCAGGCACCATTCCAAGGCCGTTATAGTCTGTGCTGTCATGTTTAAGCTGTGCTCACTGTTCACCAATGAGGAGAAAGAAATTCATGAAATTTGTATTTTCACATGAGCTGACACTCTCTAGAATGAATGCACACTGCCCTGTGTTTCACTTGTGTTCCTCTGGAACTGACCACTGTTTTTCTCCATCCAGTCACTTTTTTGCTGGTCGACTTGTGCAACTGACTAGCTCTGGAAGGACATCTGTTTGTGTCTGTGTGTCTTTTAACACTGTAAGGAACATATCTTTTTATTTTCTGTTGGACTGTTGTAAAATTACAATGGCTGCAGTTGAAACTGGAACAGGATGAGAGAGATATACAATGTTGCAGCCCTGGAACAGAATGTGCCATGAAAGACAGGATGGTGCCAGAATGGAGTCCTGGGCCAAGGGAGCTGCCTGACAACAGCATTTTAATTGACTCCTGACCAAGTGACCAGGGTTTTGTGTGAGAGCAGTGAGCAGAATAGCTCCTAGCCTGAAAGGAACAAGACCTAAAACCCCTATGTGTGGAAGATTCCAGTAATTCCACAATAATAGCTAGTTTTTTTTTTCTCTCCTAATATCTCTATAATCTGCTCTCTCTGAAAACTTCTGTCAAGAGGCAAAGGGGAAAATCACTGTTAGAGACATTGAAATGCAAGTGCTCAACCAGTGAACTAAATACTGAAAGTGCTGGAAGACCACCTCGTGTCATCAACAAAACCTGAAAGGAATTTGGAAGACATCAATCAAAATCAACCCATCGAATCCTGTACTCCGGAATTGGTGCTATTGAACTGTTTTATCCCACCCTTAAAATCCATGTTTTATGTGTCTTGTGCGTGTGTGTATAGGGATTTAAGAAGGGGGTAGAGTTTAAGTTTTTGTGTTCCAAGTTAGTTCATATTTCTTTCTTTTGCCACTAGTTAAAGACAATTTGTTCAATAAACAGTTATTTACTTATTAAGTTTACATACCTGGTGCACGTATTCTGCTAACCTAAATTAAACAGTTGGGTAGAATTGGGACAATCTGGTGGTTTGGTCAAACTTTCACGTTTGTCGTGGCTCGGGGAACAGTGGGGCTTGATATTACAGCGCACTATTCCCTGTGAGTCATGACAACACGAGACATTAGTACATGAAGTTTAACAGCAACATTGTGCTGCATTAATGCGGTGATCAATTGTATCAGCTTTTCTTTTGTTTTCCAAATAATAAATCTTTCAATTTGTGTCTTTTTTTTAAGGAGCTCCATTCACATAAACCCTTCCAATGAAAACCTTGCCCGAAATCTCTTGGACGCAATGGTATCTGAATTACAGAAAGTATCAAGTTGTATGTCCTATCCAGTGAAATGCAAGCTCAATGAGTATGCTGTTGTTCTCAAGGTATGGTTTAGAAAACAAGAGGGTGCTTAACGTTTCAACATGATTTGGATAATGGTTAATGCCAATAGCATATCTGTCTGCTTGCCAATTATTCACTAAGCCATGTAAAGAAGTTATTTTCTTGGGCTTCCCCAAGCATTACACCATTCTCATCCAAGAGGATGGGCAGTCAATCTGTCTATGGAAAAATTCATTTTGAAAGTGTTATCATTTATCTACAGTACCTTTTGTGCCTGAAGGTGGCCTGTGATAGGCATCTGCAATAATAAATTACTGTTACGCTAACAGCTCCAACAGCAACACTGCTTAAGTAATTTTGAATTGTTAGGTAGCTTGCTGCTTCTCTGAGAAGCTATGGCCTCAGTGTGCATACTATTAAGGGTGACCTGATTCAATTTTTAAAAAAATATATTCTTCCCATAGCTTCCAAGCCAACAGTACAAACTCCCCACAAATTAAGATCAGTATTAGCTTGGCAAAATTTCTACTCCTACCCGACCCCTACACAACTGCCACTTGACATTTGATTTTGTTTCTCTTCTCCCTCCCCTCTTCTATCTCCTTCTCCCACCCTCTTTCCTCATGCCTCACCTGTGTCCAGTTATCTCTGGTTCTGATGAAAATTCACAACCTGAAACACTAGCTCTGTTTTTCGTTCCACAGATGCTTCCAAACCTGTGTATTTCTGGCTTTGTTCCAGTTATCTCTATCCTCTAACGCTACTTTTCCTGAATACTTTGCTTATTCTTGACCCGCCATGTGTAATGCCAGGGAAGATCAGCTGGTATCTGGAAAATGTTTTATTTTTGTATCAAAGGTACTGTGCTAGCAGTGTGGAGTGCATTGCGCATATACAGCTGCAGCTGCCTAATTCTGAAACCGGGAATGTTGATGTGTTTTATTTTCTTGAAGATGCTCATCAACTACTTTGTATTGTTGTATTTTCTATGACAAACTGTGCCAGCTTGCTAGAAATGTCACTACAATAATACTTAATATTTTACTGTGTTACAGAAAACGTTTGATCAACAGCCATTAGAATTAGTGAATATTATGAACTGCCTCTTGATGCAGGAAAATCGATTGTTCCAGGAGCTTCAGCAAACTTGCGTAAGTTTTCAACGCTTTCTGAAGTTCTGTCCTCTGTAGCGAAACAGTAACAGCCACATAATGTTCTCAGTGACGAAGACCTCATGATAAGAGTGGGAATTGTCCACACATTCAGACGAGTACCCCCCCATGCCAGTGGTGTAAATCGTGAGTTCGAAAGTTTATTGTCAAGTATTCTATTCAAATGTAGCATAGAAATATTTTTCTACTTTTCTTGCTTTTACTGAAAGTGCAAATTCATGCTGGAGAATGACTTCTTAATACCTGGCCATTGGATAACACATTTATTTGGCTTTGAGGAACCTTTTCAGCTGAGCCTGATGCAGTCCTTCCCACATGTCCACACATGTTACTGAATAGCGGGGGTCACCTAATTAACAAAGTGAAGGCTGAATTTGTTTGTTTCCATTGAAGCCAGAGAGGAACTGGGCCTTTTGTTTTACTGTGGACTCAAGTACACACATCAAGTGCTTTATATGAAGCAGCGTGCACTTAACTCTGGAAAAATGTTTGTCATTTTGAACATCATATTAGTAAACAATAAGATTAGAGATTGTCAGTAGGTTGAGTTCCAGCAACACACTCTTCTAGTAACTTGTCATGGAATCAAGTAAAATGTTTTGGATCTGTAACTTCTTTTATGCCTTTGTAAATTATTGCAAAATTATCAATCACTATAATCAAAAATCTTTCATACAATATATGTCATATTTGGATTTTTTTTAACAAGATATATCATTTGTGTCTCATTTCTGATTTTGTGTTCAAGTTGGCCAAGCTGATTTAATAATATCCCGGCAGGTAGTGAAAGGTAACACCACTGATCAGGAACTAGGATTATGCACAGTACCATCCAATTAAATCATTCCTTTTTTTTCCCCAAAGCTAAAAAATCTGGAGCCAGCAAATACCACAAAACAAACAAACCAAATTTTTCAAACAATTTTTCCAAATTATTTGTGCTGACCATTTCCTTCCTTACTCTGATCACTATATACAGCTACCAAGTGATATTTATAACATTAAAAAATTACACCATTTGAAAAAAGCAATCATTGAACTTAAAGTTGGTCATTTAATGATTGAAATGCCTGTAAGAAGGTTCCCCCCACCACCCCCTCCCCGAACATGAATATATCTCCCTCCTGTTCCAGAATCTGGAAATTTGAATTGGGACTTAGGAGGCGAGGAGCTACAATTCCTGTTAACAAAGTCTGTTCTTGCGAGAGAGGCATCATGGAAATTGTTCTAACCCCACTCCTGTGGAACTGCAATACTCAAGTGTAGCACAATAATTAGGCTACAAAATTTAAAAATAGCAAATGAGGGGCTGAAATAAACCAAACTTACAAAATCTCTACATTTTATGCAAAACATTTGAGCCATTTTTTGATTAATTATGGGTTGAATACTTCCTCGGGAGTGCAGCAGAGCCCCCGTTTGTGAAGAAACATGGCTGCATTTTCGAAGCAGTTATGATAGAGTGGGAGTGGTGTATTAGATAACAACATTATGCTGTAAGTCCCCCTACAGATGCAGTTACAGAAGGAAGGAATGATGTGTTTTTAGGTCAGCTGGGTATATTTGATACTGACCATCACATTTGAGTATCCAAGCCCAGCTACTGGGAAATCCACACAGGCAGATTTTCTGCTTGCTAAATATGAAGTGCTTACTCTCTCCCTGTAGGAACACATTCACTTAACCAAGTCCAGTGTGTTTAGAATAAGCGTGCACAGAGGCACTGCTGATTTTTAATCACTTAGTACTGGTAAATTTCTTCCTGCCAGTCCATCCAAAATTGCCTTGCCTGTCAGAACATTGCTTCAAATGAACCTGCAAGTTAGAGTGGGAGAACCCCAGCCCCCAGAAACATGACTGCCCCTCCTTAATGCACTAAGCTCTAACCAGTGTGCTAGAGGACTGCATACCTGCCTGGCTCAACTATCAGATTATTGAGATGGTGCAATGAGTCTTTATTTTCATAGCTTGAAGGTGCAAGGTTGAGCTTGTAAGACTGTGCATTAGGAGTTTAGCAGAATGAGGGGAAAGTTAAAGGAGCACTGAGCATAACAGAGAATAAAGAGAGACAAGAAAGGTTGTAATAGGGGAAACACAGATGGGGGTTTAAAGCTTACAAGTGAGATTGTTTGTCAAATGGAGAGTTTTTTGGTATCGCTGAAGGAGTATGCGAAAATGTTAAGGCCCCCTTATGTGTAAGAGCAGGATTCAAATCTTGGGTGCTATAGAAGGTGAAGTTGTTGGTCACAAAAGGAAAAATAAACAGATTCTTAGGCAGTTTTAGCACTGCAAATGTGTGAAGATCCCCAGTTGTCATTAACAAGGGCATACTAATATAAAAACAAAAAACTACTGCGGATGCTGGAAATCCAAAACAAAAACAGAATTACCTGGAAAAACTCAGCAGGTCTGGCAGCATCGGTGGAGAAGAAAAGAGTCGACGTTTCGAGTCCACATGACCCTTCAACAGAACAGTTCTGCTGAAGGGTCATGTGGACTCGAAACGTCGTCTCTTTTCTTCTCCACCGATGCTGCCAGACCTGCTGAGTTTTTCAAGGGCATACTAATCTTGGTTCCACAATGGACTGTTGACTTTTAGATATATGTTACAAGTCAGACGGGTGAATGTTTGAACAAATAGGGTGTGACTGTTCATTTAAAAGGTTATTTCCAGAGCACAAACCAAGCTACTTCTGAGACCTGCTGGTATGGGAAAGTCAACCCAGTTATTCAAATAAGAGAATTTGTAAAATAGAAGAATATGTAACAGTTCTTGTACACTCATAGAAGGAAGTAAGAAACGAAAGGTGCATAATCATCCAGTAAATGGTTTATTTTTGACTTTCCTAAATATTAAACCAGTTTTAGATCTTAGTCTTAGACATTTTGTTTTGTTTTGTAGGCCAGTGTTGCACCAACTGTCACCTTACCAGCCCAACCTGTTCCGACCACCAACAGTGAAAGGATAAAGCAGGAAGATGCAAATGTATTACAGCAGCTCACTCTGCTGAATGGCTTAATCAAGACCATTCAGGTATACCGCAGTGCTACTCAGCAAACGAGTGAGACTCCTGACCAGGAGCAGCAACAATTGCCACCATGCTACCAGTGTGAGTATGAAGCAGGTTTTACAAAGTTCAAAATGCCAACTAATCTAATCTGAAATCTATTTGAAGACTGGGTGAATTTACTATTTTGCTGACTTTTGCTAAATTAGCAAGTCAAACCCAATTTGGCAACATCAAACAGACTGATTCTTTACATCTCCTATTAGAATATTTCACATCTGGAAAATTTCCTAAAAATCTTTACACTCGTATAAATTCATCAGAATTTTTTCAGATAATCAGTTTACTAAGATGTTGTACTTCCATCAGAACTTCAATTATAAATGGATAATGCTAGAAACACACAGCAGATCCGTTGACACCCGGAAAGAGAGGACAGGTTATTGTGATTAAAAACAAAAAACTGCGGATGCTGGAAATACAAAACAAAAACAGAATTACCTGGAAAAACTCAGCAGGTCTTATTGTTCCTGGCGGAGCATTCTGGTCAGACAATATCATTGAAGATGAGGAAAGACTTTCAGTGTAATGTAATTAATTCATCCATAAAGGTCCTACAGTTCTCCATTGCAGCATCTGTGTTTCTAAAGTGATTCCATAATTTTTGTCTCCCTTACTGTCGTCTTCAGTAGCCCAATCTGTGTGTTCATCACTGTGTGAAGAACTTGTATTTTACCGTTTTAGCTATGTAGTTCAACCTCTTCTGGTTTTATTTGCTCTGCATTGATTGGACATGCCGAGTGTTGGATCCAATAAGGTGCTCATGTCTCTTTCAATGTCATTCTAAGCTATTTTATGGAGCATGTGCGTCACCTATGCTGTGTTGTGTGTGCGCTCTGTCCATGGCGTGTGCTCTACCCCACCCCACCATGTATGTTATGGATAATGTAGTGCCACTGAGTGAGTGGCATGGAGCTAGGCTGGACTTAATTTTTCCACACTCTCGTCAGTCCCTGATGGGAGTGATGTTAAGGGGGCAGCTGCCGAACTGAGGTGGTGCGGTTTCCTAGCAGGGCCAGAAGAATCTGAGGACTGAGTTTTCCTGAGTGGTTGCTGTTGGCTAGCTACAGAAGGGCAGAGTGCTCTCTATCTACAGAGAAGTCAAGTTAGGTGAATGAACAAAAGTGAAGTCGTCTTAGGTCTGAGGCTTATTGTATTGTTTTTATTTTAGCTCAGCACCTGCAGCAAGCAAATAGCCCACTACCAGAATTCACCAAGAGGGAGGAGCACATAAAACAACAAAAGAGCAATTGGGACGATCACAGAAGGGTGAGCTTACTTCTGTTAGTAAAATGCAGTTGGCCAAGCTAAGGAAATGTTTATGGAATAACTCCTTGCAAGTGTGAACAGATCTGAGGTTTCTTCTGGAAGTTGCCATCATTGTCAAGGTAGTTGAACCCTTTCATGTTTGCTTTTTACTCCTGCTTCCCACCAAACCATGGCGATTTCCTTTTGGTCAGCTGAGTACCTGAACATGCATGGAAACCCATCAATATGTTTTCAGAGTCTCCAACCCAAGCTGCTGAAATCCTTAGAGTTTCCATTTGCCTGATATGCACAATTGCTCTCATAGGAACGCAGACTACTTACACCAGTCCAGAGGGTTTAAATGTTGGATGACAAGCCAAGGCTTAAGGATTCTGGCATTTAACCAGTTAACTCCAGGAAGTTTACCAGCATGGAACACTGGCAAGTCGCCTGTTTTTCTAGCTAAACCCATCTGTTGGGCTATTGGCTTACAGGTTTATCTGGAGCCATAATTGGAAGAAGCACACCTCTCAAGTCACAGGGCTGCTCCTTCAGATACCATTAATTAGTGACCCCTGTTGGGGTATTGTGGGCCTGCTCAAGTGTCACAATACTTTACCAAGTTTGTCTGTTTGACTCTGTTCCAATTTTCCATCACCTGATGTGTTATTTTGGAGCTAACTTGATCCCAGATCTCTATCTTCTCTTCCCTGTTTCCTGCCCCACCCTCTTCCCCGACTCTTTGCACCCTATATTATGTTACACACCTTCATGTTCGAGACGTCCTAGCCGAATGCTGAATGCTAGGCTTATTCGTCACCAACTGCTTAACCATCTTATGTTCAGAGATATCCTCCTAAACTGTCATATGCCAGTCATAGAATTTGCAAAATGTGTCCTTAAGAGACCATCTAGAATTGTCACATTTCAGACACATGTGTTTATGCATGTGTAGTAATCTTTTGTGCTTTTAGGAAAATGCTCCTGTGAAGTCAACAGCATTACAATGGGAATGAAGTGGCAATAACTAACTTTGCTACTTCCACATCTGCAGTGTTATACTTGCTTGAGTCTCTTATTTTGACAAACTCAGCAGTCTATGTGTAGCCAAACTTGTGGTAGTACCTCGATTGACCAAGGCCTTTATCAAATTCATCTGATGTTGGCTTCAGTTGTCGGATTGAAGCTGATGTAGCATGAATGTGCAATGCCTTGTATTCAAGGTTATTTGGCAAAAATGTGACACTAACTAGATGGTATTAAGGTCCGAAGGGGTTTTGGGCTTGCTTACAAATGATTATAATTGTCTTCCATTGAAGAAAGATTGTTCAGAAACTGAATTTCAAAGGGGGGAACAGTCTGAAACCTCATCCCTGCTCAATGCGTGAACTTTGGCTCATTTGGTAGTACACTTCTGAGTCTGGGTTCAAGACCCATTCGAGGACTTCAATTTAAAATCTTGGCTGACATCCCAGTATAGTACTGAGGGAGCATTGCTATTGTTCTTTGGGTGAGACTTTCTACTCAGGTGAGTGTACTATTTGAAAAAAGTAGCAGGGAGTTCTCCTGGTAACCTGGGTCAACATTCCTCCTGCAAGCAGCATCAACAAAAAAGAAATTAACTGGTCATTCATCTTATTGCTGCTCGAGGAATCTTCCTGCGCGCAAAATGGCTGCTGCATTTGCCTACATAATAGTCACCGCACTTCAAAGCAAAACATTGTATGTGAAGAACCTTGAGACGTTTCTGAGAGACATAAGGCGCAATACAATTGCACATATTTTCTTTTACTGTGTGCCAGCTTCTATTTCTGCTGTTGTTAAACAGTCAAAGGCACTTCTGAGCCTGAGCTAGTGAAAAGTTCTTTGCCCTGTGTCACTAGGCTAATTGCTTCAGGCTGACCTAGTACACTTCCGTTTTTAGAGTAGCATTGGCAGCTGGTGCTTTGTTTTGACTTGGACTAATGCATGGCATCAGAGGACAGTTGGAAGTGATCTCTCCTTTTTATGTTCCTGCCAATAAATTGAGAAGCTTTAATGAAGAGGTTTACACCTTCAGTTTAGGAAGAAAAGTTGCTTGTTGAATGGAAGAAATGATTTTGAGTGCTACTTGCTGAATTTGTGACTGCACGGCAAGCATATTGCCGGGGAAGTTTACGCTTGCAGCAATTCTGTCAGATGACTGCAGGGAAAAGTTTCAAGTGCAAGGTATGGTGGTGGGTGCCTTTTCCTCCATACCAGTTACCATTCGGCATACTGCACTGCATTTTACAAGAATACCTGATGGCTAGTTCACTGTGGCTGTAAATTCGTGCCAAGCGCAAATGAAAGACTGCAGCATTAATGCATTATAAATTTTCATATATACAAAGGAAGTTTTGCATTTGGGAAACTGGCTATAATCATCTAGCTGCTGCTGATTTGGTTTTGGATAGCTTGATTTAACATATGGAATGTCTTTGGATTAGCCCACTCCTTAGCTGCATTGTGAGTGCATAAAGACAGTAGCAGCGTACAGGTAGCTGCACACCTACCTGCTCAGTCTTTTTTATTTTGATCAGATACTTACATTTTTAAAAAGCACAATCCTTCATTGTGTAGCAATTGCTCATGGAAGATATTCTTTTATCTCTTCTGTCCACCCTCCAAACAGGGAAAATCTCCTTTGTAACACACTGTCCAAGAATGAACTCATATTTTAATCCTTTGCACTGTCCCCACCCCCCAGCATTTTCATTTTTTAAATGTTTTTATTTTTATTTTCTCCACATCTTAAAGTACTGACACTTTACTGGGAAACAGCACCACTGACAACCTCTGCCCTCCAGTTCCTCACCCAAGCGCCCATTCTTTGGGTTTCAGCCTAGATAAGCTACTTGACTATGTTTCATTATAGCTGAGTCTAATTATGGCCTAACACCTGCACTTTCCAACATGGGTCACCACATTGTTAGCAGATCCAGAACGCTGGCTGATTTTCTTTTCCCTTTTTTTCCTAGTCTTGGGGCACTAACATCAATTCTTATGTTATACAAGGAAGAGACAACTGTTTTGCCCTCTGAGGTGAGGGATCGTAGTGCTTAGCAGTGTAACATATTTAAATATTTCACATCCAGTATCAGCATGAAACGCACTCTGATTATATCCAGGGCAAAGTTTCCTTTTAATCTTCCCTAACAATGTGGATCAGCCCCAGGTTTTACTGTATCAGTGTGAATTTTTTTTTCCCCACCTAATTTAAAAAGACATTTGCCCAGAGTGCCCTCAATTACAGACATACTTTTCTCCCGCTCTCATTAGCATTTCCAGCATGAAGGAAACAACTCTATAGTTTTGCCTAATTAGACCCAGGTTTTTGTGGATTTTGCAAGTTGCCATTGGATTAGGCACTTTCCATTCTGAATGTATTGAATGGTTCCAAACATTTCCTCCTTTGTGTTATACTTTTGCATCGTGGCAACTGTGCAAATGGACTGAATTGGCAAAAATTTATTTAGATTCTTTATATTACTTCAGTTAACAAGTGTAAGTTGAGAAACAATTTTAAACTGACACATTATGGTGTCTTTGAAAAAATGAAAATAATATGCACAGGGGGAATTGGCTTAGTGTCGGTAATAGCGGTTTAAAGAATGCAAATCGTCTGATATACATCTACTTTCAACTGGATTAAGTTCATTTGATTATACAACACTTGAATTTATTTAAAGTGAGGATCCTTTTGATGTGATGTGATATTTTTAAAAATTGGACATCTGGGTTAGTTATATGGTCGAAGCTTCATTGAAGACTTTCAGTTGTCACAGTAGTATAAACATGTTCTATATCTGCCTTGGCATTAGGCAAACATCCAAAAACTTTTGCTGATTAAGCTGAACCTGCCATGAACATTTTTTTAAAAATTACTCAAGTATCCAGTGTCACAGTGATACAGTAATAATGTACTGAATTGGCAATTGCAGCCAAAACCTTGCACTTATATGGCGCCTTATATAGTGAAACGTCCCAAGGCACTTCACAAAATGGGAGGGGGGTGGTGGTTACGACAACAGACACCGAGCTGCATTCAGGAGAAGGTACTGAAGGCACAGAGAGGTTTTGAGGCTTTTGTAGATGGAGAAATGTAGTAAGGTGGGGCAGTTCAGGAAAACAATAACAGGCTGTAGGACTGTAATAGCTGAAGATTCTGCCATGAATGGTGGAATTGGGGGGGAACACAGTAGGCTAGAATTAGAAGAACATAGAGTGTGAACTGGAACATGCTGGAGGAGGTTGTATAGGTAGGAAGGGCCAAAGCTGTGGAGGGATCTTTAAAAAAGGATGAGGATTCTGATATCAATTTCTTGTGTGTAAGGATATCATTGAGGCAAGGGTGATGGATGAATCAGACCTTAGCCCAAGGTAAGATGCAGTGTCAGATGTTTGGATGAGTTAGTGTCTGTCTATTGGGATAAAGAACCTTGGATACTGGTAAGGAGGGGCTCGAGAAATTGAGCTTGGAGGCGATAGCCTGAATGAATATTTCAGTTATAGTGGGGTGGAAGTGTGGATGGAGATAAGGCATATTAGAGCTGGAGAATACTGGTTTTAGTGAAGAATTAGATAATGAATTTTCAGTTTAGCTGTGCATCAGATGGGACACAGATTGCAAAATAATAGGTAAGTGGTTGGAAAAGGGGGAAATTGTGTAGATCATAATGACTTTTGTCATGCCAATATTAAGCTGGAAAAAGTTAATGATTGGGGAGCAGGAAAGAAGGGAAAAGATGGTACACGCTATTAAAGAAACACTAAATTAAAATGATTGCAGACCACTAATTAGTGCTTACGTTTGAGTTAGTGGTGCTGTATTCCAGAACATAGAAACTCTTACTATGATGCTGAAGTTCTTTCAAAGAAATTGTACAGAAACTTTACAAAAAAGTTAATGAACTAAATTGTCACAGGTGGCTGAGACAGTGAACTAAATTGGGCACAAATCTTTTATTAATTTAGGCTTGTTGTATAAAGGAAACTACACAAATTGAATGGGGATGGGGGGAGGGAGGAAGCCTCAAACTAATTTGTAGCACCACTGAATGCATGCCTCCCAATTACCATATACCTCATGATTTATTCTGTTTTATTATTTTGGCTTTGCTTTGCAATTCACCAAGAATTTTACGCGGTCTATTGTGTAAATCTCACACACAAAAACCCCTCTACCCAGCCATATGTCGTCAAAGCTAGACATGTTGAACGGTGGCTCCCTCTTACCTTTACATTTTGCCTGGCACTAAACATTAAATAGAGGCCAGTGTGATCTGCAGCAATGCATGATGTCTGTGCACAAAGAGATAAACTGGTCTCTGTCTCCAACAGGCCTACGGGGAGAACAAGCACAAAATACATTGGGCGGACAGAAGTTTGAGTGTTGCTCCCTGGGACCCCCTTAATAGGGTAAACGTGCCTTAAGGCTAACAATGAATCTTTTGGGTTTTTTGAATGGCTTTTTAACAGAAGAGAAATTACAGCATCTTGGAAGCGGTGAGATCTCTGGAACAGGTCCAGGGCCTTGTGCTGAATATGATTCAGGACTGGAAACGACGACTACAGCTGTCAGGAAATGGTGCCTACTTTGAGGACAACCTGGGGTCACTTCAGGAATGGTGAGGAACCAGATTCAGTCCATTTGGTGCGCAGTATTTTACAAATAAATTGGCACGTAGGCGCAAAATGTCAAATTAAGATGCACTGAATTACAGTTGGCCATTGGAAATACCCACTTGTTCATAATTAATGGTAGAAATTTTGGCTGAATGATGGAATGTTAGTCTCTTTCATGATGTCGGTGTTGCAGGATTACAAATAGCTTGAGAAATTTGAAGCATATATTGCCAAATTACTTTCTGTTGAATGATGGGCCTGTAGTTGATCATTTTGTATCTTATTGAAAATAAGCTATCTATAGATGTTATTTCAAATTTGCGTTTTGACTGCAGGGGAAACACAAGGTGCCACCCACCAAGAAACGATCTCAGCCCTGCTCATATATACAGTGGAGTATTTATGTATTGAGTACCTTTTTGTGTGGTCCTGGTCACTAGCATTAAATTTCATTGAGTATTACTTCAATAAATTAAAGTAAATGTGGCCCAGTCCCATTCTTCTGAATTCTTTAGCACCGGTTGCCAATTTCTTTCAGGCTCCCCACCTGTGCTTCAGGTACAGTATAGGACCTGTATTTCTAAACTTGGTCCAACATCATTGTGGTAACCTCCTATTCTGACTCCAACAGTGCTTTGCTGATCTTGTCCCTTTGACTTGTGGTCGTCATAGAATTTGCAAGTTTCCTGCTCTCCCCTTTGCCCATGGAAATTCTAACCAGCTTGAGATCAGGAGTTAGAGCAATCGGTACAATTGCTGTACTATAGGGTGACACTGGGGTAGCAAGACTGAAAACAGACATTGTGGCACAACGCAGACTGTTCCAACTCCTGGTGTCTCATTGACTGTTGCACATGCTAACTAAGAGTCAAAGAGGGGAGAGTGAGAAATCAGCACTAAAGTCACAACATTGATACCTGGCCAGGTATAGGACTACAATTACTGTATTTCTATCAAATGTAGGCAACCTGAGAGTGAGATACCGGTGCAAGAGTTGAAATGAGTAGGACTGAACCAGCAGCAGAAATCTCCACATATTGTTATGACTGGGATGGGAGGAGTGCGCAGTTTCTCTCACCCCACTACTCCACAGGTCGCACCATTACTGTAAATGTTGAATTCACTTAACCAAAATGGCCAATTATTTACCCTCGCTACTATTAGACCCAGAATAAAAGAGGCTTTAACCAGGCTTATTTCAATAAACTTAGAATGATTGATTTATTATAATACAAATTTTTTGTTTAAATAAGTTGCAAGAACTGGTTAGCACAATTTGTAATCTGAAAGTGTAACTATCTATCATGCACACACAGTAGGGTCTCTGCAGAGATGGGTGTTTGAAGAAAAAAAAAAGTTTGCAGGGTTTTGATGCTGTCGATCTGGTGCTCCCTCATGTGAGGACGGGTTGCGAGTCCCAGAGATGTCTGGAGGTTCTCATTAACGGAGCTTCAGCACAGCGAAAAATAGAGCCGGATCGATCCTCCTCATCTCGGCCTCTCTGGTTTCCAAATACAGACGTGTTCCCCTGAGATGAAGATTCCTAGCTGGATACTGATGACCACACTGGATTTCAAGCAAGGCAAAGAGAGTGCGAGCTGGGCAACTTTTCCCCTTCTCAGTTCATTCCCAACTGAGTTTAAAACAATAAGCTCAAAGCATAAAGCTTGTCTTTATCAGGTGATTTCCAGTAAATCACTAAGGCCTTTGCCTTTAAAACAGTTTTTTTCTATCGATTAAAGTGATTGCAATTCAAATAAACAAATAGCTCTCCTCCACAATTGCCATGCTGGCCAGTTAGCTGATGTCATGTGATTTCTTGGAAAAGGTATGCTTGCTCCAGTCCAAGATGAACTTATCTCTTTTTTTAAAAACCCAGGGCCGCTCCCAAGTGTCCAAGTAATGCAATATCCCTCCAAATTTTAAAATAAAATAACATTCTTGTAGATATGGTTCTAATAGTATCAAAGTCTTTATTTGCTGGGTCTCTCGTACTTTGATGTATTGGGAGTTCATTTCAGTGCTGTCTATCGGCATACAACCTTTATTATTGTGTTTGTGAATTTGCAAGCACTTAAGTTTGTCGACGTGGTGTATATATAAAGGCTAATACAGGAGCTGGTGGCACAGAATTATTTCAGTAGTCAGATGCTTTAGTATTCAAATGCCTGTGTCTGCCACTGGAATTCCTTGCTGAGCTGTAGAAAGAGAGAGTGCTCCTCTCTCTAAGCGGGCAGCATTTCAATTTACTTCACCGTTCCTACAATTAACTGCAACAGATCACGAACCAAAACAAATAGTTCTGGACTTATATAATTTTCCATTTATGGAGGATCAGTGTTTCCAACCATTTGGTCATTGTTTTTGAAAAGATTATCAATTGATGTGCCACTTTTATGTAGTGGAGCAGAATCTGAATGAAAATGTATGAGCTTCATACAGATATATTTTAAATAGACTTCTAAGCTTGCCTTGACATTCACATAAATCTAATCAAAAAACAAACCTGAGTATACCTTGATAAGTTTCCAGTTTTTGAAAACAAAGAGCAGATTATTTTTAAGAATCAATGTATTGGTTTCAGCCATGGTGGCTCTTTCTTGACACATGATAGGGTTGCAAACAGCTGTTTATTACAAAGCCTACCCCTGAATCCTCTCTGTCATGAATAAAAGACTCTTTTGTAAAGTGCAATTTTAGTGATTCAAAAACGTACCTAATTTGGATAATTTGAAATTAGGTTTAGTAGCTTTTGCTAAAGAGCCAACATATTCGGTGCTTGTTTCATAAATAAACACTTACAAGATTTACAATTAACACGATCTGATCTTTTTCAATTCCGTTCCCTCCGCCGAATGTTAATGTCGTGACTCCTGAATTGCAGGATAGTTCTGTAGACATTGGCAGCATCCCAGTGCCTTGTCCAAGTCACCATTCTTCACCCATGAAACCTAGTGGGTATCAGATTATTTGCTTGAGAAGCATTCGAACCATGCACCATATCATCCTTGCTGACAGTTACACGCATGCATTTTCCAGCACGGGTCATCTGTTGACAATAGGAATGGAAATCCAAGCCAATTTTTTTTAATTATCTATATAGCTAGCTATCTATATAGCTAGCTATCTAGCTAGCTATATAGCCTAGGGACGCCTAAAGTCAATTGGAGTGCCCTGATTATTGCCCTGACAGATCAGTTACCTGAGCACGGAATAGGTACGAACTGCAGGATATTACCTGTCTATATATCTTTTTTTTTTGTTTGAAGAGGGTTGAGCATCCCCCTGCAAGCCAGATTACGAATTATACAATTGGTGCTCGGCATTGGAACATTTGTGTTGGAGGAATTGCTGTGATATGACCGATTGCTGGAGGACTCTAAATTAATGACATCACTCCTATTGAGAGTGATTTAGCTCTTTTGGCTGTTGGGTGAAACATTTGAATTATTTTGTCCCTGTTTTAAGGTAGTTAGCACTTCAATCATGCTAGCTGCCATTGAAGAGTAATTTTCTTTTAAGGTGCTTGATGAAAAGCTTGCGCTGCAATCGTGTGACAGGGTATTAATTCACTAGAGTTAACCCAGGTAGGACTGAAGAAGAGTATCCTCCAAGGAAAACTGAAATGTTAGGTTTTATTTGGAATGATGACTTTGGTCATCTTGCCTTAGCATTCCAGCACTTTAGTTGATAGAATTCTGTGTTCTGTTGATCCATTATCTTGGCTTAGATATTTATGACAAAGTCTGCTCTTATTCCAGGTGTGATAAACTTGCAGAAATGAACTGTCAGATTCAGCAAGAGCTCGGGCTAATTAGCACACGGGAAGACATTGCTAGTGAGCAGATATCGGGAGTGCCTGAGAAACTCTCCTCCTTACTCAATAACTTGGTCAGAAGGTAACTCCTTTATTACCACATTGCTGTACCACTAAATGATGGAGCAGGCTAGAGGAGCTGACTGGTCTACTCCTGCTCTTATTTCTTACATTGTTCTTATGTTCATTTAGAGCTGCAAATGCAAACGATATAATTTTCTGCATTTGATGTGTGTCCTAGCATAAAGCAAACCCTTCATGTGGAATAGGGTCTTAAATCAGAGGTAGTGCAATCTAAAGTGATAGTTTGACTTTTCTGTGAATTAACCGTCCTACATCATTCCAAACACAATCTGAAATACATGTAAAGCAACAACCATCTCACCTCGTGCAAAACAATCATTTGGAATGCAGTGTTTTACCTCCATTGAGAATGGGATGTGTGAATGGAGGAGTGCTGCAAAATTTTATATCAGGGGTTTGAATGTCCATTTCAACAAGACTCAATGTGATGAGGGAATAGTGAGGCCTGAGAGCTGTCACTGCTAAACAGCTCTGCCTCTCAGCCTGTTTGTGCATTAGTGTGTTTGTTACTGATGCGTATGAGATATTCATTGGGGTGAGAGTAATAAAATGCAAGCCTATACAGCCAGATCATTCTAATGTTAGTAAAGGTTGCTATTAATCTCTCTCTTTCCCCCCCGGTAGAATACTGAGGCAACAGTATGCAATGAAGGTGGAGGTGGTGCACCTTCACTTACCCCCTGCTCTCTGCTCTGTTCCTGGTCTTGGCTTCATTACTGTGGAGAGGCACTAAGCAGAGGCTAGTGGCTCCTCTGTGAAGAGGAGAGAGAGTCAACCCTGCTTCCAGGCTGCTGTCATGTATCTCCTAGAGTCACAAGTGGTCCATGGGGCAGGGAGATTGACAGAGGCAAAGAAGAATGGATAGTTGAACCCATCATAGCCAATACTAAGTGGTTTTTTGACCTGTTTCCATTATTTTGCAGCGCATTCCTCGTGGAAAAGCAACCTCCACAGGTACTAAAGACTCAAAGTAAGTTTTCTTCGACTGTTCGCTTTTTGCTTGGGGTGAAGTTAAATGCCCCAACAAAGCCTCCTATTGTGAAAGCCATAATCATTACAGAGCAACAGGCCAGAGTTATGAGACAGCATGGGAACATACACAGGTAAGAAAAAGTTCAACCCCCCTATGTATGTATATATATATATATACTATATGTATCTGTATACATCAGGTCTGTTCATTGCTTAATACATATAGGGCCTCCTATTCCCTACATAATATACGAAGGTTATGCTGTTTTCTGTGTAATGTATTAAGGTCTGATGCTTCTGAGCACCAAGCCTGAAAATAAAACCTGAGCTAACTGGAGTTTTACTCTTATTTTATAATAGCAAAGATGCCAACATGCTGTATTTAATAAGGGTTTTAACAAAATTTTAGGATATGTTCACAATTTAAGTTTCCAAAATTATTTACATCAGGTTTAAGGTTATGCACTTAATAAATGTAAAAAAAAAGTGGGTGAAATTCAAAATAGATTTTTTTCCTTGCTTTTCCCCTCTTCTGAAGATGGCAATTCACACTGGGATACAATTCCACAGGTGCCAGCAAGCTCTTCACTGCCTCATGCAAGGGTAAATTAATATTATTCAAGTGTGAGCACATGTAGTGAATGCTGGCAGAATATTTAACATTAAATGGTAGCACAGCACTTAATCGATAGGCCCATGACTGACCTGGTAGACTAAGGAAGCATTGTTGTTGGTTTATTGATTTAGAAGTTTATTATTCCATAGTCCTTCTGTGATTTAGGGTATATTAAAGTCTTGGTGTGGTCATGGAATTTCTTTGTCCATTATGAAAAGTTGGATTTAATTTGTGTATGTTAGCTATTTATATACTTCAAAAATGTGAAGCTATCATATCCTTTGTTCTAGTGAAAATACAGGAGAGATCATGAACAATACCAGCTTATTGGAGTTTAGCAATGCTACAAAAACCACCAGTGCCAGCTTCAGGAATATGGTAGGTGTTAAAACAAAAGGCAAATATCACCGTGCCAGAGGCGTTTCATGTGCTTATGTTCATTTGGATGTCTTTGATGTTTACCTTGGCCCTCTTAATTTTAGCCGCAGAAGAATAATTCATCTCTACTGTAGTGGTTATGTTATTGGACTAGTAATCCAGGGGCCTGGGCTCATAATCCAGAGAATAAATTCTTAAAATATAGAATCAGAGAATACAGCACAGAAGGAGGCAATTTGGCCCGTCATGTCTTTGACGACCCTTACCGAGAGCAGCTCAGCTAGTCCCACACCCCCTGTATCCTTGCAAGTTATTTCTCTTCATTAGTGCCCTCTGGTTCTCAACCCTTCCACCAATGGGAATGGTTTCTTCGTATCTACTCTGTCTAGACTTCTCATGATTTTGAACACCTCTATCAAATCTCCCCTCAACTTTCTCTTCTCTAAAGAAAACAACCCCAACTTCTCCAATCTGTCCATGTAACTGGTTCTAGGGATGAGGGACTGCATTCTCGTAAATCTTTTCCGTACCCTCTCAAGTCGTCACATCCTTCCTAGAGTGCACTGCCCTGAATTGGACACACTTCTCCAGTTGAGGCTGAACCAGTGTTTTATAAAGGTTCATCATAGCTTCTTTGCTTTTGTACTCTGCCTGTTTATAAAGCCCAGAATCCCATATGCCTTTTTAACCTCATCTTTTAATCTCATCTTGCCCTGCCACTTTCATTTGTGCACATCCCTGGGCCTCTCTGTCCCTGCACCCATTTAAAATTGCACTCTTTGTTTTATATTGCCTCCCCTTGTTTTTTTTCTACCAAAATATATGACTTTAGATTTCTCTGCATTAAATTTCATTTTCTTTGTGTCTGCCCATTCCACCAGCCTATATCCTCTTGAAGCCTATCACTATCCTCCTTTCAGTTCACATATTTCCAATTTTTGTGTCATCTTCAAATTTTGAAATTGTGCCCTGAGCACCCATATATCAAGAAGAGCAGCGGTCCTAGTACTGATTCCTGGGGAACTCCACTGTTTACTTTCCTCCAGTCTGAAAAATAACTGTTCACCACTACTGTTTCCTGTCACTCAGCCAACTTTACATCCATGCTTCCACTTTATATTTTATTCAATGGGCTTCAATTTTGCTGGTAAAGCTACTATGTGGCACTTTCTCAAACATCCTTTGGGAGTCCATGTACACCACGTCAACCGTATTACCCTCATCAGCCCTCTCCATTGCCTCCTCAAAAAACTCAATTAAGTTAGTTAAAACACAGTTTGCCTTTAACAAATCCATGCTGGCTTTCCTTAATTCATCCACCCTTGTTGAAGTGACTATTAAATTTGTCCCAGATTATTGTTTCTAAAAACCTTCCCTCCACTGAGGTTAAGATGAGTGGCCTATAGTTGCTGGGCTTATCTTTACATCCTTTTTTGTAATATTTGCAATTCTTCAATCCTCTGGTACTATACCTGTATCTAAGGAGGATTGGAAGGTTAAGTAAAAAACTAGTATCAGTAAAAGTGACCATGAAACTGTTGAATTGTGGGAAAAACCAACTGGCTCACTAATATCCTTTAGGGAAGAAAATCTTCCGCCCTTATTTGGTCTGGCCTATATGTAACCTCAGTCCCCCGCCAACATGGTTGACTCTTAACTACCCTCTGAAGTGGGTTTAGCAAGCCATTCAGTTCTTCAAGAAGAAGCCCACCACCACCACCACCTCCACCACCACCTCAGGCTAATTAAGGATGGACAATAAATACCAGCCTTCTCAGCAATGTCCACAAAAATGAATTATAAAAAATCTTTCACCTCCCTAAATTCAACCCTTGTCTCTATCATTCTCCTAGTCTTGATAACTCTCTAACTTTACAACTTATTTATCAACTGGAATTTCATCTCTGCTGAAGTTGACATTTATGGCAGCTAAACAGACTGCTACTGATGTTGAGCACCAAACATAATTTTGTAAAGTTTGCAAGTATTATTATAACCTCCAGTGCAAGTGCATTGACTCAATCTCTGCAACTAGATCTCCTCCATACACTTCAATAGCAATGAACATTTTGTTTCTTACAATTCATGCCTCTAACAAGTCTAACAAACTAGCATCTCTGACCTTTATTGACTCTGCCTCTAGTACTTCACCTATAACTTCCTAGCTTCATTGACTTCAAGTGGAGTTCCCACATCATCTCCATCGCCACATCTATATCTTTCTAAAGAAAACCCTCCAGTATCCACTTTTGTGCCAAACATTTCCTTGTGCCGTAACAAAGTCTCTTTAAAGCTAACGTCCATCAAAGACTTAATACTGCTACATCTGGGAAAGTTCGAAGACCCCTCTCATGCCTAGCTAGGACTCGAGAGAAAGTAATCTCTTTCCCAACTGTACCCTCTTTTTAAAAAAAAAACACTTGTATTCATAGTGTTTTTCACAACCTCTGGATAGCCCAAAGCTCTTTATGAACAATTGTTACAATCTTGTTAGGGACTGTTCACATTTAAAGAAATCTGAGCACCCAGCAATTAACTAACAGAATCACGCCACAAGATTTCACATTTTTTCTTTTAAAAAGAATTAAACAAAGTAAGCGCTATTTACTTAGCATAAGTAGTTATAAACTATAGTGTTATGAATTAGTTTCTTCCTTACTTCCACCACCCTCTTTCCCCCTCTTCCCCAAAAGAGTTGCCTTAGCCTAGAAGGTTCATTGACTTTTCCTGGGATCAACCCAAAGGTATGCCACAGCCCTCCAGACTTTACTTTAATTCTCCTTAGTATTCCAGCTATTCCTCAAAGTACAAATTTCATCCTTTCATTCGCTTTTGGCTAAGTGATCCGTGATCCTCCAATTTTCTGTAAAGACCTCGCAGCTGTGGACTCTTCAGCTCCTTGTCCTAACTTTGGACTACATAGATTGCTTTTTCCCAGCTCCCACAGCTTTTGTACAGCTCTTTCCAAGCTAATGATTCAAGTTGACTGCTTTGACAAGGCTCTGTGAAGACCGTTGTAGATTTCTCCCACTAGCTGTAAGCTAGAGCAAGTCTTACAGTTGCTTTTCCCCCTCAAAACCCAAACTGAACTGCCTGCTCCTGTCAGCAAACACATGCAGGTAAATTAAACAAAAAAAACCTTCTAGCCAAGGCTTCATCCTGAGTCACTATCTCATTGGCAATGTGGCATGCTGACATGCTTTATGATGATTCAAACAGAAATGCAAATTAGTTATTTTACCTTCAATGCAACTCTTTGATCCTGCAACCCAATTTATATATCTGATGGATGAAATTGCCTCTATCCAGACTCCCTGGCTCCATTACAAGCTTGGAGATGGGTTTTTCATTGTTCACGTTTTTTCCCCAATCAACTCTAACTTCGGGTTACCTTCCGAGTATAATAACCCCAGGCTTGTTTGAGTTGCACTTACATCAGAGCTGTTTTTATCAGTTTCTCAATCAGATGCCCCCATTTTCTACAGTTAACTTGTAGTTTTAGGGATTAAAGTTTTATTTTCTATAACGTAGAATTATGAGGCTATTTGCAACAAAATGAAATACTTTTGCAATGTAGGAAACTAACTAACTGACCTTTTTTTTCTCCCTTTTTTTCTCTCTTTTTCTCTCTTTTTCTCTCAACCATGGCACTGGAAATGACAACGGCAATCTCAGTCCTGTCAACCCTGCAAAGTCCTCCTTACTAACATCTGGGGGCTAGTGCCAAAATTGGGAGAGCTGTCTCACAGACTAGTCAAGCAACAGCCTGACATAGTCATCCTCACAGAATCATATCTTACAGATAATGTCCCAGACATCACCGTCCCTGGGTATGCCCTGTCCCACCGGCAGGACAGACCCGACAGAGGTGGCAGCACAGTGGTATACAGTCAGGAGGGAGTTGCCCTGGGAGACCTCAACATCGACTCCAGACCCCATGAACTCTCATGGCATCAGGTCAAACATAGGCGGGGAAACTGCCTGCTGATTACCATGTACCGCACCCCCTCAGCTGTTGAATCAGTACACCTCCATGTTGAACACCACTTGGAGGAAGCACTGAGGGTGGCAAGGGCATAGAATGTACTCTGGGTAGGGGACTTCGATGTCCATCACCAAGAGTGGCTCGGTAGCACTGCTACTGACTGAGCTGGCCGAGTCCTAAAGGACATAGGTGCTATACTGGGTCTCTGGCAGGTGGTGAGGGAACCAACAAGAGGGAAAAACATACTTGACCTCATCCTCAGCAACCTGCCTGCCGCGGATGCATCTGTCCATGACAGTATCGGTAGGAGTGACCACCGCACAGTCGTTGTGGAGACGACGTCCCACTTTCACATTGAGGATACCCTCCATCGTGTTGTGTGGCACTACCACCGTGCTAAATGGGATAGATTTAATAGATGGCTAAATAGACTTCGAACAGATGTAGCAACTCCAGACTGGGCATCTATGAGGGCCATCAGCAGCAGCAGAATTGTACTCTAATACAATCTGTAACTTCATGGCCTGGCATATTCTCCCTCCCCCCACCCCCCCTCTACCATTACCATCAAATCAGGGGGTCAACCCTGGTTCAATGAAGAGTGCAGGAAGGCATGTCAGGAGCAGCACCAGGCATACCTAAAAATGAGGTGTCAACCTGATGAAGCTATAACACAGGACTAATTGCATGCCAAACAGCATAAGCAGCAAGTGATAGAGCTAAGCGATCCCACAACCAACGGATCAGATCTAAGCTCTGCAGTCCTGCCACATCCAGTCATGAATGGTGGTGGATAATTAAACAACTCACTGGAGGAGACTCCACAAATATCCCCATCCTCAATGATGGAGGAGCCCAGCACATCAATGCAAAAGATAAGGCTGAAGCATTGGCTACAATCTTCAGCCAGAAGTGCTGAGTGGTTGATCCATCTCAGCCTCCTCCGGGGGTCCCCAGCATCACAAATGCCAGTCTTCAGCCAATTCAATTCACTCCACGTGATATCAAGAAACGGCTGAAGGCACTGTATAGTGCAAAGGCTATGGGCCCTGACAATATTCCGGCAATAGTACTGAAGACTCCAGAACTTACTGCATCCCTAGCCAAGCTGTTCCAGTACAGCTACAACACTGGCATCTACCCAGCTATGTGGAAAATTGCCTAGGTATGTCCTCTACACAAAAAGCAGGACAAATCCAACGACCAATTACAACCTCATCAGTCTACTCTCGATCATAGTAAAGTCATGGAAGGGGTCATCAACAGTGCTATCAAGTGGCACTTGCTTAGCAATAGCCTGCTCACTGACACCCAGTTTGGGTTCCACCAGGGCCACTCAGCTCCTGACCTCATTACAGCCTTGGTTCAAACATGGACAAAAGAGCTGAACTCCTGAGGTGAGGTGAGAGTGACTGCCCTTGACATTGAGGCTGCATTTGACCGAGTGTGGCATCAAGGAGCCCTAGCAAAACTGGAGTCAATGGGAATCAGGGGTAAAGCACTCTGCTGGTTGGAGTCATACCTAGCACAAAGGAAGGTGGTTGTGGTTGTTGGAGGTCAGTCATCTCAGCTCCAGGACATCACTGCAGGAGTTCCTCAGGCTAGTGTCCTCTGCCCAACCATCTTTAGCTGCTGCATCAATGACCTTCCTTCCATTATATGATCAGAAGTGGGGATGTTCGTTGAAGATTGTACAATGTTCAGCAGCATTTGCAATTCCTCGGTTACTGAAGCAGCCCATGTCCAAATGCAGCAAGACCTGGACAATATCCAGGCTTGGGCTGACAAGTGGCAAGTAACATTCACGCCACACAAGTGCCAGGCAATGACCATCTCCAACAAGAGTGAATCCAACCATTGCCCTTTGATGTTTAATGGCATTACCGTCACTAAATCCCCCACTATCAACACCCTGGAGTTTACCAACGACCAGAATCTGAACTGGATTAACCATATAGATACTGTGGCTACAATAGCAGGGCAGAGGGTAGGAATTGTGCAACGAGTAACTCACCACCTGACTCCCCAAAGCCTGTCCACCATCTACAAGGCACAAGTCAGGAGTGTGATGGAATACTCTCCCCTTGCCTGGATGAGTGCAGCTCCAACAACACTCAAGAAGCTTGACACCACCCAGGACAAAGCAGCCCCGCTTGATTGGCACCACATCCACAAACATTCACTCTCTCCACCACCGTCACACAGTAGCAGCTGTGTGTACCATCTACAAGATGCATTGCAGGAATTCACCAGGGCTCCTTCGACAGCACCTTCCAAACCCATGACCACTACCATCTAGAAGGACAAGGGGCAGCAGATAGATGGGAACACCACCACCTGGAAGTTCCCCTCCAAGTCACTCACCATCCTGACTTGAAAGTGTATCGCCGTTCCAAAATTCTGGAACTCCCTTCCTAACAGCACGGTGGGTGTACCTACACCACATGGACTGCTGTGGTTCAAGAAGGCAGCTCACCACCACCTTCTCAAGGGCAACTAGGGATGGGCAATAAATGCTGGCTCAGCCAGAGATACCCACATCCTATGAATGAATAAAAAAAAAAAATTCCTGTTTTTCTCTCTCTCTCTCTCTCTTATCAATACTACAATAGTCCAGTTGCTCTGAGCTTTCTTGTTTTATGTTTTCTAAGTTCCAGATATGCATCTTACACACTCTCATTGTTGCATCCTAAAATCAACAATAATCATATTGTTGCCTCCTCATTCTTTTCCAGAACCTGAAACTATGGAACTCTGCCCTTCCTCCAATAATCTAGAAGCTTTAAAATCCAAGCTTGACAGTCTCTATTCCCTACTCCCTGACTTGCTTTAATTTTTACTCTCTCCCATCTCAATTGTGTCCTGTACTTTGGCCCTTGGTCCTTCATCTAGCTATCTTAATAATAATGTGGCTATGCTTAAAATGCTGTTCATTATCAGTTTGTGATTGTGCTAGCCAAAAGGCAATTAAGTACAAGGCAAAACACATTTCATTGGCTTTGTTCAAACATGCCTTGTTAGTAGAGAAGGTCTGACAGTCCTCTTATATCCAAACAAATGTTGTGTAACCTGTCAAAACTTGGATAGCCAGGGGGTGAAGGATAGAATTTTGGAGCCTAGTCTTTATTAATTTACAAGCTTTTAGTTACAGAGACACACACTGCATTCTGTGCACTGCAACTAAAGATTTTGTAGCCCTTCTGAATATGATGACTTGGTATCAGTTGCACTGAATTGTAGGGAGTTTTGTGCTATTCACTTGCCATAATTTCTCCTGGAGGTACTTTGGATCTCTGATTATGTCTGCACAAATGTATTTTGTAGTTGCAACAAACATTATAATTTTACAGAAAAACTTGCATTTTTTTGACTCCTCTCGGCTGTCTTCGACTTGTGCACCATTTGTTGGCCAAGAAAGCTTTCAACTTCCCCCCCCCAGGTCTCCTCCAATGTTGCTGTGAATCTGACTGTTGGAAAGTTGGTGAAAATGTTTAAGTAATTTGACCTCTGATTTCTTTTCTTTCCCACCCTTGTAAGAAAGTGCTTGTTGGCCTGTGCTCAACACCTATTGCTGAGTCATGGTCAAGATCAGGAGCACTCCACATTGGGAAGCCTGAATGAGGAATCTCATACACTGGTCATAGATGTTGAATTTTGGCTTTTTTGCGACAGCATATGAAAGAAAAACATTTGGATCTTTTAAAGTGCCTATCACATCTCTGAAACATCTTAAACCACTTGACATAGAATGGACTATTTTTTGAAGTGCAGTAACTGTTGTGATGCGAATAACTGATTATTCATTGTATTGATGTTTGTGGAGTATTGATAAGTGTGAGATTGGTACACCGGAACCACCTTGTGCATAGCACAAACAATGATGAGATAGTTAATCAATTAATCTTTTTGATGGTGTTGGTTGTGGGAGAAGTGTTGACCAGGATACAAGGAGAAGCTTTAAAATCCACGGTGGTGGAAAGGGCCCTCAAGCGTGTCCGGCCCATCTCCCGCGCATCCGCCCTCATACCTTCCTCTCCCTCCCAGAACCATGATAGGGTCCCCCTTGTCCTCACTTATCACCCCACCAGCCTCCGCATTCAAAGGATCATCCTCCGCCATTTCCGCCAACTCCAGCATGATGCCACCACCAAACACATCTTCCCTTCACCCCCCTGGCGGCATTCCGCAGGGATCGTTCCCTCTGGGACACCCTGGTCCACTCCTCCATCACCCCCTACACCTCAACCCCCTCCCACGGCACCTTCCCATGCAACAGTAGAAGGTGCAACACCTGCCCCTTTACTTCCCCTCTCCTCACCGTCCAAGGGCCCAAACACTCTTTTCAAGTGAAGCAGCATTTCACTTGCACTTCCCTCAATTTAGTCTACTGCATTCGTTGATCCCAATGCGGTTTCCTCTACATTGGAGAGACCAAACGCAGACTGGGTGACCGCTTTGCAGAACACCTTTGGTCTGTCCGCAAGCATTACCCAGACCTCCCTGTCGCTTGCCATTTCAACACTCTACCCTGCTCTCATGCCCACATGTCCCTCCTTGGCTTGCTGCAATGTTCCAGTGAAGCTCAACGCAAACTGGAGGAACAGCACCTCATCTTCCGACTAGGCACTTTACAGCCTTCCGGACTGAATATTGAGTTCAACAATTTTAGATCATGAATTCTCTCCTCCATCCCCACCCCCTTTCCGATCCTCCCCCCCCCCCCCCCCCCCCCCCCCCAACACACACACACACACACACACACTTATATTTCACCTCTTTTCTATTTTTACTTAGTTCTGTTGAAGAGTCATACGGACTCGAAATGTTAACTGTGCTCCTCTCCGCAGCTGCTGCCAGACCTGCTGAGTTTTTCCAGGTGTTTTTATTTTTGTACAAGGAGAATTCCTGCTTTTCTTTGAATGGGATCGTTTACATTCATTGAACCCTCTGGAATAGACAAAGAGGCTACGTATCTTTGCAAAAATGTAATGAACAGCGGGGGTGGGGGGGCGGGGTTGGCTGCAAAAAGTAAGAGCGGTACATATAGAATAATAAATAGCAAGGAAGTGAAATCCTCAACCTAAATCATGAGTGGCAATTACGTAAATGTCAAATAAAATGTGAATGTCTGTTACACACTTCTTATGAATGCTCTCAGGCATGTTTTTACTTTTGTAAAATCAGTGTTTTATTTCTCTTTTTAACTGTCAGTGTGCTTTGCTATTTGATAGTCTCTTGATCAAAAGCAGATCTTAACTCTTTTTTTTCAAAATTCAAGTCCTTAAAGAAAATCAAACGCTCGGACCGCAGAGGAACAGAATCGGTGACTGAGGAAAAGTTTGCTGTTCTGTTTTCTTCTGAACTCAGCATTACAGGCAGTGAAATGAAATACCACGTTCAGGTATCTGAGCATTTGTTACCAACAGTACCTCACAAGTGGTAGGATGAGATTTTTCAAAAGAATTCTGGACAGTCTTCAAGCTGCTTCTTGTATATTTTTTTGTTCTTGTAAGCACCTTCACATCCTGCGCCAATTCATTTTGAAGAGGGCAAGTGAACAGACCTGCCTTAGGCTGTGTAAATACCACTCTATAACTGCTTGTTAGAATTTCAGTCGTCAAATTGCATAGCTTTTTTCCCTTCCCTTTAACTCAGCCGAAATTTAAAGACACGCCATGGGATAACATTTTGTCACATCAGTGGGCTCTGCCACCACCCCTAATGTGCAAAAGACAATTCATCTGCACTGTACAGTAATCCAACATTTACATTTATTCACACACGACTAGAAAACTGAGGAAGGAAGTTAAAAAATCATAAGTTACACTTTGTTGGAAATCAAGTAGGATTTTCATTTCTGGGTCCCAATCCTGCCATCGGGATGAAATGCAGGTTGGGAACCCAAAAATACCAGTGGCAGGACCTAGAGGGAGATTTTGAAGGAACCGGCCAATGCCCCCTCTGGGAGTCTGGTCCAATTTAAGGACAGAGAGTGGGCTCCTGAGTCTGGAGCACCAATAGGAGACTGAGGTATAAGCTGCTGAAGTACATGGAGAGATGCAAGGGTACCTCCTTTCCCAGTCGCCGGTCAGAAAGGGAGTGAATAAGAAGGGCCAAAAGGGTGAGGGGGCCCCCCCACAGTAATGGGTACTGCTGCTATTATGGCCAATTTTTGGAGGGGTACTTTCCACATTGAGTGGAGCCTCTGGCTCTGACATCTACCCAACCTGTCGCTGGGGGGGCTGCCACCATTTCATGACCAGCCTCCTGACGTAACAGATACCCTGTACACCAGCTGGGAAATCCAGTCAGCATTGGGAGAGTGCCCAAGGGACTTAATTGGTTACCTGTTAAGGCTGGGTGAGTAACCATTTTGGTTGTCACCCCAACTCCTGCATAATCCTGTGGAGGCGGAAACATGTCGTGGGACCAGCCTGACACGATTCCCTTCTGTTTTCAAGCCCATTCCACGGGACATTGCCAGAATTCTGGGGCTGAAATTTCAATGAATGTTGAGGTTCCAGCCCCCTGCACAATGTCTCACAAATGCAGTCTTTATTATTTAGAAAAAAATTTGGTGGGGGTTGGGAAGGAAATTACAGAACAATCTCAAGTGAACTATCAAAAACCCAAATATGTCTTTGATTAAATTCGTGAAGTAGGTAATCCATCCAACGACGTGCAGTGCTGTGACTTGGCTGTCCGACTTGGACTTGTAAAGCTGCAAGATATATGCAAGATGAAAGTAGTAAAATGCTGTAAGAATGATCATGCAAATATTTGAGTGATCCATGAGATCTTCCTTATCTCCTACTGATATTGGCCCTGAACCAAACATAGAACCAGTTCACAAATTGTTACCACGTCTGTACCAGGATACAGACATGATGATTAGAAGTTTTGAATCTGTGATTTTCTTCAATTTAGTTGTCTAACTCAGAATAGTCTGCACGGAGGAACCACAAAGGGCTTGTTTCTGTTGAGGCGGCGGTGGCCCAAACAATAGGCTGGAAAGCCAGTGTCAACTCCTGGCTTGACCATTTGAAGGAGCCCCAGCTGGATTTTATGTCCATCTTGCAATTAGTGAGCTGCTACTGGGGCTTCTGTACTTGGATGAGTGCCCGCTTCCAAGAGCTGTCGGCCAATTGGAGGGCCAGTGGTTCTCGAGAGCCAGCACTGCCACCACAACTAATGGCCACTGCTGGGACTGCACCCAGCTGAGAGAATATTGATGGACGCCAGCCTCATGAGAGAAGGGGCTGTGTGGCTGTGGGTCATTGCCACTGGGAGGGGGAGCACAGATGCCTGATTAGGAGGACCCGACCCCCTCCCCGCTCCCCGCCCCCCCACAGCCCACCCACCTCAAGCCCACAGGGAGGTCGCTAGGGTCCACCAGGCAGTCTCCCCACATTGCAGAAGGCTTCCCCCACCACTAAAATGCTAGAGGCAGCAAGAAGAGGCCCTTAATTGGCCGCTTAAGTGGTGCAATTAGCTTTGGGCAGGAGGGCTGCCCTCCAAGTTCTCTGCTGCTGGCAGAATTCCATGGTGGCAGGAAGGTGATGGGTACTCCACCTCCCTCCCGGCCTCCCAGTTCACTCCTGAAGGCCACGTAAAATTCAGTCCCGAGCATGCAGAGGACTGTTGCTTCCCAATAGGAAGAAAAGAGAATAAAATTGTCAAATTGGTTGTCCTGAAGTGCCCTTGCACACCTTTTTAAGCAATTTTACATTTGGCACCTGTAGTTTGTGCAGTGGAAGAATGATATTCATGCACTGATTTTTTTCCATGATTATTACTAAAACTTGCTTCCTTATCTAGATGACAGATCTCTTTTGTGTATGATTTTTTTTATTGCAAAAATATACTTATAAAATATCTGGAAGAACATTACGGAACAATTCAAAATGGCCATCACCAAAACGTGCAATCATATTCCAGTTTTCCACATAGATCATGAGGTGCTTCAATACAATCAATGAACATTACAGACATTTCAACATGGTCATTACCAACAGTCAGTGCAATGGTATTCAAGTTACTGACATAGATCATGTTGCATTCTGAGGTGCTTCAATACAATTATAATACAATTAGTATTCACTACATACATTTATTGTGAGTCATACAGCCCGAGGGGTCTAAACAATTCCCAGCCCTTTGGTGCACTATGGCAGAAAGGTCTTAGACAGCGACCTTTCCCCATCTTGGAGCACGATGTATGATTCTGTCATTGGAATAAGAGAGCAAGTTTTAGCAGTGTAAACATGGGGAGCTAGCACCCAGATGTCATTCTCCACTTACCACAACAAGGTAAGTGAGGAGAGAATTAGCACCCCAGCCTCCCTTATTACCTTGCTTTGGATTCTGGTGGCATCAGCCTCCTGTCCAATTTTCCACTGGCCATTGCGTCATCCCCACTGGCTTTTGGGTGAGAGACAGTCCAGAGGAATGTACATGAGTCTTGGGAGTTAAAATTACATCATGATTGGCTGTCTACAGGAGTTTCCTGCCCTAAGCCCATCCTGAATTAAAATTTGGGCCCTAGATTCTAGACCTAGATCTAGATATGGGAGTGCATTGAGACTTTCATATGGCCAAATAAAGTTAGTAAGTTTACTTTTGTTCTGTTGCAGGCCACATCACTGCCTATTGTAGTAATTGTTCACGGCAGTCAAGACAACAATGCTACTGCTACAATCTTGTGGGACAATGCATTCTCTGAAATCGTAAGTATGTTTAACTCAATGTTTTTAACGTGGTGCAGAGCAAGATGGGTGATTGATGCTTGGCTTTGGCAGTACTCTGCATTTTATAAATTTTTCCTTTTCTAAAAATAGCTATTAAGTGCACTTTGTGGCATGTCACTGAGTTATGTTGCAAGGAGGCATCAGTTTTGATATGCAAGCTGATCAGTGCCTGAGGGTTCCACTGTTACCTCTTGTCTTTTACCCTATCGCAGACGTTCCTTTTGTCCCTACCCCTTGATCAAATGAAGAGTGCAGGAGAGTATTCCAGGAGCAGCAGCAGGCAAATCTAAAAATGAGGTGTCAACCTGGTGAAGCTATAACACCGGACTACTTGCGTACCAGACAGCATAAGCAACAAGTGATAGACAGAGCTAAGCAATCCCACAACCAACGGATCAGATCTAAGCTCTGTAGTCCTGCCACATCCAGTCGTGAATGGTGGTGGACAATTAAACAACTCACTGGAGGAGGAGGCTCCACAAATATCCCCATCCTCAATGATGGAGGAGCCCAGCATAGCAGTGCAAAAGATAAGGCTGAAGCATTTGCAACAATCTTCAGCCAGAGGTGCCAAATGGATGATCCATCTCGGCCTCTTCTAGAGGTTCCCAGACCCCAGATGCCAGTCTTCAGCCAATTCAATTCACTCCACGTGATAGCTAGAAACAGCTGAAGGCACTCACTGGATACTGCAAAGTCTACGGGCCCTGACAATATTCCAACAATAATACTGAAGACCTGTGCTCCAGAACTTGCCGCGCCCCTAGTCAAGCTGTTCCAGTACAGCTACAACACTTGCATCTACCTAGCTATGTGGAAAATTGCCCAGGTATGTCCTCTACACGAAAAGCAGGACAAATCCAACCCTGCCAATTACTGCCCCATCAGTCTACTCGATCATCAGTAAAGTAATGAAAGGCGTCATCAACAGTGCTACCAAGCGGCACTTGCTTAGCAATAGCCTGCTCAATGATGCCCAGTTTGGGTTCCGCCAGGACCACTCAGCTCCTGACCTCATTACAGCCTTGGTTCAAACATGGACAAAAGAGCTGAACTCCCAAAGTGAGGTGAGAGTGACTGCCCTTGACATCAAGGCAGTATTTGACTGGGTATGGTGTCAAGGTGCCCTAGTAAAACTGGAGTCAATGGGAATCGGGGAAAACTCTCCACTGGTTGGAGTCATACCTAGCACAAAGGAAGGTGGTTGTGGTTGTTGGAGGTCAGTCATCTCGGCTGCAGGAGATCACTGCAGGAGTTCCTCAGGGTAGTGTCCTAGGCCCAACCGTCTTCAACTGCTTCATCAATGACCTTCCTTCCATCTCGACCTGCTGAGTTTTTCCAGCATTTTCTGTTTTTATTGCCGATTTCCAGCATCCACGGTATTCTGCTTTTTGATCTAGAATCCTGTGTTCTTTTCCTTTTTGTGCAGGAAAGATTGCCGTTCCATGTACCAGATAGAGTATCATGGTCTCAAATGTGTGAAACACTCAATATGAAGTTTATGTCGGAGGTACAGTCAACACAGGGCTTATGCAAAGAGCATTTTGTCTTCCTGGCACAGAAAATATTTGACGAGCAGAGCTACAGCATTGAGGACTTCACCAACCGGATGGTCTCTTGGTCTCAGTTTAACAAGGTAAACATGAAATATACTCATTCAAACAATTTTTTAATATTCATGGGGTGTGGGCTTCGCTGGCTGGGCCAGCATTTATTGCCCATCCCTAGTTGCCCTTGAGAAGGTGGTGAGCTGCCTTCTTGAACCGCTGAAGTCCATGTGGTGTAGGTACACCCACAGTGCTGTCAAGGAGGGAGTTCCAGGATTTTGACCCAGCGACAGTGAAGGAACGGTGATATATTTCCAAGTCAGGATGGTGAGTGACTTGGAGGGGAACTTCCAGCTGGTGGTGTTCCCATCTATCTGCTGCCCTTGTCCCTCTAGATAGTAGAGGTTGTGGGTTTGGAAGGTGCTGTTGAAGCCTTGGTGAATTCCTGCAGTGTAGCTTGTAGATGGTGTACACTGCTGCAACTGTGCAACTTAGCTAAAGACAGAGTTGTTACGCAGCAGCCCTGTTTTGATATAGCATTATGTTGTTCCTGGAGTAGCATGACAATGGATTGCTACATGAAATTAATATTAATTTTCTCTCCTCCCTCTCCCTCTCGAATACTTGGCTTTATTAATGTACTACCACTTTGCTGAGACGAGTCAATTATTCAATACTGAGTAAATATTCCATCTCACCAAAAATGTAGTTTACCATTTGAGCGAAAATTGTAGATTACATGGCGCCTGCTGCATTGAACTTTCCACTTGCCATGTGTTTTAGGGCTGGTATGTAGCACTGGAACAGAAATTCTTATTTTGCCCAGTTGGTTTCCTCCTTCATTTGAGAGCAAATTGTAACAGCTCCTCCCCACCAACCCCCACCACCACCAAGATAGGAGGTGGGGAAGGTTAAGTGACAGGTGGGGGTCTGTTTTGTATTTCCACAGCCATTCCACCCCATTCCCCGCCCACTATTATTAGTCATCTGTCTTCAGCCAAAGGAAGGCAGAGGAGCTGGCCCAAATTTAAATGGCAGGGTTGCATCCTAATAATGTAATTGGCATGACTGAATTTACATCCAGGATGTAAATTTATAATCCTAGCAAGTCTGGTAATTGAGATTATTATACGATCATTTTTATATTCTTACAGGAAAACCTACCTGGAAGAACCTTCACTTTCTGGCAGTGGTTTGATGGTGTGATGGAGCTTACCAAGAAGCACCTGAAGGATTACTGGAATAATGGGTAAGAATCTTAACCCCTCTATAAACTAATCTACATGAGCTGATTGAGGGCCCTGTGTGTGCAGGTGGCCCTGCAGACGCTTATTTTGTAGTACTTCCCTCAAACTCCTCCTCCTTTGTTTCAAATACGTGCAAGTATCGTCCTTTAGATATATTGATGAATGGATTGGAGCATCAGATTGTATTGGTATTCAAAGCCACATCCCCCAGAGAGGTGAAGAAATGGATTTGAACCTCATTCTGTCTCTCTACTGATCAAATATGAATGTTACAACGTACTGTAATATGGCTCAATCAGGGTCAGCCTTTCTTGTTTTCGAAATATAAAATTGGATTTTCATGTTGAGTTGAACATAAATGCAATATTGTAGACAGATGGGATAACACATCTAATAAAAGCCTGCTGGATAAAGTTCCAGACTAACTTTTTTGAGAATCACTGGATGTCGAGAATAGTAACTGTGTCTGGTTCAGCTGCTGATATTCAAATATGGAAATATTGAGAGTTATGACATTGTGGCAGCAGAGTTTTTCCACCTGCATACAACATTATAAACTAGTATGGGCACAACATATTGAAGGATTGCCAGCCTCGGCTGCTTACTGCCACTCTGATCCTGGGAAAGGATTTGCTGAGGAGGCCATTCACTCTCCTTCCTTTTTCATTTGCAGGTTGATCCTCGGTTTTGTAAGTAAGCAGTACGCTAACAGACTGCTTAATCAACGAGTGAATGGGACCTTTCTGCTGCGATTCAGTGACTCTGAAATTGGAGGGATTACAATAGCATGGATTGATGATTCTGAGAAAGGTATCACTTTCTGCTTGCAATGTTTACATACATTTTTAATTTTTCTAAGAAGATTTATCTATTGGAGAACTTTTGGATATATTTACCCAATAATTTATAATATTGGGTCCTCCATTCAATGTACTGCAAGTAAAACAAAAGTAAGTACAAAGTACATAGTGGAACTCCCGATGATTTAGTTTATTCGGACATTTTGAAATTCACGTTTCTAATTAAATTAGAAGTCTCAGGAATCCAGAAGAGAACATGGGCCTTGATAACGAGGTACAAAATGTTCATGAGAGGTGTAATGGCAAACTGGGGGCAGTACTGAATGGAACCGTCTAGTCTCCCCATCCTCAACTGACTCCCTGTGTCTCAGTGCATCAATTTCAAAATCCTTGTCTTCAAATTTTCCATGGCCTCATCCTCACGAGCATTTCTTCAAACTCCTCCTCCAGCCCTATATCTCTGCCATTCCAACTCTGTCTGCTGTGTATCCTCCTCTCTCTCCTATTGGTGGCCAAGCTTTCAAGCATTTTACCCCTCTCTTTGCCCTTCGTAAACCCCATGCTACATCTCTTTCCACCTTTAGAAACCGTCTTAAAAGTTACTTTTTCAACAGTGCTTGCATCAGTCATTTTCCCTAACCTCTTATGTCTCCAACTGTGAAGCACTACATAAATGAATGTTCCTGTTGTTTCTAGTCTCACTAAGGATCTAGGTATTTATGGGTGTTCAAAATGCAGCTATGTATTATAGTGTGAGAATTAGGGCCAGCTTGCTTACCTTCAGATGAGATTCAGACCCCTGCACTCTCCGTGCTAGGATGTAAAAACCCATGAAACAAAATATTTTTGAACCAGTGATGAACTTTTTTTGTTTAACTTCAACTCTTTCCTGTTTTTGATTCTATTTATATTGCTGATCGGTGTAGTTCCTAAAAAAAAACATAGCAGCAGCAGCAGCATTGCATGATCTGGATTATAGAAATATTTCATTCAAATCAAAACCTTTTTGTCTATTTTTGACTGTATGCATGCCTTAACTTGCGTTTTGCCAAGTGTTGAACTGTACAGACAACTATGTGAAGTTTTTTTTCTCCTCCTATTTATGCATTGTTTCAGCCTGATTGTTTGTTTGTGTTTTCATGTTGCAGGTGGCAGACAGGTATACAATGTTCAGCCTTTCACCACAAAGGATTTAACTATTCGATCACTGGGAGATCGTGTCCGAGATATTGAACGCCTGCTTTACCTGTATCCCAGCAGACCCAAAGATGAAGCATTCAAAAAGTACTACACAAGTAGGTACCAAGAATCTTGCGTTAAATTACATACAGCTGGGCTGCAAAGCACTAATTAATTTATTATGTTATTATTTTCTTTTAAGTGAGTCTTTCTTCACCGATTCAGAGAGTAACTCTTTCGAGTTATCAACAGATCGCATGTAACTCTTTCGAGTACATTCACAGTTCTTGGTTTCCGGGAGTGGGACATGAACCCACAACCTTCTGATTCAAAGGCGAGGGTGCTATGAACTGAGCCACAGCTGACACCTCATTATGTTATTATAGTGCAGGGCAACAGGGCTGTTTTGAATGATGTAGAATAGGAGGTGCTGAATTTGTTGCAAGCTCTGCATCTCCCATCAGTGATATCAAAGTGCTGGTTAGCAAAGATCTGATGGGTAGTTACTCTTTGCTATTAAATTTTGAGGGGGCAATTTTTGTCTGATGCATTAATTGGATGGGAACAAGAGTTAAATCACCAATCTTCAACAGGCCCAAGGTTGGGCCTCATGAGCATGTATCCAGCAAGCTGTGCATGCCAAACAGATCCTCTGAAGCAGTTTGCTGGTGAGCAGAAAAACAGCCAGCTGTTGCACTAAGATAAAAGCAAAATACTGCGGATGCTGGAAATCTGAAACAAAAACAGAAAATGCTGGAAAAACTCAGCAGGTCTAACAGCATCTGTGGAGAGAAAAAAAACAGTTAACGTTTTGAGTTCTTATGACTCTTCTTCAGACTCTTCTTGCTAAGCTCTGAAAAAGAGAATCATATGGACTCGAAATGTTAACTTTTTTCTCTCTCTCCAAAAATGCGGCTTTTCCAGCAATTTCTGTTTTTGTTTCAGCTGTTGCACTAAGTTGGTTGATAGCCCAGGCCTTGTGGAGGAAGTGGAAGAGGAAGCAAAAAGAAATTCTAACACAATTTTGGAGAAGCTTGCGGTAGTCCCTTGAAGGATCACTGCGCGGGAGCAATAGGCAGGACAGGCATAGCGCACATTCCATGCTGTATTGGCATGGGGTCTTGCAACGGGCTTGGGACCCCAATTTAAATATTGAAACAGGCAGGAGTGGTGGCCACCCAATTCAAGTCCCACTTGAAAATTAGGCCAGGGTGCCTTGGGTGACCAATGGGTGGCACTTGTTTCTCTTTAAGTATGTTTGCTTACTGCTCTGTAAATGAGGCAGTAAGTGCATGAAAATTGCCCCCTAAATTTCCCAAGCAGCCAGTTCATTCTCAATTTGCAGTGCACTGGGTTTAAATCTGAAGCCAGTGTGAAACTATCTCCTCAGATTCATTTAAAAAAAGAGAAATGACCTATTTTTAGAAAAAGTACTCCATACACTAGAACATAAATGAAAAATGCCTTCTGTTGCTGGGCCTGCGTGTATAGTGACTAATGCTTGATTTCTCACCCTGTTCTTCTTTAGTAATTATCCCTGTTCATGACCAAAAATTAAGTTTTGTGCTGTCTGTACTAGTCACATTTGTGGCTTATAATAACAATCAGCAGAGATGGGAGGTGGCAGAGACATGACTTAAATCGATATTGCTAACTGTTATGGAAATTATTTTTTGTCAGGTAAGATTTGAGGGATTTGGAGCTAAGGCAGATAAATGGGGTTGAGATACAGATCAACCATGTTCTAACTGAATCACCGAACAGATCTGAGGGGCTGAATGGGCTCCGCCTGTTCCTGTGTTCCAAAATTAATTTGAATTTCTACCGAGTGTAATTTAAAGCATGTAATTTAACATACCTCCCTGACCAGGGTGTCTAGAACAACATTTCAGTGATGAATATTTAAAAATCTTGAAAGACATTTGGCCTTTGTTATTGAAAATATTCAGGAGAACAACCAGGAGTTTGTTTTATTTCCCACAGAGGAAGTGAAGGGAAAAGATGGGTATCTCCATGCCGGAGTAAAGACTACAGTGAATGGGTAAGTGAGCACAGACACATGGAGCCTATACCTGGTAGAAAACACTAACAGACTATAAGGTCACTTATCTGAATGTGCACTCATGCTGGGTAACTTTATCCACTGGGAGGGCGTGCTGGGAAATTATGGATGCACTTCCCATGATTTTCCATCTCTTAACCATCTACCACCTCTGACTAAACTCACTTACCCATATTTACAGTCACCCCCTTAACCCTACCATCTCCTATGGTCTCAATCATTGACAAGGGAATCTCTGACCACTTCCTTGTATCTCTCACCACCCACATCTCCCTACCCTCTTCCAACTGCACTTCCTGCTGTTCCTGTCCCTGGAATAAGCTCTTCCTGCAAGTCACTTACAGCTGCCTAATCTTTGGCCCTCCTTTGTGCCATGATCCTGTTGCAGCTGTCCATTTGCTAAACTGCTCCCTCACTTAGGCCTTTGACCTTGTCTTCCATCCGAGTAGCTCACTGTGGTATGGACACAAGTTGTTTTTGCTCTTCCATCATTCTTCTATTCTCTGGTACAAAACCTTCACCTTAAACTCCTCTCCCCTGTACCCTTATCTCCAACGAGTGCAAGGACATACCTTTCCCCAAATTGCTACTGAACTGCTGACCACCTAACTTCCCTTCCTGGCCTCCATGCTAACTGATATTGTAAATTGCTCCTTCTGCTGAGATACTCTACCCCTTCCTTTCCACACTGCCATTGTTGTGCCCACTCAAAAATCCCACACTCAACCTTTTCTGTCCTAGCAAACTACTGCCACATCTCCAATCTCCTTTTTGCCTCTAAAGTCCTTGCACATGTTGTTATCCCAAATCCACGTTTAATTTTTTTCAATTGGGTTTCAGCCCCTACCATATCACCAAAATGACCTTGAGCAGAATTACCAATGACTTTGTGTCACTGTGACTTTGATGGGTTATCCCCTTCAAACTCTCTGCAGCCTTTGACACAGTGAATCATGCCATTTGCCTCCAATGTTTCTCCTCCATTGTTCACCTTGGGTGGGACTGTCTTCACTTGTTTCCAGTCATATCCATCTGATTGGTAAAGAATGACTTATCCTCCCACCTCCACACCAACCCTTTAGGTCTCCCTTCTCCCTCCTCCTAAATGTACAACCCTCCTGTCAATTAAACTCTGTTCCTCCAACTCTGGCTTCTTTTACATTCCTTCCCCAAACCATTGGGGCAGTTCATTTAACTGTTCCTGTTGCCCTGTCTCCCCTAGATCTGTTTCCAAACCCACAACAAAGACCTGATCCAGCCTTGCATGGTAAATAAACACTTGAGTCAATTTTAATTTGGGGTGGGCATCATAGGAATGTAGGAACAGGAGTAGACTGAGCCTGTTCCGCTATTCAGTTAGATCATGGCCAATCTGTACCTAGACTCCATTTGACTGCCTTTTCTCTGTATCTCTCAATCCTCTAATGGAACAAAAATCTATCAGTCTCAATCTTGAAATCTCCAATTATCCCCCAGCATTTGCAGCTTTTTAGAGGAGAGAGTTTCAAATTCCCATCACCCTTCGTATGAAAAAGCACTTCCTGGCATCACTCCTGAACACCTTAGCTCTGAAATTTTAAGATTATGCCCCCTTGTTCTGTATTACCCCCACCAAAGGAAATGGTTTAACTTGATTTACCTTATCAAATCGCTTCACTATCGTAAACACCTTGACCAGCCCTCAACCCTGCAGCCTTCTAAATGCAGGGCAATGCAAGCCACGTTAATATAGGAAGATGGTAGACACCATGCGTTAGAACTCGGATAGCTAGGCCGTGAAGGATAGAACACTAGAGCCTAGTCTTTATGCACTTAAAAGCTTTTACCAAGGGACACACACAAGCATATTGTGCAACTCCAAAACACCAACCCCTTTTTCAGTCTGCTCTTATATATGAGCACAGGTGAGTCTTTGATTAATACCCACACCTCCATACAATTGATATACCATGTACCAGATTAAAGCTGGGTTCTATGTAAGAAATAGGTAGACGGAAGTGATTCAAGGCTGCAATCTAACCTGGAGGTTCAAATGACTGTTATAAATAACTATTAATAGCATCATCTGAACTCTTCAATGAAATTGCTGGCTCATGATCACTCCAAAGCTGTTCACTGTTCTTCTCCGTTGCAAGCATGCAGCAGGTGTAGTCAACAGCAAGGTGCAATTAATATCATCCCTTGTGAATATCACCATAACTTACTTGCCACTTTGCTGGGCATAAGCCTTATTTGCACAGATGCTGACTGTATCACACTGCAATTCAGGATGTCTATTCTGTCTCCTTTGGTTGGGTCAGCGGCCAGATATGCAGTGTGCAAAATGCTCATAGTTTTTGCATTTTATTTCAGTGAACAAACACAAGTGGTGGCACAACCCATGGTCCCTTCGCCAGTATCTCAGTCTTGTGTGTGTACTACGCCTGAAATGCCAGGATGGCCACAGGTCCCATGCAACCCGAATAACATCAACTACGATAAGTAAGTGTAGAAGTTGTTTTTAATAACTGATGTTACCCAATTTAATCTTGAATTTCTGTTCCCACCACATGTATTTTTCTTAATTATTTGCCCCCTTTCGTGCTAACTCTCTCCATTGTCTTGTACTACTCCTCCTCTTCCTTCCCCTCAAACAAATTCGCTCTCCCACTTGCACTGGTGTCTGCTACCTTGCCATCATTTTTAGGCGCCATAATCTGAGGGATGGAAGTCCTGCCTCCAGCCTATTAAAGGTCAGTAGCCCATTAAATGGCTGCGGGGCAGCCATTGTTCCCCTGGGTGGGCTCCGGTCTCTCCTCTCTCTGCATGCCACTCGTGCCCTGCCACCCGCACCCCGCCCCCCCCCCCCCCCCGCCAACGACATTTTAGTTAGGGGTACAGGGGCTATGGTGCCAATGTTGTCACCAGTACTCTAAATTCAGAATGAAATACGAACAGGTCACAGAAATGTGCTATAAATGGTATATGAAAGTGATTGGTAAAAGTGCAGGATCTCCTGTTAGAATACATAGTTTTGTGAGATTGTTCAGCAGAGGATATTTTCCATTTAACAGCAATCTTTACTTACAAGCTATCTACTGTCATCTGCACCTTTTTAAGGTTTAATTAAATCACGGCCAGGTTAAAATATAACTTTTATCTCGTCTTCTAACAGGGGAGATGCTACAGTTACCTCTTCCATTTCATTACCTCCTAATATGATGACAACCATGAACCAGGGTGAAGACTTTCCAAATGCAATTCAGCAGTCAGTTCTGTTTCTAAAGCTTTAGCTTTGGCCTGTGACAGTATTGGATTAAGTTTCCGCCCCCCACCCCCCACAGTTAAGAACCTTGAATCTCATTTATGAACTTTGTAACTTGCTCTGATATTAATGTAACACATTGAGCTGAGTTTTCCTCTGCAATCCTGCCTGATATGGGCAATGAGGCTATGCTTTTCTACCTCAAGCTCCATTTCCTTCCCTGCACCTCTGCCGGATTTCTGAAGGCAAAGGAAGATATCTTTCTTAGGGGGCCTCTCCCTCCAATTGCATGCACCTACCTTTGTTAGCTACTAGTTTTGTATGCCAACTATTTTAGGGCTTTTCTGCTCTTGTAATGGTGCTTGTCTCCTTGCCTGCTCCAGTATCACTGTCCAATTTTGGTTGGCATTGGTAGGCACCTTCTTGGTTCCAGGAATCCTGCCCTACGTGTTAAGTGACCCTTGACTCTGGAAAGTGGGTCAGGCAGCAGCATTAGAGTGACAGCAGAAATTCTCCCTGCCACCACTCGAACTCCGAGGGAAATCCAGTCCCATGTTTTTGACTCAGCATACTAATAGTCTCGTGAAAGTGGTTCTGCAGTATATTGAAGGCTGCTTTGAATTTGCCCTGATATTGCAGGGCAGATTCAATGCACTGTCAGCACTGTGGAAACATCACTTGTGCAAAATCACCCAGGTGCTATTGCTAAAAGGTTGCATTACTTTCTGGCCACAGACCTTCCCAAATGTCAACACTAGGTTGTACAGACCAACATTGCTGGGCAGCACAAACAGACCAAGACCCCAGCTCATCTGCAACCAAAACAAAATACTGGCATATAGTGTGTCTCGCTGACAGAGTTTTGTCTAGCAGTGCTTATTGGAAACTCGTTTCATGATCTTATTGCCTCCAGAGGCAACTCCAAACATGGGTCTAGAACATAGTTGACACCATACCTGTTTGAAAGACCACATACGTGCCCACAAATTCTGCATTGGAAGTGCACCCACCATATTGGTAAAAGTGTCCATGTCCACTGGAGGTCACTAATAAAAATCTCTTTTTTTTCCAAAAGAAATACACGCTTCAATGTGGAGTAGGGGTGCTCCTTTAGCAGTGTCAAAGACTGTTATCGGTTCCCGCTCACCACTCCCCCTCCCAGCAGTGGCCTGAAATTTTCATGCATCTCACCAAGTGAGCTTACTTAAATGAGAGGCAAGGCCCAGTGGACCTACCTGTTCCTTCGCAGGGATTGTTCCCTGTGTCCTGTTTGTGTCTGCAGGCTGACTCTGTCCAATTTAACCACTGTGGTGTCAAAAGAGTTAAGGGTAGTGGATTTTTGCTAAACTATTGATCTAGATTCTCTTTCCCCTACCCTTCCAGGTAATTTAACAACTAAACATAGCTACTTAAGTTTGAAACAGCTTTCTAACACTCGCCATAAGGTAACTGGCCTTCCAACTGGAACTGTCATGTTTCGCAGGTTAGCTCTGGAAACATGACCTGTTGTTCAGCCTTTCTCCTTTGTCCCCTCCCTTTTCCTTCCACTGTTCATTGATTCAGATTGTTGCAGGTATATTAATGTTTTTTGCTCATTTTTCAATTGACTATCTTGCAGGAATATTTTTGTTTGAATAGTGTTTTATCATTCATGGTCACTTTCTGGGAGGAGTTCAGAATGCCTTGGAAAAATGAAATTCTTTGTCACTCTTATTAAGCTGCCTATGTTATTCTTGAAGTAGTTTTCAATTTTCTTTCTCTCGCTCTCTCTCTCTCTTCCCCTCCCCCCCCCCCCGCAAGCCTTTCCAGGACACAGTTTTGTAGGTGCACAAAATGCCCTTATAACTCACCCCAAGTGGCTATTCTTCATGTAAGAGCCTAGACTAAGTGCCATCAAGTACTTGTTCTGTGGAGAGCACCATATTAAGCCCAGCCATGTCCTCACCCATGTAGATAAGCTATCCTGCAGGGTTCACTGGATATTGACTTAATTGATCACAAAATTGTGATCAATTAACAGTTCAGACCAACTATCAATCCTGAAACTCTCCTGGTTTGTATGGTTTGATATCACACAAGATATTATTACCTACTAAGCAACCAAGGGAACCCAATGCCTCTCTTTCACTGCTTATTAGGATACACAGGCAGCTAGAGTAACTCTTTCTCCCCCCCAACCCCTTTTGAAGTATCTAACTTCTGTTGACATCTCCCCATAATTTTATGCCCAAGATCATGAACCCAGTATGGGTAATCATAAGCATAAGCCAATAGTTTATATAGAGTGCCACAATATATTGTAGCATTTTTGAAGATTAAGTAGGGGTTATACTCTCCTTAAAGCTTCCAGCTTGTCTTGTTACATGACCTGACTAACATTTTCTTTTTCTTTGGAGAAGCAGCCATCTCATTAATCCATATAGAACTGAGAATGATATGGAAGTGAACTTTGAAGATGATCAGCAGTTTGTAAGAGGGTAAGCCAGATTAATGTATTTAGACCCTTGCTTTTTGTTGTTGGTAAGATCCCCACATCCACCGCCATAAACATTTCACTCCCTCCACCACTGATGCACAGTAGCAGCAGTGTGTGTACAGTCTACAAGTTGCACTGCAGCAACTCCCCAAGACTCCTTTTGACAGCACCTTCCAAACCCACGACCACTACCATCTAGAAGGACAAGGGCAGCAGACACATGGGAACGCCACCACCTGGAAGCTCCCCTCCCAGCCACTCACCATCCTGACTTGGAAATAAATCGGCCGTTCCTTCACTGTCACTGGGTCAAAATCCTGGAACTCCCTCCTAACAGCACTGTGGGTGTACCTACACCACACGGGATTGCAGCAGCTCAAGAAGGCAGCTCACCACCACCTTCTCAAGGGGCAATTAGGGATGGGCAATAAATGCTGGCTTAGCCAGCGACGCCCACATCCCATGAATGATTTTTTTTTAAAAAGGACACAAAGTATTGAAAGTTAGGACAAGAAAATGTTACCATACATGTTGTATTGACTATTATACTTGAGTCAGAAGGTTCTGAGTTTGAGTCCTGTCCCAGAACTTGAGCAAATGATCTAGGCTGACTTTCAATGCAACACTAAGGGAATGGGAATTCTTATAATAGATTTTATGGCACCTTTTTTTTATTTTTGAAGAGATTTCTCCCAGTGTCCTGTGTATAAAGCACTTTCAGATGATTTTGCAGACCCAGCTCCATGTCTACTTTGGCCAAAAGGGTAAGGGATTCGTACAGGTGACAAGTTGACCTAGTTCCCATAGCTAGGGTGAAAAGAGATCACTGTGGCAAAACCCAGTCTCTTCTACTGGAGAAAACACCTATGGAAAGATAATGCATGGGTTCTACTCGCAGCTGAAGAAGCACCTAGTGGGGCAGCCCCCATCCTGAGGGCCCACTACACCCATCCTTCTATCCCCACATCATGCCCAAGTGAAGGCAGTCGAGCACAGATCCACTGATTCCGCAAAAAAAACACTTATGCATAATAAGAAAAGCAAAATACTGCTGCTGCTGGAAATCCAAAATTAAAAACAGAAAATGCTGGAAAAACTCAGCAAGTCTGGCAGCATTTATGGAGTGAAAAACACAGTTAACATCTTGAGTCCAATATGACTCTTCTCCTGAACCTACGCATAACCATCTATGCATTACTAGCAACCACATTGTTCAAAACCAACAAGCGTACAGTGCACCCCCACTCAACTTTGACCTAAGCATTCAGCCAAGGAACAGCCCTACCCTATTATTGGGCAGTGCCACTCAAATATGCACAACTGTGTGAGAGCCTCATTGCATCTTGAGGTTCTATGTGATGAATTGTGATTCAACAAACTTTACATAGCTCAGTAAAACCAAAGTAAGATTATTTATTAATTTCAATAGTAAATATAACTTGTAACTGGAATATGTGAAAACGTTTATTTTAAATCTTACTGCATGACTTCACTTTTAAAAACAGCAGTGTCACATCCTGATCTTTTTTTTTATCTCTTAGTGTGGAGAACATTCCTGTACCCTCTGAAGTAGAGCTGAATGCGCTCCTGAGCATGAACACAATGGATATGTCTCTCATAAATTCGACTGAGTTTTGAAATGTCTGAATGTTTAGGAAAGAGCATTCTCAAGTGCCAAGTTATGCAGGAGGCTTGTGTCACAAAAAGAGCTCAATTACATCAGTTGTTGAGCTTTGAACTAAGATTTCTGTTCACTCGATTATGCAATTTGCTGTACAAACTGCAAAATTTGCTGTAAACCCAATTTAACCGACTGTTAATAGACAATTTTCTTCTCTTTCCCTGTAAGGGAAATGTCTACCTCTGATTGGTGGTGTCTGGTGCCACAGAAAAGTTCAGGCCACCTCAATTTCAGCAGCATTATGTTTGGAGATGCTGAGTGGAGGGCAGGCACTTTTGTTCAAATCTGTGGCCGAAGAAAAGCAGTTGGTATGTTTGGGCACCTTGTGCATTTAAAATTGAAATGAAATTGAACATAAACTTTCTTAGTATGGGAAACTTAGTTCAGTTAAATCTAGTTAAAGCCAATATTTTCATGAATTCAATTAGAGATATCAGGTGAATTTAGCCCGGAATAAAGTGAACAAGTTTGTAAGACTGAGAATTTGCTCAATGAACTGAGAAGAAGCTGTGGTTTCCATGCTGTGATTTTTTTGTTTGTTGGTAGCCAAGACGAGCTGATGTGTTGTTTTATAGCATCTATCAAACCTTCATGACAGTCTGCTGATGGCTTAAACATATTTCTGCAAAAGAATTGAATTAAATAATGTAAATAACACACAGTGGAAATTTAGTACTTAATTCAAATTATCAAGACAATCAAAGCAATGTAATAATATCTCGTAGCCTGGAATAGTCACCCATCTATTGACAACATACACTGGCACAAAGAAGCTTTATTTTCTAATTCAATATTTAAAGAATGTTGTATGCCTGCAATGAAACAAAAATCCAAAATTTCAAATTTCCCTGTGTATTTTTAAGAAGTTAATAATCTACAAATTTGACAATAGTAGTAAATTGACAGACCCACTCAGAGGCCACAGGACAGCTAGTGTGGGGAAACTGGTGCAGTTGGTGGAGTGGAACGTATTTTATAGAAGATGTACTGCAGAAGATGGAGGCAATGGCTGTAGCCGTATAAAAATTACAACGGTTGCAATTTCAACATCGGTAGGATGCAAGAACCAATGTTTTTTAGGGAAGCTATTTTAAGAGATGAGGGAGCCATTTAAAATCACTGCACTAAATGGATCTTTCAGCAGACTTGTGGTAAGGTTTACAATGTAATATACGTTTGCTTTGCCAGGCTATTCAATTGGTTAATGAAAATATCTATACAGTTGTACAGATTTTAACAAGTGCCATATTGGAACAGGCTGCAAGGATTATTTTACTATTGTAAATTATGAACTTAATCTCTAAGTGATAAAAGTATTGCACCAGACTTGTGATCAAAGTTATAACTCATAGAATCGGGAGAGTAGTGGCATGGACTTGAAATTAGCTGGGTGACAGGAATTTGAGAATAGTGGTTAATGGTGTTTTTCAGACTGGAGGAAGGTTTGTACTAGAGTTTCCCAGGATTCGGTGTTAGGACCCTTGCTCTTCTTGAAATATATTAATGATCTAGACCTTGGGGTACAGGGCACAGTTTCAAAATTTGCAGATAATACAAACCTTGGAAGCATTGTGAACAGTGAGGAGGATAGTGTAGAATTTCAAAAAGACGTAATCAGGTTGGTGGAATGGGCAGATGAAATTTAATGCAGAGAAGTGTGAAGTGATTCATTTTGCTAGGAAGAACATGGAGAGACAATATAAATTAAACGGTACAATTCTAAAGTGGGTGCAGGAGCAGAGAGACCTGGGTGTATATGTGCATAAAATCATTGAAGGTGGCAGGACAGGTTGGGAGAGCAGTTAATAAGCCTATGATGCTGTATGTTTTTATTAATAGGGCATAGAGTACAAGAGCAAGGAGGCTATGATAAACTTGTATAGAACACTGGTTCGGCCTCTGCTAAAGTATTGTGTCCAGTTCTGGGTGCCACAGTTTTTAGGAAGGGTGTGAAGGCTTTAAAGAGGGTGCAGAAAAGATTCACGAGAATTGTCCCAGGGATGGGGAACTTCGGTTACTTATAGATTGGAGAGGTTTGGGACTGTTCTCCTTGGAGAAGAGAAGGCTGAGGGAGATTTGATAGAGGTGTTCAGAATCACGAGGGGACTGAACAGAGTAGATAGGGAAAAACTGTTCCCATTGGTGGAAGGATAGAGAACAAGAGGGCACAGACTTAAGGTAATTGACGAAAGAAGCAATGAAGACATGAGGAAAAACTTTTTCACACAGTGAGTGGTTAGGATCTGGAATACAGTGAGTGTGGTAGAGATGGATTCAATTGAGGTAATTAAAAAGGAATTGGATTATTATCTGAAAAGGAAGAATGTGCAGGGTTACGGGGAGAAGGCCTATGGGGAGTGCGGCACTAGATAAAGCGCTCCTTCGGAGAGTCAGAGCAGACATAATGGGGTGAATGGCCTCCTTCTGTGCTGTAACCATTCTGTGATTCTGTAAAATAAAGAATTTATTTGGTTAATGTAATTTTCACACAAATCAAGAACATGATGCACAGATCATGAAATACAAAAATGACTCATCAATCCCACTCCTCCCAATATCCCCGTACATTCTACCCTATCATGAACTCTGCCCACCCATTTAACCTCCTTCCACACACCATATAATCTCTAATCCTATCATTGATGGACTCTACCCACCCATTTAATCTAGTGAGGGAAAGTTCTGTATATCCTCACTGATCTTCAAGGGTAATCCAAACCAGAATATACACCCATCTTCACATTTTAGCTATTCAAACTTGACTTGCTGCCCTCCACAGGGAACATTCCCTTCCCCTCTTCCCTCCATTGTCTCAGTCTATACCTATTTATGTAAACTAGAGTCTGGTGAAAAAGCATGATCTACAAATGGCCTGTTTCTATTTGCACTGTTACATTAGCTTATAAGAGTTGGCATGCTTCAATTTGACTTCCTAGAATGCTGCCCTCTACAGACTCCATGGAGGTAACTCCTTGATTGACTTCTACTTGCATGATATATAGTATAGTATCACAGTTTTTGTAATCCTCTATACATATTATGAAATCATAACCCTGAATGGAATTTTGTGGGGCTTGACCCTATACAGTCATATAAACTAGGTGCTTTTTCACTTTATCATTAATGCAGTTTGGCTGTAGCTTGATTTCTGTATTCGTGACGTGGCTCATTCTATTTTGATTTTCCATTTGCACTCACTGTTTAAGGCACAGAAATTATTCTTACAAAGTGAATGCTACCAGCCTGTATAAAGGCTGAAATAAAAGTCCTAATATTAGATAATGCAACATGTCCGTCTTATTTATCCTCAGATTTAAAGAAAAATTCCCACCCCTCTATTTTTCTCCTCGTTTTACCTCTGAAAATGCTGACTCTTTCGCTGGGATAGAGATCCATTTGTTTAAATTTCCATTAGAAAGAAAGAATGTGCATATATAGAGCACCTTTCACAACCTCGATGTCGTAAAGTGCTTTAAGCAATGAATTACTCTTGAAATGAAATGGCAACCAATTTGTGCACAGCAAGCTCCCACAAACAGCGATGTGATAATGACCAAGTAATGTTGGTTGAGGGATAAATATTGGCCCAGGATATCAGAGAGAACTCCCCTACTCTTTGAAATAACTGCATGAGATCTTTTATGTGCACCTGGGCAGATGGGGATTCAGTTTAACATCTCACCCAAAGGATTGCACCTCTAACAGTGTGCAATTAACTCAGCCCTGGCCGTCTGACAATGTGGCACTCCCTCAGTACTGTCCCTCCAACATTGTGGCGCTCCCTCAGTTCTCCCCACCCCGACAGTGCAGATCACAGCCAAGCTTGAAACTGTCCTCACCTGGCATCTGCAATATACTCTTTCCAGTAGGGGTTATGGATAGTGACTGGAAACAGGATACCCAGGGTGATTTCTTCCCTGCCCCTCAGCTCCCCCAATCCAAGAACACTGAGAGCAACCCCAACACTTTACTGCTGTCCTGGCAAAGATCTAACTAACTCGGTGCAGTCTGGGGATGGATCCTGTTTGCTCCTGGTCTCTACAATTTGTTTCATAATAAGCATATGTTTACCAACTGTGCCTTTGTGGGTTGGTTTGTTGTGTGTTGGGTATGCTTGAGCTCTCAGCTGCTGTTGATGCAGACACTATCCATTAAGTTCTGCATTGATACTCATTGATGTATGTTCAGATAGAAAGAATAACTTGGACATCATAATTGCAAATATGGAAATTATTTGCAGTTGAGTTTGGGAAAATCCCAGAATATAAGAAAAGAATGATTGGTGCCAACTGTGTTATAAAGGCTATTCACAACTTAGGATGTGAGCCACCTTTTTATGATGTCAGTTCCTCAAGGAAATTGTTTTGTGTTGGGACTGGATCACTTTCCCATTCCACGCATCCATTGTTGGTGTCAAGCACTCCCAGGTCAAGTGGAGCACAATCAGAGTGAAGCTCCCTGATGATCCCACCACCCCACTCATCCCCCTCCACTCCAATACTTGGACCAATTATAGTCTCCCTAATATGCCCTACCTCAGTCCAGCTTTCTTTGCATATACCAGGGGTTGAATCTGAGAGCTTCCCTATATGTGTTTCCCAAGTGTAATGTGTAGAATACACTTTAGCCTTGAACACACAATCTAGGTTGACACTCCCAGTGCTATACTGAGGGAGTACTGCTTTGTTAGAGGTGCCAACTTTCAGATGAAACCAAGGCCCTGTCTGCCCTCTTGTGGATGTAAAAGATTTCAAAGAAGAGTAAGGGATTTCTTCCAATTTCCTGGTCAACATTCCTTCCTCAACCTGGACCACTTTTTATTTTTAAAAAAATTGATTGAGCTCATTGCTGTTTGCAGTATGTTACTGGCTCAGAGTAGGCGCCATGTTTGTCAGTCTCCACAAGGGTGAGGGTCTAGGCCAAGGAAATTGCCTGCAGCCTTGAAGTGAGATTTTGTCTGAAACATTTTTAAAGATCTGCCCTTTTTACATGGGGCTATGGAGGCAATAGTCAGGGCAGGCTGGGGGCAGGAAGATATGCACTTAGTGTGCTTGTCTTCCTGTCGCATGCTAATGGAATCCTTGCCACTGAGTCTGTAATCTCTAGCAGAGTGGGCACCATCTCACAGTAACCACCAGGATCACAACCCAAGGAATTATGAGGCCATCATATATTAATCCAGCTATGGATCAGTATTTCCTTTGCCCTTATCCTTCCAGTTTCACCCTCTGATGTTCTCCTCTTCTGGAAATTCTGTATTTACCATGATATTCCAGTACTCCTCCGTGGACGTTCTTTAGGTCTGTGCAGTGAGTTTCAGCAACCTGTTAGACTGAGGTCATTACAACCGAACCAGATCTGTCCTTATCTGACACTTTTGCCCCCTCCCACTCCAGCATAGGTCAAAAGATTCTGATTGAGGCACAGTAATGATGAACCTTTTTGTTTAATTCAACAAGTGTTCAATAAAAAGGCAAATGAATATTGGCTGACTTTACTACAGATTGTCTGTTGAAAGATTCCTAACTACCTGAAACAAAAAAATTTGGAGGTGTTGTTGCTGGAAGGATACTTCTGAGTTTCTGCAAGGAAGATACTTAAAGCTGCTCCAATACTCCCACCATGCTGACAATTAAAGGAATCCAAGGAGGCATAGGGTCAACTGCCAGCAGAAGACTTGCATTATTCTGCAGAAGCAGTCTGCTTGGCTACCTCTATCTAGCCAAGTTGTGAGATATGAAAAGGAATGTAATATTAAACTCCGGATCAAATATATTTTTTGGAATTGAACCTTTGAGGCATTTTCTGTCCTGTTGTCTTCAGTTATGAATAGGGGAGAGGTGTTGATAACTTCTGATCCCTGTTAGATGCGCTTTGTTACATGTAAGGTTCATGCTGTTGCTCTCGCAAAGTAACCCTATGGCGGATACTGCAGCTAAGTCTACATTGCTCTCTACAGTTTCTCTTCGGTTTCATGCCCTGTTGATGTTAGATTCACTTTACTGTGTCTGCTTGTTCATTTGCTGCTTCTCCATCCCCCTCCACACAAAAAAACACAGCAGCAGCTCTTGGGATGTGGGTGACTCATCTACAGATGTGAATGTAATTTAGTAACAGATGACTGAACTCCCCACCTTCTGTGAAGGCTTCTCTTTTCGAAAGGCTATTGTGTAAGGGATTGAACTGTATATTTGAGTACAGATCTTGGCTGGGAATAATCACTTTATAATGTCTTCAGATGTGCTAATACCACCCACATCGCATTAAGCTAAGTGAATATATTTTTATTTTGTCATTTAGACAGTGACAGGGTAATGAAACTGAGAGCAAAGGAATATATGGGAGCAGAACAAAACATGGTAATTTATCTGGATAGTGCCAAAATTTCAAAAGTATCATGCTGGTAGCAGAGATCTGACTGAAAATCATGAGGCTAGCTCTGTCCATTAATTGTAATAGGCTGTCAGCACCTGGGAAACTGGCAGTGGAGAAAGGTCCAGCAACCAACACTACTGCAGGAGGGGCTGCTCAGAAGTCCAAGGAGATAAGCAAAGAAGAAAAGGTAAGTTCCTCCTCAAAATAACAATGTAGGGTGCATAATGGAGCTAAATATCCATGTGTTCACAAACACAACTTTTCAATGGCTTTTGAATGCAATGGTAATTTTACAAATGTAGCTATGGCAAGCCAGGCCACAGGCTTCCTAATTTTCATTATTTCATACAGTTCCAAGGGCAGCAAATTTGAGGGAACTGGATGGATTTTTGGCAAAAAAAATTATTGAGGTGTTGAGGGATGCAAGCCCCAAAATTGAGAGGCTGCACTGGTAACACAGGGTCTTGCTCAATTAAGCACATGTCAGAATTTCAGGCAGGCGTCCCAAGTTGCTGCAGGAACAGTATGAGCCAATGGGACAGCTCTGTCAGAGTCTTGATTTCAACACATTGAGGATACTGAGGAGAGAACAAATCATTGAAATTTACACCACAGAGGAGGCTATGTGGCCCATCACCATGTCAACTTTTGGAAAGCAACTGATTAGTCTCTCTACCCTTTTAATATTTCTTCTCTAAGTATTTAGCTACTTCCACTTTTGTTTCTGGAAGGGCATTCGTGTCTCCATTTATAAACAAAAATCTAACTTTTTTTTGTTCCTCCTTTTGGTGGTGATCTTAAATTGATATCTCTAGTTACCAAACCAGCAGCAGAAATGGCTTTTTCAGGTTTATCATATCAAAAGCCCTTGTAAATTTGAACATCCAAGGTCTCAGATTAACTTTCTCTGTTCTATTGAACAGCCCTGCTTTCTCTGATCTTTCCTAATAACTAAAATGCACTACTGCAAAATCTACCTTGTAGCTGAAATTTGTATGTGCAAATTACTTGATATAATTAAAACTGTATGTATTGGTTTATGCAAATATGGGGGGTGTTTTACACACAAGCTGGGTTCTCCCAAGTGTTTCACTGTTGTCACTGAGGAGGAAAGCATCATGATGAGCATGATAGACAGCCTCTGCATCTCTATTTGGGGTTAAAGGCAAATTTCAGACAGCTGTCTTGAATCTGACATTCAATAGATGTTGGTCTCTCTCTCTCTCTCTCTCTCTCTCTCACGGTCTCTCTCGCCTGTGACTCATCTCTGAAATATGAGTCATTGTTCAGCATGTCAAAAGTTGATTTGAAGTGGAGAACTTCCCTTTCTAATAGCTGCTACAGATGGTTTTTTTTAAAAAAATGTTCATATTACATCTTGTATGGTTTCAAATCCCTTTTCTTGTCTGTTTTTTTTCCTCCCTTCACAGATGTTTCAGGCTGCATGTTTGCCACTGACTGCTGCCCCTCTACTGCTGCTCAGGAGTTGGGTGTGAGCTACTGTACAACAGTGGGTGTCCCTTTCAATCCTGCCTGGTGAATAGGGAGGGAACCTGGCAAAGCCTCTGCCTGGTGACTAAGATCAGAAACTCCGTGGAACAAAGGTCAAACCCTGCGTCCCACCTGAAATAAATCATTGATTAGAATTGTCATTACACGCGATCTGCTGGGACACTTATTCATAGTCACTAAATGGAAAAACCCAAATTTCATTTTAGTTACTATTTAATGAAACATTTTACCTGTAAACACACAGACCTTGTTGGCACAGTGCCCTTATTACAGGCTTAAAGAGAGGCACATGACACCTGTATTTTTCTCTCTGGTCTGCTTTAATTTGTCTTGTGTCCTCTTTACTGTGCTACTACCAATGGGGAAGATTCACCAGCACAGTGCAAGATCTCTTTCAATAGAAATAGTTCTGTAATGTAAAGGACAATTGGTCTTAAAACACCAGGTGCAATTGTGTCATCAGATCTTTGTGTTAGCATAGATCAGTTATCCTGATACTATGACTACAGCGCTTCATTAACAGTGACTTGGGAAATTGGAAGGAGCAAGAGTTAGTTTTAGATGATTAACTTGGCAGAGGATGGCTGGAGTGTATCATGACATCTCAACAGAAGTAATGTCTGCACTAGGACCTTTTATATGTGGGATATCTGTGTTACAAGAAGTCACTTTATAGACAGGAGAGTCACTCTCAAACAGTTTATTAACATCAACTGAGATGGGTTACTGGTGGAAATGTGTGTCTATCTGTATAATGAAAAGCCTTATTCCCTCCACCCTCTTTACCATTTTCTCTCATCTGTTAATGGTAGTCGAGCCACTGCTTGAAACGTCATCTGACTGGATCAATGAGGATCACGCTGGTCACCCACTGAACACTGTTCCTGCAGTAGTTCAGACATGTTGGCATTCATTGTTATGACACAGCAGTTGGTAAAGGCTGAGTTGTTTAAATCCCGGAGGGAAATTTGAACAACTGTCATAACCTATATTTTCAATTGGTATGTTTTGAGATGCAGCTCTGAATTCAGGAATAAGACCACCAAGCCTGGAGGTTTTTTATATAAAACTAAATTAAACATTTATTAATTTAGCAACAAATTAAACACATATACATGTCTACAAATTACTACCATAATAACTTTTAAACAAATCCCTAAATTAATCACTTCTAGGTAAATCTTCACCAAGGCAACAATAACCCTGACTTTAAACAGACACCAGGCACATTTGACCTTACGAATTCCAAATGAGGTTCCTTTGCAATTTGGTTCATTTACAGACACAGTTGTTGGCTTACAGGCTGGTTAGATCTTAAATGCCTCTGACTTACACACAAACTCCTGTTTCTGCCTAGCTTCCCCTTTGAATGTAAGTTTTCCATTGTATCACAAGGCTTTTAACATCACATCTTCTAACAATAACATTTTCATCCCACTAATTTTATTAGTAATATAAACACATTGCTTGGTGTCTCCCAGCTCGGTGCAAGATTTTACCCCCACGTTTGAAAGCTTTATTCAACAAATGCAAATTTACACTTCTCCTCCTCATTGTTTGCCCAATTAGCATCTCAAACTGCTATACATCAAAGCATCCAGTCAAGCTGGCTTTAATCCAATTAAGACACACACACACATATAGACACAGACCCCACTACAATCCCAATTTAAAAATAATTTCCAATAACATTATTGACAATATCCCTTCACGATACCCATAGCTGTAATACGGATAGACAGGTGATAAGAATCCTCTAGTACCTCAGCCTCATGGCTATTTTTAGCATGAGTGAGTGACGTCAGGCTTATTTGTTTGAGAAGACAATCTTCACCCAACACTCACCTTCCAGCAGAGGTTTCCGTCTCAATTTCTCTGCTCCTCTCACCCATTCTAATCTGTCTCTCTCTGAACTCACTGCACTCCGTTCTCTCAGGTCCAACCCCAACATTGTCATCAAACCCGCTGACAAGGGTGGTACTGTTGTTGTCTGGCGCATTGACCTCTACCTCGCGGAGGCTGAGGGTCAACTCGCAGACACTTCCTCCTACCTCTCCCTGGACCATGACCCCACCACAGAACATCAAGCCATTGTTTCCAGGACTGTCACTGACCTCATCTCCTCTGGAGATCTTCCTCCCACAGCTTCCAACTTGATAGTCGCCCAACCTCGGACGGCCCGCTTCTACCTCCTACCCAAAATCCACAAACAGAACTGTCCTGGCAGACCGATCATGTCAGCCTGTTCCTGCCCCACGGAACTCATTTCTCGTTATCTTGACTCCCTTCTCTCTCCCCTTGTCCAGTCCCTTCCCACCTACATCCGTGATTCCTCTGACACCTTACGTCACATCAACAATTTCCAGTTCCCTGGCCCCAACCGCTTCCTCTTCACCATGGATGTCCAATCCCTCTACACCTCCATCCCCCACCAGGATGGTCTGAGGGCCCTTAGCTTCTTCCCCGAACAGAGGCCCGAACAATCCCCATCCACCACTACTCTCCTCCGTCTGGCTGAACTTGTTCTCACATTGAACAATTTCTCCTTTAACTCCTCTCACTTCCTCCAAATAAAAGGTGTGGCTATGGGTACCCGCATGGGCCCCAGCTATGCCTGTCTCTTTATGGGGTATGTGGAACATTCCTTGTTCCAGTCCTACTCCGGCCCCCTCCCACAACTCTTTCTCCGGTACATCGATGATTACTTCGGTGCTGCTTCATGCTCTCGTCGGGACCTGGAAAAATTTATTAATTTTGCTTCCAATCTCCACCCCTCCATCATTTTCACATGGTCCATCTCTGACACTTCCCTTCCTTGACCTCTCTGTCTCAATTTCTGGTGATAGACTGTCCACCAATATCCATTACAAGCCTACCGACTCCCACAGCTACCTCGACTACAGCTCCTCACACCCCACTTCCTGTAAGGACTCCATCCCATTCTCTCAGTTCCTTCGCCTCCGTCGCATCTGTTCTGATGACGCTACCTTCAAAAACAGCTCCTCTGACATGTCCTCCTTCTTCCTTAACCGAGGTTTTCCACCCACGGTTGTTGACAGGGCCCTCAACCATGTCCGGCCCATATCCCGCGCATCCTCCCTCACGCCTTCTCCTCCTTCCCAGAAACATGATAGGGTCCCCCTTGTCCTCACTTATCACCCCACCAGCCTCCGCATTCAAAGGATCATCCTCCGCCATTTCCGCCAACTCCAGCATGATGCCACCACCAAACACATCTTCCCTTCACCCCCACTGACGGCATTCCGTAGGGATCGTTCCTTCCGGGACACCCTGGTCCACTCCTCCATCACCCCCTACTCCTCAACCCCCACCTATGGCACCTCCCCATGCCCATGCAGAAGATGCAACACCTGCCCCTTCACTTCCTCTCTCCTCACCGTCCAAGGGCCCAAACACTCCTTTCAAGTGAAGCAGCATTTCACTTGCATTTCCCCTAACTTAGTCTACTGCATTCGTTTCTCCCAATGTGGTCTCCTCTACATTGGAGAGACCAAATGCAAACTGGGCGACCGCTTTGCAGAACACCTGCGGTCTGTCCACAAGAAAGACCCAAACCTCCCTGTCGCTTGCCATTTTAACACTCCACCCTGTTCTCTTGCCCACATGTCTGTCCTTGGCTTGCTGCATTGTTCCAGTGAAGCCCAACGCAAACTGGAGGAACAGCACCTCATCTTCCGACTAGGCACTTTACAGCCTTCCGGGCTAAATATTGAATTCAACAACTTTAGATCTTAAACTCCCCCTCCCCCCATCCCCACCCCGTTTCTCCCCCCTCCCTTTTTTTTTTCAATAATTTATATAGATTCTTCTTTTCCCACCTATTTCCATTATTTTTAAATCTAAAACTAAGTTAGTCTTTCCACCCCACCCCCACTAGAGCTGTACCTTGAGTATCCTGTCTTCCATTCTTAATTAGCACTTTTCTTAGACAATATCACCACCTTCAACACCTCTTTGATCCTTTTGTCTGTGACATCTTTTGATTATCTGCTCCTATCACTGCTTGCTTATCTCCACAATCACCCCACCCTCAACTTCTCTCTCTCCCCCCCCACCCTAAACCAGCTTATATTTCACCTCTCTCCTAACTATGCTTCAGTTCTGCCGAAGGGTCATGAAGACTCGAAACGTTAACTGATTTCTTCTCCACCGATGCTGCCAGACCTGCTGAGTTTTTCCAGGTAATTCTGTTTTTGTTGAGGTTTCTGACAAGTAGTTAGGAGCAGTGTGTCAAATCTGTTCCATTGGTGGCAGCACAGTAATTTTTTCCCACTTCCTAGCCTAAAAATGCAGAAGCCAATTGTAAACCCTAAATGCCACTCTGCTGGAGATTTGCTAACTTGGACCTGGGAGCTCTGTGTGGTATTATACATGGGGGTATGTAATTCTAGTTTCTGTATGTTTAAATATTTTAAATTTGAAAATGAATTGATTCAATCTTATGACCTCAGATAACAGAATTTTTAATAGAATTGTCCTTGCCCAGACAAAAAGGAGACAACTAGAAATGAAGTCTAAAATATACTTAACTTGCACATACTATACATTTGTGTAGACACTCTCGAACAGAATAGTTGCTAATCTTCTAGATACATACAAAGACAAAGACCTTACGCAACTTAAAACACATAACACAAATCCTTTGGTGCAGGAATTGCAGGTGTGATAGTCCAGATTATAAAGTCACTGCTTATTAACCTTTATATCCCAAGCAAATTTTATATTTTGACAAGCTAAATTCTATCAAATACATCATGTGTTTTCTTTGGCTGTAGTTATTGGCATGCTGGCTAATACTTATCTCTGAACCAAATCACTAAAATAAATGATCTTGTCATTTATCTCATTGCTGTCTGTGGGAGCTTGCTGAGTGCAAATGGGCTGCTGCATTTCTGATGTTACAACAGTGACTACACTTCACAAAATAATAGAGAATTCCAAGGGTTGTGAATCTTTGGAATTTTCTACTCCAGAGGGTTGTGGTTGCTCCATTGTTGATTATATTTAAGGTTGAGATGAACAGATTTTTGGCCCCTCAAGGAATCAAGGGATATGGAGAGTGGGTGGGGAAGTGGAGTTATGGCAGATGATCAGCCATGATTGTATTGAATGACCGGGCAGGTTCAAGGGGCAGTATGATCTACTCCTATTCCTGTTTATGTTCTTCATTGACTGTAAAGCACTTTGGGATGTCCTGAAATTGTAAAGAATGCTATAGAAGTGCAAGTCTTTTTGTTTTTTTAAATGCCTCAGTACTGATATTTATCAAGAGGGTGATTAGCTAATCTCTTTTTAATTTATCTCTTCAATGCTGTGCTTTTTCAATTGACTTGATGCATCCCTCTACCCTCCAGTCAGGAGGGTCTCTGCCTGTTGTCATGGGTCTGCTGCACTAAAGTGCTCTTTGCTGATTCACTCTCCAGCCCAGCCTTGATGAAATCTTGAGTAGGGAATTGTAAGCCTGAATTTTCATTCTTCCCCACTCTGCTATATGACATGGCAGCAGAATGAGAGGTTGTACTACTGAGGGCACACGTCTTTAGTTGTATCCTTGATTTTCACAGCTGCTTTGGAGACAGCTGGCTGGTTTGTGTTGGCCAGCCTTAGTCACAACTCACTATTAACTTTTTAGCTACAAACACAGCAAACAAGTTACATTGAAAAGGAAAATGAGACGAGGTTTTGAACAGAATAGAGCAATCGTGAAAAGCTACTGAAGCCACCGAAATAATGGTTCTCTTTTCTGGTGGATAACTGCTCTCTACTTTTGAAGCTTAAAATGAATGTTTACCCGTTACGAACAAGTTAAACTTAGCATTGTGTTACAAAAAGAAATCAATTAATATCTTCAATACAATGCATTTTAAGAGGCAATAAGGAGTGTGTAATTAACTACAGCATGAACCAGTACTACAGGCTGCAATAGATCTTTCTCCATATACAGCCAGATCTCTCTCTACCCTCCTACCATACATGACGAAAGCAATGACTCAGTGTGAGGGCAGGTGCCGAGTGTTTCATTCCAGCCTGGAGTTTTCTATGTTCAGAGCTGTTAATTGCATTCATCCGCTAGCGATTACAGTTTATTTTTATATTGACACACAATCTGGCAGCAGGAAGGAGATGGGATTTCAGTCCCCTCCATTTTGCCCATGTGAAACTAGACACTGAATTAAATCCAATGATTCTTTTGCAGAGTCCTGATGCCTTGTTCGAAACCAGAAGCAATAATAATTAAAAATAAACTGAAATAGCTCATTGTAAAATCTGGCTTTGGCTATTTGCAGGCATGAATCAGGATCTCTCATTGTTTTACTTTAAAGGTTCATGGTCTTCATGAAAATATGTTTACAAAAATCCCCTTGTGTTAACATGTTACAACCGAGATGAGAGGAGTGCACTGTCTGTTTCTAGTTCCACTACTCCACAGGTCACAACGTGTAGTTAAATAATTTTCCAACCAGCTATACAGCCAAATATATGTTTTACCTATGAATCTCAGAATGACCACTCAATGCCCAGGTTTCTTCAATAAAGAACAAAATTATTAGTTTATTATAAAACTAAACTTGTCAAGTAGGAAGCAAAGCTTATTAACATACAGTATGAAAGTATAATAATTATTATTTCTAAATACCCTAACAAACACACACTCAGACACACCCAACCCCAAAAAAAGTAATAAGATAAGAGGAATTTTGCCAAAAGGTTAAATGTCAGTGGTTCAAGGGAAGAGGATAGATGGTGGAGTCCTTGAAATGGTGTCCGGGTTATACGGTTGGGGTCTCAGCGCTGGTCTGAGGAACAATCGATGACTCTTGCGCTATTTTTCAGGCGGACTTGAGGAAAACTTGCAGTCAGTTGATTTCAGTGCGTGGAGAAACTTCCATTCACTCTCTGCTTTGGGACTGGGTCTGGAGCTTCAGGAGCTGCTGTCCTCTTTACTCAAGCGGTTGGTCCTTCCCGTTTTCTCCCCAAACCCAAACCAGCTTTTTAAACACCCGTTTCCTAGGCACGGTTTTTTCTCTCAGCCTAAAACTACCGTGTGACCCTTTTTGTAAACAGTCCGCCTGGGGTCAAGAGGTTTCCAGCTCCTTTAAAGCTGCTCGATTACCCATTCCTGTAAAATGCTGTCTTTTCCAGGAACAGCAGCAACCAGAGTCCCTGCATTAACCCTTTAAAAAGATTCTGTTCCTTAAAAAACACGTACTTCCAGAATATTCTTAGTCCTTGAAGATAAACCATTTTCTGTGATTAAAGCATCTACGACAATATATTCTGGATGCCCATGGCTCTTTTTCCATACAAGAAAGTACTTTAGCAAAAATACTTTTTCACCAAGGAAGCATCTGTTTAAGATATAACTAGTAGAGGAGGTTGCCTTGTGGGAGCTTGGAGGGCGGTACCAACATCACATATATATTACAACTTGCATCTGAAGGTAGCACTAGACTGGTGGCCTGTGTGTCTGGCAGCACAGACCTCCACAATACCCCCTCACCCCACCCTGCCAAGAGTTGGAATGTCCGTGGTAGTAAACATACACCACCTGCCACCATTGTGGGCTGGGTGTAGACAAGTTGAGCTCTGAACTCACCCAATCAGGCTATGGCATCAACGCCTCAGGTACAGGCCAAATCCTGAGCCCATGCGACATAAGCCAGGCCCCCAGCTGATCCTGTACAATCCAACAAAGCAGATTTCATTTTGCTGGTCTGTTCAGACTTCTTCGCCACCACTGGCCCCTGCCCCAACATCGGGGAAGGTCTGCAGCCAGGAACACAGTTGCAGATGTGCATGCTCAGTTATTTCTCAGTTGTCACTGGCAGTCAGAATCCATCCTCTGATGGAAACACATTAAGGAATCACTTGCAGTGAAATATAAATGTGACACCAATCTCCCAGTAAACATGTGGTTGTGGGTTTTAATAAAATCAGCTTCCTCCACAACAGTTTAAGAAACACAAACATCCAAACTCCTATTCAGTACGAAGATAAAGCAGAGGTTGAAACAGATGGAGAAATTGGTAGCATTTGTTTCTTTGTTTGAATACTCAGAGTTACAGATCCTTCCATTCACACACTGTTGGGTTGGTGCCATCAGTAAACAGAACATCTCGATTTGTTTCCTTAAATAAAATAATAAATTGGAATAAGAATCTGGAATATTTTTAGATGTAAAACAAACAAACATGTTCAGGGCACTGAATAATTGCACTGATGTAAGCAAAAAGCTTAAGATAGACAGATGTTTATTTTATTTCACTTCATGTCTGAGCAATGGGTCAACTCCCACCTTTGAGAGTTATCTTTGCACAACCCACTGCATTGATACCCTGCAGCTCCAAACCTATCAGCATCTTCCACAGTATGTTCAAGCTCTACATCGCCAATCCTGCTCTCTGAAATATTAGTTAATGTTCCTGCAGCAAATGAGTTTAAAGCCTCCTCAATGACTCAGTCAGTGAGCGCACTGTTAAGTGTGAACTGAACCATACAGACCAGGAGGCTCTGTGTCCGATCCCAGGCCAGAAGCCTCACTGGAAATGTGCTGGTGTAGGAAGGATTGGAATTGGCTCTGGGACCTGCTGACACTCCCTTGTCCAGCTCTCAAATAATGGATAACTCAGCTCAAGTACTGGAAATTGAGAGTGTGGGGTGGGCACTTTCTCAGAGAAGGGGAAAGAGCTGCATAATTGAGGAGGAAGTAGGTCTGTTCATTAATAAGATACATGTGTGTAGGTGTTTCCAGCTAGTAACTTATCTCAGTTGACATTGATAAACCCCTCAAGCATGGTTCTCCTGCCGAAGGAGCTATCTTGTAACAGAATCTGAGATAACCATGTGCAAAGTCCCAGTGCAGGAGCTGCAATATAATATTCTGTTTGGATGTTATGGCCAACCTCTGCCTGAAAATTTAAAACCAAATCTTTCTCCTTCCAAACACTTTCAGCTAATTGTTAGCAGAGGGAAACTCTATACAGGTCAACAATGTGAAGACCTGGCCTCCCTCCTGGCCAGCAATGTTTCAATGTGGAATGTGCAGTTACATCTCAAACCTTTCTATACTGGTGTTCTATAGTACAGGGAATCAAAGTCTGTAACCTCTTTGGATTAAAAAATAGCAGTGGATAAATCTGAACGCTGAATGGAGTGGGATAGATTGGGAAATATTAATGTACAAAGGGACCTGGGTGTCCTTGTACACCAATCACCGAAAGCAAGCATGCAGGTGCAGCAAGCAGTTAAGAAGCGTTATGAGACAGCCTTTTGGTGCAGCTGAGTTATTTAAAAATCCCAGAGGGAAACTTTAAACAACTGTCATAACCTATATTTGTAAGTGTTATGTTTGAGATGCAACTCTAAATTCAGGAATCAGACCACCAGTTCTCGAGAGGTTTTATTTTAAACTAAATGAACCATTTTATTAATTTACACAAGTTAAATATATACACATGGCTACAAGTTACTACTATTATAACTTTCAACAAATCCCCAAACCAATCTCCATTTAAGGCAACAGCAACCCATAGACTTTAAACCAGACACCAGGCAAAGCATTTTCACCTTACAAATTCAAAATGAGGTTCCTCTCACTTTGGTTCCTGTGGAGACAGTTGGAGGCTTCCAGCTGCTTTGATCTTACATTGCCTCTGCTCTACATACACACAACTGCTGAAGTTATAGCACAGCCCATTGAATGTAAATTCTCATTGTATCACCAACCTCTTCCAACAGTAAAATCGGTACTATGAAAGGGGTTTTATTAGCAATATAAACATATTGCTTGGTCTCTGCTCGCTAGGTGCCAGAATTCACCCCACTTCTTGAATGCTCTATTCAAAAAATGCAAATACACTCTCTCTTACATATCCAAACTAGTGCACATCAAAGCACCCAGACTAGCTGGCTTTAATCCAATTAAGACACACCCTCAGACTAAACCTCTATTTGAAAAGAAAAATATTTTCCAATAATTATATACATTAATAATTCATGACATCCCCCTGCTTATCGGAAAATGAACTGTCATAATTTAAAACATGGCTTCATTTTAATAACACATCTCACACTATCTCCTATACTCATTACACTATTACATTACCAGATGCATGCATTAACATATCAATATATATACACAAGTCCTTGGTATCAACAGAAATCACTCCAGTTCAGTGTCCAGATTTTTTAAGTGTCCCATTTTCCTTTAAATTTCAAACTCTTGATAATGCATCTGCGAACAGATTTTCTCTTCCAGCAATATGTATAATACATAGATTAAATGGTTGTAATAATAGACTCCATCTGAAAAGCCTTGCACTTTTGTCACTAAATTTGTCCAAAAACGTCAAAGGATTATGGTCTGTATAAACGATTGTTTCTGATGAACTGTTTGCAACATAAATTTCAAAATGCTGCAATGCTAACACCAAATTCAAAGTCTCTTTTCTCAATCGTTGGATATCTTCTCTGTTGTACATTCAGCTTCCGTGAAAAATACCCTATCGGTTTTCAATTCCAGTGTCGTCATCTTGTAACAGTACAGCCCAAATACCTATATTGCTTGCGTCAACAGCCAACTTGAATTGCTCGCATAATTGGGTACTGCCAATGCTGGTGTCATGGTTAATACAGTTTTCAAACTATCAAATGACTTACGATACTCTAGTGTCCATTGAAACTTCTTGCTCTTTTTAAATAGTTCAGTCAGTGGAGCAACCACACTGCTAAAATTTGGTACAAGTTTCCAGTAAAACCCACTCATGCCCAGAAATCTCAAAACTTCTCGTTTTGTTGTAGGCGCTGGGAAATCCACAATAACCTTGACTTTCACATCTCTCGGAGCCACCTTACCAAGTCCAATGGTATGGCCTAGATACGTAACTTGCGCTTTTGAAAATTCACTTTTAGCCAAGTTCATCACCCAAATTAACTTCTTGTAGTCGAATAAGTAATTCTTCCAGATGTTGTAAATGCTCCTCCCACGTCTGACTGAAAACGATTAGATCATCAATATAAACCGCACAATTGCTTAGACCCACAATTACTTTGTTTGTCAGTCTTTGAAATGTCGCAGGTGCATTCTTCATACCAAATGGCATGACTTTAAATTATATAGTCCACTTGGCGTTACAAAAGCTGATATCTCCCTTGCTCTCTCCAACAATGTTACCTGCCAATATCCTTTTAGCAAATCAATCTTTGTGATAAATTTTGATTGTCCCACTTTCTCAATGCAATCCTCCAATAATGGTATGGGATATGAATCAGCTTTTGTCACCGCACATTCACCTTTCGATAGTCCACACACAGTCTTTGTGTTCCATCTGGTTTCGGCACCAGTACAATAGGCAAACTCCAGTTACTGCAGCTAGACTCAATTATATCATTTTGAAGCATAAAATCAATTTATTTTTGTACTTGTGATAACTTTGCTGGATTAAATTTATAAGGTTGTTGCCTTATTGAAGATGATATTCCTATACATACATCATGTAAAGCTAAATGTGTCTTCCCAACTTATTTCCACAAATCGGTTTGTGTGACTGCAATAGCTTTTCCAACTTTGACACTTGCTTGGAAGGTAACTCAATATCATTTAAATTTTCAAGCACCCCCTCATTATCCAACTTGATTAGAGGAAAATCAATTTCAGAGTCCTGCACTTCTACCTCTTTCTCATCATCCACCATAATTAATGTCTCTTTTTGTTCCTCTTCCCTATCAAAGTACTTGCCTGTCAAAGTACTTTTTAAGTGTATTTACATGACACACCTTCTGCTTCTTTCTTCTATCTGGAGTATTTATTAAATAATTTGCTTCACTCAATTTATTTTCAATTTTGTAAGGCCCACTAAATATTGCATTTAATGAATCACCTAGTACTGGTAACAAAACTAGTACTTTCTCTCCAGAAACAAACCTCTGAATTTTAGCCGCCTTATCTGCTTTCATCATCACTTGCTGTGATATCTTTAAATGTTCCCTAGCCAGCTCACGTGCTCTGTTCAATCTTTCCCTGAAACTTGATACGTAATCCAGAAGAGTAGTTTTTGAATTTTGACCCACCAATTTCTCATGAATCAATTTCAGTGGTCCCCTTACCTCATGACCATAAAATAATTCAAAAGGGCTAAAGTTCGTCGATGCATTAGGCGCATCTCTAAAAGCAAATAACAAAAATGGAATTCCTGTATCCCAATCCTGTGGATAATCCTGACAGTACGCTCTCATCATGGTTTTTAAAGTTTGACGCCATCTTTCCAAAGCTGCTTGTGACTCCGGATGATAAGCTGTTGACTTAAACTGTTTTATCCCCAGACTGTTCATTACTTCCTTAAACAGCTGTGACATGAAATTTGACCCCCGATCTGATTGTATTTCCTTGGGTAAACCATATCTTGTAAAAAAATTAATTAACTCCTCCACAATCTTAGTTGTAATATTTCTTAAAGGTATTGCTTCAGGAAACCTAGTAGACGCATCCATTATTGTCAGTAAATACTGATTTCCACTTTTAGTCTTAGGGAGGGGTCCTACACAATCAATCATGACCCTGGTAAAAGGTTCTGCAAATGCTGGTGTTGGGATTAAAGGTGTCGGCTTAATCACTGCTTGCGGTTTTCCTGTTCTTTGACATGTATAACAGGTTCTACAGCATTTGACTACATCCCTATGCAATCCTGGCAAAAAAAAAAACCTCTATCTTTTCCTGTGTTTTCCCAGTTCCTAAATGTCCCCCCATTGGAATTTCATGAGCAATCCTCAGAATCTCATTTCTATACCCTAATGAGATAACAGTCTGATGCACCTCCCTCCAGCTTTCATTTGCTGAGACATGATCCAACCACCACTTTCTCATCAGAATACCTTCCCAAAGATAATAACATACTGGAATACATTTTGCTTCTGTTTCTGAATAAGCTTTCTGATATAACTTTTAATTGTAAATCATTTTTCTGTAATTCCACCAACCTCTTTGAATTAAACATTTCAGCTGAATTGTCCTGTATTCCTTCCTCTTGAACAATGTGATCAAGCACAGTGCCAGCTAATTGGATTTTGACACCACCTTCTTGCCTTTGAACTGCCTGCTTATCTTGTTTATCTTGTTCTTCCCAATGAGCCTTTGATCTCATTATAACACAATCAGTAAACAATCCAGGATGTTCCTTCTGTAACACCTCTGTTGAAAACACTTCTACAGGCTGCTCAACTACCATAGGCACCACCCACATTTGCGATCCAGCTATATCATTACCTAGAATAAACTGAACCCCTGCAATGGGCAATTTTTCCACCACTCCAACTATAACTTCACCATCTTCCATTTTCTCTTTAAATTTACCTTCCACAATGGAATAAATTTAACATCTCCAACCCCACTTATTATTACCTGCTCCTTCAATACTTCCTTTGAACAACAAATATCACTATCCCACAACATTAAGGATTGACTAGCCCCTGTGTCTCTTAAAATTTTAACATCTTTACCTACTCCACCCTGTACACATGGTAAGACTTTCCCTTCAAATACAAAATCTTTAAATATTTCTGCAACCTGCTCCTCAGAATTCTCTTGAGTAAACTGTGAACACATTCCCACTTCTTCACCTATCACTGGTTCTCCTTGTTTCACCTGTACACAAACCACTGGTTTCTCCTGTGCCTGAACCTCAGAACCCACAGTACTTTTACTTCCAGAGCTTTTCTGTACCCCAATAATTCCACAGATTTTTCCTGCAATCTCCAACACACTGACTTTGTGTGCCCCATTTTATTACAATGAAAACACCTCAATTTTCGAATGTCACTTCTACCTTCAGCACCTTCCTTTTTATTCCGAGAAAAAAAACTTCCTGGGAACTTCCAGTTACTCTTCCCTGACTACCTGCCTTCCTTTCACTTTCCAACTTTTTATCCTTTTCAAATTTGAAAGGGTGACGTAAAAAGGTTCAGCTCTATGAACTAACTCATAATCATCAGCTATCTCTGCTGTTTGTCTTACAGAATCAACCCTCTGTTCCTCCACATGAGTTCTCACTACTGAAGGGATTAAATCTTTAAATTCTTCCAAAAGAATGACTTCCCTAAAAGAATAACTTCCCTAAGTGCCGCATAGGTTGTTTCTATTTTTAATGCCCGTATCCACTGGTAAAAATTACTTTGTTTTACTCTTTCAAACTCAGTATAAGTTTGCCCAGACTGTTTTCTCATATTCCTAAATTTCTGACTGTATGCTTCAGGAACCAACTCAAAATAGCCTTTTTCACCACATCATAATTCACCGACATTTCTTCTGAAAGCGAAGCATAGACCTCAAGCCCTGTACCTAATAACTTAGACTGTAATAATAACGTCCAGTTTCCCTGTGACCATTTCATTTGTCTAACTAGCTTCTCAAATGAAATAAAGAATGCTTCAATATCTTTTTCCTCAAACTTTTGAAGAGCTTTACAAATTTAAACATCTCCCCACTGGGTTCTACTCTAGAGATAAATCCTTCCTCACCTACTGGCATCTCTTTTTTTAACTGCCAACATTTGCAGTTGGAATTCTCTTTCCTCCTCTATCTTCACAATTTCTGATTCCATTTTAAAAGCCATTTCTCTGTCCTTTTCTTCTGATTCAAGCTTTTTTATTTGCAACTGAAGTCTCACTCCCTCCAGCTATGACTCACTAGTGTCAGGTTTCACTTCCAACTGTAGAAGCTGTGCTATACTTTTAACTATATCTGATTTCCTAGCACCCTCAGGTAACCCCAATTTTAACTTATCTGCCAACTCTGTTAACTTACTTTTGGTTATTTTCGCCAACCCAATCAGAGTTATATCTTCTACTCCCAGACAAGTCTTAGCAATTGCCAAAGCCATCTCGCAGTCTCACCACTTCTAAAATACCTCACCAACTCCTGAATTCAAAGTGCTTCTTGTACTTGTAACCTTAAGATTCACCAATTCCAAGCCAATCCAGGAATTAGAAATAATTTTATCCTGGATGAGCCCCCAATTGTTATGAGACAGCCTTTTGGTGCAGCTGAGTTATTTAAAAATTCCAGAGGGAAACTTTAAACAACTGTCATAACCTATATTTATAAGTGTTATGTTTGAGATGCAACTCTAAATTCAGGAATCAGACCACCAGTTCTCGAGAGGTTTTATATTAAACTAAATGAAACATTTTATTAATTTACACAAGTTACATATATACACATGGCTACAAATTACTACTATCATAACTTTTAACAAATTCCCAAACCAATCTCCATTTAAGGCAACAGCAACCCATAGACTTTTAACCAGGCACCAGGCAAAGTATTTTCACCTTAAGAGTTCAAAGTGAGGTTCTTTTCACTTTGGTTCCTGTGGAGACAGTTGGAGGCTTCCAGCTGCTTTAACCTTACATTTTCTCTGCCCTGCACACTCAAAACTGCTGAAATTATACCTAGCACAGCTCATTGAACGTAAATTCTCATTGTATCACCAGCCTCTTCTAACAATAAAACGCCTTTCATAGTACTAATTTTATTAATAATATAAACATATTGCTTGGTCTCTGCTTGCTAGGTGCCAGATTTCACTTGCCTTCTTGAATGCTCTATTCAAAAAATGCAAATGCACTCTACCTCTCTTACATCTCAAAACTAGTACACATCAAAGCACCCAGAGTAGCTGGCTTTAATCCAATTAAGACACACCCACAGAATAAACCTCTATTTTAAAAGAAAAATATTTTCCAATATTATATACATTAATAGCTTCATGACAGAAGGCAAATGGTATGTTGGCCTTCATTTTGAGTAGACTGGAGTACAGGAGCAGGGATGTCTTCCTGCAGCTGTATAGGGCCCTGGTAAGACCACACTTGGAGTATTGTGTGCAGTTTTGGTCTCCTTACCTAAGAAAGGATTTCCTTGCCATGGAGAGAGTGCAGCGAAGGTTCACCAGACTGATTCCTGGGATGGCAGGATTGTCATATGAGGAGAGGTTGGGCCAACTAGATCTGTATTCATTGGAGCTTAGAAGAATGAGAAGAGATTTAATTGAAACGTATAAAATTCTGACAGGGGTGATATTTCCTCTGGCTGGGGGGGTGGGTGTCCAGAACAAGGGGTCACAGTCTCAGGATATGGGGTAGGCCATTTAGGACTGAAATGAGGAGAAGCTTCTTTACTCAGAGGGTGGTGAACCTGTGGAATTCTCTGTCACAGAGGACTGTGGAGGCCAAGTCACTGAATATATTTAAGAAGGAAATAGATTTCTGGACTCTAAAGGTGTCAAGGGGCATGGGGAGAGAGCGGGAGTATAGCATTGAGAGGATCAGCCATCATATTGAATGGCGGAGCAGGCTCGAAGGGCTGAATGTCCTACTCCTCCTATTTTCTATGTTTCGATGAAATGGCCCCAGATCTTGTAGTCCCTTTTAAATTAAAACCAATACTCAAAAATAAACTAACGAGACGGGGTGACAGCCCCTGGTGGGGCACTGTAACAAAGAAAATCAACATTTCAAAAGGAGATTTAGAAAATCAAATCAAAATCTCGTTCCCGGGGGTGATGATCAGCCCAGATCTTGTATGTGTTAGTATCTGATCTGAGTTGACCACTCCACAGTGCAGTACCAACACAAGCCCCTCAATAATCGTTTCCAGAGATTAGAAGTAGATAAAAATCTAATTTAAGTGGGGGAGCTAACTTCAAACTTACCAGGTGGTGTAGACCTATTCAACCCATGAGAGATTTAAGATAACGGTCAGTACAGGTCAAATATCCTTTATCCATAATTCTGAAAACCGAGCACATCCAAAAATCGCACATTTTTTGAACATCATCGACGTTTAGTCTGGAAGGTCTCTGACCCAAGCCAACACAACTCCAGCTGACAGCCCCCAACCTTTAGCGTGGGAAGTCTCTGACCTGAGCCAACACAACCTGAGCCAAATGCACCCGACCTTTAGCGCAGGAAGTCCCTGACCTGGGCTGACACAATCCTCGCTGACCACACCCGACCTTTAGCACAGGAAGTGCCTGGCCCGGGCTGACACGATCCTCGCTGACCACACCCAACCTTTAGCACAGGAAGTCCCTGACCTGGGCTGACACGATCCTCGCTGACCACACACCTTTAGCTCAGGAAGTCCCTGGCCCGGGCTGACACGATCCTCGCTGACCACACCCGACCCTTAGCGCAGGAAGTCCCTGGCCTGGGCTGACACGATCCTCGCTGACCACACACCTTTAGCACGGGAAGTCCCTGGCCCGGGCTGACACGATCCTCGCTGACCACACCCGACCCTTAGCGCAGGAAGTCCCTGGCCTGGGCTGACACGATCCTCGCTGACCACACCCGACCTTTAGCGCAGGAAGTCCCTGGCCCAGGCTGACACGATCCTCGCTGACCACACCCAACCTTTAGCACAGGAAGTTCCTGGCCCGGGCTGACACGATCTTCGCTGACCACACCCAACCTTTAGCACAGGAAGTTCCTGGCCCGAGCCGACACGACCCAAGCCAATACAAATCTCGCCGAGCGCACCTGATCTTTAATGCATAAAGTCTCTGACCTGAGCCGACACAAACCTGAGCCAAGGCATAAAATGACACGGGATGACAACAGGCGGACGTCCTGATGTCACCGCGCGTTGTTCAGATTTTCAGTTCAGCGGGCACCTGAGTCAGCTGCGCACCCGCTGAACTGTCAAAGGCCTGTTAAGGCCATTTAAATATCAATTAAAGCAATAAACTGAGCTGCCCGTTCAACCTTAAGGTTGGTGGGGGGGCAGGCGAAGAGCCCAGGCGGCCTTCGCATTTATCATGAAACCTCATCCACGGGCAGGATGAGGTTTCATGAAAGTATTTAAAGTGTTATAAAAAATTTTAATAACATTCAGAGACATGTCCTCGTTCATGTGACACTTTCACATGAGGGGACGTGTCTTCAATTTTTTTAAATTAAAATTTTCAGAACTTAAACTAATCTCCCTGAGGCAGCTCTGTGCCTCAGGGAGATTTCTGCGCTCTTTCGCGCACATGCACCCGTGCCTGCACCTGCCCAACCTCCCCTGACGGGGAGAAAATTCTCCCCTTGGAGTAAGTACCCTAAGTTGACTCTCCCGTTGCAGTACTGAGGGTGTACTGCACTATCAAGGATAGTATAAATTGTGTAGGCAGGTGGATATTAGATCCCCTGGCTGTATTTGAAGAAGAGCAGAGAGTTAAAAGCAAAGTACTGCGGATGCTGGAAATCTGAAACAAAAGCAAAAATTGCTAGAAAAACTCCGCAGGTCTGACAGCATGTGTGGAGAGGAAGACAGAGTTAACGTTTCGAGTCTGTATGACTCGAGCAGAGCAGAGAGTTATCCTGGTGCCCTGGCCAATAATTATCCCTCAAACCAACACCACCAGAAACAGATTGTCTGATCAATTGTAACATTGCTGTCTGTAGGATCTTGCTGTGTGCAAAATATTTACCTACATAACAACAGTTGTTACTTTTCATAGTAATGTATGTCAAGTACTTTGAGATGTGATAAATTGCTACAATCTACAATGTTTCATTCAAATCATCTCTTAATTCCAATTGAAACCATGAAAAACACTTCTGCTGTTTTATTAAAAGGACTAAATTCAAACTATTGGATAATTCCACCCCAATTCTGGCACTGTACTAGCCCAACCTTGGCATTGTACCACAGTACATTAAACCCAGAGACTGGACATACCTCAAGTTTCATATTCTTCAGCAGGACCTTCAACTGCACCAGAATTTAATCTGAAGATAGAATAATGATTAAAAAGAGCTTTAGAAGATACCAAAGAAACTAGACTTGAATAGATGAATAGAATACATTTGCTTTTATTTCTCTTCCCTGATCGTGGAATTATTCAGTCATAGAATTTTACAGTACAAAAAGAGTGTCCTTGTACTGGCTCTTTGAGAGAGAGCTAACCCATTGGTCCCTTTCCCTGTATTTTTTTTTAAATTCTATTTTAAATATTTATCCACATCCATTTTAAAGGTTATCATCAATTTTGCTGTTTCCAGTTGGAATAGCATATGCAAACATCCCTCTGAGCAAAGGCCGAAAATAAAAGCAAAATACTGAAATAAAAACAAAGTATTGGGAAAACTCAGCAGGTCTAACAGCATTTGTAGATAGAGAAACAGAGTTAAGAGAATCAAAGTTCGCAGAGTCATAGTGGACTTGAAACGTTAACTCTGTTTCTCTCTCCACAGATGCTGCCAGAGCTGCTGAGTCTTTCCAGCATTTTCTGTTTTTACCTGAGTAAAGATTTTTTCTTCTAAACCTTCCCATCACTCTTTTAATGATGATCTTAAAATTATGCTCTCTAGTTACAGATTCATTAACCAGTGGAAACAGTTTTTCCCTATTTATTTTATCAAAGCCCCTTATAATTTTGACCAGTTCTACCAGCTCTCCTCTAGCCCTTGTTTGATCCTTTCCACATACGCATGCTTTCCAACAGGGATCACTGTGTACTGATCAGGACCGGAAAGGCTTGATTCCAGTTTTCCCTCTCCCTAGTCCAGAGGCACTGGGGCCAATTGTTAGTGTCCGAACATCCACTAGAATTAACTAAATCGGCACAGAACAGGGATTAGACCTGGGGTCTGTCAGACAAGAGGTAAGAGACCAAGCCCACTACAGTGCATGCCATAATAACACTTGGACTGTCAAAGGAAATCGATTTTAAATAAATCAAAGCATTTAGGATCAAAGAAACAACCTGCTCGGTACATTACCGTGCAGTGGGGCACCTATGTCTTACTGTGCTTTCCTGTGAGTACAAGTGTAAACGCACTCTCGACCCACCTGTCCAGCCAGTGAAAAGAGATCCACTCCCCCCGTATCCAGGCAAAACTGAGCCGCCGCCTCACTGACAGTCAGCTGGAGACAGGATTGGGAACACAGAGAGCTTCAGAATCCCAGCCCAGATCGAAGGCAACACGGGCAGCACCGTGTAATTTTCGGAACTGGTGCTCCAGTTCGAGCCGGTGCTCTGTGAGAGAGTTGGGAGAGGAGGATTCGCACACTTGAGCATCCATTTGCTCTGCGATACCTTCCTTTGAATAAAATCGATCTCCCCCCACCCTCCCCATCGATAGTGCGACTCTTGTTGGGGTAACAGTACCTTTGGCATCGTATCCTTACGTCCAGTATCAGTGTTTCGAGTCTGAATCCTAAGCAGCTCGCAGCTGAGCTCCAGCACGTCCCCCTCTGGCATCCAACAAGAGTCCGCTGGACAGTGATATAGGAAGCGAGACGCCCTGGCTGCTTTCTCATCTCTGGCCCATGAACACAGAGAGGCCTGTAACTGAGGCAGATTGTGGATCTAACTGCAAGGCCACTACTATTTTGGCGATGGGACAGACAGAACCCCCCCCCAGTTTCTTTGGGGGTCACCAACCCCCGAGAAATGTGGTGTTAAAATTAACAGTTAATTGAGTCAAGCAGCGTTTTAAACCCGTCCTCCAGTTCACAGCCATTCTGAGACCCCACAGGCTAGAAATTACTGTGGCTTGTCTGAATTGTGGATGTGCTCACGTCAAATATCTCTCTGGCATTTTGGCCACTTTAACATTCGTGGCTCTATAAAAACAGCAGAGAGGAATTGTGTACAAGTGTTACGCAATCAAACTTTCCATACAATAATTTCCAGGCTCCTCTGTTTGATGCACCACAACAGAAAATTAATGTCATTTTGTTTTGGGCTTGTGGAGTCCCAATAATTGACTAGCTGCATTTGTTTAGTCAGCCTGAGGCACTTTTCCAATGTCTCTGGTTTAAATGGGTGAATCTCCCACATATCTGTCCCACTCGATTTTAAAGCAAGTTACTGTGCATCTTGTATCGTTTAGACATAGCAGCTCTTATTGATGCAGTCTGTGGTAAACAGTGGGTGTGTGGAATTACAACATGCTTGTTTCACTGATGATGAAAACTGGTTGCAATTAATAAAGGAAATGGGGATAAAATAGTTTTCTGTTTAAAAAGGCAGGCTTTGTTTCCAGCTGGCATTTTTAACATTTCTAAGATAACTCGCTCAAAAGCCAGAATGTTGGTTCAAACATCAGTGCCACTCTGCTAGAAGAGAGACTGTTTTGATGATAAAGCAGCCATCTCAGATGGTGTACAGTAGATCTCTGATATCATCTATACAAAGAACATAAATCTGCTACACACATGCACATGATGTGTGCACAATTATGTCTTATTTAATGTACTGTAAGGTTGAAGAATCTTGTTGAACTTATATTTCAAGATTCAAACACCTACAAGTACAAAACAGCAATCACAATCTGTAAGAAGTATGCACACTCACAAACAGGCTGACAGATACTATTATACTTTATTTGTCTTACCTACAGTGCTAAAGAAACACAATTCAAATGATTCATTCTTAGAAATTTGAATTTTAATACTGAGGGATGAGGAGCAGATGTAACTGGTTTACTGACATACACTTTAGGGGTGAATGGGTATTAACAGAATGCCATAAAACCCATATTTCCAATTTTCATTCTGACTTATCAAAATTCAAATGACTTTTAACTGAATATTGCTAGATCTGCTCCTTGCCACAAACAGCAGGTTTTGCACCTGTTCCTCCTACCTGCATCCTCACCATTGAAATGAGACCCATTGCACCATCTACTGTAACTCATTAATTCCCAGATCCTCAAAACTGTGCAGCTTCTTATGCTGCCCAGTTTTCCCTTCCTTTTACAATCTACAAGTTTAAAAATCCAAGCTTGGCATCACCTAACCATTACTCTTGATTTATCTCATCTTCTTTCTCACTCTATTCAACTGTGGTGGCACCCAACACTCTGGGCCATCTCCCTTGATTTCTCAATAAAAAGGCAAACTGCTTAAATCCTGCTCTAAACGCAGAAAGCATTTCAATGGTGGGGCAGTGCAGCTTTAAGATCTGAAGATCCATTGTTCTGGTGTGCACCATCTGCTTGTGCCCTCCTATATATAATCCACATGCTTGGGTGTTCTATGAGAAAAGTTACTTCTTGATCATCTCTATTGGTGGGGAGATGTTAGCATAGTGGTAATGTCACTGAACTGGTAATCCAGATGCCCAGGCTAGTGTTGGTTCAAATCCCATCATATGAACATACAAAATAGGAGCAGGAGTAGGCCATTTGGCCCCTTGAGCCTGCTCCACCATTCAATAAGATCGTGGCTGATTTGTTTGTGTTTTGAATTCCACATTCCCATCTACCTTTGATTCCCTTGCCTAACAAGAATCTATCCATCTATCTCTGCCTTAAAAATATTCATTGATCCCACTTCCACTGCCTTTGGAGGCAGAGAGTTGCATAACCCTCAGAGAAAAAATTTCTCCTCATCTCTGTCCTAAAAGGGCGATGCCTAATTTTAAAACAATGCCCCCTAGTTCTGGACTCACCCAAAAGAGGAAACATCCCTTCCACGTCCACCTTGTCAAGGCCATTCAGGATCTTATATACTTCAATCAAGTCACCCCTCACTCTTCTAAACTCCAGTGGAAATAAGCCCAGTCTGTCTAATCTTTCCTCATAAGACAACTCGCTCTTTCCAGGTATCAATCTAGTAAACCGCCTCCAACGCATTTACATCCTTCCTTAAATAAGGAGACCAAAACTGCACACAGTATTCCAGATGTGGTCTCACCAATTCCCTGTATAACTGAAGCATAACATCATGGCAGCTGGTGGAATTTAAATTTGATTAATTTCAAAAAAGAAAATCTGGAATTTAAAGCTAGTCTCAGTAATGGTAACCGTGAAACTATCATTCATTGTTGTAAAAACCCATCTGGTTCACTAATGTCTTTTACGGAAGGAAATCTGCCGTCCTTACCCGGTCTGGCCTACATGTGACTCCAAACCCACAGCAATGTGATTGGTTCTTAACTGGCCTCTGAAATGGCCCAGCAAGCCACTCAGTTCAAGGACAATTAGGGTTGGGCAACAAATGCTGACCTTGCCAGCGACACTCACATCCCATGAAAGAATAAATAAAAAACTATGAACAAGTTACTCGGATGACTACTCGTGAGAGACATCAGTGATGTAGGCAGTGGTGAATAAGAAAGTGTGTGGTCGACTTAAGATTTGGCATCCCAGCAACCATCCATGGCACAAGATAAAGCCAAGCATTAAGAAAATCCATAGAGTATGAGAATTGAAAGATGCCCATTTGAGTTAATTGTTAACATTAAGAATATGGATCCGTTAGGATGTTTTAAAACTAAAATGATATAAATACAGTATATTTCTCTTTATTTCACAATAGCAGCCCTGATACACAACAATACAAAGTTTGAAGGGAGTGGGTATTTACAATGATTGTCAACTATCAGAGCACTCCTTTGATCCCCCTACCTGTAATTATATTTTTATTAAACTGTGTCCACCCTCTGTCCCTTGCATTTTGTCATAACTGCCTCTATTTACATTACTTGTACTGTAATCAGTTCCCAACCTCGTGCTTTATCAGCTGTTTGCGATCCCTGCGCTTGGAGTCAAATCGCACACAGATCGTTCTGTATTTCTGGATTTCCTTCTCCTTAATGGGATTACTATTATCCATCTGGAAGTTGTGACCAATGGATTTTGCCAGCTTGTTCAATCTCAAAAGTTCCATGGGATGGCTTTTGGGAAAGGTATTCATCATGTGCCTGACGCTCTCTGCAATCACGCGGACTGTGTCAAGGTCCAGTTTATATGTTTTCTCGTGGGGAGATGTGGGGAGAACCTGGTCCTCTGTGAGGCTGCTGTCAGCCTCTGGCATGTGCCACCCTTGCCAAACCCGGGCATCACTCGAAACATGCACTAGGGAATTCTTCTCCCCCTTGTCAGATGAGGAGTTAGGGCTGACGCTCCTTGCTGATGCACTGATGAAAGTCTGGAGATGCTGGACTTGCATTTCAGCAGAAGTGCCTCTGCCATTACGGACTGACCTCTTCTTTGGCTCCTGCGAAGATGCATTTGACAGTTTAAATACAGGGATGCTACTGACTGGAACAGGGGCTAGAGGCTGGTTGAAAATGGCAGGGTTAACCACCCACTCCTGTAAGGCCTTCTGTAGCCTTCGGACATGGAGAGGCTTAGTAGCCATACCAACCAAGGCCATGATTTCCAAGAACTCTTCCTGCCCAGCCTCACAGAGCTGCTGCACGTCATCCCCTCCCTGCTGAATGAACATATCGTAATATGCCAGGAGATTGGCCCTCTGGAGGAGACGGTACAGCTGAAGTTCACCAAGCGTTCGTGGCAAAGACATCACTGGTGAGTTGGTGCTGAACCTGTGAGTAAACAATGCAGCAGTTAGTCTCATAATTCAGAACAAAACCTATTTTGTTTAGAAAGAAAACAGGAGAAATGTTTTCTCACACATTCTATCACTAGTAGAATGTTTTTCTATCTAATTAAAGATCAGTCAAGATTCTGATAAACGTCACCATTTTGCAAGCAATGCCCACTGTGCTCAAGGTTCTTGTTGCTGGACAGGCAGTAAGGTTTAATGAAATGATCCAACCCACACAGCAGTTATTTAAATTCTTTGTTTCACTTATTGGTCATGGGAGTATTAAAAAATGATTTGTTCTTGGGGGTTTATAGTATTGGTGGAAGCAATGGATTGTATAACAGCCCTGTAAGTCACTCTATCATCCTGCACAAACTCTGTATGGTAGTCCAGACATTACAAACTTAAAATCTGAAGTGTTTTAAGACATGGGATGGATTTACCCCAGAAGCAGATGGCACTGGCTGGTTGCTCGGTAGTCTTGCTGGGAGGCATGGTCTATTTTGAAGCCCTAGTTACATTTGAATGGATCTGGCAGGTGTGGCCAGAAACTCAAGGGCCTCAGGGCACCCACCAACTATGTGTCATCAGGGGGCCTGGCCGGAAGGTAGGTCCATGGGGATGGCTCTGATCTGCTGGCCAAGTGGCCTGGCAATGGTGCTAGTGTGGCAGAGGCCAGGGCTCGTAGAATTGGCAAGACCATTCCTGCTACTTCTCTCAGCCTCTCGAGCATGACAAGGAATTCACCTTATGGGTTCTCTTCAGCTAGGACACTAGTTAATACTGCCCAGAGTGGGCACAACATAAACTCAGTCAAAAACTAGCAATAAAGGTACTTAGGAGCTCAACTTTCATTTGAAACAGGCTTAATGCATGACTCCAGGGGCTACTCTGGCTACGCAAAGATAGGCGCCGGTAAACAATGCTGAGGCCATTGTGCCAAAGGCGACCATGGAGGTAGATCATTTCCCATCATTTTCGGGCACCATCACCCTCTTTCCAGCAAGAAGAGCTGGAAGTGCAGTCAACAGCATGGCATTAAAAAGTGAAACTTTACATCAGAGAGGATTCACTAAAATTGTTTTTTTAAGTAAAAGATTTAATGGTAGACAGGGCAGCAAGTGGTTGGGGGAGAAGCAACTGCTGGATCCCTGAACCACCCGTTAACAACTGCTGGATCCCTGAACCATCCATTAACAACTGCTGGATCCCTGACCCATCCATTAACGGCCGCTGGATCCCTGAACCACCCGTTTACAGCTGCTGGATCCCTGAACAACCCGTTTACAGCTGCTGGATCCCTGAACCACCCGTTTACAGCTGCTGGATCCCTGAACCACCCGTTAACAACTGCTGGATCCCTGAACCACCCGTTAACAGCTGCTGGATCCCTGAACCACCCGTTAACAACTTCTGGATCCCTGAACCACCCGTTAACAACTTCTGGATCCCTGAACCACCCGTTAACAACTGCTGGATCCCTGAACCACCCGTTAACAACTGCTGGATCCCTGAACCACCCGTTAACAACTGCTGGATCCCTGAACCACCCGTTAACAACTGCTGGATCCCTGACCCATCCATTAACAGCTGCTGGATCCCTGACCCATCCATTAACAGCTGCTGGATCCCTGAACCACCCGTTAACAACTGCTGGATCCTTGAACCACCCGTTAACAACTGCTGGATCCCTGAACCACCCATTAACAGCTGCTGGATCCCTGAACCACCCATTAACAGCTGCTGGATCCCTGAACCACCTGTTAACAACTGCTGGATCCCTGAACCACCCATTAACAACTGCTGGATCCCTGAACCATCGATTAACAACTGATGGATCCCTGAACCATCAATTAACAACTGCTGGATCCCTGAACCACCCATTAACAACTGCTGGATCCCTGAACCATCAATTAATAACTGCTGGATCCCTGAACCACCCGTTAACAACTGCTGGATCCCTTAACCATTAATTAATAACTGCTGGATCTCTGAACCACCCGTTAACAACTGCTGGATCCCTGAACCACCCATTAACAGCTGCTGGATCCCTGAACCACCTGTTAACAACTGCTGGATCCCTGAACCACCCATTAACAACTGCTGGATCCCTGAACCATCGATTAACAACTGCTGGATCCCTGAACCATCAATTAACAACTGCTGGATCCCTGAACCACCCATTAACAACTGCTGGATCCCTGAACCATCAATTAATAACTGCTGGATCCCTGAACCACCCGTTAACAACTGCTGGATCCCTTAACCATTAATTAATAACTGCTGGATCCCTGAACCACCCATTAACAACTGCTGGATCCCTGAACCACCCGTTAACAACTGCTGGATCCCTGAGCCATCCGTTAACAACTGCTGGATCCCTGAACCACCCGTTAACAACTGCTGGATCCTTGAACCATCCGTTAACAACTGCTGGATCCTTGAACCACCCGTTAACAACTGCTGGATCCTTGAACCACCCGTTAACAACTGCTGGATCCCTGAACCATCCGTTAACAGCTGCTGGATCCCTGAACCATCCGTTAACAGCTGCTGGATCCTTGAACCATCCGTTAACAACTGCTGGATCCTTGAACCATCCGTTAACAACTGCTGGATCCTTGAACCACCCGTTAACAACTGCTGGATCCTTGAACCACCCGTTAACAACTGCTGGATCCCTGAACCACCCGTTAACAACTGCTGGATCCCTGACACACCCATTAACAAGTGTTGGATCCCTGAAACACCCGTTAATAACTGCTGGATCCCTGAACCATCCGTTAACAACTGCTGGATCCCTGAACCAACCGTTAACAACTGCTGGATCCCTGAACCACCCGTTAACAACTGCTGGATCCCTGACCCATCCATTAACAACTGCTGGATCCCTAAACCATCCGCTAACAACTGCTGGATCCCTGACCCATCCATTAACAACTGCTGGATCCCTAAACCATCCGTTAACAACTGCTGGATCCCTGAACCACCCGTTAACAACTGCTGGATCCCTGAACCATCGATTAACAACTACTGGATCCCTGAACCATCAATTAACAACTGCTGGATCCCTGAACCACCCATTAACAACTGCTGGATCCCGGAACCATCAATTAATAACTGCTGGATCCCTGAACCACCCGTTAACAACTGCTGGATCCCTTAACCATTAATTAATAACTGCTGGAACCCTGAACCACCCGTTAACAACTGCTGGATCCCTGAAACCCGTTAACGACTGCTGGTTCCCTTAACCATTAATTAATAACTGCTGGATCCCTGAACCATCCGTTAACAGCTGCTGGATCCCTGAACCATCCGTTAACAGCTGCTGGATCCCTGAACCCCCCGTTAACAACTTCTGGATCCCTAAACCATCCGTTAACAACTGCTGGATCCCTGAACCACCCGTTAACAACTGCTGGATCCCTGAACCACCCGTTAACAACTGCTGGATCCTTGAAGCACCCGTTAACAACTGCTGGATCCCTGACCAAACCGTTAACAACTGCTGGATCCCTGAACCATCCGTTAACAGCTGCTGGATCCCTGAACCATCCGTTAACAACTTCTGGATCCCTGACACACCCGTTAACAGCTGCTGGATCCCTGAACCACCCGTTAACAACTGCTGGATCCCTGAACCACCCGTTAACAACTGCTGGATCCCTGAACCACCCGTTAATAACTGCTGGATCCCTGACCCATCCATTAACAACTGCTGGATCCCTAAACCATCCGTTAACAACTGCTGGATCCCTGATCCATCCATTAACAACTGCTGGATCCCTAAACCATCCGTTAACAACTGCTGGATCCCTGAACCACCCGTTAACAACTGCTGGATCCCTGAACCACCCGTTAACAACTGCTGGATCCCTGACCCATCCATTAACAACTGCTGGATCCCTGAACCACCCGTTAACAACTGTTGGATGCCTGAACCACTCGTTAACAACTGCTGGATCCCTGAACCACCTGTTAACAACTGCTGGATCCCTGAACCACCCGTTAACAACTGCTGGATCCCTGAACCATCAATTAATAACTGCTGGATCCCTGACCCATCCATTAACAACTGCTGGGTCCCTGACCCATCCATTAACAGCTGCTGGATCCCTGAACCACCCGTTAACAGATGCTGGATCCCTGAACCACCCGTTAACAATTGCTGGATCCCTGAACCACCCGTTAACAGCTGCTGGATCCCTAAACCACCCGTTAACAACTGCTGGATCCCTGAACCACCCGTTAACAGCTGCTGGATCCCTGACCCATCCATCAACAACTGCTGGATCCCTGAACCACCCGTTAACAGATGCTGGATCCCTGAACCACCCGTTAACAATTGCTGGATCCCTGAACCACCCGTTAACAACTGCTGGATCCCTGAACCATCAATTAAGAACTGCTGGATCCCTGACCCACCCATTAACAACTGCTGGATCCCTGAACCACCCGTTAACAACTGCTGGATCCCTGAACCACCCTTTAACAACTGCTGGATCCCTGAACCATCAATTAAGAACTGCTGGATCCCTGACCCATCCATTAACAACTGCTGGATCCCTGAACCACCCTTTAACAACTGCTGGATCCCTGAACCACCCGTTAACAACTGCTGGATCCCTGAACCACCCTTTAACAACTGCTGGATCCCTGAACCTTCCATTAACAACAGGATCCATGAACTATCCATCAATAACTACTGGATCCCTGTACTGCAGGAGTTGGCAATTACTATGATTGGAGAAAGTAGTATATGTGGTTGCATTATTAATTCAATAGGGTGAGCATTGATGGACCCAATTCTCATTCCTATGGTAACTTTGTAAGTTTGAATAAATGAGAAGAGATAGATTATATAGAAGTGACTTCAGGGCTAGATTCTAAAAGTCTGCAGCATATAGAAGGAAAGACTGAGAAATTCTAGTTTCATAACCTGGGAAAGGACGAGTCTTAATGTCAACATGGCGAGAATGTAGTGAGCAGGAAGAATGTGTAGGGTGGTGAATTTGGACTTAGAAGGGACAGTGCAGCAAAGTTCAGTGGAGCACTGTCAAAAGTATGATAAAATAGAGAAAGAAATGGGAGAGGGTGGTTGGAAGGCAGGGATGGGAGACGGGTTACCGATCAGATGACCAGCTTTCTCTGCATCCTTCCTAGAAGTGAGAGAGAGGTGTTAGAAGACCCTCCCCAGATATGAGAGATGCTTCATTTCAGAATCAATCTTGTTTAAATATTGCAATAAAATGGACTGTATAGGGAAGAAAATTGGAATGATTACAGAACAAAGAAAGGAAATTGGTTTAATACTCCTGCTAAATAAAAACTTGTATTTTATAATCCATACCAAATAGCTTATGTGGTACTAATCCCCCGTTGAAACATAAACTTGCGTTATGAGGTTATAATGTCATACAAAACTGTCATCATCATCTTACACCCACCACTATCAGCATATATTATATACAATCAGTATATACTACATGGCATATTACATGCAGTCAGTATATATTACACACGGTCAGTATATGCCATTTACAATCAGTGTACATTATACTCTGGATATATGTTACAGTTTATACTTTACGAGATGAACATTGCTAGTTCAGTACATTTTTATGTTCCTGCACATAATCAGCACAGTCTCCTCATCTTAGCTCAAAGTTGCTTAATTCAACTTACCCAATAATTGTTTTGCTTTCGCTCTAAACTCCCACTTTCCTGTTATTTACGTGGCTTAATTCAAATGATTGGATATTTCATTTTTTTAGTGCAAAGACAATATACATAAAAATACCATGCAGTTGTTTCACAGGCTGTAATTTAATCTCAGTTGATTCTGTGGATGTCTTAAAAAGCGCTCAATCTTTTTCTACAGTCTCAGTGGAACTACAGGATATATATTACAGACCTTGCAACTACTGTCAACCTCAGACGCTGGTTGACAGAACAGTCTTATCTTCAATCTGTAATTACTTGGGGAGTGCTTTAGAATGAAGCAGTAGTTGGTAGGCAGAGAATGAACCTGGCTAAACCCCTGAGTTGGCTCAGTGTTAAGCTATCACCAGTCTCTTTCTCCTTTACCTTTATAGTTGTCAGAGCTTCTTGGCTGAAGTTGTTCTGCGGGCTCTGGTTGACGTGATGTTAGGCACTCTCTGTGGATCCCAGTCTGCCAGGAGCAGCCAATGGGTAAACTCTGATCCCCCAGTCTGTGCCGCTTCCACCCCTCTGCTACTTTTAGCTCTGCTGTTGAAGTGTTGGACTTTTTTGTTGTTGTTGTCGTGTTTGAAGTCTTGTTGGAGAGGGTTCTGGATATTCCCGGCTCGGTTCACGCCTCCCACACGAGAGACAGTGCCGAATGACGCGTGTCCGTCCGTGGGAGGATCCGGGGGCGGCGAGCAGCCCAGATGTGAACAAATAACAAGGTCCATCGCCAGGGGAGATGTGGATCAGAGGGCGGCAGGAGGGAGCAGACACAAGGCACAATGGAGGGCTTTTATCGAATAGACAAGACACTAACCACACACTGCCTACTTTTTTTTTACTACTTTTTATCAAACCCATCTGGATTTTACATCAAAAGAAGCAGCCCACAAACCTAAATGTTTTAGCTGTAAAGCCTCTGACGTATCTTATATATCTCTGGCTCAGTGGGAGCACTGTTGCCTCTGAATCAGAAAGTTGTGAGTTTGATTCCCATTCCATAGATTTGAGCTCAAAAACCCAGTGACACACACCTTTAGTCCCGTGCAGTACTGAGGGAGTGCCGCACTGTCAGAGGGTCAGTGCTGAGGGAGCGCCACACTGTCGGAGGGTCAGCGCTGAGGGAGTGCCGCACTGTCAGAGGGTCAGTGCTGAGGGAGCGCCGCACTGTCAGAGGGTCAGTGCTGAGGGAGCGCCGCACTGTCAGAGGGTCAGCGCTGAGGGAGTGTGAAGAAGGAATGCCGAGGGTCAGTGTTGAGGGAGTACTGCACTGTCGGAGAGTCAGTAATGAGGGAGTAGTGCACTGTCTGAGGGTCAGTACTGAGGGAGTGCTGCACTGTCTGAGGGTCAGTACTGAGGGAGTGCTGCACTGTCGTAGAGTCAGTACTGAGGGAGCACCAGACTGTCTGAGGGTTAGTACTGAGGGAATACTGCAGTGTCTGAGGATCAGTACTGAGGGAGTACTACAGTGTCTGAGGGTAAGTACTGAGGATGTACTGCAGTTGCTGAGGGTCAGTACTGAGCAAGCACCACACTGTCCGACAGTCAGTACTGAGGTAGCGCCACACTGTCTGAGAGGACACCGCACTGTCCGTGGGTTAGTACTGATGGAGTGCTGCACTGTTGGAGGGTCAGTACTGAGGGAGTGCCTCAATGAGAGAGGCAGTACTGAGGGAGTATTGCAGTATTGAAGGGACAGTATTGAGGGAGTGCTGCACTGTCCGGGGGTCAGTACTGAGGGAGCGCCACACTGTCCGAGCTTCAGTACTAAATGAATGTCACACTGTCATAGGGTCAGTACTGAGGGAGCACCATATGTCTGAGGGTCAGTACTGAGGGATCACTGACCCTCTGACAGTGCGGTCTGATGGTCAGTATTGAGGGAGTGCCGCACCGTCGGAGGGTGAGTACTGAGGGAGTGCCACACTGTCCGATGGTCAGGACTGAGGGAGCGCCGCACTGTCCGATGGTCAGTATTGAGGGAGTGCTGCACTGTCGGAGGGTCAGTACCGAGGGAGCGCCGCACTGTCGGAGGATGAGTACTGAGGAAGCGCCGCACTGTCCGATGGTTAGTATTGAGGGAGCGCCGCACTGTCGGAGGGCCAGTGCTGAGGCAGCGCCACACTGTGGGAGTGTGGGCAGTACTGAGGGAGTGCTGCACTGTTGCAGGAGTGGTACCGAGAGGGTGTTGCACTGTTGGAAGAGTTGTTGAACAGAGACCCTGTATGCTCTCTCAGGTGAATGTCAAGGGAAGGAGAAAACCTGACTGAGCATTGGAAAAAGTTATCTGCAATCAATAGGAATTGGTCACTTCGGTGATTGTATGATTGAGTTTACTGGTAACATATTTCAGCATTCTAATTAATGCTAGATATTGGTGAAGTGTTCATTTGTTGGGAGTAAAGTAACAAAGCAGTTTTGTTCTCTTTTATTTTTTTCTATTCTCTTCTTTCTCAACCTATTAAGTTAGAAATCATTTTCTGTAACTATTTTAAATCTGTGCCCATTTTAAACCTGTATAAATAAATTTACCCCATTAAGCATAACAATTGTTGTGAGTGAGCCATTGATTTGTTTTCTTGTTAGCTGAAGGTCAAACGAACTATACGTTTGAGTGGGTATTTAAAGGAAGAAAGTTTTACATTGCACTATTGCAGGGGAGTTCTCCCTGGTGTCTGGTAATATTTATCCCTCAATCAACATCATGAAAATAGACCATCTGGTCATTATCACATTGCTGTTCATGGGAGCTGTCTATGCACAAATTGGGTGCTGCCTCTCCTACATTAAAACAGAGACCATGCTTCAAATGTACCTCATTGACTGTAAAGTGCTTTGGGACATCCTGAGGTTGTGAAAGGCACTATATAATTGCACGCCTTTCTTAATACCTAAGCTGTCTGACAGATTGGATATCATGATTGGATCTGTGCTAAAATGCATCATTGTGGCCAAGAATGGGGCAACATGGAAACAGTGGCCTGAATTCCTAGGGGATTCTCCTGATCTCTTGCCGTAACTTCAGTGAGTGATGGGGAGGAAACTTCAGCGAAATGCGGCAAGTGGATTTTTTTTAGCTCTTTACTTGGTTTTGCTTAGGGTTACACTGGTCTCCCTCTGGAGACTGTGGAAATTGCAGGGGGAGTGTTTCTAACACACTTTACTGGAAATATATCGGCCGTTCCTTCACTGTCGCTGGGTCAAAATCCTGGAACTCCCTCCCTAACAGCACTGTGGGTGTACCTCCATCACACGGGACTGCAGCGGTTCAGGAAGGCAGCTCACCACCACCTTCTCAAGGGCAACTAGGGATGGGCAATAAATGCTGGCCTAGCCAGCGACACCCACATCCCGTGAATGAATAATAAAAAACTATCCATTGTTCTTCTTGAAGCCAGTTTTTCAGAATTCCTATTTTAACTTTACACTCCGAACACAACATAAAGCAGCAAAATTAAAAAGGCCATTCATTCTATCAATTCTGCTCCTTCTATAGCATATGTACACTCCAACACTAGCATGAACTCTACCCTGCCATCCTCAGTGTTGGGATGCAGGCCTTGTTGCTTTTCTACTTTTTGATTTTAGCTGGGGATGGTCGGGTTTCCCAGGCCTTGGAAAACCTGGCAACTTCATTCAGGTGAGGGCTCCCAGATCCAAGAGGTGTGGATCCAGCATGCCTACCTGGGCAAATCCCGCAATCAGACACTTCCCACCCTAGGCTTCCCCATGAGGCCTCTGATCCCCTCCCCAGGCCTCTGACCTTTCCTCCTCTGACCTTCTCCCTGCAGGTCTCTGACCTCCCTGGCCCAGGCCTCCAACCTTTTCTCCTCTGACCTTCCCCCTGCAGGTCTCTGACCTCCCTGCCCCAGGCCTCTGACCTTTCCTCCTCTGACCTTCGCCCTGCAGGTCTCTGACCTCCCTGACCCAGGCCTCTGACTTCCTTCCCCGGGACCATGAGATTGGCAGTTCTCCTGTCCTGGGATTGCCCCCATCCTGCACTCCAGTCAGAACCCCCACCACCACCCTCACACACCACCCCCACCCCCCTCCACACACACACACACACACACACACACCCCCCCCCCACCAACAACACCCCCCCACCACTGCTTAACATTTCCACATAGTTCTGGTCACACCACAATGCCACCAGCTAATAATTATTGATTATGTTTTCATTAGAAAAGTGAGTGGCTGAGAGGGTAATTACACTTCTTAAAGCAAATTAGTAACAGCATTGTGACACTTGTCACATTTTAAACAATAATATTTATCAAGAGATTATAATGTGGAGCCTGTAAGTGGATTCCTGTTGTCATACTCACCTCACCCTCATAGGATTGTACAATGTATAAATGTATAGTTGGGATAACATCATCAGAATGAAGAAAGTAAAGTACTTAAAACTTTGCCTTTTATTCATGGGCACTGAGACCAATTGTAATACTACTTCTTAGGTCCGTGCTGTTGGAGGTTCATCAACTCAGCACAGATTGGAGATCGAACCCATGGTCCCCATGCTCTGCAGGGCTCAGCTATGCAGTGGGGAGGGGAGAGGAGGGGTTCCTTTTTAACCTATTTGAGCCTGTGCTGGTGACAGAGATGAAGGAGATTGTTGCTCAGCAACAACAAATTAAGTGACAGCGCAAACATGGCAGCAAGTAAGCAGTGAATTGCGTAGAGAACCAGAATAAGTCTGCAGAAACAAAGAGCAAAAATAAAATTAATTAGCTTCGAGTGTCTATGCGGGGGTGGGCGATGTCTGAATGGAAGATGTTGACAGAGCGCCTGGGCTCTGTCCTAATTGTCCTAATATATTCACTGTTGGGCTGTTTTTGGAAGGCCACAATCAATCTCTCTGGTTCCATATGCTTGCTTCCTCCTACGTGTACACATCTTCCCACCCACAGATCCCAAGCTACTCATTTATGAGTACTGATCTTTCTTCAGCACCCACTCAATTTTTATTTCAAAGGATTCTACCAAGCCTGAAAGGAATCTCACTCACCCTCCTTTTTAGGGGTATGTAAAGCAGCACCATTTCAAAAGAATACACCTGTAAACAAAGTGTCGTTGAGTAAGTGCCTTAACTCATTCATTGCACCCTATTCAAGGTCAGCCATCACAGCTTGATCCTTTTCTGTCCAGTTGTATTGGTATTTTACTGAGATCAGGAATTTATGGTGTAAACAAAGCCAAGGGAATCCTTAGTGGTTGATGAACTAGGGACTGAATGGTACATTGCAGATAAATTAACAGTTTTGGCAATAGGTCCAGAGCTGAAACATTAACTCCTCTGTTCCCTCCACAGATACTGCCTGACCTGCTGAATGTCCCCAGCAATTTTCAGTTTAATTTCAGGTTCCCAGAATCTGCAGTTTTTTGATTTCTGATTGTCCTGCATCAAACTGTTAGGCCCAGAGGAGAGATTTTCTTTACAATATTACATTAAGAACGTAAGAATTTGTAGGAACAGAAAAAGCCCATTAGGTCTAACAAGGCTGTCCCTTTTAGGGGTGAGGCTGAACTGCCTCCACACAACACCAACTCATCGAAGGAGCTTGAGATAATGTTATAGCTTACACAGAGAATAAGCATCATCTCAAACTCCCTCATGCTGTGGAAGATACTTAAGCCTATGTTTTATTCTTTTAACATATCCTTTGCATCACAGGGGGAAAATAACACCCTGCATATATCACACTGGGTATATCAGATGTTCGAAAGGTTCAATGTCATATGTTTCTACTTTTCGAATTGGACAATAGGCTGACCCGGTGTCATCAATCCAATTCAAAAATAATCTAACAAAAGTGCCCTCTTTTAAAGGGGCTCAACTAATAAGAAACTAAATTATAAAGATGAAAGGAAACTTATCAAATGAAATTAGAATACTTCCACCCGTGCCGGCGATACTTTCTAGTACCTCCAGTGCCACCAGTTGTGGGAGGCCTCGAGTGTACTGGCAGACACTGCATGCTCCCTCTCCAGGACATGGAAAAGGCTGTGGATGTGACTTGCTTCTGCTTCTCAGTTGCAACCTGAAGTTGAAACTGTCTCTTAAATTTGCTGAGAGATATCTGGTGGTCTTTAGAATCACTCTTGCAGAGGAGGGCCAGGGACAGAAGAGGTGACTGAGAAGCAAAAGCAGAAAAGATGGAAATGCACAGCAAGTCAGTTAGCAGGTGGAAAGAGAGAAGGCATTTTCAGGTGTGTATCTTTCATTGGAATGCAAGGCGCCGTGATAAACAAACAATCTCTTGCCCTTGTTTTAGCGAAAGAATGTGGGACCTGAGGGGGAACCAGTTGGAGCAGAGAACAAAGTGTTAACGGTTGAGAATGCAGGGAAAGTAAAATTGGGCAGTCGATGTTAGATTAAGTATATTGCATACTTTGACATTGCTCAGCAAAATACTATGCACAATAATGTTTTTCTTTTGGTGCCGTTGGTCAGGACACTAGGAGAACTCTCTGCTCTTCTTTTGATAGTGCATTGGGATCTTTAATATTCACCCAAACAGGCAAATGGGACCTCGGTTTAATGGCTCTTCTGACAATGCAGCACTCCCTCAGTACTGCACAGGGAGTGGCAACCTGGATTATGTGCCCAAGTCTCTGGAATGGAGCCTGAACCCACAATTTACATCAGAAATGAAATATTTCAATAAACAGTTAATTAAAGACATGATAAAAAGGACCAGGGACATTTGAACTGTAGTGTGGGTGTAAGGTGCAGGGGAGGGGGCTTTATTATGTGGCAAATAAATAAAAACACAGAGTTTCTGATTTGGTTCCGTTTAGCGGAAACAACTGCAAGTAATAAAAATCCCCCATCATGGAACAAGAGAGAAGGAAGGAGCTGTGAGCATGACATAGCAGCTGTCACTTTCAATTTCCCAACCAGGCCCCAAATATGGTGACGAGAAACAGGAAGTAACAATGAAGAAGAGCGTTTGAGACAGATTACAAATAATTAATGTAACATGCAACATACTATAGAGCTCAGACGGCTGTAGTTCAAATCTTAAGTTTTAAAGGGGCATTAGCACCAGTTTTGCAGGAGGGCTAAGAATGTTTGAACAGTGTCAGTTTTGTAACCGCTTTCTGAGTTTGATGCCTTAGCTAAGGGGGCAGATGTATGACCTGCTCTGAGGCCACTGCCAATGCCTCTTGTCTAGGAGACACCAGGGAGTGCACAGACATGACACTCTTCATTATCTTCAACCAAATTTGCCCACCACTGGAGGTTAGAGCATGTAATGCTGTGCACCATTCCGCCATTTATCACATGGAAACAACATGAAGGCGTGCAATTACTTCACATAATTGTACAGGCCATTTGGCCCATCTGCTTTGCTGTAGTTTTTTATCTCCAGCTGAACGGTCCAGTCTAATCCCACTCTCCTACTCACTCTGCATACCCTTTCATGTTCCTCTTTTCCAAGCAACTATTTAATTCCCTTTCAAAAGAATTCAGGGACTCGGTTTTGACAATGGTTTGTGACAGAGAACTCCACATTCTAACTACCCAGTACAAAGAATTTAATGATTATCTTAAAACATGCGCTCTTGTTACTGCTTTGTTGACCAATCGATCACTCTCTACCTCATCACCACCCTTCATAATCTTGAAGAACTCAAATTAGGTCACCATTCATTCTTCTCAGCCCAGTAAAAAAAAAACCCTCACTTCTCTAGTCTCCCTTCATGGTTGTGCTTTATCTACACTGCACCTTACCCATTGCTTTTATATGTTTCCTATAATGTGGTACCCCAAACTGTACACAATATCCCAACTGCAGCCTAAAGTTTTGTACAAGTTCAACATATCTTCCTTGCTTTTGCATCCAAGCCTCTAAATAAAAACAGGGATTCAGGGATTCAGTTTGGCCTTGTCTAGTTGTTTAGCCACCTTTGAGAGAGAGAGAGAGTGTGCGTGCGTGTCTTTGTGTATTGAAGTGTAGGCAGTGGGGAGTGAATTCCTCATAGTGGATGTGTCGTGTGGGAAGGAAGTGAGTCCCATACATAAAGGTCCAACTGTTCTTCTGTTCCATTTAAAATCTTACCATTTGGCAGTTTTACACAATTTCCATAATCATTTGCCATCCCTGCAATTTGGTGCTATCAGCAAATTTTGATATTTTCCTCACAATTCCTAATGGTAGGAAATATGGCAGCCAATCTGTGTGCACAGCAACATCCCACAAACAGCAATGTGCTGATCAGCAGTTCATCTGCTTTTATGTCTTGTCTGAGGCATAAATATTGGCTGAATGCACCAGGGAGAAGTCTCCTGTTCTTCTTCAAAATTATGCCATGGAATCTTTTATATCTTACCTGAAAGGCTCTACCTCCAAAAGTGCAGTGCTCCCTCAGTACTGTGCAGAAATGTCAGCCTAGATTTTTGCAGTCAAATCTCTGGAGTGGGATTTAAATCGGTAGACTTCTGATTCAGAGGTGATTATGCCAAATAACATAGGTAGGAGGAATATGTTTCAAAGAACTGACATCTCTGGGTTGAAATGGCATTGATACAACAGCTTGTACTTGTGCTTATGGCTTGTGGTGTCACCCCTCAATGTGTTATAGCTTCTACACACTCGCCTACAAGCTGCCTTATGCAACAGCATCAAAGATATTGTTATTTTCAACAGATGAAAATCTGTAGTATAAGGGTCTGGCACATAAAGGTTTAACGTGGGACTGAGTACAGTACCGTTCACACAGTGACATAAGAGAACACATGACCCACACCTAGGTCAGTGCAGTATTGGACAGAGCCCTGTGTAGAAGCAAGCATAGAGACAGCTCCTAGCTTGGACCTTGACTCTACCCATGTATAGTTTCTAGTAGTTAATAAATACTTGCCGTTTAACTACCTAAGACTATGTAAATTATTCAGAACTGCAAGTTCCCAAGAGCTCAAACAAGGAAGATTCTCTCAACTGGGACTTCAGCTCTGAATGGTCTTCTCCCTTTACAGAGCAGGTTTGTCCACTTTTGTTACAGGTGCCAGAAACCTCTCATTGGTCAGACCTGCCAACCACTCAGATGGATACCAGGACACCTCGAGTAGATGACGGTCAAGAGAAGAACCAGCAACAAGAAGAGCCTCAACCTCAGTCTCCGACGCCAGTTGGAGAGTTAAATCCTGAGACCATGGAGCAGACGCTGCAAACCCCAGTCAGCATGACAGGGCCACAAATGATGCTGGAATCGAGTAGCAGCCATCCATTGACAACAGCACATCACACAGCCAAACACAAAGGTGAGCTTACTACCAAGTCACACTCTCACAACAGGAAGAGCCATCTTTCATCCCAGCATGCCTCACAGCAAGCCGCACGAAGGAAGAGAAAAAATACTATAGAGATGACCTCAGAATTCATCCGCTCCGTAAAGAGTGGGATAAACTAACCACCGTCTATCTCTCCAATCGGGGAATCAACAAAGAGCGATTCAATGCCAAAGAACAGAAAAAGAGGGTGAAAAGACACCCAGATGCTGGAACAATCTCCGATTCAACAAAGTTTACCAGCAGCAGCAGAGCCTACCACTCCTCCGATGGTAATGAGAACAAGACATGGAAGGGTTATAAAGCCTCCAGACCCCCGAATCTATGAACTCAGGGACTTGAGGGGGTGGGGAAATGGGGTAGTAGTAATGATGTAATAACATGGAGTAAACTGGGACCACTTGTCAATACATTGGATAAAGACTTAGGGGGAAGGTGTGGTAGAAGGTCTGGCACATAAAGGGTCAGTGTGGGACCGAGTAAGGTACCTCTCACGTAGTGATGTAAGAGAACACATGACCCGCACCGAGGGGTCAGTGTAGTGTTGGACAGAGCCGTGTGTAGAAGCAAGCATGGAGACAGCTCCTATCTTGGGCCTTTACTGTACCGATGTATATAGTTTCTAGTAGTTAATAAATACTTACTATTGAACTACTAAGACTACGAATACCTTAATAAAACCTAACGAACTATGCTCAACACCTTACAACATAATCTTGGCCCATTTTTGGCTGCCAGGAAATTGCTCATGGCAGGACTTTGTAATCTGTTTTTAAAAAACATGTTTGATTCTGACCACGTGTCCGTCCGTGTGGAGTTTGCACGTTCTCCACGTGTCCATGTGGTTTCCGCCAGGTGCTCCGGTCTCCTCCCACCATCCAAAGACGTGCAGGTTAGGTGGATTGGCTATGGTAAAACTGTCCCTTAGTGTGTGTCAGTGTGAGTGTGTGCCCTGTGATGGACTGGCGTCCCATCCTGGGTGGACCCTGGGTGGACCCTGCCTAATGCCCATTGTCTGTCGGGATAGGCTCTGACTCCTCACGACCCTGAATTGGATAAACCAGTTCTGGAAAAGTGAGACTATAGGAGTATCAGTCTGAAATGTTTCTTAGTTTATTTTGAAACCATGCATAAACACTTTTGATGTCTCTCTTAATTATTTACCTATTTTCTGTAATCAGCTGCTGAACTTGCGAAGACTGTATCATGGTAGTCAGTTCTGAAGTTTTTTTATATTGTCATCACATAATGCAGTGCCAAGGCAGATGTTCCTGTGGGATTAAATTACCAAAACTGAATAAATGTCCTGCCTCACAGTAAGAAAGCTGTAAAGATAAAAAGTAACTGCTGTTAGACAAAATGTATACATTTTTGATGCATTGCCTGGTGTATTGCTGAACTATACAGAGCAGGGATGTCCCAGGTTTGCAGAGCTTTAATTGACCTCACCTCGGCTGGCAATGGGAGTGCTAATATTGGCCTCAACCCTTCAGCGAGAACGGGAATAGGGGTGCCAACCCTCCAGGATTGTCCTGGATCTCTAGGAATTAATTAATCTCCCAAACACTGCTGCGAACATCTCCAGGAGAAAAATCATCGGGATCATTACAAAGAATTGTGCAATTTTATTTTCCATTTTCTTTTATTGAGAAATAAATGTTATGAGAAATATTGGAGATGGAGGAAAAGGCTGTTTGACTGAGAGACAAGAATCACTCAATCAGGTAGGGAAGTTTCTGTTTGTTTTCTAATTGGTTGAGGGAAAGTGGGGCAACATGAGGATGGACGTGGCAGACCAGTAATGGAAATGGGACAATTGGAGGCTGGAGGGCATGTGATGGAACATCCAGGAATACGTCCAACCAGAGATGGCAACCCTGGGTGAGGGAGAAAAGAGAGTTAAAGTGTCTGTGTTTATCATTAATCACTGACCCTTTTCAAGAAAGATGCATGTGTCAATGATAAAACTGGGCTTTGTGGTGATGCCTCTGTGGTCAAATTTCTTTTGTGTAGTAGCATACACTAGGGTTCACACACTAATGGCCAATTTGGGAGAGAAACCATTGGGCAATGGCTGCATGTGGACTGACCCCATCAGAGTTTATTCAGAAGAGAAATGAGAAACAAATAAAAATGATACATTTCATTGCACCTTTAAAACTTCTGGCAGTTGTTGCTGTCAATCACTCCCCTCCAAGCAGCACGAATTGGCTTCAAAACTCAGCATTCAAATCAGGATGTCCCGCCTTCACTTCGCTTCTATTGGCTAATACGGCAGTGGGCCGTTGGCATGGTCAGGGATAGGAGTTGGTGATTGGCGGATGCGCCTATCAATCTGATACAAGGCCCCCCCCCCGTGGCAGAGTGAAGTGAGGCTGTCGCGTCATGTTTGCGAGGCCTGGGGTGTTGCTGGCGGGAGGGATGAATTGTCTCCGAGTTTTGCTGCTGAGAGACCGGCGCGCGGTGTTTATTTCGGCCGCTTGTTTGTTTTTGGTCATGCCGGCTTGTGTGGTGGCCTCAGGTACGGAAAGGGAAGCTTCTGGAGTGAGGGCGAAAGTTTGATTCTCAGCGAGGCCGGTGCCCTGGGGGACAAGCTGGCACCGCGGCTGCTGAGAGTGGCATTCCCGCTGCACAGTCACCGTGCCCGGGCCTCGAGTGATCTGCCAGCTCTCTCTCTGTGTGTCCGCCCCCCTCCCTCCCCCCTCCCCATTTGCCCCAGGTGTTGTGGGGGCCTGGGTGCACTCCAAGGATGTCAGGACCTCTCCTGGTACCTCGGCCATGCTTGCAGGGAGGCCCTGTGCTTGACAGCTTAATTTCCCCGCTATTTGGGGAGGGGGGGAGGCACCCTGGCACCAACCCACACATTTTCCAACAGAGGGGCACTCCTTGCGTGGTGATCAAGAGCTTTGCTGCCGTCCTGGTTAATGTGCTAATTCAGCACAAATTGGGGAATCAAACCTAGGACCTTGTCTATAGCTCAGGATATGTGGTACAATTGCCTACTGAGCCACAAATTGTGGTTTTAAACCCAACCTTTGGATTTGGGGGCAGAATGCAAGCTGCCATTCTTGTATGGTGCTAACTGACAGACAGTTGCACTGTTAGACGTACTGTCCTTCTGATGTGATGCTAAATTGAGGCTACATCTGCTTGCTCTGTGCTTCAGGAAAAGTAGGGTGTTCTCCCAGCAACCTGGACAACATTCCTCCCTTTACCAATGCCACCCAAAGCATAATAACTGGTCACTTGTTGCTGTTTGTGTGATATTGCTGTGGCAAAATGGCTGGCACCTTTTCTTACATAAGTAAGCAATTCATTTTGTGAAGTGCTGGGACAAGTATTTGAGAGAGCGAGTAAAGTGCTGTAGATTGCAAGTATGCATTAGTTGGGAAATGAGAATTCAGTTTGGGTAATTCAATCAGAATTCACACCTCCCATTTGTCCCTAATCATAGATTTTATTGAAAATGTGGACTTTGTGTACCTTAAGGTAAAAAAAACATTATTCATTTCAAGCTTTCTGTCACGTTATAAAGGTTTAACTTTAAGAAAAGGGGATTAATCTGCAATTTCAAAGTAAAGTGCCTAGACTGTGATGGCACCATGGATTCTTGTGTATGATTTTCCATGGGTAGGCATGTATTGCTGCAGTGGGGAGGTGTGGGACAGAGCCTGGCTGCTTCTCAACAGGTGGGGAAATCACTCTGATTTAAACACATTAAATAGAGGCAGAAGAATGGGAGTGATGGTGCATATCATGAGCAATGCTTGATCCAAGTTGCCCACGTCCTGTGCGAGTGCAGTTTAGGTTTCTTGTCCATCCTCAATTTTTTTGCTGCCTTGTTATTGATTACTCCAGTAGCCTGACTTTGTAGCATTGCTCTTTACTGGTTCTATTTCTATTTGTCCCAGCAGAGCCAGTTCATATTTTTAAATGCTTCTTTCTGTGCTTGAATGGTCACTTTTGGCAAACTTTACATATCACACCTCAGTCTCCTCTTGCCTAGAAGTTATCCCTGTGACATCCACAAGTATGGAGTCTGCTGATGATGCCCAGTTCTTGGTAACTGCCCATTCCCCCAAATCACTCCCCTGACTCTTGGTTTGTCCTTGTCTCTCTCTCTCCAGCATTGGAGACTTATCTTTCAGCAGCTGTTATAAGAGTCATAACAGCACAGAAGGGGGGCTATTGAGTCCATGCCGGATCTCCATAGAGCAATGCAGTCAGTCCCCATTCCCCCACTCTAACCCGTAGCCCTGCAAATTTATTTTCCTCAAGTGTCCATCCAATTTCCTTTTGAAATCACTCATTGCCTTCGCTTCCGCCACTCTTGTAGGCAGTGAATTCCAGGTCATTACCACATTGCATTAAAAAAAATCACTTCCACACATTTCCCCGCCCCATTAAATTCACTGAGTAAAGGGGGAATCTGGAGCCAGTCTTTCCTTTAACATAGGTTTATTCACAAGACACAGACTACCTTTTCCTTTCTCCTGCACAGGTGGAAACCGTTTCTTATATACTTAAGAATAATGCCCTAACCTTTCCCCAATTAACAGCTGCTCTTGCTTGCAACTAGAGCATGCACTTCATTGTGACAGGATTGCAACAGCAACATCTCATATTTCTTGACCAAACTGTAACTCTGTGCCCCCTAGGCTTTGTACGATCAGCTAATTGGAACAGTTTTCCCTTGTCTACTTTATCCAAACCTGTCATCATTTTGTGCACCTCCACCAAATTTTCCCCCTACCTCCTTTGCTCCAAGGAGAACAACCCCAGCTTCTCCAACCTGACTTTGTAGGTGAAATTATTCAATAAATCTGCTCTGCACCCTCTCAAGAACCCTCACATCCTTGCCAAAGTGTGGTGATCAGAACTGCATGCAATACGCCAGTGGCCTAATCAGAACTTTATAAAGGTTCAGCATAACCTCCCTGCTTTTGTACCCAATACCTCTATTTATTACCTCAATACCTTTATCCCATATGCTTTGCACCTTCAACGATCTATGCACATGAAACCCTAGGTCCCTCTGTCCTGCACAGTTTTGAACTCTGTCATGACTCTCTTGCCTCTTTTCCCTTCTGTGAAAATGCATCACCTCAAACTTCTCTGTATTAAATTGAATCTGCCCTTTGTTTGCTCATTCTGCCAGCCTATCTGTGTCCTGTTCCAGTCAATTGGTATTATCCTCACTGTTTGCCATACCTCCAAGTTTGGTATCATTGGCAAGTTTTGAAATTTTACTAACTATTCCAATATACTAGTCATTTACATTTTCATATAAAAAGCAGTAGTTCTAGCACTGACTCTTGGGGAACACCACAAAGCAACCATTTCCCAGAATTGGCTGTTTCTGTCCTGAATCAGCTTGGGTTTAAAAAAAAAGGCTTCTGCTGACCCTTCTATTTGTTCCATGAGCCTCCATTTTGTTAACCAGCCTTTTTTAAAAATTTGGTCATGGGATGTGGGCATCGCTGGCTAGGCCAGCATTAATTGCCCACCCCTAATTGCCCCTTGAGAAGATAGTGGCGAGCTGTTTTCTTGAACCTGTTGTAGTCCATGTGGTGTAGGTACACCCACAGTGCTGTTAGAGGGGGGAGTTCAAGGGTTTTGACCCAGCAACAGCGATAGAACAGCCAATATATTTTCAAGACAGGATGGTGAGTGGCTTGGAGGGGAACTTCCCATGTGTCTGCTGCCCTTGTCCTTCTAGGTGATAGAAATCATGGGTTTGGAAGGTGCTGTTGAAGTCTTGGCAATTTGCTGCAGTGCATCTTGTGGATGGTATGCACTGCTACTACTGTGCTTGGTGCTGGAGGGAATGAATGTTTAAGGTGGTGGATGGGGTGCCAATTAAGTGGGCTGCTTTGTCCTGGATGGTGTCAAGCTTCTTGAGCGTTGTTGGAGCTGCACTCATCCAGGCAAATGGGGAGTACTTCATCACGCTCTGACTTGTGCCTTGTAGATAGTGGACAGGCTTTGGGGAGTCAGGAGGTGAGTTACTCGGTACAGAATTCCCATGTCTGACCTGCTGTTGGAGCCACAGTATTTATATGGCTGGTCCAGTTCAGTTTCTGATCAGTGGTAATCCCCAGGATGCTGATAGTGGGGGATTCAGTAATGGTAATGCCACTGAATGTCAAGGGGAGATGGTCATTGCCTGGGACTTGTGTGGTGCGAATGTTACTTGCCACTTATCACCCTAAGCCTGAATGTTGTTCAGGTCTTGCTGCATATGGACACAGACTGCATGCCTCTATATGGACACATGCCTCTTGATTGCACTGTTGATGACTTCTTCCATCACTTCACTGATGATCGAGACTAGACTGATGGGGCAATAATTGGCCGGTTTGGATTTGTGGACAGGACATACCTGGGCAATTTTCCACATTGCCAGGGTAGATGCCAGTGTTGTAGCTTTACTGGAACAGCTTAGCAAGGGGCGCAGCAAGTTCTGGAGCACAAGTCCACAGTACTATTGCCAGAATGCTGTCAGGGCCAATAGCCTTTGTAATATCCAGTGCCTTCAGCTGTTTCTTGATATCACGTGGAGCGAATCAAATTGGCAGGTATCAGTGACTCTGGGGACCTCTGGAGACCTCTGGAGGAGGCCAAGATGGATCATCCACTTGCATTTCTGGCTGAAGATTGCTGCAAATGCTTCAGCCTTGTCTTTTGCACTGATTTGCTGGGCTCGCCCATTGTTGAGGATGGGAATATTTGTGGAGCCGCCTCCTCCTGTTAGCTGTTAGTTAGGACTGGATGTGACAGGACTGCAGAGCTTGGTCTGATCCGTTGGTTGTGGGATCACTTAGCTCTGTCTATCGCTTGCTGCTTCTGCTTTCTGACATACAAGTAGTGCTGTGTTGTAGCTTTACCAGGTTGACACCAGATTTTTACATATACCTGATGCTGCTCCCGGTACGCCCTCTTACAATCTTCATTGAACCTGGGTTGATCTCCTTGCTTGGTGGGAATGGTAGAGTGGGGGATATGCAGGTCATGAGGTTACAGATTGTGGTTGAGTACAGTTCTGCTGATGGCCAACAGCATTTCATGGATGCCCAGTTTTGAGTTGCTAGATCAGTTTGAAATCTGTCCCATTTAGCATGGTGGTAGTGCCACACAACACGATGGAGGGTGTCCTCAATGTGAGATGGGATTTTGTCTCCACAAGGACTGAATTACTCTTACTAATACCTGTCATGGACAGATGAATCTGCATAATGAATCTACCTGGCATAAACTCAGTCTAGCAGCTATGTCCTTTTGGACTTGGCCAGCTTGGTCAGTAGTGGTGCTACAGAGCCACTCTTGGTGATGGACATTGAAGATCCCCGCCCAGAGGAAGGTGGTGGGGGGGGTGGTGGTGCGGTACATGGTAATCAGCAGGAGGTTTCCTTGCCCATGTTTGACCTGATGCCGTGAGATTTCATGACAGCTGGAGTTGATGTTGAGGACTCCCGGTGCAACTCCCTCCTGACTGTATTCCACTGTGCTGCCACCTCTGGTGGGTCTGTCCTGCCGGTGGCGCAGGACATACCCTGGGATGGTATGGTGGTATCTGAGACATTGTGAGGTATGATTTGGTGAGTAGTTTGTGGGACTAGCCTGTGAGACAGCTCTTCCAATTTTGGCACAAGCCCCCAGATGTTAGTAAGGAGGACTTTGCAGGGTCAACAGGGTTTGAGTTTGCCATTGTCATTTTCAATGCCTAGGTCGATGCCAGGTGGTCAGGCCAGTTTCATTCCTTGTAGACTTCATTGCAGTTTGACACAACTGAGTGGCTTGCTCGGCCATTTCAGAGGGCAGTTAAGAGTCATCCACATTGCTGTGGGTCTGGAGTCACATGTAGGCCAGACCAGGTAAAGACGGCAGATTTCCTTCCCTAAGGGACATTAGTGAACCAGATGGGTTTTTACGACAATCAACAGTGATTCATGGTCACCGTTAGACTAGCTTTTTAATTCCAGATTTTGTTGTACTTTGTCAAATGCTTTCTTAAAATCCCCATTCGCAGTAGTCATTGCATTCCCTTCATCAATCTTCTGTTACTTTATCCAAAAAATTCAAATAGATTAGTCAAGCATGAATCTGCCCTTTATGAATCCGTACTGTCTCTCCTTAACTAACTGAGACCTCTCCCAGTGCCTGTTGATTTTTTTTCCCCTCCCCAATTATTATTTCTAAAATCTTACCCAGCACTGAAGTTAAACTGGCTGGCCTGTACTTGTTAGAAATATCCACACACCCTTTCTTGAACAAGGGTGTCACATTTGCCACCTTCTTTTAATTCTCCCTTAAACCACTTCCATTGCCTTCAAGAGCATAAAAATTCTCTGTACATTGATTTATTTTGCCCTCTTCCTCCCTCCCCAATCTTTCCTGTCTCCTTGATGGTGTTCTCTTTCTCTTGTTAATGTACTCTGAGATGTTGCTCTACATGCGAGGCTTTACAAGGAGTCGAGGCTCAAAATAAAAGCAGAAAGAGACAAATTGGTCACTATATGTAGTGCCATTGATAAATGTTTTCTTTGAATGTCTTTGCAATGTTTTGACACCAAATGACAATCTTCTTTCCCCCCCCCCCCCCATTCTCCCCAGCGTGCTCTCTCACATGCACATGTGCATGCACACACACGCACACACCATATACTGTCATGAAATGTTGGGATGCTGGTTTGGTGACCTGCCACTGCTGTAGGGAAGCAGTAAGCAACACTTTTCCACACGAGAAACGAGGGAAGATTGGGAATGGTGGCTGTTCCAGGCAGCTGTGCTCTATCCCCTTGCCTCCCTATTCAGGAGCGTCTCAGTAAGAGTTGGTTTGAAAGCCACCACAGGTGCTCCAGTGCACTGGTGTATGCATCTGAACACCCAGAACAGCAGGGATGTTTTACAGAAACACCTACCAGGATGTTCAGGTCAGTGAGTGTTTGCTAATTTTTGTTTTTGTTGTTGGAACTTTTATTAACAGGAGAAAATGGGAATATTGTCTACATTAGAGAAGACAGAAAGTATCATTACGATGAACGGTGTAGCTTTTGCTTTAAAAATGCCCTGTTACCTGGATGGAGAGACGTTTGGACCCGGATTCGGGTAAGAGCCAGTCCAGGCTGCACAGCAGCCTGTGAAGATATTTGATGGGAAGTGGGGCAATATACTGTACCTGTCACCTTTGTCTTAGAGAAGAATCTGGAAGGTGTGGAGGAGAGACTGTTGGTGTACTGTTCTGTAGTTCCAGTAGACTATTTTGAAGCATTAGACCTTGAGTTTCTCCTGCAATTGCTCATGTGCTCCACATCTTTTGTGTTGCCTTGGAAAGAGACCAAGTCTGGTGCAGGAGGTGGTGAACCAGAGGACACAAAAGAAAGATTATAGCATTTTACTTATTGTAATTGTTTTCCCTATTGTTTTGGATTTTCTCTGCATTCTCACTCCCCAGATTCTCTTGTTTTTGTTGCCTTCACTTTCTATTTCTTCAACTTGTCTGTATTTAAATCTAATTGTATTTTTCTGTATTAAATCTAATTGCCTGCTCGACCACCCCAAATCATTAGCAGCGCTATGTTGCTTGTCAGTAGTGTATCTGCCTGTACAGTTCATGCTCTCCTTGTCTAATGTAATGAAAGTGCCCTGCTCAGCACTGAAAGCTGCACCAGGGCTGTAATGGTTGTTTCTAGTAGCTGACAAGCCCTTGACGTAATTCTGTGAATCTTTGTTTGCTGCTATTTAAATGCAGTGCTGCCAACTGCCATCATTGTTTAGAGTCTATTATAAAGGATGTGTTAACAGGACACTTAGAAAATATCAATGTGACTAGACCAAGTCAACATGGATTTATGAAAGGGAAATCATGTTTGACAAACCTATAGGAGTTTTGTGAGGGCATAACTAGCAGAATAGATAAGGGACAACCAGCAAATGTAATGTATTTGGATTTTCAGAAAGCTTTTGATAAAGTCCCATGTAAGAGGTTAGTGTGTAAAATTAAAGCACATGGGATTGGGGGTAATGTATTGGCATGGATTGAGAATTAGTTAGCAGACAGGAAACGGAGACTAAGAATAGTGGCAGGTGGTGACAGTGGGGTACTGCAGGGATCAGTGCTTGGGCCTCAGCTATTCACAATATATATCGATGATTTGGATGAGGGAACCAAATGTAACATTTCCAAGTTTGTTGACGACACAAAACTAGGTGGGAATGAGAGTGGTGAGGAGGATGTTAAGAGGCTTCAAGGAGATTTAGACAGGTTGAGTAAATACATGGCAGATGCAGTATAACGTGGATAAGTGTGAAGTTATCCACTTCAGTAAGAAAAACGACAGCAGAGTATTATTTAAATGGTGATAGATTGGGAAATGTTGATGTACAAAGGGACCTGGGTGTTCTTGTGCACCAATCACTGAAGACAAATGGTATGTTGGCCTCCATTGCAAGAGGACTGGAGTACAGGAGCAAGGATGCCTTACTGCAGCTGTACAGGACCATGGTGAGACCACACCTGGAGTATTGTGTGCAGATTTGGTCTCCTTACCTAAGAAGAGATATACTTGCCATAGAGGGTGTGCAGTGAAGGTTCACCAGACTGATTCCTGGGATGGCAGGATTGTCATATGATGAGAGATTGGGCTGACTAGGCCTGTATTCACTGGAATTTAGAGGGGATCTCATTGAAATGTATAAAATTCTGACAGGGCTGGACAGACTGGATGCAGGGATGATGTGTCCCCTGGCTTAGGGACCTAGAATAGTCTCCAGATATGGGGTAGGCTATTTAGGACTGAAATGAGGAGAAATGTCTTCACTTGGAGGGCGGTGACCCTGTGAAATTCTTACCACACAAGATTGTGGAGGCCAAGTCACTGAATATATTTAAGAAGGAAATAGATAGATATCTAGACACTAAAGGTGTCAAGGGGTATGGGGAGAGAGCAGGAGTATGGCGTTGAGATAGAGGATCAGTCATGATCATGTTAAATGGCGGAGCAGGCTCGAGGGGCCGAATGGCCTACTTCTCCTGTTTTCTATGTTTCTAACAAGCAGGGTGGATAAAGGGGAACCAATAAATGCAGTGCATTTTGATTTCCAAAAGGCATTCGATGTGGTACCACGTAAAAGGCACATACAAGATAAGAGCTTATGGTGTTAAGGGTAATATCTTGGCATGGATAGATGATTAGCTAACTAACAGGAAACAGAGTTGGAATAAATGGATAATTTTCAGGTTGGCTAACTGTAACTGGAGTGCCACAGTGTTCAGTGGTGGGGCCTCAACTATTTGCAATCTAATATGACTTGGATGAAGGGACAGTGTATCGTGGCCAAATTTGCTTATGATCCAAAGATGGCTAGGAAAGCAAATTGTGAGGAGGACACAGAGGTTGCTCTGCAAAGGAATATAGATAGATTAAGTGAATAGGCAAAAAATTGCTAGATGGAGTATAATGTGGGAAAATGTGAGGTTGTCCACTTTGGTGGGAAGAATAGAAAAGCAGAATATCATTTAAATAGAGAGAGACTGCAGAATGCTTTGGTGCAGAGGGATCAAAGCTGTCCGCTATCTACAAGGCACAAGTCTGAAGTGTGATGGAATACCCTCCACTTGCCTGGATGAGTGTGGATCCAACAACACTCAAGAAGCTTGACACCTTCCAGAACAAAGCAGCCCACTTGATTGGCACTCCATCCACAAACATTCACTCTCTTCACCACCGCACTGTGGCAGCAGTGTGCACCATCTACAAGATGCACTGCAGCAACTCACCAAGGCTCCTTAGGCAGCATCTTCCAAACTCTCAACTGCTACCGTCTAGAAGGACAAGGGCAGCAGGTGCATGGGAACACCACCACCTGGAAGTTCCCCTCCAAGCCACTCACCATCCTGACTTGGAAATATATCGCTGTTCCTTCACTGTCGCTGGGTCAAAATCCTGGAACTCCCTCCCTAACAGCACTATGGGGTGTACCTACACCACATGGACTGCAGCAGTTCAAGAAAGCAGTTCACCACCACCACCTCAAGGGCAATTAGGGGTGGGTAATAAACGCTGGCCGAGCCAGCAATGCCTACATCCCATGAATGAAGAAAACAAAAATCACAAGTTAGCATGCAGGTACAGCAAGTAATTAGAAAGGCAAAGGAATGTTGGCCTCCGTTGCAAGGGGGATGAAGTATAAAATTAGGGAAGTCTTGTTACAACTGTACAGGACGTTGGTAAAATCCAACCTGGAGTACTGTGTACAGTTTTGGCCTCCTTATTTAAGGAAAGATATACTTGCTTTGGAGGCAGTTCAGAGAAGGTTTACTAGGCTAATTCCTGAGATGAAAGGATTGTTTTAGATGGAAAGGTTGAGTAGGTTGGCCTATACCCATTGGAGTTTAAAAGGAGGAGAGGTGATCTTATTGAAACGTATAAGATTCTGCGAGAGCTTGATAGGGTGGAAGCTGAGAGGATGTTTCCCCCTCATGGGGGAATCTAGAACTAGGGGGCACAGTTTTAAAATAAGGGATCTCCCATTTAACATGGAGATGAGGAGGAATTTCTTCTGAGAGTCGTCAGTCTGTGGCATTCTCTTCCCCAGAGAGCAGTGGAGGCTGGGTCATTGAATATATTCAAGGCTGAGTTGGATAGATTTTTGATCATCAAGGGAATTGAAAGTTTATGGGGCACAGGCAGGAATGTGGAGTTAAGGCCACAATCAGATCAGCCATGATCTTATTGAATGGTGGAGCAGGATCAAGGGGCTGAATGGCCTACTCCTGCCTCTATTACCTATGATTTTAAAACAAAGTAGGGCATAGAACCACAAAATGAGATATTAGATGAGATGACCAAAAGCTTGGTCAAAGAGGTAAGTTTTAAAGGGACTCTTAGAGGAAAGTGAGGTAGATGGAGAGGTGTGGGGAGGGAATTCCAGAGCTTGGGACCTAGACTACTGAAAGCACAGCAACCAGGGTGGAGCATTTTAAAATTGGCAATACTCAAGGCCAGAATTAGATGAGCACATATCTCTGAGGATTGTAGGGCTGGAGGAGTTCAGATGTAGGGAGGGGGATTGAAGTCATGGAGGGACTTGAAAACAAGGATGCAAATTTTAAAATCAAGACGTTGCTTGACCAGGAGCCAATGTAGGTCAGTGAGCACAGGGGTGATAAGGGAATGGGATTTGCTGTGAGTGAAGAAGTGGGCAGCAGAGTTTTGGATGACCTCAAGTTTATGGAGGGCAGAATGTGGGAGACCAGTCAGGAGTGCATTGGAATAATTGAGTCTAGAGGTAATGAAGGCATTGATGAGGGTTTCAGCCACAGATGAGCTGAGACAGGAGCAAAGTGGGACAATGTTACGGAGGTGGGAAATGGGCAATCTTAGTAATGGCATGAACATGAGATCAGAAGCTCATCTCGGGATCAAATGTGATACCGAGGTTGTGAATAGACAGTGGCTAGGGAGCAAGATGGAGTTTGGAGTGGGGACCGAAAACAATGGCTTCAGTCTTCCTGATATTTAATTGGAAATTTCTGCTCACCCAGTACTCACCTAAAGAAAACCTTGGAAGCCTAGTTTGTAATTCTACTAATCCTTGTGCAGTTCTCAGAGTCCCCTTGAGCTCAATTTCTACTGAATGTTAGACAGCTGAAATCATTGAGAAAACACTTACGAGATGGCAGGAATGTGAACATGGATGAATATGGCAAAACCATTTATATCTGCATAAGGGATGTCTTACAGGAGTGGAGGGAGAATTTTAACTAGCTCTGTGTCCATCTACTATATAAAAGATTATTTGATTATTTATGGCAAGAATATAGAAACATAGAAACTAGGAGCACGAGTAGGCCATTCGGCCCTTCGTGCCTGCTCCACCATTCATTATGATCATGGCTGATCATCCAACTCAATAGCCTGCTCCCGCTTTCTCCCCATACCCTTTGATCATAGAAACTAGGTTTGTTGGTTAAATCTCTGAAAAATGCAAAATCTATTTTAATCACATCTTCAACAGTTCTGAAGTGTTCTGGAGTTTAACTCGATCCCCTTTTGGGGATCAGGGAGTGTTTATAGTGAACTTTCCCTACAAAGATTAGGGTGAGGTAGATTGTATGCAACATGTGGAAGCAGGACAACTCTGTTCTGAAGAAGAGTCATACGGACTCAAAATGTTAACTCTGTCTTTCTTTCCACAGATGCCGTCAGACCTGTTGAGTTTTTCCAGCATTTTGTTTTTGTTTCAGATTTCCAGCATCCGCAGTATTTTGCTTTCAACTCTGACTTATACTGCTTAGCCAATTTTGTATCCATGCTGCTACTTTCACTTTTATTCCATGGGCTTCAATTTTGCTGACAAGCCTAATATGTGGTATTTTCTCAAATGCTTTTGAAAGTCCATATTTTTATTAATTGATTTTTAAATTCCACCAGCTGCCATGGTAGGATTTGAACCCATGTCCCCAAAGCATTAGCCTCAATGTCTGGATTACTAGTCCAGTAACCTTATCACTATGCCACCATCTCTTTCTCCACCCCCACACCCACCTCCAAATAATGGTGCTGAATATGGGGGTTGAACCAACTACCCTGAGATTGAGTCGCATACTCTACTGACTGAGCTAGCCAGGCATGCAAAATTGCTTGTTCTCCATTTCACAGGAGGTCAGCAAAATGAGGTGAAAGCAATGCACGAACAGGAACTTGAACCCTGGATTCTCAGATCTGTAGACTGAGCTATTCAAGCTTCCATTTTGAAAGTCCATGTACACATCAACCACACTACCCTTATCCTCTCTACCTCATCAAAAAAACTCAGTTAAGTTAGTCAAACATGATTCTTCCCTTAAAGGAGAGCCAGCACAGATTTTTTTTCATTAACCGATTCTTGTTCAAGTGGCTGTTAATTTCCCCTGAACTATGCTTCGAAAAGCTTCCCACCACCAACATTAAATTGCCTTTTATTTGTCAGGTTTATCCTTCTCGTTTGAACAATTCTGCAATCCTCTGGTACCACCCCTCTATTTAAGGAGGCTTGGAAAATCGTGGCCAGCACCTCTGCAATTTATACTCATACTTCCCTCAGCAACTTAGTAAATATGTTTTTTTTAAAAGTCCACACTATATGCAAGACCCTTAAATAGGTGTGTGTAATAATTACTTCAGTATATTAATAAACTGTCAATCTCTGGTTCACATTTTGGTGCACCAATGTTTATGATGTTCTAGCTACCTGTTAAACATCGGCCATCAGTGTGTCTGCCCTGTCTACATGATCAGAATTTATACACATCAGAGTACATGGATCAGCTGAACGGGACTCTTTCAGGGCCTTTGGTTATGTTGGTGCTGTGGTGACCTCCAGTGGTAGGTGGTGTATGTGGGAATGTATGAATCTATTGCTCATTGCTTTTTACTGATAGTGAGTTTCCTGTCATGTTGCTCACAGATTTATATGGGATTGGGTTCTTAGCTGGTGGATGAAGCTCCACACCTCATAACCACAAATGGAGCTAAAGGGAAAACTATTTGTGCTTACCCCTCCATTACAGTCTATTGATCTAATCTTGTCATCTTTTATTTATGTAACATTTTAAATATTTTGCATTGTGTAGACTTCCTGTTGCACTCTCCATTATACTTTTCTAACTGCCCACTTTCCTGCCATGTGTTCCTGCCACAACCAGTCTTCTGAGTTGATGCTGCCAGCAACAGAATCATTCCTAATGTCTGCACAGTGGCTGGAGTTTACAGATCAAATAAATGTTGCCCTTCAAGCAGCCACTAATGCAGTTATCACCCAGAATAAAGGATCGGTATCCTGGTTTACATTTCAAATGATCTTCATTCTTCCACATAGACAGCTTGTCCTTCATTGCAAGTGTAAAAGTATGTTATTTTTATCTTCTTTGGCCAGAGAGGAAGGAGCTCACTTTCGAGCTGCAAATATCATCTGAAGCTGATTTTTAATTCATATATAGGCTGTCTGTCTAAATTCCTGCAGAGATAAATATAGTACAGAAGTTTCCCTAGTCAAATTATGATGGGAGCTTTGCTTGCTTTACAGTTCTGATAGTTTCTTCAAGTTTCGGGAAGCCTGAGTCAACTTTGAAATTGGTGGCAGTTCTGGGAATGTTCCTGTACCTCTGAGACTCCATCTTGGGCTGCTTTTAGTGGTCGCTGAGAGTCACTCTCAGATTTAAAAAAAAAGGGAACAGATTAACACTACTGTATCAGCAATGAGTTAGAGGCAGGGCCAGTCTTGAAAGTCTTTGCTGTAGTTTTGGTCATGGGATCAAAGAGTCTCCTGAGTCCAGGGGATTATTTCTCCTGCACCATGCAGAGTGGAGGATAGTTGATGATACAAATGCTTTGCGTAAAATTAATCCCAGTTGCTTACAGCAGTGATTAACAGGGGAATGACCTAATCATCTCCATTCTAGCCAGGGCTGCTATATACAGTCATAAAAGCAAAAACCCAATTCTTGTGAGGTCCAGTGCTGAGGCTGGCCAGGTGTGGGTTTGGATGTGGAAGAATTATGTCTCTGTAGAGACTGGAATGAGAGGAGAGTTCAAGGTGGATGAATAGAATGGAAGATTGAGGCTGAGCAAGATGCGAGTCTGGGGAATCTGAGTAGCTGGAGCAGGTTTAGACTCTCAGGAGATTGGGGATTGTTTGTGGAAAACATGTGACTGATACTATCATTACTATCATGTGGTTCCACAGACCAGTTGAATCACCAGAAGTGGATACTCCTTTTAATCGATATTTTTCAGGTCCTGGGCCCTTGGCAGGCTGAATTTTCACCCTGCCGTTGTAAAGAATGCCAACTAATTATTTTGATCTGTTGAAATGGTGAATGTTAATCAGCTTTTGAGTCCTGACACTGCGGATTAATTTGCAGTCATGCTTTTGAGGTGGGTGAGGCTGTTGGGGGGGGAATTGGATCAGAGCAAGTAGCTTATTCTACTGCACCAGCGGGGAGGAAGTGGCAAGCAGCCTTGGTTACACCAGGATGGGGTAGGAGAAGTGGCATGAGGTTGAGTATGTGCTGAGAATAGGCTGAGGGAAGCACTGAGATTGAGATTGTGCCGGGGTGGGCTGGGAGGAGTTGTGATTGTGCCAGAAGGAGAACTTGCTGGTGTACCTTTATTGCTTGTGCACATCACATGAGTTTCTAATGTATGGTTCCTGAAAGATGAGTTATTTCTCGAGCACCCATTTAATGTTCAACTGGTTTTATTTTTGTGCCATTTTCAATGAAACTTTCCTATTTTGAAAGGGCACTGTGACATTTGTTCAAAAGTGACATGTAAATTCCCGAAGGGTTATATATGAGTGAAGTGATTCAAACATTTAGAAATTCTGAGCAATGGAGTGCATATAAACCTTAAAACCCATGTCTTCAAGCATGCTGTGTGTCAAGTCTGGCTCAATACTAACATGTAGAAACAGTGTTGTCCTTTATTAGTAAACATGAATACCTGTAAAATATAATCCTCTTGGAAATGTTTACTGTACTATTGTGGCTGTTCCCTTATTTATCTCCTCAGATTCGAGTGAACAGCTCTGAGAAATTTAAAGTAAAGCAAGTGGATGATGAAAAGGAGCTGGAAGTTCCAGGGGTGTGGAGTTGGATTGTGGAGTCGGCAGCGTCCATGTTAAAGGAGAAAGTGAATGAAACTTACATTAACGTCGACCTGTTCAGTAACAAAACCTGCTTTCAAGTGGAACCAAGCAGCACAAAGGCTTGGTATGACATTCTGTTGACAAGACGTGAGTTTTTAATCAATTTGATATCTCATAATTTGAGTGTGTTGTGCTTTGCAATGGCAAAAGTTCACATTCTTGCTGTGTTGTATCTATGCTGCCATCTTCTCTCCAATGGAACTTCTCTTAGTAATGCTGATTGTCACTATTAGGGATTTTTTTTCAGTTCTATTTCATCATGTAAATGTCTTGCCAATAGTTTCTATATGCAGGCAGTTTCCTACAAATTCAACCTGCATCTTTATTCTCGATCGTTTCTGGGTTTACATAGCCCAGATCAAAGCATTGTCCTCTATTCTGGTGAAATGCTTACTGGAGAATACATGATATGCCCACCATATCACTGATCTTCTGAATGACAGGGAAATATCACACTGTTGGAGCCCTCTTGATGCAATCTAAACCATGCCAGATTGTTTTTTTACAGATCAAATGATGCATAGATACAGAATACCACAGGCAAATTGCTAAACCCAGCACGTGTATGCACATGTAATTTTTTTGATATAATGTACTCCCTTTTTTCCTGAGTAAATGTGTCTCTGTGATCCTGTCAGCCTGTGGCGTATATTACTTGGCAGGACTTCTGATTTTCCATTCCTGTGCTGCTGAATTTTACTGAGGTAGAACCCCACAGACTCCAGCCCCCTCCATGACCTTGCCTAAGTGGTTGTTCTTCATGTGTGCACGTCCACAGACTATTTGACTGTGGAGGCTGTTACATGGCTCCATGTAAATGCTTCTTAAAAAAAAAAACAAAAGCAGTTGGCTAGTTCAGTATAAACCAAATTTGACCTTTGCAATCCTCAGTATTGCAGCAGGACTGTATTTATTAACTGAGACACTTGAGCACTTCAGAAGGAAGCTGGGCTTTTTTTGGGTGAATTTCATTATACCTCTAAATTTGTGAACTTTTTCAGTATGCTGTTGGGTAGATTTGTACATTCTTCTCATCCCATCCTATCCTTTCCAGGTTTCGATCCGCAGCTGATCCTTATCTTCACTTTCGGCCTGCTGCTATTTTTCAATGCGGAAACCTTAAGCAGGTAAGATGGTGAGAAGGGAGGAGCAAAATAATATTGCACAGCCAAATAAAGTGGAAGATGTTACAAAAGGTCAGCTAGCATCTTTGGAGAGAATAGACTGTTAATATTTTGGGTAGGGTCCTTTGGGGTTTTTAAAAAAAAAGTAATTGCCCACTATCCTCAAGTTTTTTTTCAAAGCACTTAAAAAGGCTGGAATACCTTGCCTTATGTCATAGAAACTTCTTTGCAGATTCAAATTCAAAGCCTATCTCTTTTTCTGAGGAAGGTGAGGGAAGGAAAAGTGTTGGCCTTCTGAAAATATTGCACACTGTTATACATGAACAGTTTGTCCTTTCCCCCCACGTAAACTCCCACACATGGCCACCTGCTCAGAACTTGTCATCTTGAAAGAGATCTTGCCACCTTCGAGGTTTCTATCTTTACCGAAGCCATCTCGACCAGTTCCTCATTTCCCTTAACAGCCACGTTGTCCTGCCTGTTGCAAATCCTTCTACAGCTGCACTCTTTCCCTGGGAAATGTGTTTCCCCCATTTCCCTTTCTAACACTCCTCAAATTCCCAGTTTCTCTGGCCCTCCACCTACCTCAATACAGCCGCTGCACTCAGCTTACTCAATAACTCCTTTGCCTCTGCCTTTGATGCCCTCGTATGCTCACTCTCCTACCCCTGCTGTTTATCTGATATAATTCCCATCCATGTTCTTAAATCTAAAGGCTGCAGGGTGAAGCACAATTTGTGTGTCATTGGCCTGATGTGGAACATTTTAAAAGCAGTGCAAGAACCAGATACCAGCCGCAGTGCAGCAAAACACATCGAAGTAGACAGCGCATTTAAAAGCAACGCAAGTGCCAGGCAGCAAGGGCAGTACGACAAAACCAATTGAAATAGGCAGTGCAGTGAAATGCTGCGCAAGAGCCAAGTAAAGGTGGCAGCAGCAACACAGCAAAGCAAACCAAAACACAGGCAGAGCATTGACAAAGAATGTAAGAACCAGCTGGCAGAGGCAGTGCAGTAAAGCACATCAGAATGGGCAGCATATCTAAAAGCAACGCAAAGAGCCAGATAGCAGCAGCAGTGCAGCAAAATACATTGGAATATACAATGCATTTAAAAACAGTGCAAAGGTCAGGCAACAGTAGTGGTGCAGCAAAATACATCGGGATTTAACTGACTAACGGCAGTTTCTTGAAGTGGGGAAGACGCTTGCCACTGAGTCCTAGAGTAGAGAGAGGGAGAGAGAAAGAAAGAGAGAGGCTGTAAGAGAATGGGAGTGAAGTCAGTGCAAGGTAAAGGAGGTGGAAAATGGAAAGTAAAAGGCTAAGGGTGCAACAGCATTAAGAGGGGGGGAAAAGAATCCACGTTCCACATTGGCAGTCAGTTGGTCAATCCATGGTCGATGAGGGGTTGTGCACCTCGAGCTTTCTTCTTGCTATCGCTTCAAACCAGCTACAGCTTGGTGAAGCAGGGCTTGCCATGGTGTGCAGTCTAATGCACTTTCTCCCCAGCTGTTGAGATCAAAGCCAATCTTCAAGTAGGCTTTCAGGGTATCTTTTAAATGTTTCCACTGGCCATCCTTTTTCATCTGACCAGTGGCAACCTGTGAGCAGGGAGCGCAATTCAGAAGGCGAATGTTCAACATTCTGATGCAGTGGCCTGTCCATTGCAGTGCCACACCAGAATGGTCGCTCCTATGCTCAGGACACCTACCTCCTGGAGGATGTTCATGTTTGTATGGCAATCCATCCAGGTGACGTGTGGGATCTTCCGTAGGCAACGCTGACAGTATGTCTTGAGCTTTCTTGGGTGTTGGCAGTATGTCACCCAGGTTTCGCAATTGCAGAGGAGTGTCGGGAGGATGACAGCCTTGTAGACTGTGATCAGGATATACAGTGCATTCAAAAGCAGCGCAAGGGCCAGGCAACAGCAGGGGTGCAGCAAAATACTTTGTGATATACAGTGCATTTCAAAGCAGCGCAAGGGCCAGGCAATGGCAGTGGTGCAGCAAAATACTTTGTGATATACAGTGCATTTCAAAGCAGCGCAAGGGCCAGGCAATGGCAGTGGTGCAGCAAAATACTTTGTGATATACAGTGCATTTCAAAGCAGCGCAAGGGCCAGGCAATGGCAGTGGTGCAGCAAAATACTTTGTGATATACAGTGCATTTCAAAGCAGCGCAAGGGCCAGGCAATGGCAGTGGTGCAGCAAAATACTTTGTGATATACAGTGCATTTCAAAGCAGCGCAAGGGCCAGGCAATGGCAGTGGTGCAGCAAAATACTTTGTGATATACAGTGCATTTCAAAGCAGCGCAAGGGCTGGGCAACAGCAGGGGTGCAGCAAAACACATAGGAATGGGCAGCTCATTTAAAAGCAACGCAAGAGCCGGGCAGCAGCAACACCAAAACAGAGGAGGGGGAAAAAGTCAAAAGTGACGTCGATAACAAGCGGAGGGAGGAGCGGCAGAACCACAAACTCAGCTAAGTACTTAATTTATTATACACTTTCTAGACTATTAAATCAAATCAGAGTAATTATCCAAGTGCATAAAGTTAATATCTCTACATGGGTAATAAAAGTAAATAATCAGTAATTAATTAGATATCAAACCAAGCTATTGACTGACTAATACAGTTCCTCAAGTGATCCTATTGTCCCTAGTTGAGGTAGAGACACTCTGACACAAAAAGGAGGGAAGGAATGTCTGGATAGTTTGCTCCAGAGTACCGTCAAATCCCTGAGCAAAGTAGAGTGCAGTAAGGGGACTGTGTCACTGTCAGCCTACTGGGTAAGGAGAACCAAGAGAAGATAGAGGAAAAGGTCCCATAGAGACTGGTCTCTGATCAAGGCGGGTAAATGGAATTGAGATGGAGCTCGGCCATGGTCTAATTGAATGGTGGAACAGACTTGATAGGCTGAAAAGCTTCTTGCTGTTCGTATGTTAATTGTCCACCTAGATCTGGCTCATTCATCTAAAATCTACTGTCTCTCTCATATCCTGGAGGGTGTAGTAGATGACTGCTGTCTTCTACCTACGTATCCTCTGCTTCCTTTCATTTTGCCCATTTTGCCTCCAGCACCAAATGTGAGAAGTGTATAGATTTCTTCATCTAGAGACAATCTGCTTCTTCTGCTGTCTTGGTCTCACATCTCTTTCAGATTTCTCCTCATCCCTGACATTTCCAGGTTTAATTTCTGCTGGTTGTTGGCTGAGTTCCAAATCTTGCCATCTCATTGAAAGATTAATTTATGTAAAGCGGTAGCTGAAGCCTGCTATGCCTTCCTCACTCTCCTAGGAGCCGTTTTGTAATCTGACTTGAATTCTTAATAGAATTGGACCAGTTCTCTTAGTCATGACATATCCAACCCAGTGAGTTCTCAATCTCAGTCAGGCTGTTAGGAAATAAGTAAGTTGCTTCCCCACATGAATTGGAGAGTGGAGGGAATCTGTTGGATCAGCCCCTGCTGCCTTTTCATGCCATTTAGTGAGTGGTTCAGGAATTCCAATAGCAGAGGCCTGGTATCAGTCAGCTGGTCAAGCTCTGAATTGGAATGTTATGCTGAAGGTTGGGGCAGAGAAAGGAGGAAAGGATTGATGCACCAAGAAAGAGGGTAGATAGTTTTGAATTTGCTTACTGTAATAAGAGCTTAGCTAGAGGCCTGTCATAATTTGTGGCTCTTTGCTGAGCTTTTCTGTTCTGTAGAAGATGCTAGCCTGGTGCCAGGAGAGATAGTGTTCTCAAGCTAGCACTGCTCTTTTTAAATGCAGATCAAAGTGTGAAATGTATTTGATATATTCTTCCTTTCAGGAGTCAGCTTTTCTTCTATACAACAGGAATGAGTTTTGGAGTTTTAGCTTCACTCATCATTCTCATCTTTGTCCTTGCTCGTTTACTACCCAAGGTAGGTCAGTAAGCATCTTTTCCTAGTGTGAAAAATTTACTCATTTCTGTCTATCTGCCTTATTTTGTGAACAGGACCTTGTACAGTAATAGAGTTTTCTTGCACTTAATGATGTATGTCTGTGATGAACATTTTTCCACTTTTTTTGTAACTGCTGCCAGCATCATGTTCCTAGATGTCATGTGGGGTCAGCACAAGGTGAAGTACCTTGTGAAATGTTCCAATCTCCAAAGAGGAACCACTTCTGTATCAGTATGGATTTTGTCCTCATAAAAGCAACCCTTGTGTTTAAAGTGAGAGAGATTGCAATTAAGAGGAATTCTGTGCTGTGAACTTAACACCTACTGGAAGCTGAATAAAGACTGTTTGAACTAGACTGTTTTAGCTGAGACAGGTGTATCTGAATGGGATGGATTTGAACATCAGTTAAGAGGCTGTTGCGAAGGCTACTTTGGAAAAGAGCAAAATTCACACTTCAGAAGTTGGACAGAAAGTGAGAATTTTCTTTCTGCATCTGAATGGTGCTATGATTGTTCCATGATCCAGAATGGATGTCCCTCATCTTCAGTTAACACCAAAAAAAATTAATTTGTTAATTTTTCCCCCTTTTTTAATATAGAAAAGTTCTCTCTATTTGCTGGTGGCAGGAGGTTGGTCTGTCTCTCTGTATCTGATCCAAGTGACACTGAGGAATTTACAGTTTCTTCTAAGAGAGTATTGGCAGTATGTTATAGGTGAGTTATTTATTATTTTTAATGTTACATGTAGGATTTGTTTGAAAAATGAAGCCCGGCTAGCCGATACCAGCATGTGTTAGTTTCTATTTGCACTCTGTCAATAGGGCTTTGCAACTGTTGACTTTATACTATTGGACTAATGGAATGAAGGTAGTCATACTCATGATGTAGCTAATAATGGAGAGTCCACAACCAAAAATGGACAGTCTGTCTTGAGCACTGAAACTATTTTCTCACATCATCTGCAGATCAGATATAAATCTGTGCCTCCTGTGACACTGGATAACAAAACTAAGGCTTTTACTGCCATTTTGCCATCTTTGGAGCAATCAACTTTCATCTCCCAGGTGTTTTCTCCTTTCTAAAAAAAGTAAATTGTGTGGCATGAGTAAACAGTAAATGGCCCCTATCAGATTTTGAGCTATATTTCCAGAGGAGAGGTTGGGGTTTAATTGATTCATGCTCTGCTTCCACCTGCCCCAAGAGACCAGCTCTGAAACTCTAAAGCTCCAGCAATTTTAAAGATGCCCTTTGTGGGAAAAGAGTCAAGAAGTCATGGCTCACTGAGCTGGGAGGATGTACAAGCTGTTTCTGCCTCCTTTGTGTAGGTTACTAGAGATGGCACTTTGTAAATGCCACATGATGCTTTTATTGTCAATAAAGCAACCATGGTAATGTACACAGAATAGGACTAACTGGCCAAATTATGTGCATGTGTGGTAGTTTAACTTTATTCAGTTGATTACAGTTAATATCTAGATTTGAAACTTCACCAATCATTATTTTTCAGTTGTGGAGAATAATTACATGCACAATTTACTTGTTTCTAGGTTTAGTTATCCAACAGCACCACTTAACCTTGTATGTTTTTGTTTAGATGTTACAAAATAGATTGAGTTGCATGATACAACACTCCTGTCATTATAAAACAGCACATCAACCCATCTACAGGTGATCTAGTATCGATATGTGTGTGTGTGTGTGTGTGTGTGTGTGTGACCTGACCTGACCTGACCTAGCTTTCTCAAAGCATAGTCTTGCTACTGGAAACTCATTACAAATTCAGAGTGGTGCTGACTTTCATAGATTAATATTGTCCCGAGCCATTAGTGTGTGTGTGTATTTTTGGCCAGGGAGCGTCTGTGCGTGCAAGTGTCAGTGACATGGGAGGACAGGGGTGTAAAGAGCAGCAAGAAAGTGCAGATTTCAGAAGTCGAAAAACATGTTGATCGTCTCCTTAGTCACACATCACACTCCAAGTGCTATGCGACCAACTCTGACATCTATCAGTGCTTTTGTCACTAGCGGCTACAATGTGTTTGAGAGGCCTGGGTGATTCTTGCTCTTATCTTTCATCCCTCGCTGTTGTTATGATGCCTGAAGAAACCCATCTCTTTTTAAAAAGAGATGAATTTCACAGTGACCAATGGAAATGACTTGAAGGACAAGATTTCAACATTTAAGACTTTTACTGCAGCAAACAAACTAAAATCAACTTAGACTAAACATTACTTAACAGGCAACTAGTACAACAAACTAAAGAAAAGGTACTTCCCCATTAACTAACTAATACAACCAAAATATACTTTGACACGTTTTTACTTTATGCCATGCTTTCAGCAGATATGTAGCCTTAAAGATTAAGTACCAATCTCCTCCTGGCTTTTCAGCAGGTTCCCTACTCTCTGCCATGCCAGGTTGAGTCTTCCAGTGTCCTTTGAAAATTGTTCCACTCAGTCTTGAGCACCCCCGAACCGACTTCGGTGACACCTTGTTCCTCAACTCTCCACAAGTCCCGCCTCTACAAACAGAGAACCAGTTTTCACCAGCAACCTGCTTGGTTGCTAACACAAGAACATGAGAAATAGGAGCAGGAATAGACCATATCGCTCTTTGAGCCTGCTCTGCCATTCAATACGATCATGGCTGATCTTGGACTTCAACTCCATGTTCCTGCTCTCTCCCCATATCCCTTAATTCCCTGAGAGTCCAAAAGATTGTCTATCCCAGCCTTAAATGCATTCAACGATGGAGCGTCCCACAAGCCTTTGGTGTAGAGAATTCCAAAGATTCACCACCCTTTGAGTGAAATAATTCTTCCTCATCTCAGTCCTAAATGATTGGCACCTTATCCTGAGACTTTGCCCCCATGTTTTTGTTTCCACTGGTCGGGGAATCTATCTCTTACAACATGCACACTATCTAGCCCCCTCAGAATTTTGTAGGTTTCAATGAGATCACCTCTTATTCTTCTAAACTCCAGAGAATATAAGCCCAATTTACTCAGCCCTTCATCATAGGGACCAATTTAGCGAATTTTTGCTGTACCGCCTCCAATGCAAGTATATCCTTTCTTAAATGTGGAAACCAAAACTGCACACTGTATTCCAAATATGGTCTCACCAAAATCCTGTACAATTTTAGCAAGGCTTTATTCCTGTACTCCAGCCCCCTTGCATTAAAGGCCAACATGCCATTTGCTTTCCTAATTGCTTGCTGCACCTACATGTTGACTGTGTTCCTTGTACAAGCACACCCAAGTCTTTTTCAACATCATTATTTACAAGCTTCTCACCTTTTTAAAGAAAAATTCTGCTTTTTTTAATTCTTACGACCAAAGTAAATAATTTCACACTCCCCTATATTATACTCCATCTGCCATCTTTGTTGCCCACTCACCTAACCTGTCTATATCTCTTTGCAGCCTCTGTGTCCTCCACACAGCTTACCTGGCTTGGTATCAGCCGCAAACTTGGTTGAAGAGACAGAGAAATGTATCTAATTCATTAAGAGAGATTGTAAATAGCTGAGGCCCCAGCACTGATCCTTGCAGCACTCCACTATTCACTGCCTGCCACTTGGAAGAAGCCCTATTTATGCCCATTCTCTGCTTTCTATCCATTAACCAAACCTCTATCCATGCTAATATAATACCCCAACTCCATGAGCCCTCATCTTGCCTATTACGCTTTTGTGTGGCACCTTATTAAATGCCTTTTGGAAATCCAGGTATACTACATCTACTGATTCCCCTCTATCCACCTAGTTTCATCCTCAAAATTCTAATAAATTTGTCAAGCAGGATTTCCCATGCTGACTTGTTCAAATCACACCATGCTTTTTTAAGTGCATTGTTAAGACTCCCTTAACAATAGATTCCAGTATTTTCCCAACAATTGATATTAGGCTAACTGGCCTGTAGTTCCCTGTTGTGTGTCTCCCTTCTTTCTTGAAAAGTGGTGTAACATTTGCCAATTTCCAATCTGATGGGGCCATTCCCAAATCTAAGGAATTTTGGAAGATCATAACTAGCATATCCACTATCTCTGCAGCTACCTCTTTTATAACCCTAGGATGTAGGCCATCAGATCCCTGGGATTTGTCAACTTTTAGTCCCTTAAGTTTCGCCAATACTTATTGATATTAATTTCCTCACTTTTTAGCCCCTAGGTTACCGTCTGTTTCTTGTATGAAACTTGTCTCGTCTATGGTGAAGACCAACACAAATTATTTGTTCAATGCCTCTGCCATTTCTTTGTTCCCCATGATTTCTTCTGTCTCTGCTTCTAAGAGACCAACATTTACTTTAGCTACTCTCTTCCTTTTCCTATACTTAAAGCTCTTACAATCTGTTTTTATATTTCTGGCTAGTGTAATCTCATTCTGTTTTTTCCCTTTTTATCAACTTTTGGGTGGACCTTTGCTGGTTTTAAAAACATTCCCAATCCTCAGCACTGCTACTGTTTTTTGCAAAATTTTAAGCCGTCTCTTTTAATCCAGGTAACTCCCTGAGTGAGTCACGAATCATTAATTCTTGCTGATTTTTTTATTTTTCAATGGAATGTATTTATGTTGAACATTTTGAATTGTTTCTTTAAATGGTTCCCATTGTTTATTTACCTCAATTCGTTTTAGTTTGTTTACCCAATTAACAGCCAGTTCTCTCCTCATACCTATGGACTTTGCTTTATTTAAGATCCCTGTTTGTGATTGAACTATGTTGCTTTCATACTTGACATGGAATTCAATGGTATTATGATCACTATTTCCCAATGGGTCTTTTACAATGACATTACTAATTAACCCTTCATTGCACAATACAAGATCTAAAGTAGCCTTATCCCTAGTCAGTTCCACAACATATTATTCCAAGAAACTGTCATAAAAACATTCTACAAACTCACCTTTATAGACTACTCTTGCCAGTTTGATTGCCCCAGTCTATATGAAGATAAAATCCCCCACAATTGTCTTTGTTACAAGCTCCATCAATTTCTTGTTTAATGCTCTGTCCAGTTAGGGGGCCTATAAACTACTCCCACCAGTGTTTTCTGACTCTTGTTGTTCCTAATTTCCACCCATACTGAGGCCAAATCCTTTCTCACTAATGTCCTTAAGTTATCCTTTACTATCAGGATGGCCCCCTCCTCCTTTACCATTCTGTCTATCTTTCCGAAATATTGTATACCCTGGAATATTTATTTCCCAACCTTGATCACCTTGTAACCATGTCTCTGTAATGGCGATTAGATTTAATCATTTACCTCTATTTGTGCCACTAGTTCATCTATCTTATTGCAGATGCCTCGTGCATTCAGAAAAAGAACCTTTGTTCATTACTTCTATTCCCTGTCATGACAGTTTTTGTTAAACTCTGTCCCTTGCTGTCCCACTCGTCTTGTCTTTTACCCACATCGCTACACTGTTCTGATGCCTTGACCTTTCTCTCTGGATTTCTAACTTTCTTCCCCCCCCCCCCCGTTAGTTTAATGCCCTGTCAACAGTCCTAGTTATACGATTAGCCAGGTCATTAGTCCTAGCCCGCTAACACGAAAAGCAGTCTTTTCCTCTGCTCTCCACACCAGCAACTGTTTCTGTCTGTGTCTCTCTCCATGTCTCTCTGTCCAAAAAACAGCTGCCCCTCTTGTGTCGAGGTGTGAAACTTGTCACTTGATTTTTTTCAATAGGTTTCAGCTGGGCCTCTTTCCCTATGACAACCAGATCACATGGGCCTGTCTCTGGGCAGAGGTTTAGCATGAGCTCACCATCCCCTCCTATCCAAGACACACTGTTCTACCTTACGTTGAAAGAGACATTTTAAAACACAGCCGTCTGGTAAAATCCCACATTTGTATCGGAGTGAGGAAGCACCTGACCCATCTATGTGATGCCTTTATTCTTCTGCCCAACCCCCATTGCCAAATAGTGGGGCTGAGTCTGCCTTTTGGTAGCCCTTGGTCTAAGACATACTGCAGCTGAGAAATTGTGTAGACTGATCTGCGGATTATCTAGGAAAAACAGACATTGTGTCCTTTTATGAAGATTTCTCCTCCTGTGCTGTTGATGTTTCAGGCTATGTGACAATATCTGCCTTTGTCAGTTTTGCTGTTTGCTACAAGTACGGTCCACTGGAGGAGGATAGAAGTGTTAATCTTCTAAACTGGGCCCTGCAACTCTTGGGACTATTACTAATGTACTTTGGGATTCAAGTACGACAAGTTGCCCTGGCACTCATCGTTGTAGCTTTTTGCGTCAAGAACCTAGAGCTTCCATTTAGGTGGACGTACGCTGCATACAAGTAAGTGTTTTGTGTAGGAACTCTTCCCAGAGATTTAAATAATTAAATGTTTAGTTGTGCTAAATGGGCAAAACTAGATTTGTTGCTCCTGTGTCTGAAACAAGTGAATCAGGTTGGCATTACTTTGCTACAGAACAGATTGGGGAAAAATAAAAACAGATTATTGTAGTGAATATCTTTACACAGGCTATGGAAAAGGACTCAGTAACCCCAGTGCTAGAGTGTAGAGCTACCAACTAGGAGAATGGTGTTTGAATTCCAGTCTCAATTTGCATTTATACTTGGTCAACAATGTGTTTATGCCGTGCCTTTTAATATAGGAAAATGCCCTAAGGCGCTTCAGATCAGAGGTGTAAGCACAAAATGACTGCCAAGTCCATGAAAATGATGTGAGATTGGGTGACTAAAAGCTTGGTCAAAGAGGTGGGTTTTAAGGATGGTTTTGGAGATGGAGGGGTTTAGGGAGGGACATTCCAAGGGGACAATTTGTGTGGGCCTATACCAGCGTCGAGCAGCTTCCAGGAATCATCCTATGTTGCTTTAACTACACACCTGAGTGACTATAATTGGAAATGTTGCACTTTTTTTAAAAAAGAAAAGTAGAAAGTATGAAACTAAGGCCTTAAGTTACACCTTGCATGTTCAGAGTTCTTTCATGGGCATATACATCCCCACCATGCATTAATGTATTACTATGCAACTACGATGCCTTGCTTTCATTGCTGACCACATTGGTATTGTACCAGTAGTATTATGAAAGCAGAATAATATGGGGATACCACCTAGGAGCAGATTGTAGACTAGTGGAGGCCTGGTAACAGTTCAATTATCTGTCCTTGAGATTGTCTAATGGCTCCTAAGTGAATAGGAAACCTAGTGGGGGGGGAAATTAAATTCCCATAAGGACCCAGGTCAATTGATCTTCCTGTTTAAGTTCAAATATGTTTCCTACATATGTAATAAACTTGTATTCCTGAAATAAGGTGATTTGGGGGTATGTATTAAAGAGGGGAAGAGAAGAGTTTAGAAAGTGTGCTGATTGTTGCTGTAAGCTAAGCCCTAGCATTGGAGAGAAGAAAAATCCTCAACTTCTAAATAAAAATAGTGACCTTTCATAATTTTTCAAACTTAGGCAAGTGTTCAGAATAAGAGGCAAGCCAAAGCCCCAAAAGCTTCTAACTGAGGACGAATATCAGAGGCAAGGAGAAGTAGAAACACACAAAGCCTTAGTGGAGCTGCAACAGTATTGCAGCAGCCCTGAATTCAATGCATGGAAAATGGTGTCTAGACTTTCAACGCCAAAGAGGTAATGCTTGTTTAATATTTAAACCCTCCTATTGTCTTTCTCTGTCCCTTGAGAAAATAGGCAAACAGCCTGTTTCTGGGCCTTTGTCAGCACCGCTCTTGAGTTGGTAGTCAGGCGATGTGTAAGAGCAGCCTGGATAACTGGTTTTCCCATTCCACCTTCATTTTAGGAAGCATCCAGGCCTTAGTTGATTGCCTGCCCTTGATCATACAACTGAGATCAGTAATTGGGTTTATACAGAAATTGCAGATAGTAAATGGACGTGTGTTCTCTGTGGCTTAGATTGGAGCACATTTAAGCTGTGCAACAGCACTGTATCCAGCTCCTAATTAAAACCCAGACAAGCCTAAAAGATGGAATAGGAAAGTGTGATCTGACCCATCAAGTTTGTTGCTTTTACAGACCATGAATGAGTTTGCAATGAATTTCCCCCAACTTTATCCACATTCATCAGAAGAATGAGTATCGCTGGTAAAATGTCCACGAAGTTAACTCTTAAAGCATTCCAATTATTGCTAAAAGCCATTGCTTGACCTCGGCAGCATACACTTGGTGTAACGCTGCTTCATGTTGGAGAGGTGCTACATTTTCACGACATTCTCTCACAGTTTCACAGCATAGGCTGTGAAGTGTGAAAACTGAATTGAGAATATCAGGGAAGCCAGGTTTTTCAGAAAAAAAATCACACTTCATCCCCTAGGTGTAGTAATTTCCAGAATGAAGGACCACAATATCTTCCTGGGGTATTTATTATGTGCAACACATATATTTAAATGCCATGTATATTTTGGGGGGGGGGTGGGGGGGAGATAAACTCAAAAGGAAAGCATATGGTGGCTGAGATGTGTCAGTTATTTTCTTCAATTTCTCCTCGCATCAACAGCCCGGTAATCTGTTCCCAGGCAACTACGAATGCAGCTTTTGAAACTGTCCTTTAGGAGGTGGGTGAGAGTAGCCTTTGATGACACTTTTTTTTCTCCTCTTTTCTCTCCCCCTCAAATAGAGAAAGTCTCTTGCTTCTGCACAGTTGAGGGAGGAGCTCAGTTTATGGGGTGGAGTCACTGGCACTAGCTCTCATTCTGTCACTCTGGTGTTGCATGATGAAGCACTGATTTTTTTTTCATCTTAAGAATTCACCAAAATATTTTTGTAGTAAATTAAATGAGGTATTGGTGCTTGGAAATGGAGTATTGTTTTCACTTGAGATGCCTAATTTCAGCACCCTGGATGTCCATCTCGGGTAAGGATGGATTGATGCTCCAACAATCATATCATTCCTCCCCCTACCCAACCCTGGTCCAATTGTCCTAGTGTGAATCTTGCTTCTTCCTACACCAACTATCTTGGATCTTTCTGTGCAAAGTTATCATAGTTTTGTACAATGTACTTGAACCCATGAAGAACTTAGTGGAGTGCTCAAACTCCAAGCTAAAATGCGAGCTGCTCTACTACATCCCCCAGTTCTCCAATTGGAAAATTGCTAATGCATTTTTTTATTTGTTCATGGGATGTGCATGTTGCTGGCTAGGTCAGCATTTATTGCCCATCTGTAATGGCCATTGAGAAGGTGGTGGTGAGCTGCCTTCTTGAACCACTGCAGTCCATGTGGTGTAGGTACACCCACAGTGCTGTTAGGGAGTTCCAGAGTTTTGACCCAGCAACAGTGAACGAACGGCGATTATTGATCCAAGTCATGATGGTGTGTGGCTTGGAGGGCAACTTCCAGATGACGATGTTCCCATGCATCTGCTGTCCTCGTCCTTCTGGAGGCCGCAGGTTTGGAAGGTGCTGTCTAAGGAGTCTTGGTGAGTTGCTGCAGTGCATCTTGTAGATGGTACACACTGCTGCCACTGTGCATCGGTGGTGGAGGGAGTGAATGTTTGTGGATGTGGTGCCACTCAAGTGGGCTGCTTTGTCCTGGATGGTGTCGAGCTTCTTGAGTATTTTTGGTGGCTGCACTAATCCAGGCAAGTGGAGAGTATTTCATCACACCCCTGACTTGTGCCTTGTAGATGGTGAACAGGCTTTGGGGAGTCAGGAGGTGAGTTACTCTCTGCAGAATTCCCAACCTCTGACCTCGTGTAGCCACAGTATTTATATGGCTGGTCCAGTTCAGTTTCTGGTCAATGGTAACCCTCAGGATGTTGATGGTGGGGGATTCAGCAATGGTAGTGTCATTGAATGACGAGGGGAGATGGTTAGACTCTCTCTTGTTGGAGAGGCCATTGTCCGGCACTTTGTGGCATGAATGTTACTTGCTACTTATCAGCCCAAGCCTGAATATTTTCCATATCTTGCTGCATATGGACACTGACTGCTTCAGTATTTGTGGAATCGTGAATGGTGCTGAACATTGTGGAATCATCAGTGAGCACCCCCATTTCTGACCTTATGATGGAGGGGAGATCATTGGTGAAACGGTTGAAGATGATTAGGCCTAGAACACTACCTTGAGGAACTCCTGTAACAATGTCCCAGGACTGAGATGATTGACCTCCAACAACCACAACCATCATCCTTTGTGCTAGGCATGACTCCAACCAATGGAGAGTTTTCCCCCTGATTCCTATTGACTTACCGGGGCTCCTTGATGCCACACTTGGTCAAATGCTGCCTTGATGTCAAGGGCACTTACACTCTCCTCACCTCTGGAGATCAGCTCTTTTGTCCATATTTGGACCAAGGCTGTAATGAGGTCGGGAGCTGAGTGGCCCTGGTGGAACCCAAACCGAGTGTCAGTGAGCAGGTTATTTCTGAGTAAGTGCCTCTTGATAGCATTGTTGATGACCCCTACCATCACTTTACTGATGGTCGAGAGTAGACCGATGGGGCAGAAATTGGCCGGATTGGATTTGTCCTGCTTTTTGTATACAGGACATACCTGGACAATTTTCACACTGCTGGGTAGATGCCAGTGTTGTAGCTGTACTAGAACAGCTTGGCTAGGGGCACGGCTAGTTCTGGAATGCAAGTCTCCAGTACTGTTGCTGGAATGTTGTCAGGGCCAATAGTCTTTGCAGTATCCAGTGACTTCACCTGTTTCTTGATATCACGTGGAGTGAATCAAATTGGCTAAAGACTGGTATCTGTGATGCTGGGAACCTCAGGAGGAGGCCAAGATGGATCATCTATTTGGTACTTCTGGCTGAAGATGGTTGCAAATGCTTCAACCTTGTCTTTTGCACTAGACTGGATGTGGTAGGACTGCAGGGCTTAGCTCTGATCCGTTGGTTGTGGGATCGCTTAGCTCTGTCTATCACTTGCTGCTTATGCTGTTTAGCATGTAATTAGTCCTGTTCTATAGCTTCACCAGGTTGACACCTCAGTTTTAGGTATGCCGGGTGCTGCTCCTGGCATGCTCTCCTGCACTCTTCATTGAACCAGGGTTGATCCCCTGGCTTGATGGTAATGGTAGAGTGGGGGATATGCTGGGCCATGAGGTTACAAATTGTGTTTGAGTACAATTCTCCTGCTGCTGATGGCCCACAGCGCCTCATGGTTGCTAGATCTGTTCAAAATCTATCCCATTTAGCATGGTGGTAGGTAACCCCCCCCCTCAACCAAACGATCGAGGGTATCCTCAACGTGAAGACGGTAATGTTTCCATTAGTAGGAGAGACTAGGACCCGAGGGCACAGCCTCAGAGTAAAGGGAAGACCTTTTAGAACGGAGATGAGGAGAAACTTCTTTAGCCAGAGAGTGGTGAATCTATGGAATTCATTGCCACAGAAGGCTGTGGAGGCCAGGTCATTGAGTGTATTTAAGACCGAGATAGATAGGTTCTTGATTGGTAAGGAGATCAAAGGTTACGGGGAGAAGGCGGGAGAATGGGGTTGAGAAACTTATCAGCCATGATTGAATGGCGGAACAGACTCGATGGGCCCAATGGCCTAATTTATGCTCCTATGTCTTATGGTCTTTGTCTCCACAAGGACTGTGCAGTGGTCACTCCTACCAATACTGTCATGGACAGATGCATCTGCAACAGATAGATTTGGCAAGGGTAAGGTCAAGTAAGTTTTTTCCCCCTTGTTGGTTCTCTTGCTACCTGCTGCAGACCCAGTCTAGCAGCTTTGTCATTCGAGCTCAGTCAGTAGTGGTGCTACCAAGCCACTCTTGGTAATAGACATTGAAGTCCCCCACCCAGAGTACATTCTGTGCCCTTGCCACCCTCAGTGCTTCCCCCAAGTGGCATTCAACATGGAGGAGCACTGATTCATCAGCTGTGGGTGGGAGGTACGTAGTAATCGGCAGGAGGTTTCCAGGAGATTATGCCATGTTTTACCTGATGCCTTGAGACTTCATGGGGTCTAGAGTTGATGTTGAGAACTTCCAAAGCAACTCCCCCCTGACTATACCACTGTGCCACCCCCTCTGCTGGGTATGTCCTGTCCCACTGACAGGAGATGGTGATGGTGGTGCCTGGGATATACTCACTGAATTATACCTTACAATGTCAGGCTGTATCTTGACTAGTCTGTGGGACAGATCTCCCAGTTTTGGCACAAGTCCCCCAGATGTTAGTAAGGAGTACTTTGCAGGGTCGACACAGCTGGGTTGCCATTGTTATTTCCAGTGCTTAGGTCGAAGCCAGGTGGTCCATCTGGTTTTGTTTCTTTTAGACTTTGTAGCGGTTTGATACAACAGAGTGGCTTGCTGGACCATTTCAGAGGGCAGTTAAGAGTCAACCACATTGCTGTGTGTCTGGATTCACACGTAGGTCAGACCAGGTAAGGACAGCATGTTATGACCGATGCAGTTGGTAAAGCAGAGTTTTTTTTTTTAAATCCCAGAGGGAAACTTTAAACAACTGTTATAATGAATAATTTCAAGTGTTATGTTTGAGATGTGACTCTAAACTCAGGAATCAGACCACTAGTTCTTGAGGTTTTACATTAAACTAAATGAAACATTTTATTAATTTACACAGGTTAAAATATATACACATGACTACAAATTACTACTATCATAACTTTTTAACAAATTCCCAAACTAATCTCCATTAAGGCAACAGCAGCCCATATACTTAACCAAACACCAGGCAAAGCGTTTTCACCTTACGGATTCAAAATGAGGTTCTTTTCACTGTGGAGCCAGTTGGAGGCTTGCAGTTGCCTTTTGACCTTACATTACACACCCGAAAACTGCTGAAGTTATACCTACCACCACTGAATTTAAATTCTCATTGTTTCACCAGTCTCTTTGAACTTTACCTTTTAACAATGAAACCCCTTTAGCTAGTTCCAGGGAGCAGAGTCGGAGGGCGGAGTTCCAGAGAGGTGAGTATAAAAACTTTACCTCGGGGATTCGCGGCCTAGTTCTAGGGAGCAGAGTCGGAGGGCGGAGTTCCAGACAGGTGAGTATAAAAACCTTACCTCGGGGATTCGTGGACCTTGGGTCTTAAAAAAAAAAATTAAAAGTAGCATCACGGTAAATCTGTGACCTGATTGGCTGGTAGAGAATCTACACTGAATTTGAAACTAAAACATTGCTAAACTAATTAAACCAAATAAATTAATCACTTAATTAATAAGTAGAGGGTATCTAGACCAGAATCAGGGGATTACTGTTCTTAGAATTTAGCATTTATAGTATATATCTAGCCCTAGGGAACGTATAGTTAATAAGGAGTCAATAAGCAGTTATTAGATTTAAATTAATTTATTAAATAGTTCTAGAAATGGCAGTTGCTGGGGTGAAGTGCTTCACCTGTGGCATGTGGGAAATCTGTGACGCTTCAAGTGTCCCGAACAACTACATCTGCAGGAAGTGTACCCAATTGCAGCTCCTCACAGACCGCATGGATCGGTTGGAGCAGCAGTTGGATGCACTTAGGAGCATTCAGCTGGCGGAAAGCGTCATTGACAGGAGTTTTGGAGACGTGGTCACACCCAAGGTACAGACAGATAGATGGGTGACCGCTAGAAGGGGCAGGCAGTCAGTGTAGAAATCCCCTGTGGCTGTCCCCCTCTCTAACAGGTATACCATTTTGGATACTGTTGGGGGGGGATGGCCTATCAGGGGAGCACAACAGCAGTAGCCAGAGCAGTGGCACCACGGCTGGCTCTGTTGTTCAGCAGGGGGGGGTCAAAGCACAGAAGAGCAATTGTCATAGGGGAATCTATAGTCAGGGGCTCAGATAGGCGCTTCTGTGGTCGTGAAAGAGACACCAGGATGGTATGTTGCCTCCCTGGTGCTAGGGTCCAGGATGTCTCTGATTGGGTACGGGACATTCTGAAGGGAGAGGGAGAACAGCCAGAGGTCGTGGTACACATTGGTACTAACAACATAGGCAGGAGGACGAGGTCCTGCAGCGGGAGTTCGGGGAGTTAGGCAGAAAGTTAAAAAACAGGACCTCTAGGGTTGTAATCTCAGGATTACTCCCTATGCCACGTGCCAGTGAGGCTAGAAATAGGAAGATAGTGCAGCTGAACACGTGGCTGAACAGATGGTGTAGGAGGGAGAGTTTCCGATATCTGGATCAGTGGGATCTCTTCCGGGGCAGGTGGGACCTGTACAAGAAGGACGGGCTGCATCTAAACTGGAGGGGCACCAATATCCTGGCTGCGAGGTTTGCTAGTGTCACTCGGGAGGGTTTAAACTAGTATGGCGGGGGGGGTGGGAACCAGAGTAATAGGTCAGCAGATGAAATAAATGACTGGGAACCAGTGAATATGGCCAGTAGGACTAAGAGGAAGGGCAGGCAGGGAGAAATTACTGAACACAGTGGGACTGGGGGTCTGAAATGCATTTGTTTCAATGCGAGAAGTATAACAGGCAAGGCAGATGAGCTTAGAGCTTGGATTAGTACTTGGGACTATGATGTTATTGCTATTACAGAGACTTGGTTGAAGGATGGACAGGATTGGCAGATAAACGTTCCAGGATTTAGATGTTTCAGGCAGGATAGAGAGGGATGTAGAAGAGGTGGGGGAGTTGCACTGCTGGTTAAGGGGAATATCACAGCTGTACGACAGGAGGACACCTCGGTGGGCTCATGCAGCGAGGCAATATGAGTAGAGCTCCGGAATAGGAAGGGTGCAGTCACAATGTTGGGGGTTTACTATAGGCCTCCCAATTGCTGGCGGGAGATTGAGGAACAGTTATGTAGGCAAATTTTGGAAAGATGTAAAAGCATCAATAGGGTTGTTGTGGTGGGTGATTTTAACTTTCCCTATATTGACTGGGAATCACTTAGTGCTAGGGGTTTGGATGGTGCAGAATTTGTAAGGTGCATCCAGGAGGGCTTCCTGAGACATTATGTAGATAGTCCAACTAGGGAAGGGGCAATACTGGACCTGGTATTAGGGACTGAACCCGGCCAGGTGGTCGAAGTTTCAGTAGGAGAGCATTTTGGGAAAAGTGACCATAATTCGGTAAGTTTCAAGGTACTGGTGGATAAGGATAACAGGAGACCTTGGGTTAAGGTACTTAATTGGGGGAAGGCTAATTATAACAATATTAGGCAGGAACTGAGGAATCTAGACTGGAGGCGGATGTTTGAGGGCAAATCAACAACTGACATGTGGGGGGCTTTCAAACGTCAGTTGATAAGAATTCAGGACCGGCATGTTCCTGCTAGGATGAAGGATAAGCATGGCATGAACCTTGGATGACGAAGGATATTGTGAAATTAGTCAAAAAGAAAAGGGAAGCATTCGTAAGGGATAGAAGGCTGGGAACAGATGAAGCCCATGGAGAATACAAAGGAAGTAGGAAGAAACTTAAGCAAGGAGTCAGGAGGGCTAAAAGGGGTCATGAAAAGTCACTGGCAACCAGGATTAAGGAAAATCCCAAGGCCTTTTATACATATGTAAAGGGCAAGAGGGTAGCCAGGGAAAGGGTGGGCCCACTCAGGGACAGAGGTGGGAATCTGTGTGTGGAGCCAGAAGCAATGGGAGAGATACTAAATGAATAATTCTCAACAGTATTCACCAAAGAGAAGGACTTAGCAGTCGATTTGTCTAGGGAAGAGTGTGTAGATAGCCTGGATCATGTTGAGATCAAAAAAGAGGAGGTGTTAGGCGTCTTGAAGAATATTAAGGTGGATAAGTCCCCAGGGCCAGATGGGATCTACCCCAGAGTACTGAGGGAGGCAGGGGAGGAGATTGCTGGGGCCTTGACAGAAATCTTTGTATCCTCACTGGCTACGGGTGAGGTCCCAGAGGACTGGAGAATGGCCAATGTTGTTCCATTGTTTAAGAATGGTAGCAGGGATAATCCAGGAAATTACAGGCTGGTGAGTCTTACGTCAGTGGTAGGGAAATTATTGGAGAAGATTCTTCGTGACAGGATTTACTACCATTTGGAAGCAAATGGGCGTATTAGTGAGAGGCAGCATGGTTTTGTGAAGGGGAGGTCGTGTCTCACTAACTTGATCGAGTTTTTTGAGGAAGTGACAAAGATGATCGACGATGGAAGGGCAGTGGATGTTATATACATGGATTTCAGTAAGGCCTTTGACAAGGTCCCTCATGGCAGACTGGTACAGAAGGTAAAGTTGCACGGGATCAGAGGTGAGCTGACAAGATGGATACAGAATTGGCTTGGTCATAGAAGTCAGAGGGTAGCAGTGGAAGGGTGCTTTTCTGAATGGAGAACTGTGACTAGTGGAGTTCCGCAGGGATCAGTGCTGGGACCTTTGCTGTTTGTAGTATACATAAATGATTTGGAGGAAAATGTAACTGGGCTAATTAGTAAGTTTGCAGACGACACTAAGGTTGGAGGAGTCGCAGATAGTGAAGAGGATTGTCAAAGGATACAACCGGATATAGATCGGTTGGAGACTTAGGCGGAGAAATGGCAGATGGAGTTTAATCCGGACAAATGTGAGGTAATGCATTTGGGGAGGTCTAATACAGGCAGGAATTATACAGTAAATGGCAGAACCCTTAAGTGCATCGACGGGCAGAGGGATCTGGGTGTGCAGGTCCACAGGTCACTGAAAGTGGCAACGCAGGTGGATAAGGTAGTCAGGAAGGCATATGGCATGTTTGCCTTCATTGGCAGGGGTATTGAGTATAAAAGCTGGGAAGTCATGCTGCAGCTGTATAGAACCTTGGTTAGGCCACACTTGGAATATGGCGTGCAATTCTGGTCACCACATTACCAGAAGGATATGGAGGCGTTGGAGAGGGTGCAGAGGAGGTTTACCAGGATGCTGCCTGGTCTGGAGGTTATTAGCTATGAGGAGAGGTTGGCGAAACTCGGATTGTTCTCACCAGAGCGACGGAGATTGAGGGGCGACTTGATAGAAATTTACAAAATTATGAGTGGCATGGACAGAATAGATAGTCAGAAGCTTTTTCCCAGGGTGGAAGAGTCAATTACTAGGGGACATAGATTTAAGGTGAGAGGAGAAAACTATAGAGGAGATGTGCGGGGCAAGTTTTTTACGCAGAGGGTAGTGAGTGTCTGGAATTCACTGCCAGAGGAGGTGGTGGAAGCAGGTACGATAGTGGTGTTTAAGAGGCAGCTTGACAAATACATGAATAGGATGGGAATAGAGGGTTACGGACCCCGGAAGTTCAAAATGTTTTAGTTGACCGGCAATATGATCGGCGCAGGCTTGGAGGGCTGAAGGGCCTGTTCCTGTGCTGTACTTTTCTTTGTATAGTACCCATTTTATTAGTAATATAAACATATTGCTTGGTATCTGTTAGAAAGGTGTCAAGTTTTCACCCCACTTCTTGAATGCTCTATTCAAAAAATGCAAATGCATGCTATCTCTCTGTTTACATCTCAAACTAGTGCATCAAAACACCCAGACCAGCTGGCTTTAACCCAATTAAGACATACCTGCAAACTAAGCCTCTATTTTAAAAGAAAAATATTTTCCAAAATATTATATACATTAATAGCTTCATGACACAGCATCAGTGAACCAGATGGACTTTTGTGTTAATCTGCAATGGTTTTGTGGTCACCATTACTGAGACTAGCTTTTAATTCCAGATCTTAGTCATTGAATTTAAATTCTACCAGCTGCTGTGGTGGGAATTGAACCCGAGTCCCCAGAGCATTAGCCTGGGCCTCTGGATTACTTGTCCAGTGACATTACCACTACACCACTGCATTCCCTCCCCTGCGTATAAAAGAACATGTGACCATTCCTGATGGTAATGAGATTCTCCATTAATATCTCAGTAGTTTGGTACCTGAGGCTAGGCACTGAAACGGGAAAATTACAACTTTGAGGCCTGTCATCTTTTTTTTGTATAAAAGTTAAATTCATTATTTCAAAGTCCCTTGAAGGTTTCCCTGATGGCTCAGTTGGCAAGTGCATTGCTGCGTGCGGAACTGAGTCAAACAAACAGGAAGCTCCTAGGTTTGATCCCCGGTCTGGTGTGTTAGTTGATCTTGGGTGGCATGGTGTTAGGAGTGCTCCAGTTAGCTTCAGGACCCGGGCTTTGGAGAGGAAATGCCAGCCAGAGTTTCTGCTTCTAACTGCTCTCCAGTGACATCTATTGAAAACTCTGTAGCTTTGGACATAAAATAAGAGGAAGTGATTGCCCCTCTGTTGAGCTTTCTGCTGACGCACTATCTTGACACACAAAAGAAGAATGGTCAGTTGGATATCGGAGGCCTGTTGATGCTTAAGGATCCATACCCCAGGCGTAGAGGAGAGAAAAGAGGAGAAAATTGACTTAAGTTGTTTACATAACTCACGGAATCAGTGATTCTAGGGAGTAATTGATGCTCTTTCCAAAAATGTCAATTTGTATTTTTAATAACCGCATGAAGTATTGTATTTTGAAATGTTTGGAAAGTGTTTCTTGTAAGAAAAGAATGTAGTTTTTGATTTTTTTCAATAGCTGTTGGGTTTGGGGCATGATATGACTGTGGGATCTATGTCTCATCCTGCAGATTTGCTGACTTTGTTGAAGGGGAGAATCACCTCAATCCCAATGAAATTTCTGTTCACGAGCAAGAATATGGACTAGGTGGATTGTTTTTAGAGGATGAGATCTATGACACTGGTTTTTATGACGACGAATCTTGAGACTGAGCCTCGGATATCAAATGTTCCTCAATCTGAGTGAGGTTCGTGTATTGGAGATCAAGCCTCTTTCCACACAGGAGGAAACTGTTTATGCTGCTTTTTGCTTGACTTATCATTTTGATATTTCAAATGACCAAAAAGACAAAAATCGCAAAAATACACTCAGCAATTTATTCAGTTAAATGTGATCTGCATCCAAACTGGACTGGATTAGAAGTGCTGGGACTGATGCTGCATGTGGAGGGCAGCCAGGATCAAGTTTGCTGGAAAAAAAAAGGTTTGGCGTAGTGTCCCTGAACTTGGTCTCTTCTCAGGTGTTTGTATTTTTAATTACTTTACTGACCAGTCCTTGATTTTTAAGAATTGGTCTGTTACTGGTGCACTGCTTGGAATTCAAGGAAACCAAAAAACAATTACACTCCTCTGGAAACAATAGCTGCTTGTGATCTGTGGGGTTGGGGAAAGAAAGCCATGGGTAGCAGTTCTGAATTCTTTTAACTGAGAGAGGGAAACATCTTCCTAAAGCCTAATTGAACTTTCAAAAAATTTCCATTTACTTTTTAAAATTTTTACTTTGTGTTAACTAAATTTAGCTTCCATAAAATAAATTTTCTTTGAAACTCTAGTACCACCACTGTTTTTCTGTTTATCACTGTTACCAGTGGGAGGGTTGGATACAGAGTGCATAAGTTTCAACAAGTTAAATAACTTTAGATATACACTGAAGGCATATTTCGGGCAGCTCAATTGTGTTGTTGCCATTTTATTTTTTTTTTCACGAACTATTTGCTACCTTTTTAATGCTCTGGTCACCATTGTGAACTCTGTACAAAATGTGTCCCTTTGGTTGAAAGTATAAAGATTAACTGTAGTGCAGTGTGTTCAACCAGGTTATATCTACTGTGATGCCACAAAGTTCACAAGACTTTAGTGTTTGCAATTTTTACCTATGCAAAGAATATCTTTCATCATCAGAACTCCTTTTTCAAAAAATGGAGCAGTACAGTATAAGGAATTGTGATTAACACTGTCTTTTTTTTTGGAGCAATTTTTATCTTGAAAGTTTCAATCATATTGTTGGGAGTCCTGTCCTGGAAACGTTCCTGAGTCTGATGGTGCAAGAGGGCTGAGTTTAATCAAAAAACATTTTTGGTGAATAATCTCTACCTGTATAACCGTATCTTCCATTCTTAATATAGCTGCAAAACAAGACGGATAACTTTTTAAAATTATTATTCTTTCATGGGATGTGAACATCATTGGCTAGGCTAGCATTTATTGCTCATCCCTAATTGTACTTATGGTAGTGGTGAGCTGCCTTCTTGAACCTTTGCAGTCTATCTGATCCAGGTGCATCCACAGTACCGCTGGGAAGGGAGTTCCAGAATTTTGATCCCATAACATTGAAGGAATAATGATATAGTTCCAAGTCAGGACGGTGTGTGGCTTGGAGGGGAAATTTTAGATGATGGTGTTCCCATGCATCTGCTGCCCTTGTCCTTCTAGGTAGGTAGAGGTCGTGGGTTTGGAGGGTGCTGTTAAAGTAGCCTTGGTGAGCTGCTGCAGTGCATCGTGTATATAGTACACACTGCTGCCACTGTGCATCACTGGTGGAGGGAGTTAATGTTTAAGTTGGGATGAGATGCCAATCAAGCAGGTTGCTTTGTTCTGGATGGTATCGAGCTTCTTGTGTTGTTGGAGCTGCACTTATCCAGGCAAGTGGAGAGTATTCCATCACACTCCTGACATGTGCCTTGTAGATGGTGAACAGGCTTTGGGGAGTCAGGAGGTGAGTTACTTGCTCAGAATTCCCAGCTTCTGACCTGCTCTTGTAGCCACAGGTATTTATATGACTAGTCCAGTTCAGTTTCTGGTCAATGGTAACCCCCCAAGAGGTTAATAACAAGGGAATCCAGCGATGGTAATGCCACTTAATGTCATGGGGAGATGGTTAGATTCTCTCTTGTTGGATATGGTCATTGCCTGGCATTTGTGTGGCATGAATGTTACTTGCCACTTATCAGCCCAAGCCTGAATGTTGTCTAGGTCTTGCTGCGTATTGGCACAGACTGCTTCAGTATCGGGAGTTGTGAATGGTACTGAACGTTGTGCAATTAGCAGCCAACATTCCTATTTCTAACCTTTATGACGGAAGGTCATTGATGAAGTAGCTGAAGATGGTTGGGCCTAGGACACTACCCTGAGGAACTCCTGTAGTGATGTCCCGGAACTGAAATGATTGACCCCCAACAACGACAACCATCTTCCTTTGTGCTAGGTATGACTCTTTTTCCGCTGATTCCCATTGACTTCAATTTTACCAGGGCACCTTGATGCCACACTTGGTCAAATGTTCCCTTGATGTTGAGGGCAGTCACTCTCTCCTCCCCCCAGCTCTTTATCCATGTTTGGACCAAGACTGTAATGAGATCAGAAGCCGAGGCTCTGGCAGAACCCAAGCTGAGCATCAGTGAGCAAGTTATTGCTGAGTAAGTGCCTCTTAGAACCATAGAACACTACAGCACAGAAAACAGGCCATTCGGCCCTTCTAGTCTGTGCCGAAATATTATTCCGCTAGTCCCATTGACCTGCACCTAGTCCATAACCCTCCAGACCTCTCCCATCCATGTATCTATCTAATTTATTCTTAAAACTTAAGAGCGAACCCGCATTTACCACGTCAGATGGTAGCTCGTTCCACACACTCACCACTCTGAGTGAAGAAGTTCCCCCTAATGTTCCCCCTAAACCTTTCCCCTTTCACCCTAAAGCCATGTCCTCTCGTGTTTATTTCTCCTAATCTAAGTGGAAAGAGCCAACTCGCGTTTACTCTGTCTATACCCCTCACAATTTTGTAAACTTCTAGCAAATCTCCCCTCATTCTTCTACGCTCCAAGGAATAAAGTCCTAACCTGTTTAATCTTTCCCTGTAACTCAACTTCTTAAGACCCGGCAACATTCTAGTAAATCTTCTCTGCACTCTCTCAATCTTACTGATATCCTTCCTGTAGTTAGGCGACCAGAACTGCACACAATACTCCAAAGTTGGCCTCACCTCTTGATAGCACTGTCAACGACACCTTCCATCACTTTGCTGATGATCGAGATGAGGCTGATGGGGCCGGATTGGATTTGTCCTTTTTGTGGACCGGACATACATGGGCAATTTTCTGCATTGTCAGATAGATGCCAGTGTTGTAGCTGCACTGGAACAGCTTGGCTAGGGACACAGTTAATTGTGGAACACATTTTCAGTACTATTGCTGGAATGTTGTCAGGACCCAAAGCCCTTGCAGTATCCAGTGCCTTTAGCTGTTTCCTGATATCACGTGGAGTGAATCAAATTGGCTGAAGATTGGCATCTGTGATGCTGGGGACTGCATGGAGAGGCTGAGATGGATCATCCACTTGGCACTTCTGGCTGAACATGGCTGCAAATGCTTCAGCCTTATCTTTTGCACTGATGTGCTGGGCTCCCTCATCATTGAGGATGGGGATATTTTATGGAGTCTCCTCCTCCAGTTGGTAGCTTAATTGTCCACCCCCATTCATGACTGGATGTGGCAGGACTGCAGAGCTTAGATCTGATCCGTTGGTTGTGGGATCGCTTAGCTCTATTGCATGCTGCTTCATCTGTTTGACACGCAAGTAATCCTGTGTTGTAGCTTCACCAGGTTGACACCTCATTTTTAGGTATGCCTGATGCTGCTCCTGGCATGCCCTCCTGCACTCTTCATTGAACCAGGGTTGATCCCCGGGCTTGGTGGTAATGGTAGAATGGGGGATATGCCAGGCTATGAGGTTACAGATTGTGGTTGAGTACAATTTTGCTGCTGCTGATGGCCCACAGCGCCTCATGGATGCCCAGTTTTGAGTTGCTAGATCTGTTCTGAATCTATCCATTTAGCATGGTGGTAGTGCCACACAACATGATGGAAGGTATGCTCAGTGTTAAGATGGGACTTTGTTTTTACAAGGACTGTGCGGTGGTCACTCCTACCCATACTGTCATGGGCAGATGGATCTGCGACAGGTAGATTTGGGAAGACAGGGTCAAGTAGGTTTTTCCCTCTTGTTGGCTCCCTCACCACCTGCCGAAGGCCCAGTCTAGCAGCTATGTCCTTCAGAACTTGGGCAGCTCGGTCTGTAGTGGCGCTGCCGAGCCACTCTTGGTGATGGATATTGAAGTCCCCCACCCAGAGTACGTTCTGTATCCTTGCCACCCTCGGTGCTTCCTCCAGTGGTGCTCTGGAGGTGGGAGGGGGCTGGTGAGGATGGTGGTTGCAGTAGGTGGTAATCAGCAGGAAGTTTTTTGCCCGTGTTTGACCTGATGCCTTGAGACTTCATGGGGTCCAAAGTCGGTGTTGAGGACTCCCAGGTCAGCTCCCTCCTGACTGTATACACTGTGTCACCACCTCTGGTGGGTCCGTCCTGTCGGTGGGACAGGACATACCCAGAGATGGTGATGTCTGGGACATTTGGCTGTAAGGAAGGATTTTGTAAGGATGACTGTCAGGCTAGGACAGTTCTCCAAGTTTTGCTACAAGCCCCCAGATGTTAACAAGGAGGCCATTGCAGAGTCAACAGAGTTGGTATGCTGTAGTCATTTCCGGTGCCTTAATCGATGCCAGGTGGTCCATCCAGTTTTGTCCCTTTTTTTTGACATTTCTGTAGCAATTTGGAACAACTGAGTGGCTTGCTAGGCCATTTAAGAGTCAGCCATAGGTCTGGAGTCACATATAGGCCAGACCAGGTATCATTGGGAACAGCACTGACCAACAGTTATCAGCTCCTGCTGAACAATTGGAAGAATGTAGAAACAAGTGAAAGCAAAAATAAAATGAACTATCATTCTTCATGATGACACTTGCTCTTTAATTCTGTGATTCAGAACAAGGTTACTTTTCCCAAATAGTTGGCATATTTTTCCTTTATTCTCTGTGGAATTGTTCACGATTATCAGTGAGTTATTTTCTTCTCCTGCTCTACACTTTGGTTTCAATACACCAGATGTTTGAGCAAAAATCTGAGGGAAAATTGTTAGAGGAAACTTTGTTCCTTAAATTATATTACTAGACGACATTCTGTTGTCTCATGTTCCATTGTGAAGCACCCTCTTGCTTTAAAGTAGAAGCAAACACTGCTACTTGCAAGACAGAATTTTCATAATTTTAGGAATGACCAGAATTAACCATGTAACATTTAAAATATTAAAAATCTCTCATTGAGTTGTGATGCTATGAATGATATCTAGATTTTGAGACATTACATTGAGTTGCACTGTTAAACTCGAGGTAACTGAATGATGTGGAAATGTGTTACAGTGTCATGGTTTACATTGAGAAATAATTATTAAATATCCTGCCCGTGATTTGGGAGCGGAATGCGACTGAAGTGGGGTACTACTGGTCACCTTTTAATGAGACAGTGTTAAGGAGTGTGGACTCCCGCCCTCAGCTACAGTTTGCTGGAACAAGTTTCATTCCATTCTTGCCTCTGCTGCCTGCAATTAGTTAAAGAAAGAGGTACTTTTCAGTTTTGCCCATCAGTGTAACAGCGGTGCTGCAGGGTATGTGTGTTCTATAACAATATTCATGTGGGTTGACTAACGAAAATCATCAGCCAGCATAAGCACTGGCATGTATTTGGGGCATTTACTGATGCAACTGTTCTCTAGTGGAGGGATCAATGGAACTGCTGTGTGTTGGATGCTGAGATCTGGCACTGCCATTTGTGTGTTCATCGTGGTAGCTTGAATGACATTAAAATTCAGGTGTAAAAGTCATGGGCAATATCCATCTGGTTATTGTATGACCAGCATTAGCCAATAATGGCTTACCCTAACCGCTTTGAATATTTTTGCATTTAATGTTGAACACTGATTTCAGTTTTGGGAAAATGCACTGGGATATTTTAATGTTTTGAAATGTAATAAACCATTACAGAAAATATCACTAGTCCATTTATATCTTTGTGTTTGAGGGGAGGGTGTCATGGATGGGAAGAGAAGGTGGTTGCTACTGTTCTCTGGGGGAGGAGGGAATTTTTCCCTTTTTTAAAAGGCATTTTTGTACATAACACTTGAGCACAAATTGTCTGCTAAAAAGCAAACAGACAGGTGACCTGCTGTCTGTTCTGGTGGTGGGGAAGCACCTGACCTATTGTGCTCTATCTTCCTCCAGTGACCCAATTGACATTGAGAATTCTGGTGGACTATTGGCACTCTTGTTGCACAAAACATTGGTCTGCTCCAGATCTGGTGATGGTTATAAACTGAAACACCAAGATATGGCAGCAGAAAAGTGCAAATTTATTGTCCTGGTCTGCTAAATTTCCAATCTGAACCACATTACTGAGGATTTTAAATTGTTATGCATTGGGGCCCAGGAGCCAATGTAGGTTTTAGACAAGCTGGAGCTTATGGAGGGTCAAGGAAGGCCAGCAAGGAAAGTGTTGGCGTGCATTACAAAACTATGTACAGGGTTTCAACAGCAATGGTGATGAGAACATAAGAATAAAAGTACACTTCAGCCCTCAAGGCTGTTAAGCCATTCAAGTAGATCATGGCTGATCTGTGTCTCAAGTCTATCTACCTTTGCTAATTATTCCTTATATGCTTACTCAACAAAAATCTATTGATCTCAGTTTCGAAAAAGTCAACTGACCCCCTCCTCAGCATCCATGCCCTTCTGAGAGAAAGGGAGTCCCAGATTTCCACTACTCTTGTGTAGAAAAAGTACTTTCTAGTTTCACTCCTAAATGACCTAGCTGTAATCTTAAAATGACTCCCATTTTTTGGATTCCCCCACCAGAGGCTTCTCTGTATCTACCCTATTGAATCCTTTTATAATTTTAAATACCTCAGTTAATCATCCCTCAGTCTTCTGGACTCTATGCAAGCTGCCCTTAAGCCCTAGTATCATGCTGATGAATCTGCACTGTACCTCTTGGTGCCCAAAATTGAATGCAATAGTTCAGATAAGGTCTTTCCATGGTTCTATAACTGAAGCCCCTCTGATATAAAGGCTACAATTCCAGTAATCTTTTTAATTACTTATTGATGAGGATGAGGTGGAGGTTGGCAACTTTATGGAGGTAAGTACTCTTTGACAGAATATGGGGTCTGCTGTACGTGTAAGTACTTGTTCAGTGGTACCAATTGCTTCTATAAGCACAAAGGAAAAAATGTGCAGAACAAGTTACGATCGTAGTCCTTCAGTTCAACTTATGTGGTTTGTATTTCTGTAATATGATATATGGGGCATACCTAGCTTTCCTACATCAGTGGATCATCTCAAAGCTTAAAAATCTAGGCTGACATTCCAGTAGTGGAAAATCAAAAGCAGAATTACCTGGAAAAACTCAGCAGGTCTGGCAGCATCGGCGGAGAAGAAATCAGTCAACGTTTTGAGTCTTCATGACCCTTCGGCAGAACTGAAGCATAGTTAGGAGAAAGATGAAATATAAGCTGGTTTAAGGTGGGGGGGCGGGGGGAGAGAGAGAAGTTGAGGGTGTGGTGATTGTGGAGATAAGCAAGCAGTGATAGGAGCAGATAATCAAAAGATGTCACAGACAAAAGGATCAAAGAGGTGTTGAAGGTGGTGATATTGTCTAAGAACAGTGCTAATTAAGAATGGAAGACAGGACACTCAAGGTACAGCTCTAGTGGGGGTGGGGTGGAAAGACTAACTTAGTTTTAGATTTAAAAATAATGGAAATAGGGAGCTAGGTGGCCTTGTACATGGATCACAAAATGTTAACATGCAGGTACAGCAAATAATTAGGAAGGCAAATGGATGTTGGCCTTTATTGCAAGGAGGATGGCGTATAAAAGTAGAGAAATCTTGTTACAGGGCATTGGTTTGACTGCACCTGGAGTACTGAGTACAGTTTTGGCCTTCTCACTTAAGGAGGGATGTAGTTGCATTGGAGGCAGTTCAGAGAAGGTTCACTCAGCTGATTCCTGAGATTCAAGGGTTGGCTTATGATGAATAGTTGAGCAGGTTGGTCCTATGCTTATTGGACTATAGAAGAATGAGAGGTCATCTTATTGAAACATATATGATTCTGAGGGAACCCAACAGGATAGATGTTGAGAGGATGTTTTCCCCTGGTGCAAGAATCTAGAATTAGGGCCCGTGGTTTAAAAATAAGGGGTCTTCCATTTAAGACAAAGGAGGAGGAATTTTTTCTGAGAGTCGTTAGTCTGTGGAATTCTCTTCACCAGAGAGCAGTGGAGGCCGGGTCATTGAATATATTCAAGGCTGAGCTCAGGGTGACCAACCGTCCTATAAAATAACGGGCTTGTCCTGGGTTGCCCCCGTCTGGGACAATGTCCCATATTCTGCACCACGATCTCCTGGCAGCTTGTTGTCCCACCTCTCGAGAGGCTCTAGCGACTGGTGCACCTTCTCCCTGCCCCCAGCTCTTACAGGTTCGGGTGGAATGACAAAGTGTCCCTTGCTGGGAGTTGGTCACCCTGGCTGGGTTACAGATGTTTGAGCTATAGGGGAGTGGAGGTTTATGGGAATAGGCAGGAAAGTGGAGTTAAGGAGACATCGGCCATGATTTTATTGAAGTGGAGCAGGGTTGAAGGGGCCAAATGGCGGCCTCCTGCTCTTATTTCTTATGGCTTTATTTACCTGCCAGTTACCCCGCTCAGCTTTACCCCGCAGTTACGCCGCTAATGCGTCTGCGTTGGGGCGCATGACGGTAGATCCGGCTCACACCGGAAGTGGAACTGGTGTCCCGCCCACCCCACCGCCACCGCTCTAAGAAACTGGTTGAAACGGGCGGTTTTGTTCTGAGTAGAGACGTTGAAAGTCCCGCTTCACCGCAATCGGCGGCAGCTGGGCTCGGACGCTGCTGCCTTTTTCCTTGATGTTGTGAGAGGAGCGGTCGCTTGAAGCTGAGGTGAGATCCGTCCCGTGACATTCTGAAAATCAAACCCACTAACTGAATCCAAACAGAAAGGGGGGAGGGGAGGGTGTCTCGCGAATGAATCTAAACTGACAGGCGGAGCAGCCAATCATAGCCGCACACTCTCCTAACATCAAAACCTCCAGCCAATCAGCAAAGAGAGGAGGCGGGAGCTATTCCTCGAGGGGCGGTTCCGTTTCCACCACCATTGGGTTGTAAATATCCCAATTGCCAAAGGACTAGCATTTGTTTTCAACGTGTTTTTAAAAGCTAAGAGTATAAATCTCTTGACATTAGACTAGAGAAAATTCAGTCGAGGTTTTTTTTACTGAAGGTTACTGTAAGTTCCTGCAAAATATAACTAAATATTAAATAAGGTTGGTTCCTATGATCCCAAAATGGATAGGTTTCTTATTACTGTGTCGTTTAAAGTAAAATTTTACTGGTAAGTTTTAAAATTCCAATTAGTTTTTCTGAAGTTGGTCAAGTTGTTAAGTGGGTGATACTGTGTTTTATATTAGAAACGTTATAAAATTTTGGAGCCAAATGTAAATGAAGAAAACAGAATTAAGAAATAGGCTGAACTGATTATGTCATGAGCTAAAAAACATAACCCATCAGTGACGCAATTATTGCTAAAGAATTTAAGACATGATAGTGGCATAAATGCCATACTCCGCTACTGCTTTGTGTGTGAAGTTATTTAAAAATATAGTAGATTATTGGGAGATTGACCAACGAGTAAACTATACTGTAAAACTGATAAAATACCCTTGCAACACTGCATAAGAATCATTATTTCTGCTACATGTTCATATTTACATTGGTCTCTAGTTTAAAACAGCACAAAGCTGTTGCTATCTGTGTGGTGGGGGATGAGGTGAAGGAAGGTGAAGATATTTCAGTATGTTTGTTATATAAATGTGTGCGTAAATTTTTTAAGAAAACTAATCAAATGACAACAGTGAAAATTAGACTCTTCGTACATTGGTTATTTTCACCCTTCCAATTTATGTACTTGCAATCTGCCTTGAGCAGAAATGGTTACTGGTAAGGTTATCATCTCCTCTACCTCTGTGTGTACAGAGTTGTTACTTCTGACTAACTTTCAAAGACTATTGTGAGAAGTAATTGTTTGAATGCATTATTGCCTCTTCAAACTGCTTTAGAGAAGATGGGAGATAGAAATGACAGATGGCAGTGTAATAAATTGTAAGTGTGAAGGCTTATAATATTCTGAGATTGCTATTCCAATAGCTTTATTATTTTGCACATAATATATGATTTACTATAGTATTCTCTATTTTATCTATAAGAGATAATCGTGTTGTCAGCAGGATTTCAGTAAAGCATAATGGTGGGCACATGAAATTTTTCTGTAGACACATTTGGATTTTTTTCACCAAGATTTCAATAAAAACTTAATATTGGGCATGTGAGTTTTTCATGTTGTAAACACCCGTGCTCAGTGGTATAATTCTAAATCTGCTCTAAACACTTTCTGGGATAACAACATGCATTTGTATAGTGCTTTTAATGTAGCAAAACGTCCCAAGGTGCTTCGCAGGAGTGTTCAAAATTTGACACTGACACATAAGGAGATATTTGGACAGGTGACCAAACACTTGGCCAAAGAGGTAGGTTTTAAGGATCATCTTAAAGTGGGGACAGAGGTGGAGGTGTTCAGGGAGGTATATGCAGACAATTGAAAGAAAAGAACCTGAATTGAAATTTGGTGAACGGTCTACATTAATTCAGAGATATAGTGGATTCTAAGCTGATATAGTGGAAATAAAACTGCATTTTTAAATTATAAAATGTGTAGGTTTATTGGATAAAAGTGCTTTCTTACATTTGGCAAAATTCAGTTGAACAAAGCTAAGTCTTATTTTTGACTCCTTCTTACTGGCAGCCACCTCTCAACAGCCTGGGCAAGTATAGCAGCCACTCACTCCTGTTAAAATTTTGTCTAATTGTAATTGTTGATGCTGAAATTTTTACCAGACCACTAAGATTCAGTTGTGCTGCAAATACTTTTAAATGAAAAAAATCCTCAAACTGAAAGTAAAGCTTGGTCTGCAACGGATGCTTTTAAAAAATAAAGCTTGGTTACACATACTAAAATATAATGGCTGTGAACACCCCCTCGTGTTCGTGTAAAGCTCCCTAAAGTGATTTGACAGCAAATTGTGTGGCAATTACCCCAGGTAAAGTGAGGGAACTGTTGGGAAGAAATAAACGGATTTACTAAGTGCAATGGATAATCTAGTATGGGGGCATGGGAATGGATAAGGGAAAGAAAGAGAGAACCAACACCTTTCACAACCTCAAGACACCCCTAAGCTCTTTACAGCCAGTGAAATACTTTAAAAGTATAGTTACTGTTGAATTGCGGCAGTTAATTTGCGTGCAGCAAACGCCCACAAACAGCAATGAGATAAATGTTTTTGGTGATATTGTTTGAGGGGTAAATATTTTCAGGGCACTAGGACGAATTACCCTGCTCTTCAAATACTGCCATGGGATGAATTTTTACGTCCGCCTGAGAAGATAGACAGGGTCTTGGTTTAACATCTCATCTGATAGATGGACCTCCGACAACACTGAAGTGGCGGCCTGGATTATGGGCTCTAGTCTCTGGAATGGGACTTGAATGCACAGCTTTCTGACTCAGCCGAGTGTGTTACCACTGATTGAGAAAAGCTGACAAGTTTGCACCACAACCTGGACTCTTAGATATCTATCAGATTTTAATAAATTTAGGTGTTGCGCTTCTGCTCGTTTGTGCTAATTATATTAATGCAATCTGGGTGAAATTGGCCAAATCAGTACGAGATCATGGATTTTTAAACCTGAATGAGTTAAGCCCAAACTTGTATTTTCTGCAGTCTTTGACACCACTAGTTCAAAACTCAATTCACCTGAATCAGGCCATGCTGGCAAAACTGTCCAACTCTTTCTCCCCCACCCCAAAAGAAATTGCAAGAATCTGCCAATTCTCCTTGTTTGGGAAGGCTCATCAAATTGCTTTCACTTTCTTAGGCACATTTTAAAAGTTGTTTCATATCAAAAATAATTTAATTTACTGAGAAATGAATTAAGCTGCACCAATGAAACTATTAAATGGTTCAGCATAGTACTTTTGTCGCTTTCAGTGATTTTTAAATGTAACAACTCATGGAGGGCTAGACACCTTTATTAAAAATGCTTGTTTTTGGTGTTAAGACCATTTTCAGTTGTATTAATAAAATGGCACTAGGCTCCTACTCTTAAATACATTAGGAATACTATTTAATGGGAAGAAAGAATGTTGCTTGTTCACAGAAGGTTTTATATTTGTGAATGGATTTTAGTGGAAACTTGAGCTGTAACCTTACCCATATAATTTCCTGATTATGCCCAAAGCTGAAACTCAACCTCAATCTTCTGTGTGTTGCACGCAGTGTGTCAAGGCAAGTGTATTTTGTTGGGTGAAGTGGAGTTAAAGTTTGAGGCAATAATTGGTCCAAAGTGCACAAGTGCAACTCAGTCTCCATTTTAAAGACATGCATTCCATCCTTATTTTAATGTTCCATTACACATTCCTATGCCTACATTTAGAATGGAAACTGTGCAAACTTGGCATAGTAATTACACCCTGTCACCAGTGGTGGGGCTGCAGCCCATCCACTGCAAAGGGGTGTGCTTCCAGCTCACAGGTTTGCAATAGCAGTGCCCACTACAAATGCAAACAGAAGAATTTAGAATGGAATATCTAAAGTGGCATCACTCCAAAATGCTCTGAAGCTTGAATTACCATCTTGAATGTATCACCAGGCTAAAAATTCCAAATATAAGCAATGGACTATTAAAACTTATAGATAAAAGAATTCTCAAACCGGTCGTGCCATTGTTCTAGAACTGAATTGAACCCTGTAACTTTAAAAAGCTCTATACTGTTCCTTTGAAGCCAACTGGTTGACATTTTAAATGTGCACTGAGCACAGCATACAAACACAAGGAAAAGTAGATGTAGCATTAGTTGTCCTGGTAATTGTAGAACTAGGGGAGAGAGAGAGCAAGTTAAGGTGGGTGATAAAATTCTCCTGTTGCGAGTGCAATAAAGTCACATGGATGTTAAACCAAAACTGCGCAAGAGTGCATAATCTGAGCAGTCAAAAACCGCCATGGTAATTCAGGTGGAAAATTCTGAAGTCTTAATAATATACTGTTAAATCTCTCCCAGTATCTCAGAAGGTAGATGCACCACAAGACAGGTTAGATACTTCTTTAAAATTCATTCACGGGATGTGGCGTCGCTGGCTAGGCCAACATTTATTGCCCATCTCTGATTGCCCTTGAGGAGGTGGTGGTGAGCTGCTTTCTTGAACCTCTGCAGTCCATGAGGTGTAGGTACACCCACAGTACTGTTAGGAAGGGAGTTCCAGCATTTTGATCCAGCGACAGTGAAGGAACGGCTGATATATTTCCAAGTCAGGGTGGTGAGTGGCTGGGAGGGGAACTTCCAGGTGGTGGTGTTCCCATGTGCCTGCTGCCCTTGTTCCTCTAGATGGTATTGGTTGGTTGTGGGTTTGAAAGATGCTGTCTGATGAGCCTTGGTGGGTTCCTGCAGTGCACCTTGTAGATGGGGTACACACTGCTGCCACTGTGCGCCGGTGGGGGAGAGAGTGAATGTTTGTGGATGGGGTCCCAATCAAACGGGGCTGCTTTGTTCTGGACGGTGTCGAGCTTCTCAAGTGTTGTTGGAGCTGCACTCATCCAGGCAAGTGGAGAGTATTCCATCACACTCCTGACTTGTGCCTTGTAGACAGGCTTTCGGGAGTCAGGAGGTGAGTTACCCACAACGCGATTCCTAACCTCTGACCTGCTCTTGTAGCCACAGTATTTACATGTCTTGTTCAGTTTCTGGTCAATGGTTACCCCCAGGATGTTGATCATGGGGGATTCAGCAATGGTAATGCCATTGATTGTCATGGGGAAATGGTTAGATTCTCTCTTGTTGGAGATGGCCATTGCTGGCACTTGTGTGGCATGAATGTTACTTGCCACTTGTCAGCCCAAGCCTGGATATTGTCCAGGTCTTGCTGCATTTGGACATGGACTGCTTCAGCATCTGAGGAGTCGCAAATGGTGCTGAACACTGTGCAATCGCCAGTGAACACCTCCACTTCTGACCTTATGATGGAAAGAAGGTCATTGATGAAGCAGCTAAAGATGGTTGGGCCGAGGACATGACCCTGAGGAACTCCTGCAGTGATGTCCTGGAACTGAGATTATTGACCTCCAACAACCACAACCATCTTCCTTTGTGCTAGGTATGACTCCAACCAACGGAGAGTTTTCCCCCTGATTCCCATTGACTCCAGTTTTGCTAGGGTTCCCTGACACCTCACCCTGTCAAATGCTGCCTTGGTGTCAAGGGCAGTCACACTCGTTTCACCTCTGAAGTTCAGCTCTTTTGTCCATGTTTGATCCAAGGCTGTAATGAGGTCAGGAGCTGAGTGGCCCTGGCGGGACCCAAACTGAGCGTCAATTAGCAGGTTATTGCTAAGCACATGCTGCTTGATAGCACTGTTGATGACCCCTTCCATCGCTTCACTTATGATAGAGAGTAGACTGATGGGGTGGTAATTGGCCAGGTTGGAGTTGTCCTGCTTTTTGTGCATAGGACATAGCTGGGCAATTTTCCACATTGCCGGGTAGATGCCAGTGTTGTAGCTGTACTGGAACAGCTTGGCTAGGGGCACGGCAAGTTCTGGAGCACAAGTCTTCAGTACTATTGCCAGAATGTTGTCAGGGTCCATAGCCTTTGCAGTATCCAGTGCCATCAGCCATTTCTTGATATTGCATGGAGTGAATCGGATTGGCTGAAAACTGGCACCTGTGATGCTGGGGACCTCAGGAGGCGGCCAAGATGGATCATCCACTCGGCACTTCTGGCTGAAGATTGTTGCAAAGCCTTATCTTTTGCACTGATGTGCTGGGCTCCCCCATCATGACCTACATCATCTGCTTCATCAAAGACCTACCTTCCATCATAAGGTCAGAAATGGGGATGTTCACTGATGATTGCACAATGTTCACCATTTGCGACTCCTCAGATATTGAAGCAGTCCATGTCCAAATGCAGCAAGACCTGGACAATATCCAGGCTTGGGCTGACAATTGGCAGGTAACATTCGCACCACACAAGTACCAGACAATGACCATCTCCAACAAGAGAGAATCTAACCATCATTGAGGATGGGGATATTTGTGGAGCCACCTCCTCCAGTGAACAACTGGATGTGGCAGGACTGCAGAGCTTGGATCTGATCCGTTGGTTGTGGAATTGCTTAGCTCTGTCTATCACTTGTTGCTTGTGCTGTTTAGTACGCAAATAGTCCTGTGTTGTAGGTTGGCACCTCATATTTAGGTATGTCTGGTGCTGCTTCTGGAATGCCCTCCTACACTCTTCATTGAACCAGAGTTGATCTCCTGGCTAGGCGGTAATGGTAGAGTGGGGGATATGCCAGGCCATGAGATTACAGATTGTGGTTAGTACAGTTCTGCTACTGCTGATTGGCCCACAGCACCTCCATGATTAACTGGAGCAAAGAGGGCTTTGATTGGCTCCTGCCCCCCCTCCCCCATCCCAACCACAGCTTCATTAGCTCATTGAAGGATCAGATCAGAGCTTTGCAGCACTGCCACATCCTGTGATGGACTGGAGGAGGAAGCTCCACAAATATCCACTTCCTCAATCATGAGGGAGCCCAGCACATCAACGCAAAAAGACAAGGCTGAAGCATTTGCAACCATCTGCAGCCAGAAGTGCCAATTGGATGATCCATTTCTCAGCCTCCTTCTGAGATCCCCAGAATCTCAGATACCAGCCTTTAGCCGATTCAATTCACGCATGATATCAAGGAACAAGGCACTGGTACCAGCACCAGCTGCTTCATCCATGACCTGCCCCCTCTCATAAGGTCAGAAGTGGTGATGTTCACTGATTATTGCACTCTGTTCAGTACCATTCGCTACTCCGCAGATACTGAAGCAGTCCGTGTCCAAATGCAGCAAGACCTGGACAACATTCAGGCTTGGGCTGATAAGTGGCAAGTAACATTTGTGTCACACAAGTGCCAGGCAATGACCATCTTCTAAAAGAGAGAATCTAACCATCTCCCCTTGACATTCAATGGCATTACTGTCACTGAACTCCAACACCCCCCACCCCCCCACTCCTCAATATCCTGGACTAGCCATGTGAATACTGTGGCTACGAGAGCAGGTCAGAGGCTGGGAATCTTGCAGAGAGTAACTCGCCTCCTGACTCCCTAAAGCTTATCCACCATTTACAAGGCACAAGTCGGGAATATGATGAAACACCCTCCACTCGCCTGGATGAGCACATCTCTAGTAACACTCAAGCTTGACACAATCCAGGATAAAGCAGCACCCCATCCGCCACCTTAAACATGCACTCCCTCCATCCATCACCATCGCACAGTGGCAGCAGTGTATACCATCTACGAGATGCACTGCTTCAAAGACTCCTTCGGCAGCACCTTCCAAACCCGCAGCCTCTACAACCTAGAAAGGCAAGGGCAGTAGGCACTTGGGAACACCACCATCTGCAAGTTCCCCTCCAAGCCACACGCCATCCTGACTTGGAACTATGTCACCGTTCCTTTACTGTCAGTGGATCAAAACCCTGGAATTCCCTTCCTTATGGTACTGTGGGCGTTCCTACATGAGCAGTTCAAGAATGCGGCTCATCCAGCTTCTAGAGGACAATTAGGGATGAGCAACAAATGCTGACCTAACCAGTGATGCTCCCATGAAATAATATATATTAAAATCTGGAGTGACAGTGTGGTCTGCAGCTGGACTTGATGTCCATTTTTTCAGCCAGTTGTGCATGTGAGATGTTATTTCTTCCACGTTTGTGAGACAGCAGCCCACCTCCACCTACCTTCCTACAAACAAGCCTCCAACAGCTGGAAAAGCATTCAGCCGGCTGTGTACTCATCACTAGCTGTGACAAGTGCCAACTGTAGCCACAACAGTTTGTGCATATTAACCAACCTACTTCATAGCTCTCTGCACAGGTGAAAAAAAATCCAGAACTGAAAAAGCAAGTGACATGTAATTGGAGCATACATGCTGAAGGTCACCTATTGATTGTGATGTTTGTTCCACTTATGAAAATTACCTTTATAACTGACTTTGTTACTTGTTAGATGATTTCCTTGAATTTAGAGGACAAAAACTGCATTCAACTGCTCCTTATGTAGTCTCCAAATGATGTGGAGAGGCTAATTATCCATCATGTGTGCTCCTTTTATCCCTTTTTTCAGTAGTTAAAAAGTGATGGCTAAGTTGATCTGTTGCCATTCTAATCTTAAGGGTTCAGTTGACAATCATGAACATATTCTGAGTGTTCCCGGTTTCTTCTGTTCACAGCAACTCACCAAGGCTTCTTCGACAGCACCTTCCAAACCCACGTCCTGTACCACCTAGAAGGACAAGGGCAGTAGATGCATGGGAACACCCTGGAAGTTCCTGTCCAAGTTATACACCATCCTGACGTGGAACTATATTGGCTGTTCCTTCACTGTCGCTGGGTCAAAATCCTGGAACTCCCTTCCTAACAGCACTGTGGGTGTACCTACACCAGACTGATTGCAGCAGTTCAAGAAGGCGGCTCACCACCACCTTGTCAAGGGCAGTTGGGGATGGGCAATAAATGCAGGCCTAGCCAGCGACACCCACATCCCATGAAAGAATAAAAAAAACTATACAGCAATGAGACCTTCCAGCTAGATATCCCCAATATTCAAAGTTGCAGCTCCCAATCCCAGTTTTAATTCTTGGCTAGGCACCCCTCCAAAAGAGGCTGGGGATGTTGGAGGGAAAGGTAATGTGTAGGTTAATGTCACTGTACTCTGATTAGTGTGCTTCTCATCCTGCCTGAATATGGCTGTAGAATGAAGTACAGGACATTTTATTTCGGGGGGTAGAAATACAAAAACTTGTGCGGATTTATTTTCTTTAGTTTTCAGACCTTTGTGTACTATATGTTGAGCAACTGCACTCCAGTATAGCCATATAGACCAGAAAGTCCCAGTTCCTCAAGCTTCAATGAACTTGGAAAAGGTAAAGAAGGGATAGTGGTATCTCTGGTACTGTCCCCCAGCACAACTCCGCACTTTCAGGAGAGAAGGGAAGAAAATTGAGGGGAAGCTATATTGTGATGGGTAAGAAAGTATCCGCTGACATCCTCTGTTATCATTGGGAATGAATAATGGACCTGTAGGAGTGATTGCAGTGCCCAAATCTAATCAAGGGGCTTCTTATAATAAAAATGATGAGAGCAAGCTTGAGATATATATATAACTTGTTTAAAGCCAGGGATAGGCTATATATTTTTATAGCATATACTAAGTTCTGGAAATAACTGTCCAGATAGATGCTCTGTGTTGAATTGAGATGGCTTTCAGACTACACCATTAGTCCTGGTAATAATTACATCAAATGTTTACATGTATTTATTTCTCTCTCTCTGTTATAGCACTTGTATCTTGTGTATTGATTCTAGGTGAAGATGGAACAAACATGACTGCCAGCAACTTGCGTTTCTGCTACAATGGAGAGAAAGGATCACCATGCTCGGCGAAATGATCTGCAGTGGTCAGAAAGAAGCAAAACCCACGGGTATGTGAAGGAGGAGCAGCGATTGTCCTATCACAGCCATTCCCAGTTTGATCGGATAAGACAACCAGTTGCCAATCCTCCCTGTGATGATAAAACGACTGATTTTCCATACTCATGTGATGCCCGGTGCGATGGTGTTGACTCGAGTCGGTATATTTCTGAACGCGTCCATCCTTCTCGTGGTAATACGACCTGGCAAAGGACGAGTCATGAACCAGTAAGAAAAGCTGATACAAGGAACTGTACGCCAGTGACCTTGTCAGATTGGACTCTTGGTGATGTAAACTGTTTCGATCACAAAGGATCATCTTCAGATCAACTCTTAAATGAAGAGTTGAAGACGCTGGACATGGAAGGGTTGCGCTTCCCCTGTGGACATCTGGATTTTACAGGGCAGATGCCATCTCTTTATTGTTCTGGCGTATCAGGTGATGCGTGTAATCTTCAAAGCCGAGACACAGAGTTGGCCAGTAGTGAGAAGTCATACACACTTCCTGATGGTGTAACTGATTGTGAAGGTGTGACTGAGAAGGATTCACGAGAGAATGGGTGTCTGTCCTCCATCCACCAGGGGGAGAATTCTGTGTGTACTCATGTGTTTTTGGAAGGATGCTTTCAACCAGGCAGCTATGGAGACCACAACTTCCCCTTCAGGACAGATGACAATCTGTCTTTCCTTGACAACTTAGATTGTATACGTTCTGCCAATGCTTCTCAAGAAGATGGAATGGATGAATGTGATGAATTCAATGAAGATGAAGGAATGGATGAAAACCCAGTAAAAATGACGGAAGAAATCAGCTATCCTGTGAAGTTCACCAGCAGGAAAAGCAGCAAGCGCCAGAGAAACAAATCATCAAAAGATAACTCCTCAAACACCTATGATAAGGAGGATGCAAGGGAGCATGTGAAGAAGAATGGCAAGTCTTCAACTGCTAATAAGCAGAGGCACACAAAGGCTGAGAGGAAGCGACAGCACACTGACAATCGGGACAGATTAAAGAGCGGAGTGCAAAAACAAACTGAGGAGTTGCTTTGGAAATGTGTAACCTATGTGAAAATTCTAATGGATGTCATTCTTTTTGTGACCCACAAGTGTGGAGAGTATGTGGAGACAGGGGGCAAACTTGTGTATTCGTGTTGCCAGATACGAAAGGAAGATTTTAACTCCCTAAAGGGCAGTGCAAGGACCTCATGCATGTGGTTACTTAAGCAAGCAAAATCGGGGTCAGAGAAGTTTAGATGGTTTTGCTTTTCCTCGATGAAGATGACTATAAAGTTTCTAAAAATGCTGCTTGCCCTGCTTTTTCTCGTACTAATGTTATTTATAGGATGTTTACGACTCTGCTACAAATATGGAAAGTCTGGGGTTTCCAGGATATTTCAGAAGTTACCCATATGGGGCAAGGAAAGCTTTCCCCATTTCTCAGCTGTTTTCTTTCTGCACAGCTTGTGCTCGTCTATAACAGAATCTAGGACTTGGAATTATTTGAAAAGACTGTGGGAAAAATTGAAAATGCGATCCTGGCTTACTGGTAAATGGCGGACTGCAGGCCAGTCTCCAGTTTCATCTCCGTCCCCCCAGTCACCCAGTGCTAGTAGATACCAGCCAGATCACGAGGTGGACCGGCTGCTGGCAATGGCCGATATACCGGAGGAGGACCTGGATCCTTTTAAAGTTCTGGGCGTGGAGGTAATGGCCACTGATGCCGAGCTGAAAAAGGCTTATCGGCAGTTGGCCGTACTGGTGAGTTTTGCATGAAAACATTTAACTAAAAACAAAATTCATCTGTCTGTCTCAGTTATCTTCATTTGACTGATTATCACAGCCGAAGTTCTAAGTATTGTGGGTGTCTAAAATCTGCTTCTATTTTCCATCTCTTAGGGTTAACCTGTACCAATCTTGGTCCTACTGCTCTGGGTAACCTTTTTTAAACACCCTAACATTTATAGCAATTTAAAATTTCCCCCATTCCCAAAGGCAATGTCTCGTGTACCAGTGGTCCTTCGGTACCACATCCAAGGAGCAGCTGATCTTTAAGCATACTGGGGTCAGTGAGCTTGTCAACCACTTCACCTGATGGTCACTCGTATGCAATTCCAGTAGAGGGGAGTTGGATAATGATTAAGACCTGGAATCCTGGTAGATTTTATTTTTTTGTTTTGTTCACCTCTCACTCATCGAATCTGCTGTGATAACCAAAATCAGGACAGAGTAGACTGAACCAGATCTATATAGTTCATTGTCAGGCTTTGCTGAATATTTGCCTACGTAACAATTGGAATAGGGGTGGGTAGTCCTTGATCAAAATAATTTTGCTATTCAGTCAGATAATCTGTATCATTGATCTAACTACCTTGGTCAGATATTTCAAATTCTTCATTTCCTAATGTTACATAAACTTACCCAGTCATGTTTTTCATTTGTTGCAGCACCATCTGGGGGATTGCACAATTCGTTCAATGTTTGGTTATGAACATGCTAGTACCCCATAGAAAGCAACAGCGTGCATTTATATAGTGTCTTTATCACAGCAAAACCACCCAAGGCATTCAGCAAAATTGGCTCCAAACCAGAATGTCTGCTCTCGCACTCTGGCCACACAGTGGTGTAACAGCAGGTGCTAGATTTGTTTTTCCTGTGTCACTGAGTCTTGGTTCTGTTATTGAGAAGAGGGCAGTGGTGCTCAAGAAGTTCCTCTGAACACCAGTGACTGAACCTCTGTGCACTCATGGCTGAGGTCTGGAAGATAGCATAGAAAGTGATTGGCAGTGCCCACTTCATTGGCAGCGATGAGGCATTTCCTCTCAAAAATCTCAACCAGCAGCCACTTCCTGCATAATTGGAGGGAAGCAAATGTGAAATCAGGCTCTTTAAACCAACATTGCGTGAATAAAGAAAGAAAGATTTGCATTTCTGTAGCGCCTTTCACAACTTCAGAATATCCCAAAGTGCTTTACAGCCAATTAAGTACTTTTGAAGTGTAGTCACTGTTGTAATGTAGGAAATGCGGCAGCCAATTTGTGCATAGCAAGCTCCCACAAACAGCAATGTGATACAGGCCAGATCATTTTTTTTCATGACGCTGATTAAATATACTGCAGGACACTGGAGGTAACTCCTCTGCTGATCTTTGAAATAGTAACTGTGGGATCTTTTCTATCCATCTGAGAGGGCAGACGGGCTGTCAGTTGAATGCCTCATCTAAAAGGCGGCACCTCTGAGAGTGCCACACTCGCTCTGTACTGTACTGGAACGTCAGCCTGGATATCGTGCTCAAGTCTCTGGAGTGGAACTTGAGCCCAAAACCTTCTGACTCCGAGACAAGAATGCTACCAACTGAGTTGTGGCTGACAGCTGAAAAACAATTTTGTATACTGAAATGCCTCAATTATGTGTGGACAAAATGGATTAATGGACAAAAGCACAAAAGCAATGTGCTCCATGTCTAGCAACACTGCATGATGCATTCTGCATTGAATTGCAACATAATGACCTAGACTTTGCTGGAGCGGGGCATCTCACGACATGCCCAGTTTTATCATTTTTTCCCCTCTCCGTTCAGCTTGCTTTTTTTGCACTACAAATTGCTGGAAATGTGAGCTGATAACGGGCAATGGGTGAACAATGGGGCCAACAAGTCTGTCTAAACCATTGAGAATGATACCGAGAAAGGATGGAAAAGGAAATAAGGTGAACTAGAGTCAACTAAGACACAAAAAGAGAGGGAAAGAAAGATTGGATTTAGAGAAAGGAAAAGTAAGGAAGAAAATCTGAATTTAAAATTTTAAAAATATGCAGGAATGAGAATCGACAGTTTCAGTTGCTCCCTTTCTGGGACGAGAGGTTGAGTGACATTGCAGGGCTGTAAATCTCATCATTAAAAGGATCCTCGAGCTGTTAAATGTCAGCCCTAACTTTCTGCGGCAAATTCAATTTGCTTTAAAGCGCAAACGCAGCAATTTCTTGAAGCTCAGAGTTTGATGGCGATCTGTGGTTGTCGCAAAGCGGAGCAGCGCAAATCGTCTGGCAGCTTGTGGCGATTCGCAATTAACGGGGTGTCTTGTCTTCTCTGCAAGTTGCTGGATTATTTATACGCTAATAACAGTGAGCGCATTAAACTGCTGTTATTTTCCCAGAAAATTCTGGCTCAGTGTTTCAGCTGAAACAGCAGGTCATTTATTATTTTAAATGCAAAATAATATGAGCAGCTTTCTCTTTCCCCCTCCCTCCCTCACACTTTCTGACCTTTCCTGTTTTCAAGTTTTGATGACGTACTTTTGCTTATTCTGTTATTGTGGTTAGTTACCTAACTAACAGCAGGCATTTCTCCATTTTTAAAATAATCTCTCTTCCTGTTGGCATTCTCCTTGGGGCCATTGGGATTTTATAAATCTCTCACTCTTCTGGATTCTGTCACTAAAATTTGAAAGATGGTAAAAATGGGAAATTCTCAATAGCAAAATTCTACAAAACTAAACCTAATGTAACATTCCTGTATATATCAGAAATCTGCAATCTAACTCATGGGTTCAGAGCAGGCCACTTGAATGTAGAGATTAGATTGTAGCTGTGAGACTGCTGCCTTCAATCCACAGATCTTTCCCACCCTGCGATAATGTGGCTGAGACCTGGGATACTTGACAAATGCACTGCTCCTCACTGCTAGTAGGCAGCTTTCTTTTCAAAATGTGTTTTACAATTCTTGTGTAGCTGGTTTAAAAAGAACTCCTCATCTAATGGTAGTAACCAGTTTGACCTGAGCAGAGTTGGGTTTGGGCTGTTTTATTTCCCCTCCGTCTCCTTTTGGTGCTGTTATTCATGCCAATTGGTTTACTCTGCGATTCTGGTCAGAGGTTGTCAAAGGGGAAGGACATGTGGTTGGCCAATTGTGAGGTATTGTGCATGGCACAAAAGTAGTAATAAATACCTTTTCTAAAATTGATTTAAAACAGTAACGCTTATGTTATCAGAGAGGAAAGGTTTACAGTTGATTACAGGGAATGGGGATGTGCTAAGTGTTATAAGTGGCTAATTATCCTGTTCTTTTTATTGCACACATGGTGGTGTGGTAGGGTGTTGTATTCAGTTGGACTGGTCCAGATCTTTAGAAAGCTGCTGATGTTGCCCTGACAACAAGCAGGTCCTATTCCATAAAAAAAACTGTGTAGCTGTCAAAGCTACACAAACATACACATTTTTAGTCTAGAGCTGGTATCAAGGCAACTGATCTTACATGATAGCTGACACATATAGTTGGTTACGTAGCCTCTAGCAGCTCACTCCACTGTCTGAGCAGTGCCCTTTATATTGTACAAATTACTGAGTGAACATTTATACAAGGATCTGTGACTGTACTATATATAATTGCTCAAAATTTATGATCCACTTCAGGGCTAAAAGTAAGGTGGTTGATGTTCTACACAAGTCATGTTTTTTCACAGCTGGCTGAATGACCTCCCAACAGAACAGTTTGCCAGCTGCAGCATCAAATAAGTTGTTTTCCTGCTTTCTGCTCTAGTATTATGATGATATCCAGTGGCCAAGGCAGAGGGAATTTAAAATCAGACACAGTCTTTTGTGCCTGTACCTTTATTCCAATTGGTAACTGAATTAAAAATATTACACACCGATTTCTCTTATGCCCTTAAAGGTTGAAGTTGGGTTTTCGTCCCCAATCTGCTATATTCATATCTAGATCCCAGAACAAAGTAAACATTGCTGTGATCCCCCTACAGTATCTAAGTCTGTATTTATTCATACCGTTACTGAACATTTTTGCTCAATCTGTTTCTATAACTGATAACTAAGTACCTGGCAGTCCTGGTGAGGGTTCATTTATTGCAATTTCCATTTGTGATTTTGGAATGTTTAATGTGTTTTATATAAACGTTGTTTTGAAAATGTGCAGTTTTTTTCTGTTAGTTGGAAAGGTATGTCCAAAAGTTTAACACTTGTGACCACAAATATCTCACTGGAAATGGTAACTTCTCTCTGACTGTTGGGTGGATACCACTGAGACACCAAATACTCTGATTACACAAGGCCAGGTTTGTTAAGAAATAACATTAAATTGAAGCAAGAGAAATACAGAAAATATACATTTTAATACGAGAAAAGGTAAGCAAGAACTTATATTTATGCAACGCCTTTCACTGCCTCAATATCCCAGGGTGTATCACCGTCAATTAAATACTTTTGCAGCTACTGTTGAAATGTAGGGAAATGCACAACAAGATCCCACAAACAGCAATGCAATAAATGATCTTTTTTAGAAAATTGGTTTGAGGGATAAATCTTGGGCAGGGCACCAGGGAACTCCTTGCTGTTTCATTAGTGTTATGGGATCTTTTACGTCTCCCTAAGAAGGCAGATGGGGCCTCAGTTTAGTGTCTCATCCAACAGATAGCACCTTTAGTGTGCTACTGAGGGAGTGCTGCATTGGTAAAAGTGTCAGCTTAGGTTGTGTTCCAAGTCTCTGGAACTGAGCTTGAGCCCTCAACCTTCTGATTGAGGTGAGTGCGCTCTCTCACTAAGCCAAAAAAGATCATCAGATCTATCCACGTTTATCCCACTCAACCTTATGCACCACCCTCCCCAATCACAAGTACCATTAACTTCACAAAGGTTAAACTGGGATAAAGAGGTCAAAAGGGTGCCTTTTACATCTGTCAATCGCAGCAGTTAAAGACATCAGTCTCCCTGAAAGTGTCATGAGATACTTATACCTATGGGGGAAAAAAAACACAGCTTCTACAGAGCAAGCTTATTGTTTACCTAGGAGCAATGTTAGGAATTGCTGTTACCTATATAGGCTTGTCAGCTGATGCTCAATAAGCCGTACACCTAGTAAAATGCCCTTCTAATTTTTTTTCTGATACATATGGTCCATTTGTTTGATTGTAAAGTACCTTTACATTTTTTGGCATCGCAGTATCTTGAACAGGACGATTATGCGCAGCCCACACGGCACTTTCCCATTTGCTGCTTGGCTATGTGTGTAATTCAGAACGAGCATTGCACCTAAACAAAGACGTCTCATCACGAGGCAATAATGTGCATTTGAGGTATACAGTCAGGCAAATTTTGGCCAGCAATTAAGCGATATCAGTCACAGCAAAATTCCACAAGGAAATATCAGGCATACAGTCTTTTTTGATTTGAAAGAAGACACGTCCTTGACCTACTGTCAAAGGTACGCTGATTTCTGCAATGAGTTTGTGCAGTTCTGCATTGGAGGGCTCTTCACCATTGTTGGGTCTGTCTTTATTTCTACCCCACTGTTCAGAACCCAGTGCTAGGGTCCTTTATCTGGGTTAGTAGTTTTGCATATGTAATGTAATACAATGCTTTGCTATAGATCAGTGGACTTGACAACCTATAACAGTATTTTGGTGAGTCTCACTATTTCAATTTAATAGATAATGGAGTTTAGTGTTTAGAACATTGTTTTGTTGCAGAATAATTTTTGTAACTGGTGAACTTTCTTGAGTAGCAGTCTACATTCCTGACCCTAGATAGCGATGGCAGACTGTTCAGCTCTAGAGGGCATCACAGCTGAGTCCAATCCTGTCCTCGCCCAATATCGAGCAACCCTCTAGCCAGGGTCGCTGAATAGTAATCGGGACAGTGAAACCCAGCTGATATATTTTTGTTTCTTCATCCCTTCTTTGCTTGTGCGCAGCACCTCCTTCAAAGGGGCAGGGTGGTGAGGCGAGTAGTAGCATTCCACTGGCTAAAATTAAGTAACAGCACAGACTAATGAATAAAGCTGGGAGCTTCCTCGTCTGTTTGTATTAATACCACTTCAGGCCCTGCAGTTACCCACCAAGTCACCTGCAGTTTATAAACTTTGATTTTAGTCATTTATTTCCCCCAAGATTTGTAGGATGAGCTTTAGTTAAATAATTTTATTTTATGAATGAAGACTGGCAAGCCTGGATTTCTGTGAAATATCACCGGTTGTAGCTGAGCAAGGTGCATTAGATTGAGAAACTGTTCTCTTTTAAAGTAACCACCCCCATTGTGATTGCAGGTTCATCCTGACAAAAACCAACACCCACGATCGGAAGAAGCCTTTAAGGTGGTGCGAGCGGCGTGGGATATTGTGAGCAATCCTGAGAGAAGGAAGGAATATGAAATGTAAGCAAACTTCAGCGCTGCATTCCAGACATATCCATGTGGCCTGTGATTCTTATCTCTTTAGGATCAAAGTCTTTTTAAAAATGTTAACTTGCCTTCTGATCCTATTTACAATATCAATATTTCAACATGTTTTGAACTACTCAAATCTGATTACTTTTCGTAATTTTTTTATTTCAAAGTTCACCATTTTGATTAATTTAAGGAGTGAAAATGTTACCAAGTTTAATTTAAAAAAAAACCTCTAAAGGTTCCTGCTGATATCATTAAGGATGTCGCCATTTTACCACAGGACTGGGTTTAAACACAGCTCAGACCAATGGAATTAAAGTCTCCTCACTGTTGGCTACAAGAGTCCCTAGTGAACAAGTCTGGACGGATTTGACTGAGTTTCTATTCCTACATTACAAAAACTGTCTGTAAACTCCAACTCAATTAGTAGTAACTTGTCAGCCTCCTGCAGGGATATCATACAGATGGTTTGGAAGCACTTGATATTGAAGCTGGATGTAAAAGTTTTCCCATTCCCCTGCACTGCCAACACTCTTATTGCTCAGCACAAAAATCCATTAGAACATGCACCTTATTAAAAGACAAAGTATTACTTGGCTACTCAAATATATACCTAATTAGCTCTAGTTAGGCCTACTTTTCTCTGATGTTTTATGACTTTTATATATTTTTAAAATTTATTTTTGCAACTGCTTTCCATTTTACATGTATCTATCTAATTTACTTCAGTGTTTCTGATTGAAGGAGGTTGTGGGTTAAGTAATTTTAATACTCCACACAGAAGGCTATGCAAAAGGAGAATGCATGAGGTGTCATACCTACTATTACTTTGTGCTACTTGTGCTGTGCAAGAGCAACCTGGGGCGATTGGTCCCTTCATTTTCTTGATCTCCAAACTGAAGCGGTGTTTTCCTGTTCAGATCCCATGGCATAATTTGAGGAAGAGCAGGGGACTTCTGTCCCTTGTCCTGGCCAACGTTGATCCCTCAACCAACCTCATCAAAACCAGACTATCTGGTTGTTCATTCATTTGCTATTTGTTGGATCTTGCTGCGCGCAAATTGGCTGCTGCATTTGCTCTTTGACTGCACTTCAAAAAAAGTAATTTGTTGGTTGTAAAGCACTTTGGGCCATCTTGCAGGTGTGATGAGGTGCTGTGTAAATGCAGCTTCTCTCTTGTGTAACTTCTCAATTTATCAAAGCTGCCTTTCCCCAGGGATGGATATTGAAAGCTTGTTGTAGAGAGAGGTTTGTATTGAGTCTTTATTTGTATTCTGAGGAAATGCGGAACCCAAGTTTAATTTTCGACTACTTCCTGCTCTAGATTTATTTCCAGATATAACTGGATGTTTTTGTGTTATTTGTTTTTAGCAAACGGGCTGCAGAGAGTGAGTTACATCGGTCCATGAACGAGTTTCTCACCAAGCTCCAGGATGACCTAAAGGAAGCCATGAACACTATGATGTGCAGTAAATGTGAAGGAAAACACAAGTTTGTGCTCTCATTTATCTGTTTAAATAAATGTCAAGCTAGGTGATGTTTGTTTTGTTGATCTCCCCTCTCCCGTTTTTCCATCTTCCTTCTCTCAAGGTGCAAATTCTGGTTGGAATAAGATTCCATGGATACCAAGTGCCCTTCGGCACCTCATTCAACTGACTGTTCATCATGTGAGCCCAGATAGTGAATATTAGTCTATTCAATCATAGTGGGATCACAGCTGAGGCCAACATCTGTCTCCAGCAGTAGTAGTCGAGCATGGCAGCCCTGACTGACTTTATTTCCCACCCTAGGAGCTCTGTGGCCAGTTGCAGTGTGCTTTCACAGCTCTTACTCATCAGCTAAACTTGTCATTCTCCTGTCAGATTACTTACATAATTTAATTTCTTGATTTAGAAGTTGGTCATCACCCTAATGTTTACCTAATAGTAGTGTTTCTGATGGGTGTGTATAGTGTCACATCAATCATGTTGTACCAAAAAATGAGAATTCTGTGAGATAATGTATGGCATGAATGTTCCCTGTATCCTGTGAACAATGAAACTAAAACAGATAGATTACAACATTATTTGAACACTACATTTCATTGCTGTTAAGTACACACTAAAATGAATGAATCTTTTTTTTAAAAATGATTTCTCTTTGCTGGATGCTGATTGCTGTTGCAGCTCACCTACTTGTACCTTCTGGTCAGGTTCCTGTTCCTCTCTCTTTTGCTTTTCAATCCCACCCAAAAAGCTCCTGACCTGTTTAGCTCTCAGACCAACTCTGTGCATAGCTTGCTTTCTGTCTCCTTGCAACCCCTAAAACCAATGAACTGCGAATGCCACAGGCGAAACATGTGTACTAAAAGAATGCTCCAGGATAAGATTGTGTAATGTTATGGTTTTTGAAACACCTTTCTGAAAGTACAATTCCTAGTATACCTGTGGTAAAAATAAAGTTTGACCTTCCTTTGCAGGAGATTTGAAATGGATCGTGAACCAAAGGCAGCTCGATACTGTGCAGAGTGTAACAAGAGACACCCTGTGGAGGATGGGGACTTCTGGGCAGAATCGAGCATGCTGGGATTGAAAATCACTTACTTTGCCATGATGGATGGCAAAGTTTATGATATCACTGGTAAGGAGACAGGAAATTTGAAGCCATCATCGCACACCTATCAAATTAAAATAAAGACAAAACTGGGAGGTTTTAAGTGAGCCTTGTGTAAGACGCAAGTTTGGAAATAACTCCGTAAAGTTAACAGTTGTGATAGCCCCAGCAGAATAGCATTGTGTTCAGAGGGTAAGGATTTCTAATCTAGCCTGGAACCTGTGTGGAGCACAAACGCCAGCATCAACCAGTTGAGCCAAACAGCCTGTTTCTATATTATGCAGTGCTATGTGAAAATCTCAGGCCTTTGGCTTAATTGTTGGATGCTCAATGTATAAGATGGATTTCTATTTTCTTGGGATTTAGCAGCAACAAAGAAAAAAGTCAATACTAAAACCTACAGAATACACACGCTGTTGGCTGACATGAGATAGTAACTTTGCCATTCTCTGAACAAACTACAGTTCTCACTCTCCACTGAATTAAGATGGGAAGAAATGTACTTTACAGAAACTGTTTATTACTGTTTCTTACAATCATGACAAATTCATCAACTTGGCTCATTATTCCAACAATTTCAACAAAATAAAGTACAACCACATCTAGTTTCCATGTTATTTCCTGCACCTTTTGATTTGGGTCCATTCAGGGCCCCGATGTTTAACTAGTATAAACAAGGGATAAAAACTTTCAGGAAAATTACTGGCCTGTGGGATTCTTCTGAAACCTCTCTGGGATGCCATTCTGGAATATCCAAATAAAATTGTATTCCAGAATCTTTGAAAATATTCCTGAAATACTTTAAAAGCCTGTCTACAGCAATGGAAATAATCTTAAAAGGAAAAACAAGTGAGAAGCCAGGTCTGAAAATCTTAAAGACTTTTAAGATTTAAAAGCCTTTCAAATCACTTTTTTTTTTTGAGGGGACTGGGGAGGTGGCATAGTGATGGGATTGTGTTTGGCACATGCTGATTTTTCGGTTGGTTCTGGGCCATTTGATGTAAAATGGTGACTCATAGTGTTTTTCTATATGGAAGGATGGACAGTCAGTAGAACAGAAGGAGGCCATTCAGGCCCTTGAGCCTGTTACACAGGAATAGGAGACCATTCAGCTCCCCAAAGCCATTCTTCCATTCAGTTATATCGTGGCAGATTATCAACTCCAATTATCTGCCCGTTCCATGTCCCTTAATACCCTCTCCGCAATCAATCTCTTTTGAATTTCAAACAAAAACAGAAAATGCTGCAAAAACTCAGCAGGTCTAACTGTATCTGTGGAGAGAGAAACAGAGTTAACGTTTCGAGTCTGTATGACCCTTCTTCAGAAGAAGGCTCTGAAGAAGGGCCATATGGATTTGAAACGTTAACTCTGTTTCTCTCTCCACAGATGCTGTTAAACCTGCTGAGTTTTTCCAGCATTTTCTGTTTTTGTTTCAGATTTCCAGCATCTGCAGCACTTTGCTTTTATCTTAGTATTTTGAATTTCACTTGTGCCCTTTCTAGTGAGTTGTTGGAGAGCTTATTGGTTAAAAACTGCAGAATGGACACACACGCTCTCTTTATCTCCCCCTTTTTTTTTGACTGGGGAATACTAAATGGGAATCCAAAAGCAATTATACCAGGTGTGTGTTTTTTGCATTGTTTATCCTAGCCTCGGAGAGATTGCCCACACGTGTGTGATGTGTTAGGAGGAGGATTAGGAGAGCTTAACAAGTCATGCAGAGGCACAGGAATTCAGTAACTCTCTTTATTTTCTCTTCAGAATGGGCTGGGTGTCAGAGGGTTGGAATATCTCCTGATATACATCATGTTCCTTACCATATATCCTTTGCTACACGAACTTCTGGAAACAGTGGTCGACATAGGTAGGTAAATGTAGGGATGTTCACTATTAATCTTCCAATCATTTTCTCCTCCCTATGCTTTCTCTGGCATTAAGGTAAATTTTACAGTGTAGTAATCCAAGTGCAGATTCACAGGCAAGCTATGCACAGGGGATAGGAGTCTCTGGATGAAATCACCTACCTGTCTACCTTCTTAGCAAGAATTTCAGTATCCCAATTGACCTAATGTAAATTGCAATAATTAAATGGAAGTGAGTTGAGTAAAATCTAGCTGAAAACTCAGTCTAGATCCAATGATCTTACCAGCCCGGCATTTCAGTTTGTGCATCAGTGCTATGTCAAGGTTATCACAAACATAGAATGGTTACAATACAGAAGGAAGGGAAACCATTTGGCCCACCGTGTCTATGCTGGCTCTCTGCAAAAGCAACTCACCTAGTGCCATTGCAGTGCCCTTTTCCCCATTGCAAATTTTATTTTTTCTGTTCAAATAATTATCCAATTCCTTTTTTGACAGCCACATTCTCAGGCAGTGCATTCCAGACCCTAACCACTCACTGTAAAAATATTTTTCCTTGTGTCATCTTTGGTTCTTTTGCCATTCACCTTAAATTGGTGTCCTCTGGTCCTGGATCCTTCCAAGAGGAACAGTTTCTCCCTATCTACTCTGTCCTGACCCCTCATGATTTTGAACACCTCTATCAAATCTTCTATTAACCTCTTTAAGGAGAACCGTCCCAGCTTCTCAGAAGTCCTCACAGTTGAAGTCCCTCATCCCTGGAACCATTCTTATTGGGAGAAAAGTAGTGGTTACAGGTTAGAAGTGGTACCTACAGTGGTGTAGTGGTTGAATACTGGACTAATAATTCAAGAGTTCAAATTCCATTTTAACTGTCTGAGGATTTGAATTCAATTTTAAAATCTAGAAACAAAGAAACTGGCATTAGTAAAAGTGATTGTGAAACACTCTAATTGTCCTAAAAACTTAACTGGTTTCATTACTGTTCTTTAGGGAAGGAAACCTGCAATCTTACCCAGTCTGTCCTATGTGATCCTAAACCCATACCGACATGGTTGACTCCCTTATGCAACCCCCACATCAAAGGCACAAAAATCAAGCTGAAGCTCCCCTCGTTCCGCCTTTAACAGTCAGCTGAAAAGCAGCATTGGCAGAAGTTGCCTGCCTATCCTGGACAAGGAATGGCATGTGACACAGCTGACCGCCACATGAGAATCTCTTAAAGTGAATCTAGCAGTCTGGCTGGTTAAGGATTTTGACAATCTGCTGCATCAGATTGCCGCCATATGGAGAGGGGGGAAAAAACCTGGATTGTAATGTCTCTTTCCCTTTTGTTTAGATCCAGCTCCGAGAATGGCCCAAGTCCTCCCACTGACCTCCAAGACTTCTTCAGCAAGATTTTCCAGGGTGCTGCGCCTCAAACGGCGAACGGGAGCTTCTTTGGCCCTCCGCAGTCAGGGTCCAGCAGTCAGCCCAAAGCAGAGGCTGCACCAAGAACCGAAACAAAGCAAAAGCGGAGGAAGAAGGTGCGACGAACATTCCCGCGCTGAGCCTTAAAGTGCAAAAACAAACCTCAGCGATCACCTCAGTCAGTTTAATGGCAACCTGACTGAGAAGGACAACCATGATTCTAGAGTAGAGCAAAGACAACTAAAAGTCCTCTTTTATTGAATTGTATGAATAGATTTGGACTGTACCTTGTTTTTAATGTTTTAATTTGAATGTACAATAGCAACTAAGATGATCTTAAGAGGACTTTACTTTTTAAGTTGAGTTAAACAGACAAATTAATTTCTGGTTTCAACAGGAAGAATGGGACATGACCCAGTTGGTGACTTTTTTTTTAAATGCTCCTCAAATGTTTTGGGTTTTTTTTGGGCTGTACCTTTCCCTGAGGTCTCAAGTCCTCCTAATCATTTTTAATGGGAAAAAAATTGCGAAAATAGCGTAAAACGGTGTGTCTGGTGGCCTAATTTGCACCATAAGACTGGTATTTTATTTTTAAAAAGAAAGCACTTTTTTACAAAAAAAAAAGAAACCAGAAAATAATTTGAGTTAACAGTGTAAAATTGAGCACATTTGTGGTTTGGGAGATCGGATACAATTTCTTTTTGTAACTTTAAAAAAAATTAAAAAAATTTACTGGAAAATTTACTGTGCTGCAGAAATCATACACAAGGAGCCTTTGGTTAATAACTTTATCATAAAAGAAATTGAGTTGTGCTCCTTTTCAGCCCTTTGCTGTCTCTGTAGGCTATCTGAATGCCTTGTCCTCATCCTCCTCCACTCTCTCTCCCCCACTCTTTGTACCCCAATTTGCTTTAACATAACTCCTCTATGAAGATGATATCATGTTGCATAATAATGGAACACAGTTATCAGTAGCAAGAATTATATGTTATATGGCTGTCTGCAGAGATCTTAATATGATTGAACACTGAGCATGAAGTGCCTTGCAACCCAAATGAGGTACTCAAAGTTATCACTGGATTTAATTCAGTCCAGGGATATAAATAATATTTGCATCATCTGTTCATAGCTCCAAGGGGTAGGAATGGAAAGAGGATACTTGATAGAAATTTGATTCAGCACTGTATACCTTCCTCAGTACTTGAAGACTTAACCACCTTTCTCTGGGAATCGAGCCAGAAATTGTCCAATTAATAGAGTTAAAGGCTTATTATATTGGGTAAAAGGTGCCCACTTATAATGTGACTCCCTACTGCTTAGCGAAAAAAAATCTATGACCCATATACAAGATGGCCTATCAGTTTCCAGACAGTAGGAATTTGATTTAAATGCATGTTTACTGTTCTTTGCCCGCCTGACTCTGTGCACAGACAGGGACAGGAAGGGATCTAGCAAGAGAGCACTGGCAATCCAAGAGAGCAGGTGTGTGCTCCACGTAGTGAGCTACAGCCCTGTTCTCCACAATAGTTTGCATATGTGATGTCCCCACCCTAACACCTAACAGTGATCTAAATTTCCTAGTTCTATACAGTATACCTGAGATGTTGGATTACCTTGTGATCATTGAACAATCTGGAGAACTAGGACATCTGCAATGTAGTCAGTTGATTGTGTATCTGAACATCCTGAGTTTCAAAAGATGGTCTCACATCAGTGTTTCAACCATTCTGTTCAAACTGCCAGAAACCCAGTTAACACGGTGTTAAATTTGGGCAGTTATGCTTGTAGGAGGCGCAAGTTGGGAGAATCGTCATGGTCATAGTCATATGTCATTTATAACTTTGACCGGTGCAGTCTCAGTGCTGTGGGTGAAGCAGAATCCAGGTTGGGGGAAGTAGCATAGGAGGTGGGAGAGTAGCTGCAAGACAGCATTGTGAGGACTTTGGAGAGGAAAGGTTTGAGACAGGGTGCTGCTTGGAGGGGTTTAGGTCGTTGCTGAATGGGAGATGCAATGATGCTGGTAAGCATGGGGGTGAAGCGGTGGAGTAGTTGGTAAGGAGCTGGAGTGAAAGGGTATTGAGACATCAGAGCAGTAGACTTTGTAGAGTAAACTGAGGGGGGAAAAATACAAAAAACAGGTGATTTGGTACAGTGGAGGTTAGAGAGGGGGTAGTTCAAGTTTAGGAAATGTACATGAACAAGTGCATTGAGACAATAATTAAACTCGAGTATTATCAGATTTCTTGCACAGCACTTTGATTCTGAACTAAAAGTTACAACCGAAACAAATGCTGGTACAAAAATAAATCTATTCAAACATCAGGAACACTTATAATTGTGATAGTGACACCATGCTTTAACTTAGAAAAAATACTTCATTTTTTTAATAGGCATTTTTATTTTACTTTTTGAACCTGCCCAAACTTCAACTTTATACAGTTATAATCTTTTACTTTTTTACCTTTTATCTTGCTCTACTGCCCATTTTGGAGGTGAAAGCAACTTTCTTTTGCCTGTAAACTGGTTACAAAGGTGTCTTAAAAGTCCATGTTGTGTAGGCTGAAGTCACACAACGTGAAAATTGCGCACACAGCTTAAAAGTGCTTCCTGATGATAAGTAAAATCAGTAGCGCCCACCCCACAACACCTTGATGGTGTCTGTACAAATAAACCCTTCCATGACATGCCAAGAATTAAAATGGTGCGTATATGACAAATGCACTTTTCACAGCAGTGATGTCAGTTTTGGCAAAGAATCAAAAACAAAGCAATTATAATGGAAAAGTTTCATGTTAACTCTCTTGCTCTCCACAAATGCTGCCTGACATGCTGTTTTGCAGCATTTCTGTTTTTCACATTTTTCATTTTATGATGTCGTCAATCACTCCTTTTGTTTCTAATCCTGAAATTTTTGACAGTAGGTTGCCCCTTTTAGATGAACTAAGATACTTAAGGTTGAACAAGTAATTTAAAAATTGTTGGCTTTTATGACCAGATTGTTTGATGTAGAAGTTTGTAAGCTGTTATTCACAAAGTTCTGCTGACCATCACTGTGAGCATTGTTGAAGTTAGAGCTAATTTTGAGGTGACGAGCAGCAAATTTACAGCTATTATTTGATGGGTTCACCTATCGGACCTTCATTCATTTGATTTGAAAAGGCTTGTAGATCCCGACACAATCTCTTGTTGGCCAGAACCTTTTCAGGAGTGAAAATAAAATGCAGATTGCATTGATAAAGTGTATTTTTTTAATATAAGGGAGAGTATTTTTAAAAATTATATTGTTGCTGAGAGTATTATCTTTAAACATTCAGGCATGATTGGGATCTATTGTTTCATATTTCTATAGCACCTTTCACGACCACAGGATATCATAAAGGACTTTACAGCCATTGGAGTACTTTTGAAGTGTAGTCACTTGTAATGGAGGAAACACGACAGTCAATTTTCACACAGCAAGCTCCCACAAACAGAAGTTATTGATTGAGGGATAAATATTGGCCAGGGCACCAGGAAGAACGCTAATGCTCTTTGAAATAGTGCCATGGGCTCTTTTATGTCCACCTGAGAGGGCAGATGGGGTCTCTGTTCAATTTTTCATGTGACGAACTAACAACTAGGCAGTCAAGTATTAATTTTGAGCAGTGGAGAAGAGGTACATTTTTAAAAAGTTGAAGACTCAAGTCTGCTGTGGTGAGGGTGCTGACCATAGTATGTGGAAGCTCTAATGCAGGCAAATGTCTACCTTGTCAGGATTGCTGTTCAACTGTATGCATTGAAGATGGTGGGCTTGGTTACGCATACTGGAATTAATCCTTCTAATGTTTGTACCGGTCTCTGTTCAATAACCCCAGTTGGATAAATGCAAAGTGAGAATAAGATCCCAGCTTCAATCCGCCTTCAGTTGCTGTTGGACCTGCTAACTATTTGCGGCACTTTGTGTTTTTATTTTAGAAAGATTTCTAAATTATTTTAATTTGCTGAGTAAGATTTAAAATTCTGCAAAGTTTCTGTGCTGTGAATGTGTTCACTCCAGGACCATTTTCAGATTAGCCCTAGCTATTTCACTTGACACATTCACACATGCAGGCTTTCACCTAATCAGTACAGGCTAGGTTTAAGCCCAAAGTCTGGAAGTGTAAGAACATTGTTGTACCACTGCATGAAGTCTCTCAGTTTATTTGTTTAATTACTCTAATTGCCATGTTTCGCACAGCAAGATTCCACAAGCAACACTCCAGTTAATCTGTCTGGTGTTGTTGAGCAAGGAATGATTACCAGGAGAACTTCCTGTCCTCTTCCACTAGTACTCTGGGATGACATCCATTAGAATAGGGCTACAATTCAATAATGCATTTGAAGTACAGCACAACCACCAATGCAGCACTCCCTCAGTATTGCACTAGAGTGCCAGCCTAAAAATCACATGCTTAAGTCCTGAAGTGGGTCTTGAATACGGGATCTTCCAACACCGAAGACTAACTGAGTCATGCTGCCACAAGTTAAGGAAAGGATAAAAGCACATTAAAAGTACTCTCTAGCTTCATTTTGGGGCTTAGATTGCAAAATGTGCCCATGGAGAGAACTGTAATGTAAAGCGAATGGAAGTTTCCATTTTGAGGCATCACTCATTCACTATTCAGTCTCTTTACATAATCTAAAAATTTATATTTCTACAGCATCTTTCACAATCTCAGGATATCCCAATGTGCTTTACAGCCAATGAAACATAATCACGTGTATTGCTGAAAAAAGAGACATGCTGTCGAAGCTTTTTATCTTGCACTCATCAGGACAGACACAACAATGCCAAATTTCAAAGGGAGCAACAATTACGCATGTGAAAAAGATGCTGTTTGGCTGGCAAGGTGACTTATTGGTCACAGCATTGCCATGGAGCTATTGTTCCCCCCCATGCTTTTGTTTAATTCAAAAAAAGGCACACTGCATGGTCACAGAATCACAGTGCAGAAGAGGCCCTTCGGCCCATCGAGTCTGCACCGACACGTGAGAAACACCTGACCTACCTACCTAATCCCATTTACCAACACTTGGCCCATAGCCTTAAATGTTATGACGTGCCAAGTGCTCATCCAGGTGCTTTTTAAAGGATGTGAGGCAACCCGCCCCCACCACCCTCCCAGGCAATGCATTCTAGACCGTCACCACCCTCTGGGTAAAAAAGTTTTTCCTCACATCCCCACTAAACCTCCTGCCCCTCACCTTGAACTTATCCCCCTTGTGACTGACCCTTCAACTAAGGGGAACAGCTGCTCCCTATCCACTCTGTCCATGCCCCTCATAATCTTGTACACCTCGATCAGGTCGCCCCTCAGTCTTCTCTGCTCCAACGAAAACAACCCAAGTCTATCCAACCTCTCTTCAGAACTTAAATGTTTCATCCCAGACAACATCCTGGTGAATCTCCTCTGCACCCCATCCAGAGCAATCACATCCTTCCTATAATGTGGTGACTAGAACTGCACACAGTACTCCAGCTGTGGCCTCACCAAGGTTCTATACAACTCCAACATGACCTCCCTACTTTTGTAATCTATGCCTTGATTGATAAACGCAAGTGTCTCATATGCCTTTTTCACCACCCCACTAACATGCCCTTTCGCCTTCAGAGATCTATGGACACACACGCCAAGGTCCCTTTGTTCCTCAGAACTTCCTAGTGCCATGCCGTTCATTGAATACTTCCTTGTCAAATTACTCCTTCCAAAGTGTATCACCTCACACTTTTCAGGGTTAAATTCCATCTGCCACTTATCTGCCCATTTGACCATCCCGTCTACATCTTCCTGTAGTCCAAGACACTCAACCTCACTTAACCACCCGGCCAATCTTTGTCATGTTCCTTTTGCTTGCAGAAAACAAATCCCTACGTATAAATATGCATAGTTTCTAGCAAGCGTAAGTGAGCCACATTGCAAGCCAATTGATCATTTTAAATTGGTTGTCAATGTAATTCTTAGCACATTTGGGACTGTTCAGCAAGTGCTGTCCAATCGCGACATCACATTTAACATTAGACATTACACTCTGAGTTTTGCAGACATGACCTAGCTTAATAATTCTACATGAGACTATGTCTCATTTTAGCATTATCAATCTGCTTGGCACTGAACACTGGCACAACCTTAGAGCTCAGAGGCATTCAATAGATAATCACCTGTTTGTTGAACTATGTTGTTGATATCCCAAGTTTGGTCTTTGTTGTGCATCTATCGCAGGTGTACAGTTACTTGGTATACAGAACTTGGGTATTGCTGAGAAAGAGACATGCTGTTGAAGCTTTTCATCTTGTACTCATTAGGACAGATGCAAGACTGCCAAATTTCAAATGGAGCAACAATCTATGCATGAGAAAAGGGTGCTGATTGGTTGGCAAGTCGACACTGAGTGGTCAAGGCTGAGTGGAGAATGCACCAAAAAGCAAATGTTTTTGTTTAATTCAAAGGAGGCAAGTTCCTTTCTCCAGACACCCCTTTTCTTATGCAGTATTAAATTGCTACTCCCTTTGAAATTTGGCATTCTTGCATTTGTCCTAACGAGTGCAAGATGAAAAGCTTCAACAGCATGTCTCTTTTTTCAGCAACACTCAAGTTCTACAATACCAAGCGATTAGTAGTAATCACTTGCGTTGTGGCAGTCGCTGCATAGTAACAATCCCAAAAGCAGCAACATAATACTGACGATGTAATCTGTTTTAGTGATATTGGCTGAGGGATACATGTTGACCAGAACCTGGGAGAAAACTCCCTTATTCTTTTATTGAATTAGTGTCATGGGATCTTTAACAAATCCACCAAGGAGGACAGATGGGTTTGGTTTATTGTTCCATCTGAAAGATGGCACCTTGAAAACTTCAGCCCTCCATGAGTACTGGTACCAGGGGGAATGTTATTCTAGATTTTTGTACTCAAGTCTCTGGAGTGGGATTTGAACCCATAACCTTTCAACTTGTGGATGAGCATACTATCCACTGAGCCACAGTTGATGCTTAGTTAACTAATCACCGTAGGTAATGTTAAACTGCATGAACGCTTGTGTTTAAGTAGGTAAGCGGCTTATAAAAGTGAGAAACCTGTAGTTCAATGCCTCAAGAAGTACAGTAGTTGAAAGAGTTCAGTTTGGCTTTGCATTGGTTTGTGCTTCTGCCCATTCTTGCTAACCACAATGGGAACTGTATTAGAACTGTGACTGCAAACTGAACTATCATTAATGAATGAATGCATGGAAATAACTTAATTTCAGAAATGCTCAACTGAGCTAATTACTTTGACTGCACAGGTGTGAAATGTTTCCATTCTTGACACCTATAGTGAGATTGCTTTTATTGCAAAATTATGCTGTGGGCTTATGTATCAGGGACCTGGTTGAGACTGACTAACCTCAGTATTAGAATTAACTCCCCATTAAACAGCGCTAAACTAGAATGTGAATAATTCTTGGATCAGTGGTTTATATGGTTCAATATAGTCATAGTTGTGCAATAGGCTTAGCACTGGGCTTTGGCATTGTCACCTATGGAATGACTAATTAAGTTAAGTACTGTAGGTGGTAAAATGCTGAAATTTCACAATGTTACTTATCTGTAGTGTTAAAGGGCTGCAATTTCAAGCAATGCCAGACTTGAGGGCCTCTCATTGTCACACCACAGCATTTAACCCTTTCTAAAGTTGTTTAAAAGCTAGGATAGCACAACCTCAATCAGCTTTGTAGAGTGAAAGAAAAAGGAATGAGACTGACTCCCGGCTCAGTCTGTATTGCTGGAGTAGGTTGCAAGGAGAGGTCAGATCAGATCAAGCAGCAGCTCTGCCATGGTTACAGATAGAAAGGCAACAAATGGTTCTTATGCCATAGTGGGAGTGAGGAAGAAATTTTACATAAATTATTGCGTCAAGCAGTTCTTTCCAAGTTATTAAAGACTAATTGAGTCTTTAGTTAGGTGGAGTTTGCAATGCAATGTAGACAGGGGGCAGACTTCTACACATAGTTCTACATTCTTATACGCATTAAAACTCTTCCACACCCTCATTGACATAAACCTCTTTTATATGTGTACAATTAATGCAAAGAAGGAAAAAAAGTATAAAATTATACACGAGCAGCTTATGCACAGGAGCACAACTCATACATACAAAGTCTTTCACTTGCGCAGGTAGGAGAACAGTTGATGTTTCGAGAGGTAGTGCCAGTAGTTCCTTCATTGTCCATTGTCTCAGTACATTGTGCCCATTGGTCATGCTGGCCCCTTTCTGAGGCTGTTTGGAGCTACTGGCAGCATCACCTTTCAGCATTTGCCCAGTGGTCATGCACCCATTCAATACTTGTTGATGCCAAAGATTCGGACACCATGCAGTTGCGGGAGTTTGGGAATGAGCGCAGTGAGCAAAGATGTGGTGTTCACCAGGAAATGAACAACGTTATATTTAGTGTAGAAACTTGCCAGCATATACCTGGAAGGAAAACACAGTTTTAACGATTGTTTGCCACTTAAATAAATGCTAATTGGTAGAATCACACAGCACAGGTGGCCATTCATCCCATTGTGCCTGTGCCAGCACTTTGGATTAGTCCCATATTCCTTCTGTCATATTCCCAGTGCAGTACTGAGGGAGTGCCACACCGTCAGAGGGTTGGGCTAAGGAAGTGCTGAAAATGTTTCTTGTTCATGTATTTATCCAAATCCCTTTTGAAAGTTCCTATTGAATCTGCTTCCACTGCCCTTTCAGCAGCGCCTTCCACATCACAACAACTCGCTGTGTTAAAAAAAACTCTCGATCCCCTCCTCTTGATCTTTTGCCAATCACCTTAAATCTGGGTCCTCTAGTTACCGATGCTCCTGCCAATGGAAGCAGTTTCTCCTTTTCTCTATCAAAACCCCTCAGCATTTTTAACACCTCTATTATGTTTCCTCTTAACCTCTGCTCTTGAGGAATAAATATTTGCCCCAGGAGACTGGGGATAACTCCCCACCCCTGCTCTTCGAATCGTGGCCATGGGGTCTTTTATATCCACCTCAGAGGGCAGATAGGGCCTCAATTTAACATGCCATCCAAAAGACACCACCTCTGACAACGCAACACTCCCTCAGCATCAACCCTCCGACAGTGCGGCGCTCCCTCAGCACTGACCCTCCGACAGCGCGGTGCTCCCTCAGCGCTGACCCTCCGACAGTGTGGCGCTCCCTCAGTGCTGACCCTCCGACAGTGCGGCGCTCCCTCAGCGCTGACCCTCCGACAGTGCGGTGCTCCCTCAGCGCTGACCCTCCGACAGTGCGGCGCTCCCTCAGCGCTGACCCTCCGACAGTGCGGCGCTCCCTCAGCGCTGACCCTCCGACAGTGCGGCGCTCCCTCAGCGCTGATCCTCCGATAGTGCGGCGCTCCCTCAGCGCTGACCCTCCGACAGTGCGGCTCTCCCTCAGCGCTGACCCTCCGACAGTGCGGCGCTCCCTCAGTGCTGACCCTCCCACAGTGCGGCGCTCCCTCAGCGCTGACCCTCCGACAGTGCGGCTCTCCCTCAGCGCTGACCCTCCGATAGTGCGGCGCTCCCTCAGCGCTGATCCTGCGACAGGGCTGCGGTCCCTCAGCGCTGATCCTCCGACAGCGCGGCGCTCCCTCAGCGCTGATCCTCCGACAGCGCGGCGCTCCCTCAGCTCTGACCCTCCGCTGTAAAGCAATCCACTGATTGCTTTACAGCACCGAAGAAAACTACATCAGGTGTGACAGGCTATTCGAAATGTGAAGATACACACATTCAAACCCTCACTGATCAGCAAGAGGAACCATGGCAGAATTCCCCATCCCGGGGATACTATATCAATTATAAAACCACACTTCATGAGATTATCATACACAGAGGTGATATTTATATATTTATATTTTCATAGCATCTTTCATGATCTCAGGATGTCCCAGCGTGCTTTACAGCCAATGAAGTGCTTTAGAAGTGTAGTCACTATTGTAATGTAGGAAACACAGCAGCCAATTGGCGCTCAGCAAGATCACACAAACAGCTACATGATAATGACCAGATAGTCTGTTTTAGTGATGTGGGTTGAGGAATAAGTATTTGCCCCAGGAGACTGGGGATAACTCCCCACCCCTGCTCTTCGAATCGTGGCCACAGGGTCTTTTATATCCACCTCAGAGGGCAGATAGGGCCTCAGTTTAACGTCTCATCCAAAAGACAGCACCTTTGACAATGCAACACTCCCTCAGCATCGACCCTTCGACGGTGCGGCGCTCCCTCAGCACTGACCCTCCGACAGTGCGGCGCTCCCTCAGTATTAACCCTCCGACAGTACGGCGCTCCCTCAGCACTGACCCTCCGACAGTGCGGCGCTCCCTCAGTATTAACCCTCCGACAGTACGGCGCTCCCTCAGCACTGACCTTCCGACAGTGCGGCGCTCCCTCAGTATTGACCCTCCGACAGTGCGGCGCTCCCTCAGCTCTGACCCTCCGACAGTGCGGCGCTCCCTCAGTATTGACCCTCCGACAGTGCGGCGCTCCCTCAGCACCAGTCCTCTGACAGTGCGGCGCTCCCTCAGTATTACCCTTCTTACAGTGCAGCACTCCCTCAGCTCTGACCCTCTGACAGTGCAGCGCTCCCTCAGCTCTGACCCTCTGACAGTGCAGCGCTCCCTCAGTATTGACCCTCCGACAGTACGGTGCTCCCTCAGTACTGACCCTCCGATAGTTCAGCACTCCCTCAGTACTGACCCTCCAACAGTGTGACATTCCCTCAGTACCATCCCTCCAAACCTTCCAACAGTGCAGCGCTCTCTCAGTGCTGGCCCTCTGACAGTGCAGCATTCCCTCAGTCCTGCAGTCGGAGTGTCGGCCTTGACTTTTGTGCTAATGTTGGTCAAGTATGGCTTGAACTCATAACCTTCTGACTCCAGAAGCAAGAGTGCTACCCACTGAGCCACGGCTGACTGCCTATTAATAACTTGGAGCCCACTGGTTAGTTTCCTTCTTCCCTCTTCTGCCACAAAAAAGTTCCAGATTTTGTTTTTGTTTTAACAAATAAAGCAGTTGTACTGAAAAAAGAACCTGGACTTACAGAATTATTGGAGTGATGGTGAGAAACTTCCGTGAAGATGTAAACTGGATCCCATAATCCATTTGCTCCCAGTGTGTAAGCAATCGTGCCTTGCCCTGGTCTGGAGTCTCAAACGGTGTTCCTTTAACCGTGTGTAGAAACCAATACATTGCCTACAAACAGAGACTTGGTACATCACTTGGTGCTGACCAAGACCGTTGCAATTTTGTTAAATGGAGAGGCCATCAGCAATTATGGAACTACCTCAGAGCAACCCAGGGGATATTCAGCACAGCTGGAGCCTGTAGGTCTGTCTCCATCTTTTTCATGTTATTCTTGCTGAAGGAATTAAGGATCCATATGCAATGTCTTCCATGTGAAGATCTTGTGGTTTAAAAACCTAGGCTTTAGGCTAGAAAGTCGTGTCAGGAACATACACTGACAGCCCTATGCTAATTGTAGCAAAGATTTTAACCAGTTGTAAATAGTTAACACCCAAGTACAATATCATACCCACACATTGTGTTAGTCCATTGACATCAAAAGAATTTCTAGGTTTTTGGTTTTTATTTAATGCTAACTGTTGAGAATATACTAATCCCTATAATTTACCTTGGTGACGAATGTGTTATGATCAAAGGATCATTAACTCTTGCCAACCTGTGCTCAGGTTCAATGGGTCAGTCCATGAGTGTGCAGTCCAGGTCACCTGGCCAAAATAAAAACAAGCCTTCTATAATCATCAGTGCCATGATGATTACTGCTCTGGCATTGGCCTGAGGCAGAGAGATATGGGTTAGATCCACTGCTCTGCTCTGAGCTGCACTAAATAGGGGAACACTTGAGTGCCTTTGCAGTGCCTCCTGGTGGGGAGGGGAGGGGTGTGCAGAGTGCAGAGAAGGATTAAGACAGGATAGTCCCCTCTTCCAGGAGCATGATCAGGGAGTAGGGCATTCTACATGGACTACAGTAGTTCAAGAAGGCAGCTCACCGTCACTCCTCCAGGGCAGTTACAGAGGAGCATTACATGCTGCCCTTGCCAGCGATGCCCACATCCCATGAATTAATTTTTCAAAATTCAGCCTAGAGCAGGTGCAAGTCCAAACAGGGAGTGCTTACTTTGAAAATAAAATTATACTGAAAGTGTGTGTCTTGGACAACAGGGATCTGTTTAGTTACATTCAGGAATTTTCAGTCTGTAGTGTCCCTATCAGTGAAATTTCCAGTAATAACTGAATTCCCATCTCTTCACCTCCATCTCTCTCACTGTGTGCTTTTCCAACACTGCCCCTCTCTCTGATTTCTTGAATACATAGTAAACTGAGTAGTTCACATCCTGTCAAATACACTTAAACACTGGGACTCTCTCTGCCTCATGGTGAAGGGTAAATAAATGCCCTCCCCACCCAACCCTTCAGGAAATGGGGGCTAACTGTTTTCTGTTCTGGTCATTTTGGGAATAAGCTGTAGGACAAAATGAAAAATCAAGGAGAGCTGCAGCTCAGCAATGGTCATTGGGTGACTGCACCAAGCGGTATGCTCCACTGTTTAAGAGAAGATAGTCACAAGATCCAATTGGATGAAGATGGGTTTGGGCTCAGCTGTATTGCCACAGTGGGACAGTTCCCTGGCACTAGCTGCCTTGGGTCACTTTTGAAGAATAGCCAGTGGCAGAAGGTGGATGGGACCTGGGGAAATAGTATCCCAGTTAGTGCACTTAAAGAGGGGAAAATGGGCAGCAAATCACACAATGAAATTTGACAGCAACAATAGGAATCCAAGTATTTAAATGTGAATGCAATGGCAAACAATGCAGAGGAAAAGATCAGCAGGGTTCCCATGCCATTATCACATCCTTCATGTGCAAACATAGGTCATGATGTGGGAGGGAAATCACAGGCAAGCTTAATCCTGTTTTTACCCAACATTCACACACGCTTGCACTTTCCACCAGGGATCACTAGATAATGGTCAAGTGGTGCCCTGGCTGCTTTTCTTTCACCCATCCATAACTGGGGTCAGTTTTCACAACATGACTGTGCGGGATGGTGGCAGCCATTTAAAAGTGTGAATTTTTGTCTCCCCACCACCCTGCCCACCAATCCCACCCCCGCCCAATCTCCATGACTCACCGAGTTGTGGATGACATGAGTGAGAGTCCACACCACAGGAATGCTGAAGAATGGAATGCTCAGCAGGACGACATGGAGGATTCCGACTAAAATGAGGTAGGCCAGCCAGATTCCCCGGCTGTTCATTATCCGGGTGTTTGGATTAACCTCACTGTGAGCGACACCAACATTCATCCTGTCTCCTACTTTAAAGAAGGGGAAAGTTCAAAAAAGAAAGTGGCCCTCATTCTCTTTCCTCCACTTATAGCTGCTGGCATCTGTCTGCATAACCGGGTAAAGCAGAATGATACAGTTTACCCAAAAACAGAAATAGTAAAAGTTAAGCATAGTTTTTTCAGGTATTGCACACAGGGAGAGTAAAGGTTATTAGTCAGGTTCCACCCAAAGCCAGTATTTGCACTACTTCTAAGACTTATAATGCAAAGCTGACATATTGGAACAGCAAATAGAACCTTGCACTTATCTAGCCAGTCAATTTGCGCACAGCAAGACTCCACTGACAGCAATGGGACAGCCGACTATTAAATCTGTTTATTTTAATGATAAATGTTGGTCCCAGGAAACCAGGGAGAACTGCTCCCTGCTCTTCTTCAAAATAGCGGCCGTGGGACCTTATATATCCACCCGAGAAGACAGGCAGGGGCCTCAGATTAACATCTCATCCAAAAGGCGGCATTCCAACAGTGCAGCGCCCCCTCAGTATTAACCTTTCAACAGTGCAGCACTCCCTCAGTACTGCACTGGGAGTATCAGGCTTATTTTTGTGCTCACGTCTCCAGAATGGGCCTTGAAGCCACAGCTTTCTGACTCAGAGGCAAGAGTGCTACCCACTCATCCATGGCTGAAATGGAAAGGGTGCCATTCATATTATGTACTGCTTACTGTTTTGAAAGCAGAGTTCCTCTCCCTGCACTGATCCCCGACCCCGCCTCGTGGCTCAGTGAGGAGGGGAGGTACCAATACACGAGAGGTGTTCAAGCTTCATGAATACAGCTGCATGGTGAACTCCTGATCACAGCCACACTGAGGCGAGGAGATACCAAAAATATTGTACGTCCAGTGTGAAATGGGCTTGGCGGCCTCATTCCAGACAACGCAAGACTGCCACAGTCGGGATGAAATTGACCTCCAGGTGCATTTGTACCATTTGCGCATTTTGCCAGGTCCATTTTGCGCTATTGGTGCACAGAGCAGAGCTACCCCAGGTTTTCCACCATTGCCTCATTTAAATCAGGGCTTATGCACTCCTGCCTTAATTCATGTCAAGCAGTGAAGCAGGAATTGGTGCATCTTTATTTTTTAAGGTGACATTGTACTTCCTGTTGGTGGCAAAGTTTGAACCTGGACTTTTTCCTCCTGTGTCCTTGCTGCTATGAGGCAGGAGACGGTTAATGATAGGGGACAGGGAAGGATAGGCTGTGTCAGAAAACATGCAGGTGAAAAGTGTTGAACAGAAATAATTTGCTCTTCTGACCAGCTCCACCTTCTACCCTCTATAAACTTGAGCTCATCCAAAACTTTGCTGCCTGTATCCTAACTTGCACCAGTCCCATTCTCCCCCCCACCCTCCCTGTGCTCCCAGCTGCCTTGGACCTAAGCTCTGGAGTTCCCTCCCTAAACCCCTCTTTCTCTCCAACTTTAAGCCAACCCTTCTGGCCTACCTTGTTAACCAAGTTATTGGCCATCTTCCCTACTCCTAATGTCAATTTTTTCTCTGATAATTGCTCCTGTGAAGTGCCTTGGAACGTTTTACTATGTTAAAGCTGTTATATAAATACAGGCTGTTTAAATGAAACATCAAAAGGCACCTCACCACGTCACAGATTCCACAAATGGGCCAAGGTAATATCATCGAATTAGCTGATTTTGCAAGATCTTTTGTGGGATTCAAGCATGTGGAGAAGCAGTAAAATCAACTGCACGGTGATACAGTTAGTTTGTGCATACCACAGGGTTTAAGATCAATCAAACATTCTTTAAGGGGTGAAAAGGTAGCCGACAAGTTCTTCTCTTTGTTTGAAATTGGATCCTCCTTGGAGGAGGGACAGGTGGGATCTCTTTGGGATCAAGATAACACCATTAGCAATGGAATTCATGATCTCTATGGCAGACTCAGTGGTCTGATACCTGAGCCAACTAGCTCCACAGTAGCTCAGGGCACTATTGAAAACTCAGCAGCCAGCTTGCAGAAATCCACCCAGCTCCATAAGGTAGATTTATAGTTGAACAAGCAGCAGGGGCACTCTGACTTACGTGGTTTTTACCTGTTTAATCTTTCCCTAGGTGTAGTTGGAGTCTCCAAATCATTGACTGTTACCAACCTTCACCCAAGTTTTATGAGCTTGGTCCCTGCAGGGAAAGGTCAGACACCCTGGTCAACTGACCAAAAGAATAGGTGAACAGTGTCAGTTGACATTACAACACCATCAAAAAATATTCTCCTGCACCTTCTAAAAAGCGTTTGGCATTTTGTTAGGAAATCCCTTTAAAGCAACAGGCAAAGTACATCATCCGCCAGGAAAATCCCTACCACCGCTGAAATAAGTTGCTAGTGAGGACCAAACATTTCTTAAAATGCTCATCGACTTGTTTTTACAGAAAATAAAAGAAAATAAGTAGAAGAGGGCGAGGTGGAATTGACTGTTTTCTCAGTGCTGGCCGGAAGCCTGTCCCTTTAAAGCAAATGGCAGTAAAAAGGGCCTGTTAACATTTAACTTATCTGCTTAATTAAAACCAAACGGAGAATTACATCTTCAAAAGCATTTTAACCCCACACTGAAACCAATAACAAACCCCCTCACTCACCAGCTTCTTCAACTACGATCAGGAAGGCCTCCACTGCTCAACCTAACCTGTCACCGCCAAGTCCGCCTACCTCAGCTGCTGTTTGGCTGATCGAGCTCGGTTCGCCCTGTGATTGGCTGCCCCCAACGTCAATCACCTGCTGCACCCACCCACCCACCCGACTATCACTATAGGTTGCACGGCGGTTAGCAACGATTCGCCTGACGGGAACGAGAAGCTCCGGGGGGAAAAAAAACCGAAGCCAACAGAAAATACACAGGTTAAACCACAACATATTCCCTCTCCTGTTTCAAGGCGGCGATTGTTAGTTTCTAATTTTTATGTTGAGTGACAAAAATTGAAAATCAAGTTTTGATTTTTTTTAAAAAAAGCAACAGTTTATTTCATAGTTTCTGGTGCTGCCATGGTACCAGGTAGATATGGTACCAGGTAGATATGGTACCAGGTAGATGTGGTACCAGGTAGATATGGTACCGGGTAGATGTGGTACCGGGTAGATATGGTACCAGGTAGATGTGGTACCAGGTAGATATGGTACCGGGTAGATGTGGTACCGGGTAGATATGGTACCAGGTAGATGTGGTACCAGGTAGATATGGTACCGGGTAGATGTGGTACCGGGTAGATATGGTACCGGGTAGATGTGGTACCAGGTAGATATGGTACCGGGTAGATGTGGTACCGGGTAGATATGGTACCAGGTAGATGTGGTACCAGGTAAATATGGTACCGGGTAGATGTGGTACCAGGTAGATATGGTACCAGGTAGATGTGGTACCGGCTAGATATGGTACCAGGTAGATATGGTACCAGGTAGATATGGTACCAGGTAGATGTGGTACCAGGTAGATATGGTACCAGGTAGATATGGTACCAGGTAGATGTGGTACCAGGTAGATATGGTGCCAGGTAGATGTGGTACCAGGTAGATATGGTACCAGGTAGATGTGGTACCGGGTAGATGTGGTACCGGGTAGATGTGGTACCGGGTAGATGTGGTACCGGGTAGATGTGGTACCGGGTAGATGTGGTACCGGGTAGATGTGGTGCCGGGTAGATGTGGTACCGGGTAGATGTGGTGCCGGGTAGATGTGGTGCCAGGTAGATGTGGTACCAGCTTGAGGGGGTGAGAATCCGAGCTCCCACCGACCTGGGCCACCCAGAAATTGGCACCTTTTACCCAGTCCACAAATGGGGTCAGAAAGGTGCAGTTTTGGAGGGGGGGAAATGCCTTAAAACAAATTATTTCAATTACTGTACAGGCTCAACATTAAGCTGGTTTGGGTTTGTTATAATCCCACAACACCTCATATTTCAAACTCCCATCCCCATGTCCTTTGAAGCTGCCCTATTTCTAACCCACCAACCCTTACAACACCCGTATCCCCAATCTCTGCACTCATGTAATTCTGGCCTCTTGAACATGCCTTGATTCCCTTCGCTCCACCATTGGCAGCTGTGCCTTCAGCTGCCTAGGCCGTGAGCTCTGAAATTCCCTCCCTAAACCTCTCTGACTCTCTACCATCCACCCTAAAGATGCCCTTTAGAACCTACCCATCCAAATTTTTGCTACTCTCACCCATTCAAATTTTTGCTACTCTCACCCAATATCGTTCTTTGGTCCGGCATCCATTTTTTTTGTTCATGTCCCTGTGAAATGTCTTGAGATGGTCTCTGTTAAAAGCGCTAGATAAACGTAAGTCCTTGTTATAGATTAGGTGGCCAGCCATTTGCAGGATTCAAAATATTGTGTGCCCACACAAATGCAGTTGTCAAACAAACATGCATTATAAAATAGCCCCACAGGATGCTTGTATTTGAATGTATAACCTAGCCCGTAGATCCGTTCCAATCATTTTGATTTATCTCTTGGAGGGGCCTTCATTCAAGGGCCATGGCTGCAATGAGCACATACAGATTAACCAGTCTGGGATATGTGTTCTCTGCAGCCTGCAGAAACAGCTATTGTAACCAATTTTAATCCTATGTGAGCCTTAACCAGCAAGAATCCAATAAATCCAAAAAAATGCTTGTCACTGTTTCCCAATGAGAATCCACTGATCTGGGGCATTTGGAAGAAGAGCAAGACATTCGAGGGATGTCAGACAGAGGAATGCACAAGAGGTACTATGGGCACCCCCACCAGCTCCTACATAGCAGGGTCTGCAGACAGAGGTGCCTCACTTTGACAGTCGATTAGAGCGTGTGGAGGCTGCTATTTCCCAAGAAAAGTGGGACAAGCAGAGCAATGGCACCCATGGTATGGGAACACTTGACTAAGCGCAATGTTGGATGTTCCCCCCAGTTGTCGCATATCATGATTTCAGTGGCAGTGCATTAAGGGAGGCGTGCCAAGGTGAGGAACAACTGGCTAATCAGTTGGCAGCAACTAGATCTGCAGGTCCTGGCACATGTTTCTGACAATGACGATGAGAAACTTTCTTGATGGGCTCTAAGTCATTATAAACTGATGCAGAGCCATGGCTACCATGCAGTACAGGGCTGGCACTGCCAGTGAGAGTGAAGCTCAGTTCAGCTCCAGGGAAACTTGGCTTCACCTCCTTGCATGTATGCTGCAAAACTGACCTACAGTGACAGTGCCATGGATGAGGACAAAGGGCAATGCTCCTCACACCTGCCTCATGCAGCTTTACCTCCACTTCAGCAGCCTTCAAACAGGAATCTGCTCTGTCATGTGCCTGTGTGGCACCTTGGAAAGAAAAAAAATACATTTCCATAGCACCCTTCATGACCGTAGGATATTCAAAGTCGCTTTACAGCCAATGAAATATTTTAAAAATGTAATCATTGTGGTCATGTGGAAATGCAGCAGACAATTTGTGCACAGCAAACTCCCGCTAACAGCAATATGGTAATGACCATTTAATCTGGTTTAATGATGATGGTTGTGGGATAAATATTGGCCCCAGGACACCGGGGAAACTACCCTGCCCTACTTTGAAATAATGTCATGAGAACATTTACGTTCACCTGAGAGGGCAGAAGGGGCCTCAGGTTAACAACTCATCCAAAGGACAGTACCTCCGACAGTGCGGTGATCCCTCAGTGCTGACCCTCCGACAGTGCGGCACTCCCTCATTACTGACCCTCCGACAGTGCGGCGCTCCCTCAGTACTGACCCTCCAAAGGTGCGGTGCTCACTCAGTACTTACCCTCCAACAGTGCGGCAATTCCTCAGTACTGACCCTCCGACAGTGCGGCACTCCCTCATTACTGACCCTCCAACAGTGCGGCGCTCCCTCAGCACTGACCCTCCGACAGTGCGGCGCTCCCTCAGCGCTGACCCTCCGACAGTGCGGCGCTCCCTCAGCACTGACCCTCCAACAGTGCGGCGCTCCCTCAGTACTGACCCTCCGACAGTGCAGCACTCCTCAGTACTAATGCTGCAACAGTGCGGTGCACCCTCAGTACTACATGGTGGGCATAAGCCTGGATTTTGTGCTCAAGTTGCTGGAGTGGGACTCAAACCCACAACCCCCTGACTCAGAAGCGAGAGCACTAGCCTCTGAGTCACAACTGACATCTTTCCCTTCACTGATGCTTTCCACCTCCAAATCCTGTGTGCCTTGCCAGAGGCCGCTAATGGGCTAAGTTGCCTTCTGAATCTTTCCACCCCCCCCGCCATCCGCATTCTCTGTTAATTATCCCCCACCCTTTAATCCACTGCCACCATGAGTGTACTCCCTGCACTCTTCTCCTTCACACCAAAAACTGTGCTTAATTTTAATAATGAGCTGAGCTTGGAAAATTAGATGCACAAGAACCTGTTTTTAACCAACTCAAATAGAAACAGTAGAAAATCTAGGCTCTTGGTCCTCCCTGTAACACCAACTGGAATCTTCACCATGCACTGGACACCTGGACTGGTGGTAAAACCTAACAAGTTGAGGGTCACTTGGCTGAACTTTAATCTGCTCCTATTATCGTAACTTTTGCCAAACAAAATTAGTTCTAATTTTTGCAACAAGTCTGTCTGAGCCCAAAAGCTTAAAGCAGCAGTTTCCAGCTCTTATTTTGCTAAGTGTATTAGTTACCCACAGAAGAATAAGGCAAGGCTGGAGCCCAGATCTTCTTCAATATATTTATGTTATGTTCTGGCCTTTGACAGACATGTTTTACGTTAAGATATTGATCAGGCAAATCAGGATTCAGTGAAAAATCTCAATCCCTATGTATTTCCATATTTTTCAATATCAGCTCCCATTTGCAATTTGTCTACACAGTCACTGGAATCAATGAGAGTTGTAGAGGCTGGAGAATGCTACAGAGGTAAGGAGGGGGCAAAGAGGCAATGGAGGAATCTATACACAAAGATGGAAATTTTAAATTCGAGGTGTTGGTGGACTGGGAGCCAATGTGGGTCAGTGTCCATTGAAGAGATGGGTGAACAAAGTATTAACAGCACTGAAACAGGCCATTTGCTTCACTTGATCCATAACAGTGTTTTTGCTCCACACGAGCTTCCTCCTACCCTTTTCATCTCACCCCCATCACCGTAACCTCTTATTCTTCCCTCCCTCATGTTAATCCAGCTTCCCCTCACTTCAACATTCTCCCCACTCTCTGGGTAAAGAAATTTCTCCCGAATTCCCCAATTGGATTTATTAGTGACTGTCTTACATTCACGGCCCCTAGTTCTGGTCTTCCCCACAAATGGAAACATCTTCTCTGCGTTTATCCTACTGAACCCTTTCATTACCTTCGAGACCTCTATGAGGTCGACCCTCAGCCTTCTCTTTTCTGCCTGTTCAGTCTTTCCCGATAGTTATAACCTCTCAGTTCTGGTATCATCCTTGGTGCGAGTGAGGATTGGGGCAGCAGAGGATCACTTATGGTGAACAGAAAACAATTCTTCAAATACTCGGACTGTGAGCTGATTCCACACAAAGTGTCTTGAAAGATTCGCATCTCTTGGCTCTGTTTAAGGAAACACAGTTAAAATATTTTAGCATCTGCTTTGATGAAATGGTCTACATTTTTCCAATGTACTTAAATCATGTTGCAGACAGTGCAGACGCAACAGTTGGACAACTCCCTGGGTGTTCTGTTATGTTTGGCTTCTCGTTCAGAGAATGCAGTTATTTATTTGACAGGGATATCTCCTCTCAGACCTGTCATCACCACTTGATCTTCCCAGAGGTGCCCGTAAGTCTCTTCTCACAGGAGTTCCATCAGAAGCAGGCTGCAAGGGAATTTCCTTGCCTGATCTGATGCAAGATGGGAATTAAGTGATGGGCTTACTAGAGATGAGCACCCTAATATCACAGCATTTCAATGCTCATGAGCCTCACAGGCTGTGGGATGCAGTTTTTTTTGTGATTCCATATCAGGGGGACATACTGAGCTTTTCTTCCCCATGCAGAGAAGATTCAGAGGGCAAATAGATCCAGCTCCTCCTCACACACTTTTTAATAATCAGTTCTGAAGCAGTATAGGGAGCAGATTGCTGACTCCACTCACTCTCAGCAACTAAAGGTTACTCTATAGAATTCAAAACATGCACTCTTTGTGCACACCCTGCCATTGGCAACCTGCTGTCCCCCCCCTTGACTTGGCTTGTCTTTTCTCCCCTTCATGTCATAACATGCATCACTCCACAATCAAGAGTGGCAGGAAGGTGCCCTGCTACCTGGTCTCTACCAATACTGCTCTCAAACTAGCTTCCAGGGTGGATGTGAGATTGGCCTGTACACAATTTCTTCTCCATTTTTCCCTAACTCTCCATGGCTAGAGTATGAACTAAGCTTTCCTTAACAACAACGGGTGAGATGGGAAAGTGGAAAATTGCTGATAGAAGCTAACATTAAACAATCCCATGGTGCACCGTTGTTGGAGGTACCATGAAGCTTTGTCATAGCTGCTCCGGAAGGTGCCTAACCTCAGAAGAGCAACTCTACTGCACCACGTCCATGCAAGCCATCCAAATGGCCATGTGTAGTTCCCATACACCTACTAGGAACTCTATGAGTTATCTCACTCCAAGTCATTCCACTCTGGGATCATCCCAGAGATTTCACCCCAGAACACCAAAGTGAAAGGGAATGGTTCTAACCCTTGTAAATTCCCAAAGTTACTAGAGCACAACTTAACTTTTCACCAAATAGGTAAAGTACATCCAACATCTAGATTTTTGGATGGTCTGAAACCATTGTTTTTAATTTTAAAAACATTCAGAAATGGATATTTCAGTACGGGGAGATTAGGACTCCTCCACTACAGACAGGACAGGTTGTATAAATAAAAACAGAAAATGCTGGAAAAACTCAGCAGGTCTGACAGCATCTGTGGAGAGAGAAACAGAGTTAACATTTCGAGTCCGTATGACCCTTCTTCAGAACTTCTTTGGTTGCATAAACTTGGCTTGTATTTCCTTGAGATTACCTGATTAAAGCGTGATCTAATCGAGGTGTTTAAAATTATTAGAGAGAGATTTTGTGTAGAGAAACAATGTCTGATGATGGGGGAATCCAGAACAAGGGGGTATCGTTTTTAAATTAGAGCTAGGCCATTTCAGAGCGAAATTGGGATGTGCTTTTTCAGACACAAAGGGTAGTGGAAATCTGGAACTCTATCCCCTAACCATCTGTGGATGCTGGGGGTCAATTGGAGCTTTGAGGACCGAAAGAAAGACTTGCATTAATGTAGTGTTTTTCCTGACCACTGGACATCTCAAAGTGCTTTACAGCCAATTAAGTTTTTTTTACAGTGTAGTTGCTGTTGTAATGTGGGGAACACAACAACCAATTTGCGCACAGCAAACTCCCACAAACAGCAATGTGATAATGACCAGATAATCTGCTTCAGTGATGTTGGTTGAGGGATAAATATTGGTCATGACACCAGAGGAGAGCTCCCCTGCTCTTCTTAAACATAGTGCCATAGGATCTTTTACGTCCATCCAATCAGGCAGATGGGACCTCGGTTTCAAATCTCATCTGAAAGGCAGCATCTCCAACAGTGTAGCATTCCCTCAGTACTGCACTGGAATGTCAGCCTTGATTTTTTTTTTGTTCAAGTCCTGGAGTAGGACCTGAACCCAGAATTTATGACTCAGAGGTAAGAGTGCTAACAACTGAGTCACAGCTGACATGAATAGATTTTTGTTGGGTAAGAGTATCAAAGGAAATGGAGCAAAGGTGGGTAAATGGGGTTGAGAGACAGATTAGCCATGATCTAACTAAATGTCGGAACAGGCTTGTGGGAACAAATGATCTCTTCTTCCTGTATAACAGTGTGAGGGATATTCCGCTCCAGACAGACATTCTGCTGTCAGTGGAAAACATTGTCTGAAGTTGCAAACTATATGAAAAATAATGTAATAATTCAACAGCTGCAGGTGTGAAGATCGGATGAAGATACACATTCAGCTGTTAAATGGAAACTGCCTCACTTTGCCAGGTATTCAAGGCATTGGCAGGAAGTTGCCAAATCTGCTAGCTACATCTGATAGGAATGCAGCAGCACTCACCCCAGCCCACTTCATACATAAATAAGTCTTTTATTGTGCATTCTTTGCTCATCAAGGTGAAAGATGTTAATACCACAGAATGGAACATCATCCCATTTCAGGCACCTACTCATGGCTCAGTTGGTGACTTTTCTCACCTCTGAGACAGAAGTTTGTGGATTCAAGCCCCCACTCCAGCGCATAATCCAGGTTGACACCAGTGCCAGTAGTGTCGGAGGGTTAGTATGGAGGGAGCGCTGCATTGTCAGAGGGTTGGTACTGAGGGAGCAGTGCACTGTTGGAGTGGCAGTACTGAGGGAGCACCGCACTGTCATGGGGCAATACTGTTGAGGGAGTGCTCCAAGTCAGAGGGGCAGTACTGAGGGAGCATTGCACTGCTGGAGGGGCAGTGCTGCACTGGCGGAGGTGTTGTCTTTCAAATGAAACATTAAACCGAGGTCCCATCTGCCCTCTCAGGGTGAGTGTAACAGATCCCATGGCCACTATTTTAAAGTAGAACAGGGAAGTTCTCCCTGGTATCCTGGCCAATATCCATCTGTCAACCCACTTCACAAAAGCAGATTATCTGGTTCTTTATCATATTGCTGCTTATGGGAGCTTGCTTTGTACAAAATGGCTGCAGTGTTTACTACAACCAGTGAAGTACTTTTAAAGTGTAAAATGCTTTGAGACATCCTGAGGCAGTGAAAGATGCTATATAAATGCAAATCTTTCTTTCTACCATCAGCAACAAGCACTAGCAGGTTGGATATAGCATTGGCATCTACACAGCACTTATTGTCCATCCCTAATTGTCCTTCAGAAGATGATAGTGAGCTGCCTTCTTGATCTGCTGCAGTCCACGCAGTCAGTGATGGTACTCACGCAGTGCTGTTAGGGAGGGGGCAATGTTTCCACTAAGGTAGGTGTGTGTGTGTGTGTGTGTGTCTGTCTGTGTGGGTGTCTGTGTGTGTGGCCATGCGGCGGCCTGGACGGTACCATGCAGGCTGTGTACCGGCCTACATGCCGCTGTGCGTGGTCATATACACCAACAAACTGTTGGGGGCACATTGGTGGGGAGTGCCAGGATTCTGATCCGGCGAGAGTGAAGGAACAGCGATATATTTCCAAGTCAGGACGGTGAGTGGCTTGGAGGGGAATTTTCAGGCAGCGGTGTTCCCATCTGTCTGCTGCCCCTGTCCTCCTAAGTGGTAGTGATCTGCTGTAGGCGGGAATGCAACACCTGCTCCCAGGTCTGTGCCTGTGCCACTTTGCAAGAGGTATACAAAAACAGCCTGAGGATGACTATTCCTTTGACTCCTTCAGGCAGCTCCCTACAGCGTAGCTCAACTGGTGGCCCAGGAGTCCGTGGTTGGACACTAGCACACTGCACCATGATGGTTATATGTAGAAGCAAGGCAGCAGGTGGTCTTTGGAAAACCAAATTGGAATAAGTTTCTTTGTTTATTCGTTTTCACCACAGCCTTAGTTGGGCTGTTGGTATCGTCTTGCTTCTTCTCTGGCTTTCTTCAAGCCTCCCTCAGTCCACGTCTCAAGGTTATCCATTCGATTTTTCTTCTTCCTCTTCTGTTTTTACTCTCAATTTTGTTGCTCGGACAAGGTTGTTGGGTCTTTGTTTCCAATGTCCGTACTTGCCTATCTTTCTCTCTCTAACGGCACTTGGCAACCCTTTTGATTCCTGAACTCTTGATCTAACCCATTCATTTGTCTTTCTGTCCATCCCACTGATTCTGAGAATCCTCCACCATACCCACATTTCAAAAGCTGTTATCCTCCTCTCAGCCTCTTTCTTCAGGGTCCAACTCCAACAGCCATAGAAGTGCAAATAGAGCGCAATAAATAATTTCATTTTTTAAAAATCAGCTGTCCTGTCACTGTGTATTCCAGAGCTCAGTCTACTTTCTTGACATGAAAACCCAAATTAATATCTCCAGATGGTAAGCCCACATTTTCAATAAAATTATTCAAACACATTGAAACAAGACTGACTCATTGTCTGGGTCAAAATCCTGGCACTCCCTCCCTACACCACATGGACTGCAGCGGTTCAAGAAGGCAGCTCACCACCTTCTGAAGGACAACTAGAGATGGGTAATAAATGCTGGCCCAGCATCGAAGCCCACATCCCATGAATGAATTTTAAAAACATGTTCTAGAAGGAAAGCCAGGTGGAAATAACCTTTCTAGAGATCATCGCTGCCCTCTCTGATCATTAGGGCTAAAGGTAATATGTTACTAAGATGATCAATAACCCCAAATTAAGGGTTTCTGAGTCAAAGGTGCAAAGTGATTATCAATCAGCCTTTCTATTCTCTATAGATACTGTTTCTTTAAACTTACCTCTCATTGCTTGTAAGCTGCAAATACTCTTTCCTACACCTACTTCCTTCTCTATGCATCCTAACTGTGTTGAAATCAAGACTTAGGCCTAGATTTTCACTATGACAGACAGCCTCTCCCCCATGGTGAAAATAGCTGAAGAGGCCCGAATCCAGAAGGCCCGTCCCTGAACACAGCACCTACCATTTTCATGGGGCCAGGAATGGGCCTAGGTCAGGATTTGCGCATCTGCATTTCGCAGAGGTAGCTGCCCATAGAAATCAGCAGTTGCCTCCCCTCATGTGATTTTGGTGTGAGAGGTGTCTGAAACCTGACGTGTGCAGTTTAGACTGGATAGGAGTAGGTTTGAACTTTGTGGATTCATTTGGATAGACAGGGTACCCTTTTGGAGAAGTAAAGTACCCTTTGGATATGGTCCTGGGACACCTTGGGGGAGGTCAGGTGCCCTTTGGGATTGCTAAAAGTAGGCATGAATGTGTGTAAAAAGTATGTAAACTCATTGGAACTGTAAAGCTCATTGGAATTGTCAAAAACAACTGTCAAAGGTATCAAGATGAACTGTCAAAGGGAGCTGGCAAGCTATCAAGGCATTTAAAAGTCCTGCCCTCTAACTCAGCTTTTATGAATGAGTTTTTTAAAAATAAAGTCTGCAATAGACACTTGGAACTTTATTTTATTTAATCTCAGCACTCTTTACTTCTTGCAATAAATCTTACCTAAAGCACCTCTTTCCCCTATGCACCGAGTTCTCACTTTGAACCAAATTCCCAAATATACTCATTCAGTCTCTGTCTCATCAGGCCAAAGTCTCCCCTCTGTGACCGTGCATCTCTTGCTTGGAGGGTTGTAGGGGCTGGAGGAGGTTATAAAGACAGGGAGGGATAAGACTATGGAGGGATTTGAAAACAAGGATGACAATTTTAAAATCAATGCTAATTACTATCTACTGCCCCTTAACTGATGAATCAGGATTCCTTCATATTGAATATCATTTGAAGGAAACTGAGGGAAGCAAGGGCATAGAATATTTTCTGGGCAGGCGACTTCAAAGGCCTCAAAGAGGGCCTGGATTTAATGCCTCATCGGAAAGGTGGCACCTCCAAAAGTGCTGTGTTCCCTCAGTACCATCCTTCTAACAGTGTGGCGTTCCCTCAATACTGCACCTCCAACAGTGCAGCATTCCCTCAGTACTGACCCTCCTACAATGCGGCACTCCCTCAGTACTGACCTAAAACAGTGCAGCTTTCCCTCAGTACTGACCCTTCCACAATGCAGCGCTCCCTCAGTACTGACCTAAGACAGTGCAGCATTCCCTCAGTACTGACCCTCCCACAATACGGCACTCCCTCTGTAGTAACCTAAAACAATGCAGCATTCCCTCAGTACTGACCCTCCCACAATGCGGCACTCCCTCAGTACTGACCTAAAACAGTGCAGCACTCCCTCAGAACTGACCCTCCAACAGTGCAGCACTCCCTCAGTACTGCTTCTCTGACAGTGCAGCGCTCCCTGAGTACTGCCCCTCCAATATTGCAACATTCCCTCAACACTGGGGCTGTCAACCTGGATATTATGTTCAAGTCCCTGGAGTGGTACCTGAATGCAGAGCTTCTGACTTGAGATAAGAGTGCTACCAATGGAGGCAAAGCTGAAACCCTGATATATGAGAGTAATACATATCAATGGCAATAACATACTACAAAATAAGATTTTATATAATGTTCAGTTCTGATGAAAGGTCTCAAGTAAAAGCAATAATCTCTTTGTTCTCTCCACAAATACCCTGTTTCCAGAATTTGCCATTTTTCTTTCAGATTTCCAGCTTTTATCATTTCTGTTTCTATCTTTAGTGTTCCCTGTTTTTATTCTTCATCCCAAAATGTTGGTTAGTGCAATCGGTGCCCTAATTCACTCCATTGTCAGATATAGTGGAATACAGGGGGCAGATTTATGACTGAATGTTTTACTGAGGAGAGAGTGTCAAAGCCTATTTCAAATGTGGCCTTAATAGCAAACTGATATCAAAAAAGAGATGTAAAACCATTTCTGCATTTATTTTTGTCCTCTCTGACCTGTAATTAATGGTTTAATTGGTAAGTTACCACATTAATTCATTAACACTGTTAAATGTAATGAGACCAAAAGTACCTTTGACATCCATAAAACATGTTTTTGATGAGCATTAATAACGATTAAGCAGGAACGCAGATGGTACAATTTCGCACACAGCTCCTTTACTGTTTAAAGTTCCATTATCTTAGACTTAGGGCATACATAATAAATAGCATGTGCTCCAGCACAGGGATACTTTAATTAATGGTGTCACTGGCTTCCACATCAATCACTGCCAGTTCTCACTAAATGAAAAACATTGGTTCATTTTCAAATAGATTTCATTGATGAAATGATTAACTTGTCATTTGTTCTCTCCTCTCTCTCACTGCAAGCCTCTCTCCCTTTCTTGGTTTTGTTTCTGTTGATATTTCTGTCAATATTGCTCCATTGACCTTTCCTCGTCCTTTCTCAGCTCCAAATACTCCAATTTATGTGCTCCTCTCCTCACATCCCCATTGCATAAAACAGATGACCCATTGCACCAACTCCTACTCTAAATCATTATTTCTCAGCGTCTCACAACTGTGCAACTCTTGACCTACCCAAGTCTTCCCTACCATCTACAATCTACAGGTGTTTAAAACATAAGCTGGATTTAATCATAGAAAACATAGAAACTAGGAGCAGTAGGCCCTTCGAGCCTGCTCCGCCATTCATTATGATCATGGCTGATCATCCAACTCCATAGCCTGCTCCCGCTTTCTCCCCATACCCTTTGATAAAATCGTCCCTTTCTATTCTCAGAATCTTGTTTGGGGGTAAAGTGGGCCTTGGCTTCATCGCCTGTATGTCAGCTGTGGCTTAGTGGGTAGCACTCTTAACTCTTGAGTCAGAAGTCAAGACCTGAGTACTGAGGGATTGCTGCAGTGTCTGAGGTGCCATATTTGAGACAATGAGGTGTTAAACCCGTCTGCCCTCTCAAGTGGATGTCAAAAAATCCAATAGCACTATTGGAAGAAGAGCAGGGGAGTTCTCCCTGGTGTTCCTGCCAATATTTATCCCTCCATCAACATCACACAAAAAAAACCAGATGAACTGGTCATTATTACATTGCTGTTGGTGGGAACTTGCTGTGTGCACATTTAAAGTAAGAAATGCTGCAGTGGGTCATCAGTTCAGCACAGTGACCAAAGTTTCCGTTTCCTACACAACAGTAACTACACTTCAAAAGTACTCCATTGGCTGTAAAGCACTTTGGGACGACTTTAAGTTATGAAAGGCGCTATATAATTACAAATCCTTGTTTCTATGTTATCCAGCGAGAATCAATTCTGCAGACCTGAAATACTTGATTTGAAGTTCTAGTAGCGTCCAGTAGATGGCAGACTCTGCACAGTCTCAGCAAACTGGAAACGGTGTCGATCGCTGCTTTCTCTTGAGTCATTCTGCAACACAATACTGTGCGCCTCATTACCACTACATGGTTCAGCAACCTGCGTAGCACAGGAGAGCAATGTTCACTTGATATCCACATTATTCAACGTAGATTGAGAAACTGCAAATAATTGAATAAATTCTGTATTTTTAAAAATCAACAGCCCCCCTCCCCCCCTCTCCCAATTTTTTTTTAATAGCTGAATTAGGTTTCGGAAGGAATGAGAACGGAACTTCAATACTGTCTGGAAAAGGAGCTGGGGGGATGGGGGGAAGGTGGTGTATAGTTTAAGAACTTAATTCGAGGAAGTGAAGTCCACTAAAACATATCAGGCACCTCTAGGGCGATTTTGTAAAGAAACCTGATTATTTATTATTATAGAACTCCCAATGTCTGTAAACACGAGAGTTCACTCCAGTGATAAAAACTCACTCCAGTATCGGCTGAGATTTTAAAAAAGATCTAACCAGGTTGATTTTATTTTGGAGAGGTAAGGCGAGCTGTGATAAGAAACACAAAGGGACGTGATTTACAGACCTCCCTTTAGTGCAGGTAGTGAGGAAGTGGACCTAAAGGGTCAATCCCTCGGATAAAAGGCTTCTTTAATAAGAGAATGTAGATTTTGGTTTATCGACAAAAAATGCTTGCATCCCCTCCACAAACTTTAGCTCAGTCTGTCCAGCAGGTTGGAGGCGGGGGATCTGTATGAGAGGGGAATGGAAACTTCGGAGAAGGTTGCAAAATAAAAACTTGACTTGCATTTGAAACGGCTCAACTTTTAAATTCTACTAGAAGAGGATTTTCCCCCCGTTGCACAACAGCTTTCAATCCAATGGAGAGGAGGGGAACTCTGAAATGGATGGTTACTGCCCCGGGACTTCTCATCCATCACCTGAGTCCCAGTCATTCCCAGAGACAGACTGAATCTATCTTGATTCAAAGGTCACTCCGAGTCAAAGCCAACGGGCTTTGTAAAAACAGAGCCATTAAATGACTTTATAATTTTGGCGCTGAGCGCCTCAGAACAAATGGAATATTACCCACGTGTCTCAATGTATGTTTCCAGCTCTGATTAAACCCCCTTTTAGAGTCGCGCCGCAGGCAAGATACATTGGCCTTAACGGGAGGAGGGGTGCAGCACAGATTCACCAGAATGATAGAAACATAGAAACTAGGAGCAGGAGTAGGCCATTCGGCCCTTCGAGACTGCTCCACCGTTCAATATGATCATGGCTGATCATCAGGAACATCCTTCCTCAGATAAGGAGACCAAAACAGCACACACTATTCCAGGTGTGGTCTCACCAAGGCCCTGTATAATTACAGCAAGTTTTCCCTGTTCCTGTACTCGAATCTTCTGGCTATGAAGACCCCAAGGCTAAAACGATTAAATTACAAGGACAGGTCGCACAGACTGGGCTTGTATTCCCTCGAGTATAGAAGATGAAGGGGTGATTTGATCGAGGTGTTTAGGGTAGAGAGAGAGAAATTCTATCTACCCTAAATACCTCGATCAGATCACCCCTTCATCTTCTATATTTGGGCGGCGGAGTCCAGAACGAGGGGAAAGAACCTTAAAATTCCAGCCAGGACGTTCAGGGCGATGTCAGGCAGCGCTTCCACACACAGGGGAGTGGGAATTTGGAACTCTCCCACAAAAAAACTGTCAAGGCTGGGGGTCAAGTAAAAATTTCAAAACTGAAATTGATAGATTTTTGTTGGGTAAGGGATTAAGGGTTATGGAATGAAGGAGGGTAGATGGGGTTAATATACAGATCAGCCATGATCTGATTGAATAGGGCAACAGGCGGTACTGAATGACCTCTTCCTGCTCCTGTGTAACAGGCTCGAGATGGGGCTGAATGGCCTCCTCATGTGTAACTGGCTCGAGGAGGGGGGGGGGGGGCTGAATGGGCCTCCTCCTGTTCCTATGTAACAGGTTCAAGAGAGGAGCTGAATGGGGCTCCTCCTGTTCCTGTGTAACAGGCTCGAGGAGGGGGCTGAATGGCCTCCTCTTGTTCCTGTGTAACATCCTGACTATTTCAAACTTGTATTCCAAAAATGCATTGCCATGGTTTTCCCATTCCAGTTTTATAGTATGATGTCTGCTTGTTCAGGATGAGGCTGTCAGGCCAGATGTTTCCACATCTTATATGCCCTTAAACTGTACAAATCAATCTCAGGTTGGCACCATTGTGAACGCACAATCCCAGACTGAAAGCTGCTACAGACAGAATCCAAAAGCGAGACAAATGCATCACTAAATCATTTTAAGTATTTGTTTTGAACGCATTACAAGTTTGATGTTCATCGAGCCTAAATCTCTTGGTACCAATCGGGTTTCCAGTATCTCCTCCAACACTACTGTTTCCACACTGTCATGATGGAAATCATTTTTGAACATTTTATCTGATGCTATTAATTCTCGCTCAAAGCTTTACTGGCCTCGCCCTGCCCACTTTCTCCATGGTTGTGGAAATAATTGTGATTTCAGGTTATTTGGAGCCCAGGTTTCCACCACCCAAGAACTTTTTTGGGCTGTCTAGTAACTATTTAAAAAAAAACAATTGATTTCCGAAACTCAGGTTTGGAACAAGATAGTGGACATCTGGAACTCTCGCTCCCAAAAAGTTGTGGATGTTGGGGGTCAATTGGAAGTTTCAACCCCGAGGCGGATAGATTTTTGCTGGCATGGTTGGGGAACCCAGTTAAAATACAGATCGGCCATGATCTCATCGAATCCTCCTGCTCCTGTGTGCAGGGTCATACCACCAATTTGCTTTAATCTCAATTATTTTCTGTTAATTTTATATTGTTCCAAGTGATGGAGATATATTCTTATTGGGTTCAGTGTTAGAAGTAAATCTTGTTTTGCTAGGTCAGTATCACTATACACGTGTAACCAGTGCATGGAATTGCACCTCTTTAAAGCAACTGATGTATGATATGGGTACACTCTGAAGTGTCTCCCTTGTTTTTGTTAATTTAGTTTATTGTTTTGACTCGAAAAGAGTTACACTCTGAAGTGATCGGAAATTGCTTCCGATCAAAAGCGTGATTTCTGCAATTCCAGCGATGGAAGAATTTCAGTGCAACAAAACCCAGTGGATGTCTGCGGTGCAGAACTTTGTTTTAAAACCTAATTTCTAAGCATTGTATCGAACACAGTGAACAGATTGAAAACTTGCCCATGCCCTCTCACCGTTAAAAGTGGGTCAGAAATTCTTCCTTCTTTCTCTCCCTCGCGCGCACACACAACACAAAATAAACTGGAGTATGTTTTTGTTGGTCTGTACAGAAAAAAAAAACGAATATTAATAAATCCGACATAATCCTTTCAATAATTCGATCTGCTAATTGCGGGGGGGGGGTGGGGTGGTGAGGAGTGATTTTACCCACGTTATTGTGTGCGCAAATCTGGGATTAGTCCGCACAACCCAATGTCCAGTTCCCTCAGTTTTATACACAAATCTGGTTATAACTGCAACTCAAGTTAAATGCAAACCTGATAGTACAGATAACGGGTTTTAACTGATTAAATCGAATGATACACGATCTGGTCCTGTTTAAGTCTTGGGATAGATAAACCTGATAATAATACACTTCTTTCCTCTTTTTCGAATCCCAGCAAATGTTACCTTTTGTATTTTGTTTGTTGTGGGACATTTTATTCCGTTAAAGGCGCCATATAAAAACAATTTCTGTCCTCTTAATCTATACCGAATAATCATCATTCCCTTGCAAATGAGGATTTGAAACTAACGGGGCGAACTTAGATTTCGGTTTAAAATTACCTCTCCATTAAGCTGCTGGGGCCCACATCTCGCATTGCAACATTGGGTATTGTCGGGCCTCACTCTCTGCTGCTTCTCGGTCGTTTCGGTTAAAGTGGAGCTGAGAATTAACATGACTTCAGCTCCTAAAACACCAAAGCTCGTCAGACTATGAAACTGACTGGCAATTGACACGCAAAGCATTCCGAGGAGGATACATCCAGCCAATATCGTTCGACATGTAGAGATCGTTGTTTGCTTTAATAATAAGTAGATGAACGAACGGATGAATAAACGAGCGATTAATTTAAAAATGGTATTTTGTGAATTAATGCTTTAAAAACGGAACTTAATATGAAGTGAACTCAAACTGGCAGGGGATTTCAAGCCTTATTATACAATAAACAAATATTGTAAAGACCAAAGAAAGCTTCCCCCACCCCACAGCGAACGATGCCGCAATTTTGAATCTACCCCATAAACCCCCCCTCCCCCACCCCCAAGATAATAGATTATTTCACAAGAGAACCTGGCTAAAACATTAGACAATAAAAATGAGGGGAACACATTTCAGACAGAATCAGCAACAAACTTCAACCATGTTCATTACAGGTCAGTTTCACAGGAGCCATCAATCTGGGTTGATTTAAAAGTGGAGCAATAATTTACGGGAAAAAAACCCATTATGCAATAAAACATCAACGATTTGGGAAAAAATTCTAGAAATTAAACGCGAGGACAGCGCCAGTGATAGCTACATACGAATTACAAAGTGCAGGAGATATACTGTCCGCCCATTAAAACAAGATTACTGAAAGGAAACATTAACTTGTGTCTAAAGCAGTAAATACTCCAGATTGCGCACCTGTAAATGTGCGAGGAAGGAACAGAATGGCAGCCTGAGATAAGGTATATAAGTGTGAGACCGACAGAGAGTGGTAGGAAGAGAGCGGGTAAGGGACGAATGTTATCTGGCACTGAGACAAGGCGATTCCTTATTTTTTTCTCTCTCTCCTCCTGACAGCCAGAAAGCCTTTTGTTTGGCTCTTCAGCCAATCCTGGATTTTTACGACACAATAGTTGTGGCCAAAGTTGTGATATAAAAAGGGGCGCCTCAGTTGATCACTTATCATCCACCAGCGTGTCACTCACCCACTGTCCTCTCCTCTCCTCTCCTCTCTCCCGGCTACAGTTTGGGGTCGAGGACTTGCTCTTCATTCTCAACAGGGCATAGCAGGCACGCACACACACACACACACACACACACACAGTCAGATCATGCATAGATCACAGGTTTTCCTTTGCCTTCTGATCTCCCTGGGATTGACAGTCAGTGACGAGCCAGTCTTGGAGAAGGATTTAGAAGCTGGGGAGAGGGTCTTAGACCAGGCGGAACCTGGGAGACAAGAATGCTCTGCTTGTTTGTGGAGGGAGCACAGCAAAGCTTTGAGGTTGGAATCCATTAAGTCTCAGATCCTGAGCAAGCTACGTTTGAAACAAGCTCCCAACATCAGTCGAGATATTGTCAATCAGCTCCTGCCCAAAGCTCCCCCTTTGCAGCAACTGCTGGACCGATATGATATCCAAGGGGATGACTGCCTAGCCAAAGAACCTCTTCTGGAAGACGACGAGTATCACGCAACGACAGAAACTGTCATTACCATGGCCACTGAACGTGAGTACCTCAATTCCATCTTCCACACTGTGATAATCATGTCGATCGGCTCAAACAGAAATTAAAGGGGAAATGCTCATGTTGGGGGAGTTCAATCCCCTAAAGTAGATTCTAATCTTTAACTGTGATCGTTGCTATAGCGAGAGCTAAAAAAAAATTCTTTCGAGTTATTAACAGTCACAGATTGCAACTCTTTTGAGTACAATCACAGTTCTTGGTTTCCGGGAGTGGGACATGAACCCACAACCTTCTGATTCAAAGGCGAGGGTGCTGTGGACTGAGCCACAGCAACGTGAAATGTCGCTATCCAAGTGCTAACAACCTCGTGCTTCTGTATCGGACACCTCTGGTAACTCCAACATTGAGGAAGCGATTTTTGGACCAACCCCCTTATCGGTTTCACGTGTAAATATCACAAAACAGTAATTTCCATGTTATAGTCCACGTGCCAACATTATACGCAGCGATGTTTTCAGACTACATGTCACACACCAAATCACAAATCTTCCATTCAAAATTATACATGCAACCATAAACAGTCACTTCTAGACTGTAGCTCATACTAGAATGACACAAATAGTTATTAACCCATAGTTAATACATTAATATCACAAATACTAATTTCTAGGCTATCGGTCACTCATCAATATCATAAACAAAATTTTTTTATATTGCACTCTATAGCTTATTACAATTTTAGGTAATACATGAACCTAATATCAGCCATATTTCCAAAATAATTTATACTCTAATATCAATAATAATTTCTAGCTGATAGTTTATACACTGATATCACCATTACTAAATTATAAACTGTACTTCGTGCACTAACAGTAATTTCTCGATAGTTCGTGAAACATCACTAATTTTTGATGATAGACAATAAAATATCACAGTAACTTCTAGTCTATAGTGCATTCAGTGTCACAAACCCTAATTTCTGGACTATATTTATAAAATATCATAACAGTAATTGCTAAACTATAGTTCATAAAATATCACTGTTTCTAGACTATCTTTCATAAAATATCACAACAGTAACTTCTATATCACAGTTCATAAAATATCACAGTAATTTCTAGATTATAGTTCAGGAAATATCACAAAGAGTAATTTCTAGACCATAGTTATTAACATATCACACAGTTTCTAGATTTTAATTCGTTTAATATCATAAACAGTAAATTCCAGACCATAGTTCATAAAATATCAAACAGTAATTTCTAGAATATAGTTATTAACATATCACACAGTTTCTAGATTTTAATTCGTTTAATATCATAAACAGTAAATTCTAGACCATAGTTCATAAAATATCAAACCAGTAATTTTCAGACTATAATTCATAGATTATCACAAATAGTAATTTCTAAACTATAGTTCATAAAATATTATAAATAATTTCCAGACTATCATTCATAAAATATCAAACAGCAATTTCTAAAGTATAATTTTATAAAAATCACAAAGAATAATTTCTAGACTATAGTTCATAAAAAATCTCAGAACCATGATTTCTAAACTATTATTGACAAAATATCGTAAACAATAATTTCTAGGCCATTGTTCACAAAATATCCTAAACAGTAACTTCTGGAGTATAATTTATAAAATATCACAGACTAATTTCAAGACTAACTAAAATATCACAGTAATTTCAAAATGATAGTTAAAATATCCCAGTAATTTCTAGACCATTGTTCATAAAATATCATAAACAGCAATTTGTAGAATATCATTCATAGAATATCACAACCAATAATTTATAGGCTATCATTCATAAGATATTACAAACAGTAATTTCTAGACTATCATTCATAAAGTATTATAAATAGCAATTTCTAGACTATAGTTAATTAAATATCACAAACCCTAAATTCTAGAGTGTAGTTCATAAAATATCAGATGGCAATTTCTAGATTATAGTTCTTTAATATCACAAACAGTAATTTCTTTAGTCCACACAATGACACAAACACTAATTTCCAGGCTACAGTTCATAAACTATCACAAACAGTAATCTCTAAACAATCTCTTACAATAATGTCACAACACATTAATGTTAAACAGCATAGTGGCTACAGTCTCCTTGATTCTCTTTAATGCCACTCAGTTAAACATCCTGTTTGTTGTCGGATGTGTGGGCCAAACTGTCTGCCTCACTGGCAATGCATTGGAGTTCGGCTGCAGGAGAATTGGCAAAGTAGGGTTGTTCTTTGTGAAGTTGAAGTCAACCCTGTTGTGGAGACAGGTGCAAGCTACAAGGAGGGTGGTTGACAAGAGAGTCATAACCGGGAGGAAATGAGAAAGAGATTGTCCCGTACCCAAACAAGTGTCAAGGTAAGTGCCCCATCTTTTGCAAACATACTTACTGCTTGAACATGGAAGGTGTGGTCCCAGTGGAATGTTTCTCTCCTGCACCCTTGAGGAGAGAGCATGTGGAGAGCATTCATCTTTTCTTATGCTGCACTTTGGCATAGAACAGAGGGTGGAGGGAAGAATTGCAGCGGCGCAAAGCAATATATTGCACAAAGCAGTTTCCATTGCAACTCTCAGAGTACTGCCAGCAGAAACACCCCACCAGCTCACAAAGTCTTGTCTCTAGCAAGGGAAGTGGCCAGGGCACAGGGTGCTACTTGGGGACGCTCAGGTAAAATCTAATGGTATTCTTTACTCTCTTCTGTTTGCAGGTGCATTCAGAGGGAGAGGACTAGAATAGGCATTGGTTGGGAGTGGGAGATGGAGTGTGTGTGTTGGGGGTTGGGGTGAGGGGTGGTGGTGGTGAGTGTTAGGTGGCACCTGTCATAGAGCAATTGATGCCACTTTAGGATTCGGTGGTTAAGCTACATAGGGCATTGGCTTGGATGGATTCACAGGCTTAGTGTAACCAATGAACAAGCATCCTCCATTGATGTTGGTCCTTCAACTTCTGACTCCCTTTCATTATCTTCATGGCAAGGATAGTACTAGCGAAGTGGTTGTCTGACACGCCCCATGAGTTGACCTCTGTTTGAAGGCATTGTCTTGCTTAGGCATTGTAATCCCCATTCCTTTCCTCTGTAGACTCCTGCTGAAATGAAGCGAGTCAAGTTGGTTCCAGGAGGTCCTGGCATATCACAACGGTTTGTGACAAGCACTCTTCCCACCCCCATCACCCAGTATGTGTACACTAGAACCCAGAAACTGCAATTAGTGAGTTTGAGGGCGGGGACACCATGTGAATCACAAGTGAGGAGGAGCAAATGGAAGTGACAGGAGAAAAGGATCTTGTCAGGCTCCAAGCCAATGCCACATTGTGATTATACAGACAAGGGGCTGGTATTCTACTGGGCCTGCCTTCAGATGGGATTGACGCAGGGGCAAAAATCTTTTGGAGGCCAATATGAGCAGCCTGCAGTTTCTGGCAGAGAATGGGCAGCAGGGCACCTCTGCCATCACTGCAGTCACATGGGAAGGATTTAATGCAGCGTGCCATGGAGTGTGTGGCACTTTCATAAATCTGCAGGAGAGCCCCAAAAACTGAGAAAACAAGTGCTAAACAGCATTCTCTCAGCAACACTGTGAATAACATCTTTGAAACCTTTGACACACAGTTACATAAACTTACCATTGCCAGATTGGAAAGACTGGGCGGTTGTTTGCAAAGAAGAGTGACAATCTGTCTTACCCACATCCAACACATCCATGGGCTACTCCTCATGCAGATCGTAGGTCATCCAGATTGGGTGCCCAGTCATGGTGCTTGGCAAGATCCGATAGTCCAACATAGTGGTTTATTTTCAATGTGTCCACACATCCTCCCATTCCAACCAGGCCCCTCAAAAGGTTTGAGGACGTGCCTGAGAATGAGCTGGCATTGGTAGCTACTGTGTTGTTCAATGTAGTCCAGATGTAGCAATGACATCACTCCACCATGTGTCCAGAGTCTAAGGTCACAGCCATCCCAACAAGCCCAGGCTGCCTAACCTCAACTTGCCACCACAGTTGCTGCTCTAAACTAAAAGGAATATTTGAACACAGCCCAAGACAAACACACCTTATGGGGGTCACCAAGGGGAAACGTGTAGGGTTTAAACCATGCTACCTATGCAAATTGCACAGGATAAATCTCAATCTTATTTCTCCCTCTTATTGAAAGTGCTTTGGAAGGAATGTGCAGCAATCCTTGGGCTGACAGTTTGTAGGCTTTCCATTACCGGTTCTCGATCAGAGCTCCAAAGCAATCTTCTGGCCTGGATCTCAGTGATGTCCATGTCAATCTATTTCCTTGCCCTGTGGGCCTGCTCCTTGCTATTCCCCATGCTCTTCTTTGGGGGTCAACATTTTGCAGTATGCAGCAGATGGTAAATGCTTCTGGAGACTTTGGCTGTGGTGTAGGGCAACACTCCACTGAGTGGTCCATAGGATGAGAAATAGGCCATTCAGTCCTATGAACCTGTTCCAATGGATGCTGGAATAACTGCATCAACATCATTCTGGTGGTCACCACAGAACCTCAGGTGCCTCAGTGTGTCTGCCTTGTGCTAGTGTTGGGGATTTCTAGTTGGGGATCAGTAGCCATATCTGTAAAGGGTTGCACTGACCACATCAGGCAATCTGTAGTGGCACATCTGGATCAGGATTGACAGCCACTATGTAAGCGGGCATCAACTGGACAGGGCACACAACATTTATTGGGTGGTTGGATTCTTTTGCGTGCAGAGTCACATGTGGTACACATGTGGACGTCGAGGTCCTTCATGTCAACCCATGGCCTTCAGGGGGAAGATTTGCCTCAATTACTGTTCAGGTGGCATCTGACCACAGAGGTATTATCATGTATGTCAGTGGCTATTATCCAGGAAGCAGCCATGATGTCCTCATCGTGCAGCCTCTTAGAGTGCTTGAGGGAAGACACTGGCTGGATGGTTTGTAGAAGAACAAAACTATACTGTACAACCATGGTTGTGGACACCACTGAGACAGCTGCAGCAGCTCAACCTGGACACCTCAATATCTGTTTGGGGCTGCTATCTCTATCTTTAGGAAAATTGCACCATCCAACTTAGGCATGATGAAAGGTTATTCAATCAAGCTTTAAAAGTTACTTCAGAGAATAGAACTAACCTTTATGCCATACTTGATGGAACCCACAAGAGCACACACCTTATGCCAGCATACAACTTCCTCATTTGCAGCCAAGGGAGACTTGGCCAGCCACATTTCATGCCACTGGCCTGTGCGAAGGAGCAGTGGTCTGCACCCCCAAATAGAGCTGCTCATCTCCCTTGGTGCACTTTCTGCTGCAGGACCTCCAACTCTTCAGCATCGTGGCAGCAGTGTCGTTCACCCGCCTTCACTGTGCCACTGTGAACAATTAGTTCCCTTTCATGGCAAGCTGCAGCCTTGCTGCATTCTGTGTTCTTCCTCAGCCACGAATGCTCTTTGGCTGAGCTCTACCTGTCACAATCCAATTCAAATTAAGGCAGGGATTTCCATCACCATATCCAACAAGACTCACACTGCAGGTGTGCACAATCCCAATTTGTCAGGCTCATAAAATCATGGCTATTGTATTTGTGACAAAAATGAAGCATTTATGTCCATAATATGTCCTGGTATTGGCCTTCATTATTCCCACATTACCACAATGACTTCACTTCAAAAGTGCTTCACTGGCTGTAAAACACTTTGGGACATCCCAAGGTTGTGAAAGCTGGTACATAAATGCCTTTCTTCTCCCTTCACAAAAAATGATTGAGATTATTATGACTAGATATTAAAGGCCAGGTGTCTGAGAGAGGGCTGAAGCCAATCACTTCAAACACCAGTATTTTATGGGTTCTGTTTGAATATGTTTTATTGGTAGCTCTTGTGTATTTAATGGACATATATTTAAATTCTCTTTGATCAAATTATTTTTTTGAAATCTCAGCCTGGCTTGCAAAATTGAGCAGTTTGTTTAAAGCTACCAGGTAGAGGGGAAGACTCAGCAAAAGAGATGTTTTTATTTCCTTGAGTGATTTATCTTGTCAGGCAGGTAAAGATACAAAGGAGGCTACAGGAGAAGAAGGTTCTCCTACAGGAGTGGTCTGAGATGCTGAACAGGAGAAAAATATCAATAGTAAAAACGCAAAAATATAGCCAGTTTCCTCAAGATTTGTTTCTTCTCATCCAAATCATACAGCGATAGCCAAAATAATTCTCATCCTCCATACTTGGTTAGCTCCAGCTTGCAATACAGCATTAATTGCAAAGTTTGTTTCAGCAATCTAAACAGCTTGTACATAAAGAGACAAATGAAGAAAAAAATAAAAGTATGTTAAATGTTTGATGCATAAGGAGCAAAATACTCTTGAAAAAATTAGCTTTCTATGTATATATTACAACAAATAATTTTAAGCTATAGATTGTGTGTGTAAGCCGCAATTGGTCAGTTTAAGCTATAGTTCCTAAGTGTAAGTCACAGTCATTTTATGCTATAGATCGTATGTGTTAATCGAAAAGTAGTTTACGCCATAGATCATAAGTGTAAATTGCAAAGTCATTTTACACTATAGATCACAGATAAGTCGCAAAGTCACTTTACGCCATAGATCACATGTAAGTCGCAGTCACTTTACTGCATTGATCACAGGTAAGTCGCAAAGTCACTTTACGTTATAGGTCACATGTAAGTCGCAAAGTCACTTTACCGCATTGATCACAGGTAAGTCGCAAAGTCACTTTACGTTATAGATCACATGTAAGTCGCAAAGTCACTTTACAGCATTGATCACAGTTAAGTCGCAAAGTCACTTTACGGCATTGATCACAGGTAAGTCGCAAAGTCACTTTACGTTATAGATCGCATGTAAGTCACAAAGTCACTTTACGTTATAGATTGCATGTAAGTCGCAAAGTCACTTTACGTTATAGATCGCATGTAAGTCGCAAAGTCACTTTACGTTATAGATCGCATGTAAGTCGCAAAGTCACTTTATGCTATAGATCACATGTAAGTTGCAAAGTCATTTTAAGCTATACTTTGTATATGTAAGTCGTAAACAGTCATTTTGCGCTATAGTTCATATGCAAGCATTGCAAACGTTATTTCCTATTCTGTAATTCAAATGTTTATGTTACAGTTCATACCTTCCTATGCTAAAGTTCATTGGTTAATGTTGTAAACAGTAATTTCTAAGCTAGAGTTCAGGTCTGATTGTTACTTCTGGGCAGTTTTTCATACAGTAATTTGTCAATCAGCCATTTCAAGACTTATAGTTTGTATGCTAATGTCACAAACAACAATTGCTATATGGTTCACTGGTTAATATCACACAGTAATTTCTGAGATATTGTGTTTGCATTCAAGTTGTAACAGCTTATATACTAATATCATAAATGGTCATTTCTGGATTATGTTTCTGCACAATTACAAACACATTTATAGATAGATCGTTCTTTGAGTGGGGTAATCAGATTTGAAATAAATTGTTTAAACTTATTTTCTGAAACAGAAGTAAATGAAATAGTCATTTGGTAGTACGGAACTTGAATATTGCTGAAAAAATAGAGACATGCTGTCGAAGCTTTTCATCATGCACTCATCAGGACAGAATTTGCAAGAAAAGAATACCAATTGTAAAGGGAACAACAATTTATACTGCATAAGAGAGTGCTGATTGGTTGGCAAGTAGGACTCTGATTGGTAGAGGCGGTGCCATGGAAAATGCTCCAGGGAACAATTAACTGCCAAGTTTTTGTTTAAATTAAAACCAAGCACGTCAACTCTGGTCAAGGCATTGCCATTGGGAATGAACTAGTGAATGGCTGTCCCCCAAGCTTTTGTTTAGTTGAAAAAGGCACAATGTGTGCATATGTTCCTTCTGTCTGCAAAGCACAGGGCCCTGTGTGTGAATATATGTGGCTTCTAGCATGCATAACTAAACCATATCTTAAATTGAATCTTAAATTGTTTGTCAGTGTATTTCTTAGCACAATCAGGATTGTTTAGCAAGTGTTGTCCAATCACGGAATCACTGTTCGGCTGTTTGCAACAGGAAAAGTACTGACTGTACCCAACCAGTCCCAGCTTGCAAAACTCAAAACATAACGTCCAACATTAGATGTGGTTCCGTGTTTGGACAGCACCTGCTAAACAATCCTGATGGTGCTAAGAATTACACTGAAAATCAATTTAAGATAGTCAGTAAGGCTTGCAGTGTGGCTCACTTACGTGTGCTAGAAGCCACATATATTCACACACAGAGCCCTGTCCTTTGCGGACAGAAGGAGCTTCTTGCAAGACCCGTTTTCACTTTTAAAAAAATTAATTCTCGGGATGTGGGTGTTGCTGGCAGGGTTACCATTTATTACCCATCTCTAGCTACCCTTGAGAAGGTGGTGATAGGCCTTTTTGAACCCCTGCAGTCCATGTGAAGGTACTCCTAGTTACGTAGTGTTCGAGGATCTCTTATTTAGACAGTATCTTGACAGAACATATACTGATATTCATAACATACTGTGTACCCTGCTGGACATCAAATCTTTCAACATCTCAGTCGCTGACTGATTCTTTTTATTTATTCATGCTGATGAAAACACCCAGAGTCAGTAGTACCCAATGTTACTCCATTACAATTAGTCAAGTAACTTGAGACCATCCAGGACAAAACTGCCACTTGATTGGTACCTTGTCAACCACTTACTCCCTCCACCACCGACGCACAGGAGCAGCAGTGTGTGTACACCATCTACAAGATGCACTGCAGCAACTCACCAAGGCTCCTTCGACAGCACCTTCCAAACCCACGACCTCTACCATCTAGAAGGACAAGGGCAGCAGACACATGGGGAACACCACCACTTGCAAGTTGTCCTCATGTCACTCACCATCCTCATTTGGAAATATAGTGAATGATACAGTGAGGTTCCTTCACTGTCACTGGGTCAAAATCCTGGAACTCCCTCCCTAGCAGCGCTGTGGGTGGACCTACACCACAGGGACTGCAGCGGTTCAAGAAGGTGCCTCACTGGCAAGGGTAATTAAGGATGGGCAATAAATGCTGGCGTTGGCAGCGGTACCCATATTCCACAAACAAAGAAAATAAAGGTTAAATGGATGACAGTTCAGAAACACTGCACAGCAGACACACAAAGCATCTGCCTTTGTTTTTAATATTATACTTTTATTTTGTGAGGCAAGGGGATTTAAGATAGAAATTCATATTAAAGGACACACTTTCCTTTTAAGGTCCATCTTTATAGCATCGTTAGGGCTTTTTGCAGGTTTTTGTTGTAGAGACTTGTTCTAAAGCAGCACTTTTGAAAAATTAAAATTAAAATGAAACAGCAGTTACATCTCGGGCATAACTCAATAAACACGAGACACTATTAACACAAAACACAAGACAGATCATGTTAGCTTCAGTTGTTTTTAGAATGTTTAAAGCGATTTCAACGTGTGAATGTGTGTGATAATCACACTCACTTGCCTTCTGATCACAAAAATGGGAAAGCTAGCAGAAATGTGCAAAATACAATAGATTGGGAAGATACAGTCAAACTCTAGAGAGATAAAAGAGAAAGCGAGTGCATTGTACACAGTGAAAACACTTCCCATTTTATCGGTGGGGGGGAGGGGGGCAATGGTCGGGGGGGTATAAGAACCTTTGAAGTGTTATTACCCATGAAATTGGCAGTGTTTGTCTTGTCTGTTTATAGCACTTCCCCACCCTCTTTTGAACATTTGAACCAGTGTAAACCAGATTATAACGTGGTGGGATGAGGTTCCCCCCAGCCCCAAAAACACCCAAAGGTGAACAATAGGAAAACATGCACCTCTCCCTTTCTCTCCACACTTTAGAAATTCATTTAGAAATCTGACACACTGGCACAAAAACAAAGTTTCTCTTACCGATCGCCTATCTGATTTGACAGTGAGGAAATGGCTTTTTTTATGGGTGACGTCTCATCTAAGGCCTCCCCTTGTCCAGTGGGAAAAGAAATTGTGGAGGTTAATTAGTTAGGAAAGCTATTTATCAAACCTCTGTGACCCCATGAACCTTTAGCTAAGGGCCTCTCAAGTCTCAAAAGCCGTGAGGCACATACATGAAGTCTTGTACTGGTTCGGTTTAAAGGTACCACAACCAATCACTGTGTGCTTCCCTTGAATTCTCTTTTGTTTCACAAAAGCTCCATGTATAAAGAGGTTTTTTTTAAAGTCTGCGTTAGATAGAAGCTGGAGAATAACAAAATCACAGGGTCCTCCAGAAGAGGCCAAATGTGAAGATTTCCTAGTCTTTCTTTAGCTTTTCTGCCAGCATTTCCTTATACATACTTGGAGTGCAAAGAGAAAAGTATGTGTTCCATAGGACCCTGTACACTGGACTCCAACACTTTACTTGTGGTTAATACCACTACTTTTTGTGCATCACCCAGCAGCTTCATCCACACAGCCTGTGACAATGGGTACAGTGGTGTAGTAGTTATTTAACTGAACTAATAATCCAGAGAATGGAGCTCATGTCTCACCGTCAGAGAATTTGAATTCAGTTTCAATCTGTTAAGGCTGGTATCAGTAAAAGTGACCATGAAGCTGTCAGATTGTTGCAAAAATCAGAATGGTTCACCAGCATCCTTTTGGGAAGGGAACATCCTTAACTGGTCTGACCTAAATGTAACTGCAGTTCCAAATCAACCTGGTCAACTAGCCTCTGAAGTGGCTAGGCAAACCAATCAGCTGTACAAGGGGCAACTAGGGTTGGCAATAAATGCCAAGTTTGCTAGTGATTCCCACTTCCTGAGAATATATAAAAAAAGACAATCTTTCCACTGAATCACTTGATCTGCCCAATGGGGAGTTTAAGATCCCCATATTAGGGAATTAGAATAAATTAATTTAGACTACATCAGTAAAAGCTCATTTAAGATGAATTTACACAACAGGATTGCTATAAAGAAGGTGAGAAAAAAGACTAGGCAAATATTTTACTGGAAGTGCTTACAAGGTTCTTACGCTTTCCACCTTGTTTGTTTTCAGTTCTATCCTGGGCAAACACTTTGCGAGCCAGGTGACATTATGTAGGGACAGAGATATGGGGTCATGACCCCTGTCTGTTAGGGTAGGGTCATTTACTGCAAATGGGCTGGGGCTGCAGCTGACTAACTGCCCGATGGCCGCAGGACACTATTAAATAGAGCAGCACATACTGGGGAATACAAATCCCAGTGCAATTCTCTGCAGATGTCGGTGGGACAAGATCAACCCTTCATAAAATGAACATACTGGGTATTAAAATCATGCTAATGGTGAATTTGATTTTTAGGACCATTAGTTAATATTGGACACTCTTGGTTCCTGGATTCATCGTTTAACTCACAGAGGTTGAACAGTGTAAATTAACTCAGAGCATTTAAAATTCTGTCCGTTTTTACAGAACATTCTTTATCCTCTTAGTAAATTGTGCATGAATAGGTTTCCTGTAATGAACTGCAAACTGTTTCTCTGTGAACCTGCAGTAATGCTATAGTGCTCTCTTTAACTGAGATATTGATGGAGCAGAACAATATATTGTACACACCCAGGAGAGACTTGCACAGCTGTTAATTCTAACTAATTTTACTAAGGTGAATTTCCCAGTTTTGTCCCCTCCTTTCATGCATGCACTGCCCCTCTCCCCCCACCCCACCCTGCCCAGGTATTGTTCCACAAGCAGTGAGTCCTTTGGTATTTCATCCCTTTCATGAATTTAAGATGGCAAGGTATTGAAGTGTGGCACCTGGCTGATGACAGTTAACTCCATATGGATTGAGAATCAAATCTGGGATCTTTCTAGTCTGCACAGCTGAGAAGTTGCAGGGACACTCGGTGCTTCATATTTCTGTTAAGAGTTTTGAGGTTAGCCTTCAGGCTTTGTGTTACTTGAATCTATTTCTTCTCACTGCCACCTTCATGGCAAGCAGGGTTTGCTGACAGCTTTCACCTGACATGACAAGTGACAGACAGGGGGCTTTACTATATTAGACTAGGGTTACTGGAAAGGAAATAATCTGGCTCCTTTCATATCCTGTCCTCAGCTATGTGACTGAGGAGTCAATGAGCAAACACTTTGCTGCTTTGAACGAACAGTAACCCAACCAGCTGCTCCATCCATCCCAGAGGGAAACCTCAATCAAAAAATGGCATCCACCCCCATCTATCATAATGTCAATCACATTCAACCATCCCTACCTGTTCCCTGCTCACCCTGTGTAACCCCTGGGTCCAGTTCTCACTCTGTATTCACCCTGTGAAATCCCTCGGCCCTGTTCTCTCTCTGTACTCACCCCAGTAACCCCTGGGCCCTGTTCTCTCTCTGTACTCACTCCGTATAACCCCTGGGCCCTGTTTCACATTCAAAGACAGCAGTGCTTTATTGAACTGATGTAAAATGGCAGCTTACAGAGAGACTGCCTCATGGCAGAGATCATATGACTATGGCAAGCCAGATAGGACATGCAGTAGTGTTGCATTTTAAAACCCAAAGATCCCCCTCTTCATAACAAACAAAAGATCCAAACATCCCCCTTTACCTAACGAACAAAAGGCAAATTTGCATGCACGATCATGTGTAACTGTGAGCTACCCACTATACACCCACTGTTCTCATGCATTAACAGCTGTTTGTTCTATTAGTCAATCTCTGCACTTACATTGCATACATAGCCTTTAAATCATGTAGGTCTCTTAATGGTACACATGCACATTGTGATTGGCTGTTAGGCTGGGTGGCGTTCCTTGTCCAGAGAATGTCATTCCCGTGGCAACTCTTGTTGTTCCATTGCGGTTGTTGGGGACATGTGGGATTGATGGTAGTTCTGTACTCAGTACAGCTGGTGAGATCCCTTCTCCCTGACTGGCTGATTGCTGTGAAGGAACAGCTTCTCTAGTTGTTCGTATATGCCTGCAGTTGCGCCGGTAAATTTGGTCATTCACTGCCATCCGAGCGATCGAAATGTCAACTGCTCCATGCATGTCCCAAGTTGCCACATGGGCTGACTCCTGTTGAGAGCATTGAAGGCTTGTACCCTGACAGACTCTCCAATGCTCAACTCTGGCAAGAGTTTGGCAGTCTTGTCAAAATGAAATTTGGCTTTCTGCTGTTTCACCTTGATTGTTTCACTCTCATCTGTTACTACTTCTGAATTCAGTAGCTTTTTTGCCCCTGGCATTTGTGTGTGGCGTGACATTGGTCCTTGGACTGGACTACTTTCCATGCCTTCAGTTGCTGTGTTTCTCCACTCAAGGATTGCCTTGTATACATCTGTGCTAGATTTGCTCGATTTCTTGATGATTTCTTTGGCGATTTTCACTGTCACCTCAGCCTTTCCATCCAACTGGGAATAGTCCAGAGATGATGTATAGTGTTAAATTCCCCAATCCTTTGTGAAGAAGCTGAATTCTTCACACGTGAATCGAGGGCATTTGTCACATCACAATGTGTGGAATGCCGTATAGACTGAAGTGTGCTTTCAAGCATTCTGCTATCTCTCCTGTTGTCATTGATCTACCTCCCAGCTGATCTACCTCCCAGTAGTCAGAAGAGTAGTCTATAATCACAAGATAATCAGTTCCTGCTATAGTGAAGAGGTCTACTTCCAGCTTCATCCATGGTCTGTCTAGGATATCATGCATCATCAATGGCTCTCTAGCTTGTTTAGCTTGGTACTCATTACAAGCACCTCACTGGCTGATATGGTCTTTAATTTCATTGCTCATGTTTGGCCCGTAGAGCACTTCTCTTACCTTCCTCAGACTCAATTTAATTCCTTTATGGCTTGCATAGATGCGCTTCAGCATCTCTCCTCTCATCTCCTTAGGGTTGATGACTCTATTTCCTTTGTGCAAGGTGTCATCTTGGACTGTCAGTTCATCTCTGAATCCCCAATATGCTCTTGTGACCACAGGTCTATACTTGATGTTCTCAGGCCATCTTTTCATCACTGCTTGTTGCAGCACTTGGAGAGCTGCATCTTGTTGGATAGTTCTCTTGATTTGAGCAAGGCGCTTGTCTGTCAGATTCAATGTCTCTGCTGGGTTGATGACTTCCAAGGCGTGTCGAGCTGCAACTGCACGTTGAATCTGGAAGATTTCACATTCTGTTGTAGCATCCTCAACTTTCTTCATGGGGAGTGCTGCTCTTGACAGCATGTCAGCGCTATATATCTGTTTTCCTTGCTTGAATGTCACATCCTGGTGATAACTCCGTAAACAAAGTAACATTCTTTGCAGATGCTTTGGAACAGATAGTAGCAGTTTGAGAAAAATGCTTTGAAGTGGCTTGTGGTTGGACTCCACAGTTATTTGTTATTTTGTCTTTCCCAAGCAGGTATTGGTGAAAATTCTCACAAGCAAAAAAAATAGCCAGGCACGCTTTCTTGATCTGAGTGCAGCATCATTCAGTTTGCATTAATGCCCTGGATGCAAATGCGACTGGTTGTCCTTGCTGCATTAGGGTTGCTCCAAGACCTGTCTTGCTGACGTCACACCACAAGGTGACTTTATCATTGACATCATAGTACTTCAGCACTGGCATTGTCGTCTCTAGTTATTTGATTTTAGTAAACGCTGCTTCTTGTTCTGTGCCCCAATACCACTGCACATCCCAGGCAATAAGCTTGCATAAGGGTTCACACTCTGATAAAAAATTAGGCAAACATTTTGCTAAATAGTTCATGAATCCAACAAATCATTGCATTGCTTTCACACCTGTTGATCGCTGCTACAGCTCTCACCTAGTCAGAATCCAGGCAAAGACATTTTGCTGTCAGTTTATGACCTATGTACTTGACTTCAGGCATCTTCAATTGCAATTTTTTCTTGTTCAACTTCAGCTTCATCTGGCGAGCTCTCTCTAGCAGTTGTATTAAATTCTGATCACGGTCAGCTATGGCTTCTTCCATTGTGTCTCCACATCCATTAACTAGCACTATGGCTTCCACTCCAGGAAGATCACTGACTATCTCATGCTGTCTGCATTGGTACTCTTCTGGAGCCATGGAAATGCATAACCATCTGTATCTCCCAAACGGCATCCAGAATGTAGTTAGAAAGCTTTCATCCAGCTTCACTTGCTAGTAACCATCCTTTGCATTTAGGGTAGTAAAGATCTTTGCCTTGGCAAGTTGCGGCAAAATTCCTTTGATGGTTGGCATGGGGCAGTGAGATCTCTTTAGCACTATATTTAAATCCTTTGGGTCGAAGCATACTCTCAGCTTTCCAGGTTGTTTCACTGCTACCATGCTGCTAATCGAGTCTGTAAGAGCTGTCACTTTCTTGATTACTCCCTTCTTTTCCAGCTCTTCTATCTTGTCTTTTAGACTTGACTTGAGGGCAGCTGGAACTCTTCTCAGCAGATGCTTAATTGGTCTTACACTCTCATCCACTTCGAGATGATATTCTCCAGGTAGGCATCCACCTCTGTAGACACATCTTTGTACTCCTCTAGGATCTGTTTGAGATGTACTGTGACACATTGTAAATCTCTGTTCGCACATTTAGGGTTATCAGTCCAAGATTTAGACTTGCTCCAGCTGAGTGGCTACTGCATACTGTCTATGATCTGGAACTCTAGATCTTCATTCTTGTCATTCTATTGGGCTCTCGAAACTAATTTGTTCTCTTGGTATGAATATCAAGCCATCATATAGCTTCAACCTTACTTTTGATGGCTTAACAGGTCTGTGAAGGTCATGATGTGGCATGGCACACCAGTGTCTATCTGACACTTCTTGTTCACTTGATGCTCTCCTTCTGTGGTCAACATTCTAACAGTCACAAACCATTTATTACCGATAGACTTGACGGAACCAACCTATTGTATCGTCAGACTCTTTGGCTGATATCTCGCCAATGGCCATCTGTATAGGCTTCAAAAACAAAAACACCTGGAAAAACTCAGCAGGTCTGGCAGCATCTGCGGAGAGGAGCACAGTTAACGTTTCGAGTCCGTATGACTCTTCAACAGAACTAAGGAAAAATAGAAAAGGGGTGAAATATAAGCTGGTTTTGGTGGGGGGGGGGGGGGGGGGGGGGGGTTGGGACAAAAGAGCTAGATAGAGGGGCCAGTGATAGGTGGAGATAACCAAAAGATGTCACAGACAAAAGGATAAAGAGGTGTTAAAGGTGGTGATATTATCTAAAGGAATGTACTAATTAAGGGTAGAAAGCAGGACAAGCAAGGTACAGATAGCTCTAGTGGGGGTGGGGTGGGGTGAAGGAATTAAAAAAGGCTAAAAGGTAGAGATAAAACAATGGATAGAAATACATTTAAAAATAATGGAAATAGGTGGGAAAAGAAAAATCTATATAAATTATTGGAAAAAACAAAAAGGAGGGGGAAAAATCAGAAAGGGGGTGGGGATGGAGGACAGAGTTCATGATCTAAAATTGTTGAACTCAATATTCAGTCCGGAAGGCTGTAAAGTGCCTAGTCGGAAGATGAGGTGCTGTTCCTCCAGTTTGCGTTGAGCTTCACTGGAACAATGCAGCAAGCCAAGGACAGACGTGGGCATGAGAGCAGGGTGGAGTGTTGAAATGGCAAGCGACAAGGAGGTCTGGGTAATGCTTGCGGACAGAACGAAGGTGTTCTGCAAAGCGGTCACCCAGTCTGCGTTTGGTCTCTCCAACGTAGAGGAAACCGCATTGGGAGCAACGAATGCAGTAGACTAAGTTGAGGGAAGTACAGGTGAAATGCTGCTTCACTTGAAATGAGTGTTTGGGCCCTTGGACGGTGAGGAGAGGGGAAGTAAAGGGGCAGGTGTTGCATCTTCTGCGGTTGCATGGGAAGGTGCTGTGGGAGGGGGTTGAGGTGTAGGGGGTGATGGAGGAGTGGACCAGGGTGTCATGGAGGGAACGATCCCTACGGAATGCCGCCGGGGGGGTGAAGGGAAGATGTGTTTGGTGGTGTCATCATGCTGGAGTTGGCAGAAATGGCGGAGGATGATTCTTTGAATGCGGAGGCTGTGGGGTGATAAGTGAGGGCAAAGGGGACCCTATCATGTTTCTGGGAGGGAGAAGAAGGTGTGAGGGCATTTTTGTATTTGTTTTCGATTTCCAGCATCCACAGTTTTTTGCTTTAATCTGTATAGGCTTGTTTTGCTTCTTTCTGGCCAAACACTTGTGTGTGAAATGATTTAGCTTCTTGCATTTACAACACTGCTTTCCCCACTCTGGACAATCCTTCTTTTCCTTTGTGTGATGTCATCCACAGTATTTACATCCTGCCCTTTGTTCTTTCGATCTGGAATGTCTCTCAGAATAACGTATCTCCTGGTCTGTTCTGCCATACATGTGCTCTAACCGATGTTTAACAAGCTCCGCATTTCTACACATGTCTATTGCTTTCCTGAGCATAAGTTTCTCCTCTTTCAGTGGACTTTCTCTCACTGAGGGGTCTCGTAGGCCAAAGACTATTTGATCTTTAATCAGATCATCTTTTAGTTGTCCGAATTCACAAGATTCTGCAAGCTGTGTTACTGCAGTCGCACACTGATCTATGGATTCTTTTTCACCTTGAGCTATAGAGTTGAATACATCGTGTTCACAAGTTATGTTCACTCGGGGTTCAAAATGCGCGTTCAAGATGTTCAAAATCTCGGTCATCTATTTCCTTTGATCGTCAGATAGATTTAGGGTGGTATACAATTTGTAGCAGTCCCTTCCAGCAGTGTTAGAAGGGTGGTTACTCTTATCGGCTCTGGCTTGTTAAATAAATCTGTTGCCAGCTCATAGCTTTCCCATTGCAAATGTTAAAACTGCCAGTTCTGCCACATATTGCCTTTCATTTTGACAGGAGGAGGGAAAAGGGGGGTGGGGGGTGTTTACAGCCATGTTAACTCACCCAGTATTTTACATGCAGCCTTTGGTTTGAGTTTGCTTTTGCTTGTCCTTTTTCAGCAGCTTTTAGCAGTTTTGAACATTTATGTATGCCTTTCTATGCTATGGCTTCTCTGCAGCAGTTCCAGGGTTTTACGATTCTATTTTAAAACCACTACTAATACCATGTGTCATGTTCAAAGACAGCAGCGCTTTCTCATTGTAGGTCTTTGTTCAACTGATGTAAAATGGCAGCTTACAGAGAGACTGCCTCATGACAGGGGTCACATGACTACTACAAGCTAGATAGGACATGTCATACTATTGCATTTCAAAATGTAAATACTACCTGTTGTCTCTCTGCACTCACCCTGTGTAACCCCTGCATGCTGTTCTCTCTCTGTACTCACCCCGTGTAACCCCTGGGCCCTGGTCTCTCTCTTTGTACTCACCCTGTGTAACCCCCGGGCCCAGTTCTCTCTCTGTACTCACCCCGTGTAACTCTGGGTACAGTTTTCTAATTGTACTCACCTAACAGTGACATCATTGACTTAGGCATCCTGCAACCTGATCATAAATTGGCACTGGACCAGCTTGTTCTACTTAGTGCTTCAGATTTTCTCATTTACCAGTTCCTGAGCGGAAGCAATGCTGGACAACACTGCACCATGAATAACTAAAATCTAAGTGTTCAGTGGTTGCCAGATTATTTCCATCGCTGGGGAAATAAAGCAAGGGGCCAAGTTCTCAGTCTAAGCACTGGATGCATGAAAGGGGAGGTTAGGAGTAACTTTTGCAGACAATATTGCAATGCTTTGCCAGAAGTTGATCAATGCTGAATCAATAACAACATTCAAATTGGTCCTGGATCATTCCTGAAGGAAGAATATAAAACCTGGGCCAGAAGCAGGAAAATTGAACTGTGTAAATGAGAGCACTGGAAGGATCCTGAATCCAACAGAAAGAAAAGCCTCTTCCTCTGTGCTAAAATTTCTAATGGATACATTTTCTGAGCACATTTTATGAATGAGAGCTCTAGCACAGTGCTTCACATGGTGATGTATAGGTACATTTCAAAAAGTTCAGGTGTAAAAGGTCTGTCTGATTTTCTGTCAATTCATTTAAAAGATATTATCAATTGCCATCATACTTTGCCCCTGGAAAGAGATCTTTGCAACCTGGAACTGGCAGAAATGGGACTATAATGAAAAAAAAGTAGATAAACAGAAAGATACAAAGAGGTTCACTGAAAGAACGACTACTTGGTGCATTGGATTAAGATTAGGGTTGCAAATAATTAGGAAGGCAAATGGCATGTTGGCCTTTATTACAAGGGGATTGGGGTACAAGAATAAAGGAGTCTCACTACAATTGTACAGGGTTTTGGTGAGACCACATCTGGAGTACTGTGTGCAGTTTTAGTCTCCATATTTAAGAAAGGATATACTTGCATTGGAGGCGGTACAGTGAAGGTTCACTAAATTGGTCCCTGAGATGAGGGGGTTCTCCTATGATGAGAGGCTGAGTAAATTGGGCTTATATTCTCTGGGGTTTAGAAGAATGAGAGGCGACCTAATTGAAACCTACAAGGTTCTGAAGGGGTTTGACCGGGTGGATGCTGAGAGATTGTTCCCACTGGTCAGGGAATCTAAAACATGGGGGTAGAGTCTCAGGATAAGCGGCCAATAATTTAGGACTGAGATGAGGAGAAATTTCTTCACTCAAAGGGGGATGAATCTTTGGAATTCTCTACCCCAGAGATTTGTGGATGCTCCATCATTGAATACATTTAAGACTGGAATAGACAGATTATTGGTGTTTCAGGGAATTAAGGGATACGGGGAATGGGCAGGAAAATGGAGTTGAAGCCCAAGATCAGCCATGATCATATTGAATGGCGGAGCAGGCTCAATGGACGTGTGGTCGACTCCTGCTTCTGTTTCTTGTGTTCTTATAACTCTGCGAACTGGGTTGAACTGATGGTTAAAAGTCTTTTCCCTCCACTGGCTGCAAGGTTCCTCTCAACAGGGGCAGTCTCAACTTAGGTCATGGTGGATCTTTACCCACAGCACAAAAGTGGGCTTAATTTGCCTCCAATCTGCCAATCAGTGCTAGAGAAAGCATCAGTCAGGCTACTGTGGGAAATCAGAAGTCACCCTCAGCATCTTACTGTACAGGATAAGTGGCAGCTGCTGCCACAAAACCCATGGTCTAAACAGCACAAAAAAAACACTGAATCGCAACAGAATAATGGGGAAGAAATTCAAGACTATAAGATGCTCTGAGTTCCTAAGGCTCACCTCTACCCTATCATGTAGACCAGTTCCTTGCGTCCAGCTTGGCCCTGTTCACCTCCTCATTCTCTGTTTCCATTCTTCTTTTCGTTCTAAGTTTCTTTTCACCTTTAGCCTCCTGCTCCCAGAGTTACCACCTTCCTCCCAACTCCCACCCATTGCATTCCCTTGGTCCCTGCCCCTTCACTTTGTGGGTCCCCATTTCTTGGGCTCTATCCTGTGTTTTTCTGTTTCACATTGAAAGAGACAGTACAAACAATATTGAGAAAATGAGTAACACAGCAGATGTCCTGGTATTGTGAAAATTAATTTTGAGGTAACAAAAACAAAGTTACTTGTAACATATGAGTTTCCAATCTATAATCCCATGTTATCCCCAGAAAGCACCATTTGCAACCTGCAGAGAGATTATCAAAATAGTCATTTGGTAGTACAGAACTTGAGTATTGCTGAAAAAAGAGACATGTCAAAGTTTTTTGTCTTGCACTCATCAGGAAAATTGCAAGAATACCAATATAAGGGGAAAACAACATATTTATACTGTATGAGAAGAGAGTGCTGATTGGTTGCCAAGTGGGCTCTGATTGATAGAGGCGTTGCTATGGAGAATGCACCAGTGATCATGACTCACAGTTAACTGCCAAGCATTGTTGAAATTTAAACCAGGCAGCTTGACCCTGATTGGACAAGGCATTGCTCTGAGAAATGAGTCAGCAAATGGCTGTCACTTATTTTGTTTAGCTGAAACAGGTGCAATGTGTGCACATGTTCTTTCTGTCTGCAAAGAACAGGGCTCTGTGTATTAATAGCTTCCAGGACATGCAAATGCACCACACTGTGAGCCCAACTATCTTAAATTGGTCGTCAGCGTAATTCTTAGCACACTGAGGATTATTTAGCAAATGTTGTCCAATCACGGAATCATATTTAATGTTGGACACTGTGTTTTGAGTTTTGCAAGCACAGGTTGGTTGGGTACGGTCTGTAACCTGCCTATTGCGAACAGCGGCTGGGACATGCTGTTTGATATGAAAGCCAGTCTTTGGGACATATGGCCTACATACCTAGCATCACACTGGCACTGAAATTCACATACCACATTACTCATTTGTGTGATAGGCAGAATGTCTTTTTGGCTTGATGGCAGCATCCTGTTAGTGGTGAATACCATTCATGTTGCTACTGCATAGTAGCAGTGTGAAACAGCTAGCTTCATCTGTTGCTCAAAGCTTTGAGATACCTTGCCCTCCCAGGGTAATCTGAGGTAAACTGCTTCACTTTTCAGGGCTGAAAGTGATGGCCTTAGACCTGTTCATGAGTTTGCGCAATATACGTGAAATTATCTGATCAGGGTAGCCATTATCCTGTAGGATGTCTTTGATGTGCCCTATTTCAGCATCAAGCTTGCGTGGTGAGCAAATAGCTCGGGCCCTATTTATAAGGTTGTTGATAAGACCAATATGATAGCGTGTGGAGCTGTAAGAATCCCAATGCATATATTGGCCAGTGAAGGTAGGCTTGCGGTAGACCATGGTAGAGAATCCCCTGGCAGATTTCTCAACTAGTATGTCAAGGAAGGGGAGTTGATTGTCAGTCGGGCTCACAAAGGCAGTATAAATTCTTTTCCCCTTATATTGGTATTCTTGCAGAGTGTCCTGATGAGTGCAAGATGAAAAGCTTCAACATGTCTCTTTTTTCAGTGATTATCAAAATATGAATTCAGAAAAATCAAATCACTTGGAATTGAAGAAAGGAAGACTTGCATTTCTACGGTGTTTTCACACCACTGGATGTCCCAAATCACTTTACAGCCAATGAAGTGCTTTTGGGTGTAAGAACAAACTCGTTAATTAGTAGGACATTTTTATTTCACATTACTCAGTAACTCGAAGTGGGGAGTGAGAATTATCTCCAGAGAGTCAGTTTTCGAATTACAAACAGTTACTCAGCATCTTTCAGAAAATGGATAATATTTTGCTCAGGATTCTGTCTCACTCACCAGCAACGTAATCACAGGCAGCCCACTCAATAATTGTAACATATGAATTCAACTCACTAATCTCCTCCCCCACCTTCATATATCCTTTATTCACAAAGCCTGCAAATGCTATCTATGGTTAGATGACCCATACAGCAATAATTATTCCTCTGCTTTGCCTTGTTAAATTTAATATTGGAGACTAAATGGACACCTTGCTGCAGAATCCTAGATCCTACAGTATTCCAATCGATGATACCTACATACGTGAAATATATACAGCAGTATTATGTCTTTTGTTCAGAAGACTGTGAATCCAGAGCCTGGACTTTTTTTTAGAATCAAGTGACCACATTGTCTTTTCAGATGTTTGCATTTATACTAATTGCACCCATGGCATTGTCTACAGGGAGGTGTTATTACCTTTAGTTAAAGGTGGAAAATGTGCAACACTGAATTAACCACATTATACACCTCATCTGATTTCCAAGGGGAAATTGGGTGGTACTTATAATCAGCATATAATTTGATATTGCCTATTTCACAACATCACCAAAGTTAAAATTATCCCCAGGGGGTTAAGATGAAATGTCAGATGAGGTGGGGTTAAAGGGCAGAGAGCCATTGGAACAGAGCACACAGACATCATTCAATCCCCATTTTAAAATTATACACTCTGTCCTTATTCAGTATAACACTTTTATCTTATATCATTATCTTTACAGTTACATAGAACTTGGGAAGCAGAGAAGTAGTTTGTTAGAAGATTGGAATTTCTCTGCAGTTTGAGTAGCTAAAAGATGCTGTAGCACCACCATTGGTGGGAGGATGTAATTTTAAAAATTCTTTCAAACATACATACGAGCAAGGAGCAGGAATAGCCACTCGGCCCCCTTAAGCCTGTTCTGCCATTTAATAAGATCATGGCTGATCTGATTGTAGCCTCAACTTCATATTCCCGCCTACCCCCAATAACCTTTCACCCCCTTGCTTATCAAGAATCTATCTACCTCTGTATTAAAAATATTCAAAGGCTCTGCTTCCACTGCCTTTTGAGGAAGAGAGTTCCAAAGACTCAGGACTGTCTGAGAGAAAAAATTTCTCCTCATCTCTGTCTTAAATGAGTGACCCCTTATTTTTAAACTGAGCACCCCCCCCCCCCCAGTTCTAGATTCTCCCACAAAAGGAATCCTCCTCTCCACATCCACCCTGTCAAGACCTCTCGGGGTCTAATATGTTTCAATCAAGTCGACTCTTACTCTTCCTTCATGGGATGAGCATTGCTGTTAAGCCCAGCATTTGTTGGCAATCCCCAATTGCATTTGAGAAGGTGGTGGTGAGCCGCCTTGTTGAACCGCTGGAGTCCATCTGGTGTAGATACACCCACAGTGCTGTTAGGAAAGGAGCTCCAGGAGTTTGACCCAGCGACAGTGAAGGGATGGTGATATATTTCCAAGTCAGGATGGTGTATGACTTGGAAGAGAACTTGCAGGTGGTGTTCCCATGAGTTTGCTGTCCTTGTCCTTCTAGGTGGTAGAGGTCACTGGTTTGGAAGGTGCTGTCGAAGGAGTCTTGGTGAGTTGCTGCAGTGCATCTTGTAGATGGTACACACTACTGCCATTGTGCATTGGTGGCAGAGGAAGTGAATGTTTAAGGTAGTGGATGGAGTGCCAATCAGCGGACTGCTTTGTCCTGGATGGTGTTGAGCTTCTTGAGTGTTGTTGGAGTTGCACTCATCCAGGCAAGTGTATAGTATTCCATCACACTCCTGACTTGTGCCTTGTAGATGGTAGACAGGCTTTGGGGAGTCAGGAGGTGAGTTACTCATCGCAGAATTCCCAGCCTCTGACCTGCTCTTGTAGCCACAGTATTTATATGGATAGTCCAGTTCAGTTTCTGGTCAATAGTAACCCCCAGGATATTGATAGTTGGGTATTCAGCAATGGTAATGCTGTTGAATGCCAAGGGGCGATGCTTAGATTCTCTCTTGCTGAAGATGGTCATTGCTTGGTACTTGTGTGGCTCGAATGTTACTTGCTACTTAGCAGCCCAAGCCTCGATATTGTCCAGGTCTTGCTGCATTTGGACATGGACTGCTTCAGTACCTGAGGAGTCATGACTGGTACTGACACTGTGCAATCATCAGCGAACAGTCCCACTTCCAACCTAATGATGAAGAGAAGATCATTGAATAAGGTGGATAAAGTTGGAATATTGGCAGTGCTAGAGAGGGGAATAATTCCATATTAGATAGGAGCAGACTAAGTTGAAAAAGTAAGTTATTAGGTGGGTTTAGAGCTTGGGAGAAAGTAATAAAGTCTAAATTAGAGTTACTGTGCATGTATGTGAATGCGCAGAGTACGGTAAAAAAGATTAGTGAGTTACAGGCACAGATTGTCATGTTGTGATGCTGTGGCTATAACACAGGCCTACCTCAAAGAAGGGCAGGACTGGGTATTAAATATTCCTGGATACAAGGTGTTCAGGAAAGAGAGGAAAGGAAAGAAAGGAAGGAAAGATGGAGGGATGGCAGTATTAAGGAGAACATTGCAGTGCTGGAGAGAGAGGATGTTCCAGAGAGGTCAAGGACAGAATCTATTTGGCTAGAGCCAAGGAACAAAAAAGGCGCAATTACATTGCTCGGTGTGGTCTACAGGCCATGAAATAGAAAAGGCACACAAATCCAGAGCTCCCTCGATGACAAAAGAGATAGAGATTAAGAGGAAGAAAAAGTATGTTTATGACAGATGTCAGGTAGAAAATACAATTGAGGGCCAGGTTGAATATAGGATGTTCAGAGGAGAAGTGAAAAAGCAAATATTGAAAAGAGACCAGCAGCTAATATAAAAGGGAATCAAAAAGTTTTTTATAAGGCATAAAATAGTAAAAAGGCACTAAAAGGAGGAGTGGGGCCGCATAGGCTGCAAAAAAGGGGATTTACGCATGGAGGCAGAGGGCAGAAGTATTAAATGAATACTTTGCATTAGTCTTTACCAAGGAACAGGAAGCTGCCCAGGTTGTGATGAAAGAAGAGGCAATTCAAACACTGGAAGGGTTTAAAATTGATAAGGAGGTGGTATAGCATAGGTTGTCTGTTCTTGAGAGTTGATAAGACACCAGGACCGGATGGGTTCCATCCAAGGATATTGAGGGAAGTGAGACTGGAAATTGTGGAGGCATTGGCCATAATTTTCCTGTCTTCCTTAGATTCAGGCGTGATGCCAGAGGACTAGGGAATTGCAAATGTTACACCCTTGTAAGCAAAAAGGGCGCAAAGGTAAGCCCAGCAACTACAGGCCAGTCAGTTTAACCTCGGTGATGGGGAAGCATCTAGAAATGATAATTCAGGACAAATTGAATAGTGACTTGGGCAAATGCAGGTTAATTAAGGAAAGCCAGCACAGATTTGTTAAGGGCAAATCATGTTTAACTAACTTGCTGGAGTCTTTTGAAGAGGTAACAGAGAGGGTTGACAAGGACAATACTGTTGATGTGGTGTACATGGACTTCCGAAGGCATTTGATGAAGTGCCGCACAACAGACTTGTGAGCAAAATTATAGCTCATGGGATAAAAGGGACAGTAGCAACTTGGAAAAGTAATTGGCTGAGTGACAGGAAACAGAGTAGTGGTTAATGAAATAAAAACAGAAAATGCTGGATAAAGTCAGGTCTGCAGCATCTGTTGAGAGAGAAACAGAGTTAATGTTTCGAGTCTGTATAACTCTTATTCAGAGCTAAAGAGAAGTAGAAATGTGATGGATTTTATACTGGTTAATAGTGGGTGGAGCAAGACAGAAGGTCAGGGATAGGTGGGAGCTAAGGAGAGATTGACAAAGATGTCATGGACACAAGACAAAGGGAGTATTAATGGTAGTGTTAAAGACTAAAGAAAGTGCTGATAGTGGCATAAAGGTAAGAGCAGTATGTGTTATTAGCAGAACAAGGGTTAGCGCTCTGTGAAGGCACTACATAGAAACAAGCGACAGATGGTCCTATGGGGGTGAGGGGGGGGGGGGGGGGGGGGGGGGGGGTAGAAAGGTGTTTTTAAAAATTAAAATAAAAAACAAAAAAAAAACAATAGGATTTAAAAAGGAGTAGAGATGGAGGAAAGAGTTCATGGTCTGAAGTTGTTGAACTCAATGTTAAGTCCAGAAGGCTGTAAAGTGCCTAATCGAAAGATGAGGTGCTGTTCCTCCAGTTTGCGTTGAGCTTCACTGGAACAATGCAGCAACCAAGGTGGACATGTGGGCATGAGAGCAGGATGGTGTGTTAAAATGGCAAACGACAGGAAGGTCTGGGCTATGCTTGCAGACTGAGCGAAGGTGTTCTGCAAAGCAGTCACCCAGTCTGCGTTTAGTCTCCCCAGTATAGAGGAGACTGCAATGGGAGCAACAAATACAGTAGACCAGATTGAAGGAGGTGCAAGTGAAATGCTGCTTCACCTGAAAGGAGTGTTTGGGGCCTTGGAGGGTGAGGAGGGGGGAAGTAAAGGGGCAGGTGTTGCACCTTCTGCGATTGCATGGGAAGGTACCATGGGGAGGGGATGAGTTAGATGGGTAGTGGTTAATGGATATTTTTTGGACTGCATTAAGGTTTGTAGTGGAATTCCCTGGGGGTCAGTGTTGGCATATATCTTCCTGATATATATTAATGTCCTAGACCTTGGTGTACAGGGCACAGCTTCAAAAGGACACAAACAGATTGGTGGAATAGGCGGACAAGTGACAGATGAAATTCAATGCAGAGAAATGTGAAGTGATTCACTTTGGTAGGAAGAACGCAGAGACAATATAAAATAAAAGATACAATTCTAAAGGCGGTGCAGGAGCAGAGAGACCTGGGTGTATACGAGCATAAATCATTGAAGCTGGCAGGACAGATTGAGAAAATGATTAGTAAAGCATATAGCATCCTAGGCTAGCATTTAAAGAATTAATACATGGTTTACAACAAATTTACATTCCTTTGAGGCACAAAAAACCAGCAGGAAAAGTGATACAGCCATGGCTAACAAGAGAAGTTAAAGGTTGTATTCAATAAAAGGAGGCATATAAAGTTGCCAAAAGAGTAGTAACCTGAGGATTAGGAGCATTTTAGAATTCAGCAAAGGAGAACCAAGAAACAGATAAAGAGAAAATAGATCATGAAAGTAAACTAGCAAGAAACATAAAAATGGGCTGTAGAAGCTTCTATAGGCATGTAAAAAAGAAAAGGTCAGCAAAAATAAATGTGGGCCTAGTACAGGCAGAGACAGGGGAATTTATAATGGGGAAGAAGGAAATAGCAGAGAAACTAAAGAAATACTTTGTCTTCACAGAGGAAGATGCAAAATACCTCCCAGGAATACTAGAGAACTAAGGGACGAGCAAGAATGTGGAAAGAAATTAGTATAGTAAAAAAGTAGTACAGGAGAAATTAATGAGACTGAAAGTTGATAAATCCTCTGGACCTGATGATCTACATCCCAGAGTGTTGAAAGAGGTGGCGTAGAGATAATGGATGCACTGGTGACCATCTTTCAAAATTCTATAGATTCTGGAATGGCGCCTGCAGATTGGAAGGTGGCAAATGTAACCCCACTGTTTAAGAAAGGAGGGAGAGAGAAAACAGGGAACTACAGAACTGTTAGCCTGACATCAGTAGTAGGGAAAATGCTAGAATCTATTATGAAGGATGTGATAACTGGGCACTTAGAAAATAATGGTCAGATTGGGCAGAGTCAACATGGATTTATGAAAGGGAAATAATGTTTGACAATTCTGTTAGAGTTTATTGCAGATGTTACTAGCAGAATAGATAAGGGAGAACCATGGATGTGGTGTATTTGGATTTTCAGAAGGTCTTCAATAAGGTCCCACACAGGCAGTTAGTAAGCAAAGGTAGAGCTCATCGGATTGGGGGGTAATGTACTGCCATGGACTGAGGATTGATTAACGGACAGAGACAGAGAGGAGGGAGAAATGGATCATTCTCAAGTTGGCAGGCTGTGGCCAATGGGTACCACAAGGATCAGTGCTTGGGCCCCAGCTATTCACAATCTATATCAATGATTTGGATGTGGGACGAAATGTAATATCTCCAAGTTTGCTGATGACACAAAACTAGGTAGGAATATGAGTTGTGAGGAGGATGCAATGTGGCTTCAAGGAGATTTAGGCAGACTAAGTAAGTGGGCAAGAACATGGCAGATAGAATATAATGCGGAAAAATGTAAGTTATTCACTTTGGTGGGAAAAACAGAAATGCAGCATATTTCTTAAATGGGGAAGAGATTGGGAAGTGTTGATGTCCAAAGGATCCTGGGTGTCTTTGTTCATAAGTCACTGAAAGCTAACGTGTAGGTGCAACAAGCAATTAGGAAGGCAAATGATGTCAGCCTTTATTGCAAGGGGATTTGAGTACAGGAGTAAGGAAATCTTGCTGCAGTTGTATAGAGCCTTGGTGAGACCACACCTGGAGTAGTGTGTGCAGTTTTGTTCTCCTTATCTAAGGAACGATATACTGGCCATAGAGGGAGGGCAACAAAGGTTCACCAAACTAATCCCTGGGGTGGCAGGATTGTCCTATGGAGGAAAGATTGAGGAGCCTGGACCTGTATTCTCTAGAATTTAGAAGAATGAGAAGTGATCTCATTGAAGTATACAAAATTCTTACAGGGCTTGACAGGGTAGATGCAGGAAAGATGTTTCCCTTGGCTGGGGGCTCTAGAACCAGGGCACAGACTCTCAGGATAAGAGGTAGGACATTTCCGACTGAGACGAGGAGGATTTTTTTCACTCAGGGGGTGGTGAATCTTTGGAGTTCTCTACCCTAGAGGGCTGTGGAAGCTCAGTCATTGAGTATATTTGAGACAGACATCAATAGATTTCTAGATATTAAAGATATCATGGGATATGGGGATAGTGCGGGCAAATGTCCAAATGCAGCAGGACCTGGACAATATCCAGGCTTGAGCTGACAAGTGGCAAGTAACATTCACGCCACATAAATGTCAGGCAATAACCATCTCCAACAAGAGAGTATCTAACCATCACCTCTTGATATTCAATGGCATTACCATCGCTGAATCCCCCATTATTAACATTCTGATTTGCACTCACCATATAAATACTGTGGCTACAAGAACAGGTCAGAGGCTATGAATCCTGCGGCGAGTAACTCACCTCCTGGCTCCCCAAAGCCTGTCCACCTTCTCCAAGGCACAAGTCAGGAGTGTGATGGAATACTCTCCACTTGCCTGGATGAGTGCAGCTCCCACAACACTCAAGAAGTTTGACACCATCCAGGACAAAGCAGTCCACTTGATTGGCACCACATCCACAAACATTCACTCCCTCCACCACCGATTCACAGTAGCAGCAGTGTGTACCATCTACAAGATGCACTGCAGCGACTCACCAAGGCTCCTTAGGCAGCACCTTCCAAACCCACGACTGCTACCATCTAGAAGGGTAAGGGCAGCAGACATATGGGAACACCACCATCTGGAAGTTCCCCTCCAAGCCGCTCACCATCCTGACTTGGGAATATATCGGCTGTTCCTTCACTGTCGCTGGGTCAAAATCCTGGAACTCCTTCCCTAGCAGCACTGTAGGTGTACCTACACCACATGGACTGCAGCAGTTCAAGAAGGCAGCTCACCACCCCCTTCTCAAAGGCAAGTGGGATGGGCGATAAATGCTGGCCCAGCCAATGACGCCCACATCCCATAAATGAATTTTAAAAAGATAGATCATCAGCAGTTGAATAGCTGAGCAGGCTTGAGGGGCCGAAAAGCCTACACCTGCTCCTATTTCCTATGTTCCTAAGCTTTATTAATAGGGGCACAGAGTATAAAAGCAAGGATGTTATGTTAAACTTGTATAAAACACTGCTTTGGCCTCAACTGGAATATTGCATCCAGTTCTGGGTGCTATACTTTAGGAAAGTTGTGAAGACATTAGAGAGAGTTAAATTCACAAGAATGGTCCCAGGGATGAGGAATTTCAGTTATATAGATAGACTGGGGAAGATGGGATTGTTTTCCTCGAAGAAGAGAAGGTTGAGAGGAGATTTGATAGAGGTGTTCAAAATCCAGAGATCTAGACAGAGTAGATAGGAAAAAAAATGTTCCCATTGGCAGAAGGGTCAAGAACAAGAGGACGTATATTTAAGGTAATGGCAAAAGAAGCATGGGGACATGAGGAAAAACATTTTCATGGAGTGAGTCATTAGGATCTGGAATGCTCTACCTGAGTGTGGTGGAGGAAGGTTCAATTGAGGCTTTCAAGAGGGAACTGAATTATCTGAAAAGGAAAAACATGCAGGGATATGGGGAGAAGGCAGGCGAGGGAGACTAGGTAAACTGCTCCTAGAGAGCTGCTGCAGACACAATGGGCCAAATGGCCTCCTTCTGCCCTGTAACAATTCTGTAATGAAACAGCTGCAGAATTACAGCATAAAATATTTACATTGGTTCCATTATAAATGGGGACATGGGGACTTATAATGGAAAAAGTTGATCAGAAGTGCAGGCAGACAATATATTTATTTATATGCATATAAGCTTGATGTCCTGTGGCATTGCTTACAATGAGTTGGAGATTATATTGAAATGATAGAAGTGAGTATGATGCTTTTTGATCAAGGGTTGGTCATAATTTTGCTTCTGACTGGCTCAGCAAAAAGCCATCAGAATAGCTTGTTATAATAAAAAATAATCAACGTAGAATACCCTTTCATTTTGAGAATATGTCAAAGTGTCAACATTAGAATCCGAACTTGTCTTGGAACTCAGCAATAATCTGATTGCAGTATGAGGGGCATTGAACATATGCATGAAGGAAACAAGGCTTGTCCTAAATCACAAGCTCTATGTAACGGGATTTGATGGGGAGCAATTTTCTACTTGCTTCTCTCTTGAAGGTCCGACTCTTAGTTGAGGTATTGCTGCTGGTGCACCAAGCACTCTTCGGTACCTTGCCCAAGAGGTTATTGTCCATGTGTATACCCAGTGAACGTTAGCAGGTTATTCATGCATGGAGGACATCATAGCCAAGCTGGATCCTACCTTTAGATGTACCTAAGCATGTGTTTTCTACTGGAACTCACTGAAGTCAGGAGCAGGAACCTAACTCTGTAGCTCAGGGTTACCAAGGTCAAGGGTCACACTTGACTACCGTCAGCCTGGCTGAGATAAGTTAACTCAACACAGACCAGGGATCAAAACCTAGGACCTTCCTGGTCTGTGTGGCTCAGCTCCACAGCAGGCCTGGAACCTAACTGAGCCCAAAAGTATCTCCACGTGAATACTTTGGAGCAATGTAAAAGATGTGTTGTGGACAAGATGTATGTCTGTAATTAATGTTTCCATAAATGAGGCTGACCAGATAACTTAAGTGGATCTATTTCTCCAGTCATATTGCTGGCCAGTACATATCCTGCACTACTGTCACTAGCAACAGGTATTCCAGAACAAAAAAAAAACTGGAATATTTTGTAACTTTATATCTAAGACACTCAAACTGAGGCTACTTTATGATGTTACAGTGTCACTCCAATCATTTTATATTTCACTGGCATTTCTCTAGATGGGTTTTATAAATCAGGCCATCCAGAATAACCATGGTGAATTGTCACTCTGTGCTGTGTATCTTTTTATACCAATGTGGCTCACAAATTATTGAATCCACTTTTCAGATTAGTATCCATTTGATCTATGAGCACAGAAGCAGTGACCAAACTAGTCTACCCATAACACACCACAAGGGTGAAGGAACAACTTTAAATTTTAATATTTTGGAAATTCAATTTTCTGACATCATATTCCTGAAGTTCACAGGGACAGTGTATAACAATTAATTTCTTTGCCTTGAACATAATGCTGTATTTTGGGTAGGCTGAAATCCTTGCAATCAGTTTGTTTCCTGATACTTCTACTGAAGTTGGCATTTTTCTTTTAAGATGAAGACCGTTCTCCTTTACATAATAAAACTGCATAAAATTCTATGCTTGGATCTGAGTAATATCCAATCAGATATGTATTAGTTGGCTATGATTACTTCTTTGATTTTCTTTTTGTAGCTGAACCCTGTGTCCAAGTGGATGGGAGCCCAAAATGTTGTTTTTTTAAATTTAGCCCCAAAATAACATTTACAAACGTGGTGCGAGCTCACCTGTGGGTTTATCTGCGTCCAGTCCTGCACACCTCCACTGTGTACCTGCAGATCCTCAGGCTGAAACCTGTGACGGAGAAGGGCAGCAGGCATTCACGGATCCGATCCTTAAAAATAGACTTGAACTCCCGCAACGGGCGCTGGCAAAGTATCGACTTTAAGCACGTGCTGCAGAACTGGTTCAAGCAACCTCACACCAATTGGGGCATTGAGATCAACGCCTTTGATATGAACGGCAACGACCTGGCTATCACATCTCCAGGAAATGGAGAGAAGGGACTGGTGAGTACTGTTCACTTTAAGTCCTCTGTATCAAGGAGATACAGGTTTCTCAAGTTTCAACAGCATCACACACATATAGAGTATGTGATTGGTGACTGAAGACACCAGTGTGTTACTGATCACCAATGCGGAAATAAAATAAATGGTTTTCTTGCAGGAGGATTGGTAACTAAAGGACACAGATGTAAGATAATTGGCAAAAGAACCAAAGGGGATAGGAGGAGAAAAGTGTTTATGCAACATGCTTTCATGATTTGAAATACACTGCCTGAAAAGGACATCGGAGAGGGAGAGGCTGAACAGCATGCTGAGCTTTTTAATAGTTTACTGCTGTACTGTCTGTTTAAAGTATTCTGGAGAAAAATCAGCTGATTAAAGTGCTGGCAAGTGTAGCACAGTTAAAGCCTTATGCTCCTGGACCAAATGTGGCAACTGCAGAATTCACTTTGAGCAGACACTCTGCCAAAGAGTTTAGTTGCTCCACTGTTGAATTAACCCCAGCTCAGTGGTTTGGTTAATTCCCACCTTATCATTTTAATTACCCCACTGGTGGAAAACTGTTAAATCTTTCTGTGAAGAGTTGCTAAGAAGGCTTGAACAGCCCTTCACAAGCATTTTTTTTTCATTCCTTCATGAGTGTGTCTCTCGCTGGCAAGGCCAGCGTTTACTCCCCATCCCTAATTTCCCTTGAAAAAACAGTGGTGAGCCGCCTTCTTGAACTGCTGCTGTCCATGTGATATAAATACACCCACAGTGCTTTTGTGGAAGGATGCAGATGTCTCAGAATAAAAGAGAGTTGTTTCAAATTTCATACCTTATTTTGGACTGAGAACTGAGTAGTGCAAAGGGAAAAAGATAAACGTAGTTTTCCAGCATCTTCAATTAAAATGTTAACTGCAGAAAACATCTGCATTTAGCAATCTCACTTTGTGAGGCTACATGGTGACTGTTGTGGGAATTGGAATTGTCACATATGATGCAATAGGAAAGCACTGTTCTAAGGTTGTGGCAACATAGCAGGAGCTTTAAAATGAGCTCTCATGATGGCTTCCTGAGTAAATGCAACATCAAACAGATGACTTGGTCATTTATCACATTACTGTTTGTGGGACCTTGCTGTGCGCAAATTGGCTGCTGCATTTTTTATATTACATCAATGACTACACTTCAAAGAAGTATTTCTGGCTGTAAAGCGGTTTGGCACAGCTTGAAGTTGTGAAAGGCGCTATATAAATGTAAATTTTTTCTTTACTTATAATGGCTAGAGAACTCGTTTAAACAATATGCTCGACTCTCATTTGTATTGATACTTGATGTCTCCATGTGCATTACTACAACACACTCACTCCCCTACGCTGCTGAAGGTATTGACTCATGGCGATGTACAGTTCCACAGGCACCAAAAGCCCTGTATTACATCACCCAAGTTGCTATTTTGCGTGAGCAAGCCTAAATATTGACTGTCGCAAATAATTTGGCTCATCCAAGTCAATGGCAAGGCCTTTATGAATGCCAATATTTATAGCTCACCATTATCATTTGCAAACCTGGTCTCACCTGACCAGTCATCTTCATTAATTCACATGGTGGAGAGCAAATGCATATACTCATTAGGAGGTACATCAGTGGGAATCCAGCTAGGTGCACCACTATAATTTTCCTTTACTCATAAAGCATGAAAATAGAAGTCTCACCTTAAGGCAGGCTGGGAGCTGCATTCCTTCCAGCCTGCAATGGTAAGTGATTGTTAGGAGTTTTAAAATTTTAACAATGTATCTTAAATGGCTACAAAGTGTATGTGAATTCTAACAGCACATTTAAACTGAATGTTGGAAGTATGGGAATATGAATTTGAACAATAAATTTAAAATGTCCGTTAAACTTGTGAATTTCAAGAATGCATTTAAAATAGCTGCTAGGGCTATGCGAATTGTAATAAAGCGCATAAAATGGCTAACAGGGATGTGAATTTTAATAATAATTGTTAGGATCAAATGAAATCTAACTGCACATTCAAGATATTTTGTTCTGAACAAAGGGCTGCACCGAAACAAACTTGACAGTCCTCCCCGCTGACTGACCTGCTGCACATTTCTAGCATTTCTTGTTTTGGTTCTAAATTTCCAGAATCTGCAGCAATTTGCTTTGTACATTTAAATTGCTGTTGGGATTTAATGAATTTTCTCAATGTATTTAAATTGACTTCTAGGAATGCGAATTTTAACAATGTGTTTAAAATGGCAGCTAGGAGTGCGCAAATTTCAACGTTTATAGTACCTGCTGGGTTTATGTGAATATTGACAATTAAAAATAGTTTTAAATCTCCTAAACCTAACTGTGTATTTAAAATGGCTGTTAAGAATATCTAAATTTTAACAACATGTTTGTTTCCTGCACTGCATGCGGAATGAATAGTGCAAACTAACAGAGGAAGTTAATGCATTTTGTATTGGAGTTTATATTTTGCTCTTTGTCCCACTGTAGCGGAGCGGATTTAGAATTATGGTGGCATTCGGAAGATTTATCAATATACTTCAATGAATAAATGTTTCTTTTTTCTTTTAACAGCAACCATTCCTGGAAGTCAAAGTGGCAGAAACAAACAAACGTACCCGGCGAAATTTGGGGCTAGACTGTGATGAGCACTCCACAGAGTCACGCTGCTGCCGCTACCCGTTAACGGTTGATTTTGAGGCCTTTGGCTGGGACTGGATTATTGCTCCCAAACGCTACAAAGCCAACTACTGCTCCGGTCAATGCGAGTACATGTTCATGCAGAAATACCCACATACCCACTTGGTGCACCATGCCAATGCACGGGGCTCAGCAGGCCCCTGCTGTACACCAACCAAAATGTCGCCCATCAACATGCTTTACTTTAACGACAAGCAACAGATCATCAACGGGCAAATTCCAGGCATGGTGGTCGATCGGTGTGGCTGCTCTTAAAAAAATAGAATCAACCAAACTTCCTTTTCCCTGCCATTGGGAACTGGAACGTTCATTGATCTTGAATGTTATGTCAAAACTACGCCATGTACTGTGCAATAGCAAAGAGAAAGAGAGAGAGAGAGAGAGAACTGGGCCTCAAGGTGGAGTCTCATCATCAGGAAACCTTTTTTAAACCCAGCCGGTCAATAAGAACTAGGACTAACATTGATTCCAGATTTCCGTTTTTCTTCACACCCCCCACCCAACCACACCCCCCCGTCCCCTCCCCACAGTGACTGCTGATGGCAATTACTAAGGCCAACGTGATGAGTGAAATAAATTAACATACTCAAAGGTGAAGGTGAAGCACCTGGGTAAATGGTATCAACTGACCTGAGTTTTGGTTCCACACAATCTTCGAATCAATAACCATCCAAGACAGTGTCCGTGATGATGTCACCAAAACTCACTGTTTAAACAAAAAATAATTTAAAAAAATAACAGAAGTAGAGAAAGTTCAAACGGGTGTTGATGTTAATAATGATTCTCTACAGCAGTTTGATTTTTTTTTAAACAGCGAGTGTTGACAGTGAGACTTTCTCTTTAAAACAAAAACAAAGTCAAAATATGAAGCAGGGATGCTCGGTTTACAAATTCTTCCTCAAAAATGTTTAAATGAAGACTTCAGTGAGCCATAGATAGATGCAAAGGGCCCTGGAGAGGAAGCTTATATTTTTTTCCATTTATATTCATAGCTGAACTCATTCACCTTAAAGGTAAAACCATGGAATGCTGGAAAAGCAGAGAAAGTTTTGGGCAAGACCCAGAATAGTTCCAATGAATAGTTTCACCCCAAACATTAATCTATCCATTCTCACCACAGAATCCACCTGACCTGCTGTGCATTTCCAGCATTGTGGTTTTATTTCAGACTTCCAGCATTTGCATTTTTCCTTCACCATTACATGCAAGATACTGGGAATCTCACTAGTTAAGTACCAAACAACAGAGAAACACAGTCTCTGGCCAGGAAACCTTTTAGCTTCTTTGACTTAAGTTGGTGTGGGGACAGGTTCGTGATCATCCCCTACCCAATCCAAACCATCATAACCTTACCTCAGGGGGGATGGAATACAATGGGAAGGAGGCGATGTTTCAGTAGTATAGAGCCTTGATCAAACCGCACCTGGAGTAATTGCATTCAGTTCTGGGCACCACACCTCAGGAAGGATCTATCACCCTTGCAGGGGGTGCAGCATAGACTTGCCAGAATTATACTGGGGATAAGAGTTAAATGATGAGGACAGGTTGCATAGAGTAAGCTTATATTCCCTTGAATATAGAAAATTGAGGGGTGATACAATTGAGATGTTTAAAATAGTAAAAGGAGTTGGTATGATTGAGAGAAACTATTTTTGGGGGGGGGGGGGGGGAGGAGGAGGAGACCAGAACAAGGGGGCATAGTCTTAACATTTAGAGCCAGGCCATTCAAGGGTGATGTCAGGAAGCACTTCTTCACACAAAGGGTAAAGGAAATCTGGAATTCTCTCCCACAAAAAGCTGTTGAGGCTGGGAATCAGCTGGAGCTTTCAAGACTGAAATCACAAAGTTTTTGTTAGGGGTGACTCAATCCAAGAGTGACCTCAGTGCTGGGAATGGAGCATGTTCTCACTTCTAGCAGACAGCAAGGATATTAAGCACTTCAAGTCAGCAGAAAACCCCCTCCTCTCTGCTCCAGTCAGTACTAAATTTTCCTTCTTGATTTACCAACCATGACTTTCCTGTTCATTAAACTGAATGGGGGCAAAATCACAGGCTGACGAGAACACACGCCAAATCTGTCAATCTTGGAATTACAGTCTAACTGATAACTTGTGTAAGTTTAGCATTTCCTCTGCTTTTGTACTCTGTCCTGTTTCTAAAACCTAGGATCTCATACACTATTATTGCAGCTTTATCAATTTTGTCCTTCTGCTGTTAATCCTTTTTCAGTGGCACACTGTGCAAAAGTGCTCATTTGGTAGTACGGAACTTGAGTATTGCTGAAAAAAGACATCTTGTCCAAGTTTTTCGCCTTGTACTCATCAGGACAATCGCTTTGGTATTCCTGCGATTGTCCTGATGAGTACAAGACAAAAAGCTTCAACAAAATGTCTTTTCAGCAATTCTCAAATGTGTAAAAGCATCTTAAGTCTATATCACTTAAACTCTTTTCCGCAGTACAAGAGTGACTGCTCTTCGAAAGGTAAATTGACTGTAAAGTATTTTGAGATGTCCGGTGGTCGTGAAAGGGGCAATGTAAATACAAGTCTTTTTTGTCATTTGGTAGTACAGAACTTGAGTATTGGTGAAAAGAGAGATGTCTAAGCTTTTTGACTTGCGCTCATCCTGACATTTTGCAAGAATACCAATAGTAAAAGGGACCAACAATTTATACTGCATGAGAAGAGAGTGCTGATTGATTGGCATCTGGACTCTGATTGGTAGAGGCGCTGCCATGGAGAATACACTAGGGAACAGTTAACTGCCAAGCTTTTGTTCAAATTCAAACAAGGCATGTTGACTCTGATTGGTCAAGGCATGAACCAGATAATGGCTGTCCCCCAAGCTTTTGTTTAGTTTAAAAAGGTGCAATGCTGGGATATGCTCCTTCTGTCTGCAAAAGATAGCACTGTGTACGTGAATATATGTAGCTTCTGTGGGCCCGACTGATAATCTTGAACGCTATGTTTGGAGCTTTGCAAATACAGGCTGGTTGGGTACAGTCTGTACTTTGCCTGTTGCGAACAGCCAAAAGGATGTGCTATTTGATACCTAACATCAGAAGTGATTGGACAGCACTTGCTAAACAATCCTGAGAGTGTACTTCTTAGCACAGAAACTAATTTAAGATTATCAGTCTTTTTAATCACTTTCTCAACCTGCCCTGCCACCTTCAATGATTAGTGCACACATTCCCCAGATTTCTCTGTTCCTGCACCCATTAGAATTGTACCCTTTAGTTTATGTTGCCTATCATTCTTCCTACCGGAACGTGTCACTTTGCACCGGTGTTAAATTTAACCGACGTGTCCACCCATTCCACCAGCCTATGTCCTCTATCACTATCCTCGTCACAATTCACTATGCTTCCAAACTTTGAAATTGTGCCCTGTACGCCCAAGTCTAAGTTATTAATATAGACAAAGGAAAAAGGTAGACCTTGTACTAACTAACTCCTGGAGAATACCGATGTACTTCCTTCATGAGTCTTCATTTGAACATGGCGAAAATGCAAGGTATTTGGAGATTAGGAGCAGGAGAGGCAAGTTTAAACGACCATTGACCAAAGTCATATCCTTATCCTCTAAGAATTTCTAGCAGGTTGTTGCAATCTAATTATTATTTACCCATCAATGAAGTCAGCTGATCAAATTTTGCCCCCACCTTGGGCTGTGGTCACACTATCCCGTACTCAGGTGGACAGATGGTCCATAAGGGGATCACAGCAAACACCATGACTAGCACTTTAAAAACATTCTAAGTATTTGAGATAGGATTCCCTGTTGAGCTGCAGTGTTCTTCCTAGGCTCATCAATATTCATGAGCATTTCTCTTTAATATGCATACCATGATGCTGACCTGCAAAACAGCTCATGAATATGCTGATCAGTGTACAGTGGCTGGAAATGGACAGAAAAAGAGTTGACAGATGTTGCAATCAATTACAAACAGTTGCGTTGAGAAACAAGCATTTCATTAAACTCCAAAGATAGAAGGAATATGTAAATAAGTTAGACTGTAGCAAATTGTGGCACATTTCCCAAGCATCATTTTTGGACTATGATACAAATGTTGGAAAACTAACAAGATCCTTAGGGGTCAGCATCGCTATGTGCATATTAAGTCAGCTTGTGAATATTTATAAGCTTGGTAGGCTAGCCTCCCTCTCATCAGTTACTGTGATTAGTTTTATAAGATTAAGGGGGTTCCTGCTTCAAAAACTAACTCTGGCTTCTTGTGCATAACCAATTTATATCATTGGTAGCTATGCTTTCAGCTGCCTGGCCCTAAGCTCTGGAATTCCTTCCCTAAACCTCTCCACTATTAAGACACTCTTTAAAACCTACTTCTTTGACCAAGCTTTTGGTCACCTGTCCAAGTAGCTCCCTCATGGTTTGGTGTCAGATTGCATTTGATAATGTTCCTTTTATATAAAAAAATATTCAGACATGGGTTGTGGGCATGTCTGGTGAAGCCAGCATTTATTGCCCATTCCTAATTTTCCTCGCGTACAACTGGAGCGGCTTACTAGGCCATTTCAGAGGGCAGTTAACTGACAACCACATTGTTGTGGGGCTGGGGTTTCATGCAGGCCAGACCGGGTAAGGACAGATTTCCTTCCATAAAAAGTGCATTAGTGAACCAGATAGACTTTTATTTAATTAACAGAATTTAAATTCCCTAACTGCCACGATGAGATTTGAACTCCTATCTTCAGATCTTTCTCCAAGCTTCTGGATTCTTAGTCCAGTAACAACTGTACCCTATACTGTATACTACTGTGAATACTTAGAACGTTTTACTACAGTAAAGGCGCAGCATAAATGCAAGTGACTGTGCAAGGAGAGCTGCAGCAAGTGCGACAAGCTCACCCTGCAATGGGCCACTCTCACACAACCCTGGAAGAAAAAAAATTGGGCTGCTGTCATGGATGCGTGCCCTAGCAGTCAGATTAAGAATAGAACTGGCAGAGTCCTTTGAGCAGATTGCCAGCTCATTTTCTATTCTGTATGCTGGAGTGGAGGGAACCCAAAGAGTGGGGCAGGAAAAAAATTAAAAATTGGCAGAGAAAATAATAGGCCACTTTTGTACAAATAGCCCAAAGTGACCTCAGCTATATATGGCCTCAACCCAGTCTGCAAGTAGATAGGGAGAAACGGTTTCCACTAGAGGATCAGTAACCAGAGGACACTGATGTAAGGCAAGTGGCAAAAAAAAAAGCCAGGGAGGAGAGAATTTAAAAAAAACTGCAGGGAGAGATGATCTCAAATGTAATGCTTGAAATGGCAGGGGACGCAGATTCAATAGTAACTTTCAAAATGGAATTGGATCTCTGCTTAAAAAGGAAAAAACTTGCAAGGTTGTGGGGAAAGAGTAGGAATCGTGGGACTAATTAGATTGTTCTTTCAAAGAGCTGGCATAGGTACAATGGGCTGAATAGCCTCCTGTGCATCATTATATTATGAGGATTAGCACTGAATTCAATGGGGTAGACAAGTGACTAGTGGAAATGTAAAAAAAAAATTTTTTTTTTTTTTAAAATCAGACACTTACTTATAGACCATTCTACATTCTTGGTGGGTATCAAATGATACAGCCCACTACTGTAGCACCCATGGTCTCAATGACTAAGAACAAAACTGCTGAACCAATCTGTTCTTTATTTTCTTTAAAATGAAGATCCAGAAAGTCAAGTGAATGGTTGAGACCAAAAGTACAAGACACCACCAAAAGTTGGAAAGAGGGGAGGAGAAATCAGGAATAGTGATTAAATAACACCAAGTTTGGAATTTAAAAGCTGATAGATTGAGGGAAAAAGGAAGATTGAAGGAGTGAGATCATCCACAGTTCTGAAGGCTTGGGAAGGAGGGAGAGAATAGTGGCAACGTCTCGATTTCAGCACAGTGAGGATGTTGGTAGGTGGAAGTGTGTAGGGCTAGGTAGTTGCGGTTGCAAAGGGACAAAGTACTCTCTTGTACCTCCATGGTTTGTGGTGTTTAATGTCAATTTGGGTCCCCTCTCCACTACTTATATAATTCTTAACATGGTAGGGCATAGATCTGTGCGCTGCCTGCTGTACTTTAGTCACTCTTCATAACTACTTGTGCTTTAGAACAGAACAGAGGGAACTTGGCAGCAGATATTTTGTACTGAAAGCTTCCTACAACTCAGATGAGAGGCTGCCTCACATTTCTAGCAATAAGTAGTCTCTGTTCAAAAGTGAAATCTAGAAAGGCTGATCGATAGGCGAGGGGTACACACCATGGAATTCACAGCCACCAATCCAATCTTATGGTTCAAGTGATATTACAAAGTATGAAAACAAAGTTCAAGCAGTTTGTCATACAAACGCCAAGATTGAATACAAGCCAACAATCTAAGCATTGTAAAAGTGTTGGATATCAAGTATTCATTTGTTAATTTCTTGCCTGAAATAGCCCATTTTATTTAGCAAATTTATTTTTTTTTAAAAGTCATCTGAATTTGTATGGGGTGCTGCATACCTTGAACAGATTTATGTAGGGCCTGAAGGTTTAGAGGACTGGATCAGAGCCTGCAATATTGCCATACCTTTTAACAGTAGTATACACAATGTTTTCCTGTGAACTACGGAAACGCATCGCTATAAGCGGAGTTAATCACCTTAGAGGCACAAGGGGCACCTTGCATGAATCTCCATTGGTGGTGACATCTGCTGTGATAGCTAGGTCTTACAAAATATGAAGTGGAGGTTTTTAGGCAAAGTTTACTGATATAGTGATTTAAAAATAGAAAAAAAATAGAGGGGCTGCTGGAGCAGTATGAATGGTGTGCATAGCCCCCAGACTGACTGGTGAACCTGGGGGCGTGAAGGCTGAACTGATCTTAATGGCAGGCCTCCTTTGAATAAATTTTCCAAGTCCCATCTGAATCCAGTCAGAGGAATGGGAATGGTGTGGCTTCAGATGATTGTAACTCCTCCCACACACCATTCTCACAAGGTGAAAGTTCAAATCAGGGCCAACATGTGCAGGATGAGTGACTCCAATTGTATGGGATGCACCTGCACCTTCTCTTTTGATGTGTTCATTTCCCCAGTTTTTGCCCAAAACGTTCAGGACTAAAATTGATCCTGCTCAGGATATAGAGGACAAGGAGGTGGAATATCTGGACTGTCCTCACTGTACAAAGATGACCACCCTGCTGTACAAAGTGCTTAGAGATCCAAAATAAGGCAAGCTTTAGAAATGCAACACTCTTGTTCTCAGGTTTAGTTCAAAACATAAATTGGTCTTAAAGAACTAGTAAACTAGTATTTAAAGTGATTTTTCATAAATTTTGTGCAGTTGGGACTTTAATGACCGCACACTAATGAGTCATGGCTGTAGCAAATGTATCGTTTGTGCAGGGGGAGGGGCGGGGAGGTGAGGGACTAGCTCACATAACAGTAGGGGTTAAGTTTAGGATCACTCTTGTCTTAATGACCATTTCCTCCATACTCAATGGAGGGGGCCCTAAAATTGAAAAGAATGTCCTCTTTCAGTCCACTGGGTTACTGCAGCCTGAAACTAAGTATGGATCACCCTGTTTCCTAAGTCTGCTCTCAGTTCTAAACATTCACACTGTTGCACAACACCATTTCATTCTTTTCTTCCCCTATCCCCACCTTGTCCATGGTTGAACATCAGCTAACTCCACAACTAACTGAAGCCTAAATAACAAATAGAGGGAATGAAAGTAATTGGGAGTGTTGGACTAAAACAGAAGCACTATGCCGTTGAACAAAGGTTCGAGAGGATGATAAAAGGAGACAGATGTCTAAGTGTGTAAAACCTTGTTCAGATTCGGTCTTGAAAATGTTAACTGTTGCACTACGGGAAGTCAAAGAAATGAGAAGATGTTATTACAGACCTACATTAAACAACCCTATTGTGTACAACTCATGAAAAACATGCAAATCTAAGTGTGGTTATGTCATTGTGCAAATCAAGTATAAACATTAATACCAGCTTTTACCTAGTCTGTATTATACCAGTGGGGAAAGTGGCGCAACACCAACCACCAGAAATGTGCCATTTTCAGTACCATTATTAGAGATGCCTAGACTTAGCTACAAACAAAATTGTATCTATTCAGCTCTCCACTGTAACAAGGTGTAAAGTACCAAAACAGTCTTGACTTTAGACAGCCTTTCAGGAAAAGCAACTTTACTGTGCTAAATTGAAACAGAGGGGTCAAGCCATTTTTTCTGCATTTACAAGTTTTATTTTGTAAGTATTTTAAAATGGGGCACGTAATGAATATAGTACATAATGGCAGAGGCTCTGTGAAGTTATTGTCTGCAGTGGTTTATGAAACAAGCTCTTTTAGCAATCACACATTATGAATAGGGGTGTATTAGATTCCAGCTGGGTGCTTTTAACCATTTTGGACCAGGCTGAGAGAAAAAGTTAAACATTTAAGCATAATGGCCATCTTGGCAAAAATCCAACACGGTCACCATCACAATTGGAGGCAGGTGACAGCTAAACTTTCTTCCCTTGGGGGCCAGTTTGGACATTTCAATGTATAGATGTTAAACTTTGCAACCCAGTTGCCATTTGACTGCATACATTTTGTTGTGATCTTGCAGGTGATGGTATTTGGGTTGATAGAATGATTGTGGGCGATAGGAAGCTCAGAGGGGATCGCAGAAGCAGCCTGCAAGTCGCTTGGTCAATGACTACCATCTTAAAAACAATAGAATGGTATTCAACACCCAGCAGAGGGGGCGAATGAGCAAGAACACATCATGTACAGTATGCAGAAAGTGGTAGCCCAGTGCCACCATTTTTGATTCAACTGATTGTAATCAGTACATGATGGACTAAACACCAATAATCTTTATAAACCAGAAGATAAAATCAAATCAGCTGTAAACTTGTGTAAGCTTTACATATACAATATTGTATAAACTAAAGTTAATATAGTTGCTTGTGTTAGTTATGTTCATGTCATGTATATTATTCCCTTGAAATCTGTCCTGTTTTGTTGTTATCAGTATTTTTGGGTACAATGGAATATTTGCATAGAAGTAGTAAGAGATTTGTTTAAAAAATAAATTGAATTGTGTCCTTGAAATCTCAGTATTGCAGAAAGAAAACTTATCTGCCAAGTGCTGAAATATTGCTTTGAATTTTTGCTTTAGTTTGTGGTTGTTTGGAGCAATAAAACATTTATACATAACACAGTGTCATTCTTGCATTCTAAAAAGGAGGCAAAATCATGCAGTCCTTGAAAAATGTGATGGGGGAGGTGGAAGTTAGTAAGAGTTCATGACAAAACGAACATGGGCCTAGATATAAACCCAGCCCAATCTAATAGAGGGGTCTTTATCTGCTACAGTAAGTGAAATGAGTTTGGACCATCTGAACTCAGTTACTTCGTGGGTACAGGTCTACCCACCTTAAAGGGAGTGTTGAGATTCAGATTCCTTAGAAATTACAATATGGAAACAGCCTGTTCAGCTGGGCCAGATAATGTTGGTGTTGACCGTCCACAGCCAGAGGTTATACCCATTGACTCTCCCTCTGATTTTCCCATTCTCTGTGGGAGATATAGTCTCCACAAGCAACTATGGTCAAGTTCAGTGGAGGAGAATCAAACCTACTCTGTGGCATCATGCAGCAGCACCCTGTCTCATGCACCAATGTCTCATGGGTGAATAATCAGAAATGCAAATTTCTATATACCCATTATCAGTTCAAATGTAGTTTTTGACACACTATAGAAGTTCTGATCTGACCTTTTGTTATAAATTAAAATATTAATCATCAACAGGGCAACTGTCTCTAGGTCAATGCTGTACAACTCATGCTCAAGGGAAATGTTGAAGCCTCTCTATGTAAGGTGTGGGAAGAGCAGGGAAACACTGAAAAGGAGATTGTTTGTGGCAAAATTAATTACCTAAGTATAATCTCAACATGCCCTATACCATTGAGTTGAATTAGGTTTGTATTTTGCTACCATTTTTCTCTATGGAGGTGCTAGAGGACCAGTCTTCCATATCACACATTCCTCCTGGCTGCACAAGAATGCCAAATTCCTGCCCTCACAGTCAGTGTCCTCAGGATAGTCCATCTTCATGGTGCTATAAATCTCAATGGAAATGTGATACAGCACACTTGCATACCTGGCCTTCCTCTGCCTCAGGCATTGGGAGTCTTTACAAGCCCATTCTGGAAATCTTGACACCTTCCCTTAAAGATTCTGGAAATCTAAGTGCTTAAACCCAGAAGAAGCACTTTTACTGGCCCTCAAAGCCACGCAATAGCATTCAAGCCTCGCTCAGTCCACATCATACAGTTCTTGAAAAAATAAAGTTGTACAGAGTAGGTAATAAATCCATGGACACCATCTGCATGGTTTAACAGGGACAAGTTCACTCTTATTGGTCTACAGTTCATGCCTCATCTCTTTTCTAATTTAAACAAACAATCTCCTCTCCTGTTCACTTAACTACTTTTCATGGGTAAACCTTTAGATAACTGAGTCCAATCCAGTCCTCAAACTATGCCTGCACTAGTTTGCCTATCAACACAGGTGATTGGATAGTGATCAGGAGCAGGCCATTTCCACCCCTCCCCACTGAAGGGCTGGTGACACAATTGTGCTGCCTCTGCTCAGAGTAAAACCAGCTAGCTCTTTCCAGAGCAGAAATGAAAATGTGATAATGTATTGGACCTTATGGGAGGGAAGATCTTAAACGGAGGTTCCTTAACAATCTGCAGTGTAATATTAAGACAATTGCCCTGGTCCTTAAAAGAAATGGGTCTGCAGTGAGGGGCACCACAACTGGCTTCAGCAACTCTGGGTTTGAGAAAAGCATCAAGGATGTCTGATATTAGGGCAGCCCCTCTTCTCCCTGCTACTAATTTTGCTCAAAAACATGGTTATTGCACATGTTATGGATTTTTGCCCCACCCCATGACCAATACTTTACCAACAAAGAATGGTCATTATTCAACAAATCCTCTTTCATTTCTGCCACTTCCATTTGACAAGATGCCAAATACATTTTCCCTCTCCTTTCAGCATTCTGAAAAGGACCATTCCCTCTATGATACCCAAGCTTCACGTTGCCTGTTATTTTAACTCTCCACCCCATTTTCACTCAGTTCTTGGCCTCCTACACTGTTCCACTGAATCTCAATGTAAGCTCGGGGAATAGCACTTCATCTTTCCATTAAAGATTTTATAGCCTTCCGAACTCCACATCAAATTCAACAATTTCAGATTATAATCTCTGCCCCCATTCTTTTGGATGGTAGCTGGTAATGATTCTGCTATTCATTTACACCTCATCGAATCCCATCTTTTGTTTCTGTACTTGCCGTCATTCCATTTGTTATTTAATCACTCCTGCCTTCCACCCTCACACAGGCCTTGCTTTTTGTTCTTCCCCAGTCTTTTACTTGCTTAAAACCTGCAACATCTCCATCTTGTTCTAGTTTTGACAGGAGGTCATTGAGCTGAAACTGTAACTCGTTCCTCCCTCCACAGATGCTGCCTGACCTGCTGAGTAATTTAGAAGAATGGTCATGTGGGTGAGGTACTGGATGGAACCATGGACCAGCGCGGGTGGGGGGGAGGAGACGCACAGGGAATAAAAGTGCTAAGTTACGACTGAAGTTAGCACTTCACATTCAAAGTATTTGCCCTGGTTACTATTACCTTTAATGTGAGGAAACATAATTCGGAATACATTCAATTAAATAAGATTTCTATTCAAGTAAGTGAAATTGTACCACTGCTCAGATCTTCACAAAGGACCTAGGGGCAGGAAACAGAGCAGGGTTTGATCCTACGTCCTTTAGATGCAAATTGTTTAAGATTCCTTCCGCTTTAAGACCAGGTTTTCCCACATGCAACGGATGTGAGGAGGAAGACCCCCTACCTGTTCTCTATAAACCCACTACAACATGGGAATACAACACATTTAGGAATTCTAGTGTAATTACTTGCTTTTTTTCCAGTGACAAAATAGGGCTAAATCTTTAACCCTTACCTACCCAGGCCTCCAAGGACAGTCTTTGAACTTTGTTTTACTCGTTAGCTTTCCAGCATTTCATAACCCCTTTTCTTCACTGTCCTTGAATCCTTACTTCAGCATCCACAGGAGCTGTTAAAGAAACATTGATTTATATCATTGCCAAATCGACTGGAACTCTCTGCTAAAATTCAGCAGCCTAATATCCCAATCAGTATTTTAACCCATGGGTTACCTCCTGCATTAAAGCAACAGTAAATCTAGGCTAATGTCTGTTCCTGCAGCTGACTGCTATTCAGTGACCACCAGTTTGAAAGTGCACATCAGGTAGAGTCAGACCCTGCATCAACACTGGCTGATTAGCCTGCTGTCTGGCTCAGCTGTCACTGGGTGATGTACCACAGGGCAGCCAGCTTCATACTCCAAGACTGAAAAGGGGTAAAATTCACCTTTGGCCAGATTGCAAAACTGGCTGCGATAGATCAGCCACCCATGTTATGACCCTCCCCTCCAATTTGCAAGTAGCTATTAGAGCAGTGGTTGAAAGGCTGACCTCTGATGGTTTGAGGTGGTGGAAAGAGAGAATTATACAAGTTAGAGGAGCCGATGATATAAAATTGGGTCCATACAGCTGAAGAAAATCACTCAAGGTGGGTGAGATTGGAGGGATGTGGAAAATGTAAACTTTGAAGTCAAAATGCTGGGTGTGGGAGAGCTTGGTAAGTAATTATTGCAAATGTGGGAAGAAGCTGGTTTCACATATAAGTGGCAACATCTTCAAAACAGGCCTTTACAATAAATATGTTTACTGATCAAGAGGCCTTTAGGCTCAGATGTGCCTCCCCCAACCCCCTTGACATCACAAAAGATTAATTTCTGAAGCAGGTTATTCAGATTGAAGAATTAGATGCTGATTAGAATTAAATAGCAAGATTATCTAAAACAGCTGGTAATGGGAGATGGACGGTGAGAACAAACAGTTTATTAGCTGTTGGGGGTGGGGAAGAAACAGCAAAGAAAAGCACCAATAGGGCCATGAAAAAAGCTGTCAAGCTGAGAGCCATCAATAGGGAGATCCAATGCTGTCCTCAAAGGGTTAAGCACTTGGTTGTAAAGGAACTTGCGAGAAAGGAAACTACCAGTTTAGTTCTGTCGTCTACCTGTAAGGAGCTATTTAATAGAACAAGCGGAACTAGTAGGAACGTGTGAAGAGACAACACAAGCCATTCTGCAGATTCCAGCTTCCTTCAACTCTCCTAATAGAAGAGACCTAAATTGTACACTGATTTTTTTTGTTAAAGCACATCAGTAAGATTAATACAGGAAGTTTGGTTTGGTTTCAATTGCAAACTTATTTTTAAATCTTTAATTGAATAATTACCAGGTTTCTAAAAGGAATAAGCCATGCACCTCTACATTGAAGATGAATAATGCAGGATTGCTGCCTGATATGATGGTCAGTGGCATAGAGTGGAACAATACAGAGTGAAGGGTCAGCTGTGGTGGTGGGGAAGGGAGGGCAGCATGATGGGGGAATGATTTTGAGTGTTACAACCAGTTGTTTATTATCTATTTACATCCTCAGTTAGGGAGGAACACACTTTTAGGAATGTGATGGGTAGGGCAAGTAATTTGCCACAGCATGACATATACTGAACATTCCTACCTGCCACAATTTGCTCCTATACTTGACCTAAGTAGGCAAGGAGGCTGTTAAAAATGTTTTGTCAATCAGAAACTGGCAAGTCCTAGTAATGTGTACATTTCCTGTCTTACCTTAAAAAGCATAAACTGTATCCAAAAACACATAGCAGCATAGCTGTAAGGCTCCAATATTGTAGGACCATATGGTTAATTTTCACTAGTTCCTTCCACAGCACAGTGGGATCAAAACAAACTGGCCACCTGTGGTGGAAACTCTGGATTAGCAATCTTAATCCCACCCAAATCAGGTGATGACATTCCTCATACCTTCTTTCAAACAACAACTTTTGTAAAACGCTGAAATTCCTTCTTTGTAGGCTTAAATTGCACAGAACGCCCCACCCACCAAAAAAGGCAGTTACGCCAGGTTACTTTAGGGACACACTGGAAAAGGTCAGTGTGTGAATTACCATCCCACTCTATGAGCGATAGAGTACAAAGGAGATAATGGCAAATATTTTTAATTATCTACACTGTCAGGTAATTTCTATCAAATATTTCTAACTGTTATCAGTGAAGGAAACTTATCAAAATTGAAAGTCCTTCTGTAGCGAAATAAAGCTCACCCTTTTTTTCCCTCAGTCATTATGGAGGAAGCTAGTGCTGGAATGAAGAATGAAAATGAAGGACAGTGAATGAAACACTTCCTCTTTCATGTATCCAGTTTCAAACTCAAGAATATTTGAGGCAGGGACTATTACATCTTTTAAAGGGAAAAATGAATAAATATTTAAAGCAGAAGAACATACAGCTTTAGGGAGACCAGGGTAATGGAATTCATTTTGGATTGTCCCAGCAATGAACCAGCATAGCCATGGTGGGCCTAATGGGTTACTTGTGTTGTAAACTTTCATGGTTCCAAGTCAGATACACCAGTTACAGGCAGAATAAAACTGCACTCCAATCTCAGAAGAGCACTCCCTGCTGCAATCTGGTTTTTCCACTTGCCTCATAAGCCACTTTGGATAGAGGTTACTAAATAGCACTAAATATAAGACAGTATCATGCTTGAGACCAATCCCCACAAGGAACTAGATTGAGAACATCCAAACTCATTTCCCTCTAAATGCTTGCAGATAGTAGAGGAGACTTTCAGTCTGAGCTAAATTTGAGCCAGTGCAGAAGTGAGTGGTCAATATTGATATTTTAAAAAGTAATCATTTTCTGTTAAACATGTGAATGCTCTGATATACCAAGGCAAGAGCTCTTTGAGAAATAGGGAACCCACGAATGACTTAGTTTGTCCAATGTGCAGCTGAGGCATACCAACAAGGAAGATCTCCAATTCAAATTGTTGATTTATGTTGAGTTAGTAGCTGCTCCATTTAGCCTCAGCCTCCCTTGTGTTCCTGCTACAGATTTCTAGTCAGTGATCCCTGCTACAAGTGTGATCACAGGATCAGGCCTGTCTATGTTGTCGCCATGGTTAACTAAGCTAACACATACCATCATATCGCATGAGTGAATATTTTAGGTGGACACCTGGGGCAAAATAAACATGTCAGCCCCTAATGGTCTGGTGGGTAGAGCCTATTGAACTATGCAGACCAGGTAGAGTTTGCTGATGTCAACAAAGAAAGAAGTTAGGTGCTATACCCAGTTAGCAAAGGCAGGCATCGGGTAGCAGGGCAACAGGGAGGGGAAAGAGGAAGAGGAAAAAGTATTTCTGCTTTTGATCGCTACCCAGTAATTGCTAGTGGAAGTGTGTAGGAAGTCAGGAAGAGCACACTTGCTGTGATGTCTCTATAATGTAAGTCTGCTGACACTTACGGTCATCCATGAGGAATAATCACTTAAACAAGGCAATGCTGTAACAAGAGTCAGTACTTCCAGGAAAGGGAGAAGATGGAGAGAAAGTAAAATGCCTGATTTGTACCCATATTACTAAAGAAATCAAACAGATACCAAACATAAAGCAAAGATACTAAAAAAAAAGGCAATTGCTATGTACATTTGTAGAAAATGTGGTCCAGCAACCTGAAAAGTTGACTTTATTGTTTTTTTTTGGGGGGGGGGGGGGGGGAGAAAGGAGAGAGAGAGAGAGAGAGAAAAGAGAATGTGGAGGTGGGTGGGAAAAAGCTTTTTTTTAAAAAAAATGAGGAAACAGGCTCCAAACTGATTCCATTCCAAACCATCCAATGCATGTGGAACACTTACTTCACAGGATATGTAAATTTACAAAGCAAAGTTGTTGGATGTGAAATAACACTTAGACAAAAATTTTACATTTTATTGCATCACACCACTTGCTAGTTAGGCTGTTGGGAAACAGTCACCTGTTTTATAATCACACATTTATGATTATGAGTGGTTTATGATCAAACATTTATTGTTCCAGTAAACCAAGCCACTGCAGCTATATCACAAGATTGTGGGGATGGGGAGGGAGAGAGAGAATGCGATGCCACAAGTTTAAAAAAAGGTACATGCAAATGCTTTGGGCCACCTGAAATTTTAAAATAAAACTGTTGTACAAGAATAGAATAAATGGGATACCAGGGTGATTCACGCTCGTGTGTGGCACACCAAACACCACCCAATATCACTCTTACCTACTCTGATTATTTGTCCTTTTTCTATGGGCCCAATAACCTACCCAGAATTTTTTTTTCTTAAAACCCAGTGGGATCTTTCAGCATTTCTTTCACTATTAAATAGCTGAAAATGTACTTGACAGTGTTCTCATCCCTTGTGATAAATGTAAACCTGCACTCAAACAAAGGAGCAAAAGATTCAAATCAACCTCATATCAATTGCCAACACAAGTTTGAAGTCTCAATTTTTTAAGATTATTTCTGTGAATGATTAGCACAATATATTTAAAAACAGAAGGTAGTGTACAAGATGGGGTCAAATCTTGTATGCAATGATTTAGAAGAATATGAAGTCCAACTCTTTTTTGAATGAAGTTTAAGTGGCTACAGTCATCAGTATTTCACCAGTTTGAGTGGAGGGAGAATGAAGAATGGCTGATTCATGTGGTGGGCAGTATGAATTATTCATTAGTGATTAGATGGATGGATGTTAATATCTATGATTGTTAATTTCTCCCAGCTCATTTTGCCCTAATTGGAGCACTGAAAACATAACCCGCCTCACCAAAACAAAATCATAAAAGTCCTTTCCGAAGGAAACATCACCCGGGTTCAATGGGTTTTTAAAAGGGCTGGCATTGGATATGGAATACTTTGTGTGTTGTTTCTTCAGCAGCTTGCACCAACTCTCTGGCATAATGTGTTGAAGATAAACTCCTGCTGCAATTTGCCCTCTGCCCCATCCATCAAGGTTTTACTTACTGAAAATGTTCAAAAACCAAGATGATGCAATATCACGACATTGTCACGTGCACTTGCATTTACAAATTAAGACTTTAGCAGCTTGCAATGTTTAACAAAGACACAACCTTCTTTAATTATTTAATCAAGTTTCACTTGGTTGTACAGTACCTGCATAAAGTTCCACTAAGATTATCTCCAGCTTGCGGCAATGACTTGCACTCCTTGGTATCTCAGCATCTTGTTCCTTATTGCTGAAGCAACTGTACATCATTCTAGCAGTTGTAATTAAATAAGTCATCTAATTTCTGACACCTTGCAAACACCATTACTGCAAACTGATACACAATAGGGAAATAAAGCACATTTTCAGTTTAAAAAGTATCCTAAAAAAAAATCTACTTGATACACATTTAAAATATTCTTGGTAAAAAAAAAGCAAGGTGTTATCAGACAATCCCAAAGCGTTCTGCTCTTTTCCTCTTCTTTGCCTAAAAAAAGAAATATATCCATATCAGAAAGTGTATCTATTTACAATTCATCATTTTCTTATTGTATCGACTGATCCTAGTTAACTTAATTAACTGCTGAATGATTACATCACCATGAGAGCTCTCGGAACAATGAGTCATTGGGCCATTCACATCCAACATGACAACCATCATGTTGTTGCAACTGTTCATGTTGTAATCAATTGTACATGCTATGTGGAATGATTATATAGTATATTCAATACCATATCTATATGACCACTCAACTGTAAGGCAATTAAATTCAATTTTGATTAATTATTTTGGAATACACAGGAACAGGGGGTGGCCATTCATGGCCCATCTGTATCTTAACTCCATCCAACTGCCTTGGCTTGTCTACTGCATTCGCTGCTCCCAATGCGGTTTCCTCTACACTGGAGAGACCAAATGAAGACTGGGTGACCGCTTTGTGGAACACCTTCGGTCTGTCCGCGAGCATGACCCCGACCTCCCTGTCGCTTGCCATTTCAACACTCCACCCTGCTCTCATGCCCACATGTCCGTCCTTGGCCTGCTGCAATGTTCCAGTGAAGCTTAACGCAAACTGGAGGAACAGCACCTCATCTTCCGATTAGGCACTTTACAGCCTTCTGGACTTAACATTGAGTTCAACAACTTTAGATCATGAACTCGCTCCACTATCCCCACCCCCTTTCCGATCCCCCCTTTTCCAATAACTTATATATATTTTTCTTTTCTCACCTATTTCCATTATTTTTAAATGTATTCACATCCATTGTTTTACCTCTACCTTTTAGCCTATTTCGATCCCTTCCCCACCACCCCACTAGGGCTATCTGTCCCTTGCTCGTCCTGCTTTCTACCCTTGTCACCATTAGCACATTTCTTAGCTAATATCACCACCGTCAACACCTCTTTGTCCCTTTTGTCTATTACCTCTTTTGGCAATCTCCACCTATCACTGGCCCTCTATCCAGCTCTGCCTGTCCCCCCACCCCCAAACCAGCTTATATTTTACCTCTTTTCTATTTTTCCTTAGTTCTGGTGAAGAGTCATACAGACTCAAAACGTTAACTGTATTCCTCTCCGCAAGTGCTGTCAGACCAGCTGAGTTTTTCCAGGTATTTTTGTTTTTGCCTTGGCTCCATATCCTTTTATATCCCAGTTTATAAAAGTCCATCAATCTGATTTTAAAGAATTGAAGTAGGGTTCTGCCAGTTCCAGCCATAGAATGCTGGTATTTAACCACTGCATATATTCACAATTGTTTAATGCAACAGCCAAAAGATCATTAACCACATTTATACATTGCTAATTACAACCAGTCATTAAAAAAAACCCTAGCGATCAGAGTTGGTGGGCTTCCACGGTGTTGGCTAATTACGTTAAGTTTGATTACCTCAACATCATCTCCACCTCCTGCTGAACTGGTCACAATTCCAAACCGCTCCTTTCTCTTTTTCATTTTCTCATCATCTTCAGTCTACAAGCAAAAGTAAACACAAATTAAAGTCAAAACAGGTATTAGAATTGATTTAAGGCAGCAATTTTCAGCTCAATGTATAAATGCAATATAGTATGGTACCGAGCCACATGAAATACATGAAAATGGGCACTTGGGCAACATTCCAGAGGGCTGGAATTGTATTGCAGCCAAACATCATTAAAAATTTGCAATGAATGAAAAAAAATGCTTCTCATTATGTCCCAGCAGTTCATGTATTGCACAAAGTTAGAATACTTGCTGTGCACTCTAGGTAACAAAAGAGTTAAAAAGAGAGCATTAGCATTTTTTAGCTAAACTGAGCAAGTATAATGACAACACTGGTTGGTCAAATAATAGGTAGCAGTGTACCAAGAATCCAGGTGATATACAGAAAGTTTCCTGGTTCTGCTGTGAGACTGAACAAGAAAACAGATACAACAGGGTTAGAATGCCCTTCACTGTTTGGCTGAAAATATCCAAATATTCCTTAAACATTTATTAGACATTTGCATCTTTTGTGCCGTTGCCAAAGGAAGGAAAAGCACCTCTGGAAATTCAACCACCCAGCTCTCATCATTTCAAGAATGACACATCTGTGCAATAAGAAACATGAAGAAACTTCAAATGGTGAATGTTAAATGCACCATGCAAGGCAATTTGCTAACAGTGAGGTTCTGCCATATTATTAAAAGGCCTGTGCAGAGAGAACAGACACAACTTGGTTGTGTAGCACTTTGAAGAGAACAGCTTTTATTGCTGACAATTGATTTGGCGTTGAATGAAGCAGCAAAGAGGTTGACTTGTTGGATTAGAATCAGTTTCCCCAAAACAGAGCTTGGTTAAAGCAGCTTTTCAATTAAAATGAGAACATACAATAGGCTAGAACCAAGGAGGACAAAACAAAGACAGCTTTTCCTTTAATCAAAAATAGAAGTGCCGGCAATACTCAGCAGGTCTGGCAGCATCTGTGGAGAGAGAAATAGAGTTAACATTTCGAGTCGAATAGGTCTCTTCAGAATACATTTGGTCATATTCAACTCTAAACATTAACTCTGTTTTTCTCTCTCTACAGGTGCTGCCAGACCTGGAGTATTTCCAGCACTGTATTTAATTTCAGATTTCCAGCATCTGCAGTATTTTGCTTTTAATTTTAGAACTTTCCCTTTTTTAGTTTTTGCAGCATTCCATGGTCTGCAGGCTTCATTTCAAGCATCTACCGACACCACCTCTGTTGATCCATCCATTGCGTTAGATTTATCACACTGCTTCTCCAATGCTCAGTACTGTACGAGCAGCATTCAGTACTGTACAAGCAAGCAGCAATTTCCCACAACTAAGTACTGGGAAGACTTTGGTTCACACCACCAACTTTGTTCCCTAGTCACCAAAGTCCAGCCCCTCACTTGGTCACCATCTGAGCCGGAATCAAACAACTCAATCTTGCTATCCTATCTGACTCAGAGGCAAGCTTCCAAATCCACTCATCGCCAAGACCACCTACTTCCACCTCTGTAACATTTCCCATCTTCGCTCCTACTTCAGCTCATCTGCTGCTGTAACCCTTATTTGTGCTTTTGTCATCTCTAGGCCAGCCTCTTGCCAGCCATAAAATTTGACCTCACCCAAAACTCCTGCTACCCATATGCTAACTGACTCCAAATGCTGTTCACCCATCACCCGTGCTCACTGACCTATATTGGCCCCGTGTCCTACAATGCCTTGCTTTTAAAAATTGTCATAGAGCCATAGAGGGCTACAGCACAGAAAAAGGCCCTTCGGCCCATCGAGTCTGTGCCGGTCAAACAAGTATCTAACTATTCTAATGCTCTTTGCCAGCACTAGGCTCATAGCCTTGTATGCCATGGCATCGCAGGTGCACATCTAAATACTTCTTAAATGTTATGAGGGTTTCTGCCTCTACCACCCTTTCAGGCAGAGAGGTCCAGATTCCCACCACCCTCTGGGTGAAAAAAATTCTTCCTCACATCCCCTCTAAACCTCCTGCCCCTTACCTTAAATCTATGCCCCCTGGTTATTGATCCCTCCATCAAGGGGAAATGTTCCTTCCTGTCTACTCTATCTATGCCCCTCATTATTTTATACACCTCAATCATGTCCCCTCTCAATCTCCTCTGCTCCAAGGAAAATAACCCCAGTCTATCCAATCTCTCCTCATAACTAAAACTCTCCAGCCCAGGAAACACCCTGGTAAATCTCCTCTGCACTCTCTCTAGTGCAATCACATCCTTCCTATAATGCGGATTCCAGAACTGCACGCAATACTCTAGCTGTGGCCTAACCAGCGTTTTATACAATTCCAGCATAACCTCCCTGCTCTTATATTCTATGCCTCAGCCAATAAAGGCAAGTATCCCATATGCCACCATAACCACCTTATCTACCTGCCCCGCTACCTTAAGGGGCCGGTAGACATGCACACCAAGGTCCCTCTGATCCTCGGTGCTTCCCAGGGTCCTACCATTCATCGTGTATTCCCATGCCTTATTTGTCCTGCTCAAGTGCATCACCTTACACTTATCCAGATTAAATTCCATTTGCCACTGATCAGCCAATCTGACTAGTCCGTCTATATCCTCCTGTAATCTAAAGCTATCCTCCTCACTATTTACCACCCCACCAATTTTTGTGTCATCCGCGAACTTACTGATCAACCCTCCTACTTTCAAGTCTAAATCGTTTATATATACCACAAACAGCAAGGGACCCAACACCGATCCCTGTGGAACCCCACTGGACACAGGCATCCAGTCACAAAAACACCCTTGACCATCACCCTTTGCTTCCTGCCACTCAGCCAATTCTGGGTCCAATTTGCCAAAGTGCCTTGGATCCCATGAGCTCTTAACTTCATTATCAGTCTCCCATCCGGGACCTTATCAAAAGCCTTGCTGAAGTCCAAATAGGCTACGTCAAATTCATTGCACTCATCTACACACCTGGTCACCTCTTCAAAAAATTCAATCAAATTGGCCAGACATGACCTCCCCTTAACAAAACCATGCTGACTGTCCTTGATTAATCCCTGCCTCTCCAAGTGTAGATTAATTCTGTCCCTCAGAATTGCTTCCAATAGTTTCCCCACCACTGAGGTTAGACTGACTGGCCTGTAGTTCCTTGGTTTATCCCATCCTCCCTTCTTGAATAACGGTACCACATTGGCTGTCCTCCAGTCCTCTGGCACCTCTCCTGTGGCCAGAGAGGTCTTGAAAATTATTGCCAGCGCCCCTGCCATCTCCTCCTTTGCCTCACTCAACAGCCTGGAATACATTTCATCCGGGCCTGGAGAGTTATCTACTTTTAAGCCTGCCAGGCTACTTAGAACCTCTTCCCTTTCTATGCTAATTTCTTCAATTATATCAGAGTCCTTTTGCCTGATTTCCATACCCAAGTCATCCCTCTCACTTGTGAACACCGACACAAAGTATTCATTCAGAACCCTATCTACGTCTTCCGGCTCCACAAACAAATTACCACTATGGTCCTTAATGGGCCCTACTCTTTCCCTAGTTATCCTCTTACTCATAACGCACTCGTAAAATAACTTTGGATTTTCCTTTATTTTACCTGCCAATGTTTTTTCATGCCCCCTTCTTGCTCTCCCAATTTCCCTTTTAAGATCCCCCCTACACATTCTATACTCCTCTAGGACTTCCGCTGTTTTGAGCCCTTGGTACCTGCCATAAGCCTCCCTTTTTCTCTTTATCCAATCCTGTATATCCCTGGACATCCAGGATTCCCTGGATTTGTTGGTCCCACCCTTTGTATTTACTGGAATATGTTGGTCCTGTACTCTCACTGTTTCCTTCTTGAATGAGTCCCACTGCTCTGACGCAGATTTACCTAAAAGTAGCTGCTCCCAGTCCACTCTGGCCAAATCATATCTGATCTTATTAAAATCGGCCTTCCCCCAATTTAGAACTCTGATTTCTGGCCCATCCTTTTCCTTTTCCATAACAACCTTGAATCTAACAGAGTTATGATCATTATCTGCAAAATGTTCCCCCACTGATACCTCTACCACTTGCCCAGCTACGTTTCCTAAAATTAAGTCCAGGACCGCCCCCTCTCTTGTAGGACCTTCTACGCATTGACTTAAAAAGCTCTCCTGGATGCATTTTAAAGAATTCCGCTCCCTCTAAACCTATCACACTATGACTAACCCAGTTAATGTTATGGAAGTTGAAGTCCCCCACTATTACTACCCTATTATTTTTACACTTCTCTGAAATTTGCCAACATATCTGCTCTTCTATTTCTCTCTGACTGTTTGGAGGCCTATAGTACACTCCCAGCAATGTGATTGCTCCTTTCTCGATTTTCAGTTCTACCCATGTGGCTTCATTTGAGGAGCCTTCCAAGATGTCATCCCTCCTTACTGGTGTAATTGATTCCTTGATCAATATTGCAATACCCCCTCCTCTTTTACCTCCTTCCCGGTCTCGCCTGAAGACCCTATATCCTGGAATATTGAGCTGCCAATCCTGCCCCTCTCTCAACCATGTCTCTGTGACAGCAATGAAATCATACTTCCATGTGTTAATTGTGCCCTCAACTCATCTGCCTTATTCGTGAGCCTCCTTGCATTCAAATAAATACCATCCAACCTTCTCAAACTCCCTTGTGCCTTAACCAGCCTATAATTTTCAATGCCTTCCAGACTCACTTGCTCTCTCTTCTAATTTTGGCTGTGCATCTCCCCCTGCTGAACCTCCTCTCAGGATCCCACCGCCCTGCCAAGTTAGTTTAAACCCTCCCCAACAGCACTAGCAAATCTCCCCACAAGGATGTTGGTCCCGTTCCAGTTCAGGTGCAACCAGTCTGCTCTGTACAGGTCCCACCCCCAGAAACGGTCCCAATGTCCCAGAAATCTAAAGCCCTCTCTCCTGCACCATCTCTCCAGCCACGCATTCATCTGGACTAACCTCCTATTTCTATACTCACTAGCGCGTGGCACCAGAAGGAATCCAGAGATTACTACCTTCGAGGTCCTGTTTATTAATCTGTTTCCTAGCTCCTTAAATTCTGCTTGCAGGGCCTCATCCCACTTTCTACCTATGTTGTTGGTACCAATATGTACCACGATCTCAGCCTGTTTGCCCTCTCCCATTAGAATGCCTTGCAGCCGTTCAGTGACATCCTTGACCCTGGCACCAGGGAAGCAACATACCATCCTGGCGTCACATCCACAGCCGCAGAAACGCCTGTCTGTTCCCCTTGCTATCGAGTCTCCTACCACTATTGCTCTTCCGCTCTTTTTCCTCCCCCCCCTCCCTGCAGCTGAGCCACTCACAGTGACACGAGTGTGGCTGCACTCCCCAGAGGAACCATCACTTTCACTGTTTTCCAACACAGAAAAACGATTCTCGAGTGAGATACACCCTGGGGATTTCCTGACTACCTGCCTGACACCTTTCTTCTGACTGATGGTCACCCATTCCCTCTCTGTCTGCACTACCGTAAGCTGTGGGGTGACCACGTCTAAAAACCTGCTATCCACGAAACTCTCAGCCTCACGGATGCACCTCAGTGCCTCCAGCTGCCGCTCAAGCTCCAAAACATGCAGCTCAATTGGCAGCAGCTGGTGGCACTTCCTGCACACGTGGTCGGTCAGAGCGCAAGGAGCATCTAGGACTTCCCACATGTTGCAGGCAGTACATAACATGGGACTGAGCTGCCCTGCCATGCCTCTAGTTGAAAAAAAACCCGTTAAGTTAAATACAGTAAAAAAAACGTTAAATTATTTATGTACTTTAAATAAAAACTAGAACCTTTACCTTTCCTTAGCTTAATCTATTTTAAACTGGAGAAAAACACTTACCCACTACTCACCAATCAGCTCTTACCTTTGTGCTGACGTCACTTTTTGAAGCTTCCCCGCAATTGCGCTGGTTCTGATCTCTCCGCCGCTCTCTCGCGCTGTCTTGTGATGTCACCCTTGTTATTTTCAACAAGAACTGACTATAGGACACACTTCCCCATTTCACTTGTCATTCTTGTTTTCAAATCCCCACATTGCCTCCCCCACTCCCCTCAACGGTCTCTGCGCTCCTCCAAATCTGGCCTTTCGCACATCCAATTTTAAATTGCTCCACCATTGACAGCTGCCCCGGTGTCCTAGCGTTCCCTAAACCTCTCCGTCTCTCTCCTCTAAGACCTTCTTAAAGCCAACCTCTTGCCAAGCTTTTGAAAACCTATCACAATACCTCCTTATGTGGTTTGGTGTTAAATTTTTTGTTTGATAATCACACCTGTTAAGTGCCTTGGAACATTTAACTATGCTAAGGTGCCACATAAATGCACATTAAAGTACACTTTGTTGCAAGCTTTGCGAAATAATTACACAAATACAAAAACACAAACTGGAACCAATGCAGGCATACAGAATCATTCAGTATTGTTCCTTTCTCGAAGTTCAAATACTCAGAGCAGGAGGGGACAAGCATGGCAGGAGGGGACAAGCATGGCAGGAGGGGACAAGCATGGCAGGAGGGGACAAGCATGGCAGGAGGGGACAAGCATGGCAGGAGGGGACAAGCATGGCAGGAGGGGACAAGCATGGCAGGAGGGGACAAGCATGGCAGGAGGGGACAAGCATGGCAGGAGGGGACAAGCATGGCAGGAGGGGACAAGCATGGCAGGAGGGGACAAGCATGGCAGGAGGGGACAAGAGTGCATTAGTTTCTGTAAAAACCCAGTTACAAGTTATAAAATGCTACAGTCTCCTCTGCCACAGCTCAAAGTGGCATAAAATTGTTATTTAAAAACTAATTGAATTTGAAAATCAGTGAACACACGTGAAGTCAAAGGATCAGGTAAGAATACAGTGTTAAAATTATTATGCAACAGGGCTGTGATTACCACACTCCATTGGTTTCAGACCCCTGGGTTGTGGAACAGGGGAGAAAAAAAACAAAGGTTCCTGCTCTTAATTGCTGTCCAGTGACCCCTGCTAAAGAGTACTTGCATGGATCAGGTAAGGAGAGAATGTGTGGGCATGATTCCCTGCCAGCTGAACAGCCAACTGACACTCAAATAGGCAGCAATAAAGAAAGGGCTGCTGGTATATAAGGAATCATACCACAGCAGAAGTCACAGCCAGAGTCTTGCTATAACTTGCATGCTATACAAATACAGTGATTCAGACCATCAAAAACAACATGGAAATAATTTCAGTAACAATTTCAAAAGGTCCAATAGAACATGCTCAAAGTGCAGTTTAAATTCATTATACTGGCTCTGCTGGTTAAATTGCAATGGTAGTAAGAGGCTTACTTTTTGTGGCAGCACAAAGTAAACTGTCCCTCTTCTGTTCGCTCCCCTCAGTTTATTTTAAACTAAGCTAATATTAAAGACTAAGGCCCCTATATTGCAGGACACCTAGGTTTAAAAAAAGAACCACTACTACTCCCCATCAACAACAGCCTATAAACAGTAAATGTCTCCTGTTTCTAAGCAATTAAACCGAAACAGCTCTGAAGGTGGAAATATAGTTTACATCAGCAGGAAACATTTAGGAGGTTCAATAAATTTCTACACAGTAGTCAATTCCAAATTGTAAACATTTCCCATGCAGTCAGGAGTGGCAGGGATTTCAGCTCAATTATTAGAGTCATGAAACACCTAACAGTTAGAACTGTTTAATAATTTGACAGCTTTTTAATTGAATCACCATTTATTCTGACTTTACAATAAATAACAAAATGTCAACTCAAAGTATTTTTCATTGTATCTTATGAGAAGCACCAGGATTCATTCACAGGGAAAATAGAAGAAAAGTAATGGAGTGGAAAATCATTTTTAAAAAGCCACACCATCAAAAAGTTCTGATTTTTCTCCATTGAATTTATTTTTCTCCGCCTGTTCAAATACTGAAAGGTTTTCTTTGGAGAATTCTCCTTAGGACATTAGCTTGCAGTTACATGCAGATAAACAAAGGATCCCTATTTAAGTATTATTGTGTTACTAGGGTTTACTGAAGAAAGCACTTCCTCAATTACACAACCACACTTTGCTACTGTGTTCAGCACCAATGCACATCATGGAGGACAACTCTGATTCAGCCAGGGTATGGGGAGGGTGGAGGGGGGGGCAGGGTGGAGGCGTTGAGGATAAGTGTGACCTAGTTCAATGAGGAAGCAATTTTTTTTCCCTTTCTTTAAATGGCTCAGTAAGCAAAGACCATTTGCGCTCACCTCCTCTGAAAGGCAGGAAGGAAAACAAACTTAGAAAAGAAAACTACACAAAATCCTTGCACCTCCCATGTTCACACATCCAGTCTTGTGGCTATTTTTGCTGGCAACATTTTATTGCCCATTGGCCTAGATTCAGATATTGTAATCTCCCAGCTTCTCATGTTTTTAATTGTGTTGTTACCAGTCTGCAGTAGAGGAGTGGGGCCTAGCAGATCACTCCAGTGTTGCAGACATACAAAGAGATGGTGTACACATCAATCACAAGTCCTTTCTCACAGCAAGGGGCCAACGGCAATGACAACTTCACTGTGCTACAATTTTTTGTAGCTGCCAGCCGCATTCTCCCTGCCGTCAACACTCATTATACCATCTAGCGTGGCTTGATTGAGAGCTCTACAGGAACTCAGAGGGGGTAGAAAGCACACATTGTCACCTTAAGAGGCTCACCCAGGCAGCACTCTCAACACAAAGCCAATTTGTTTGTGGACTCAAACGCAGCAAAAACCCAGGTGACAGATGGAGCCCGCTGAAGTGTGCTACGTAATAAAAGTTTACACTCGCTATAAAAATGTAATGGGATGTTGGCAGAAATCTTCATGTACTTTCGAAGAAATGGCAAACTGGACATTTAATACAGAGCTGTATTGTAGCTTCAGTGTTATGCAAGAGGGTCATTATTTCACAGCATGCTGCAATGAGCCCACTTCTAACTGTGTACAAAAACTTCCCAAGCACCCTGCAATAATTACATTTTCTATCCTTGGTACAATCAAAACATTTACCACCTAACGGAGGTCATTATAATTCGCTCCATGTGCACATTTCCTGCAAGCGGTAAGTGTGCCAAATCCATTACCAACTACAATAATGTTTTCTGTACTGATCACGAGCCAAGTACAGTTGAAGCTTAAGTGATTAACCAGTCAACCATGGAATACACCAGTGCTTTTCAACCTACAAGCCAGACCTTCCTTTCTGTATCCTCCACTCCCCCCAAAATAAAACTGATAGATTACCTGCTACCTCAACTAGTAATACTGCAAACAATTACTCAAAATTTGTCATCTGCCTTTACTGAACTGCCATTGCAGTATTCTCCATCTCTTTGGTCACCGGAGGCCACCATGCTATGAAACATTGTAATTACTAGGCACACTAGTAAAAACTAATAGAAGAAAGGTGCATAACACAAGGTTAATTAAGGATTCCAATAGAATAACTGAGGCTCAGTGAACAGCAATAAGGAGTGATTGTACAGAGTTGGGTTAGGATCTAGAGTCAATACACTTTCAATTATTAAGAGGGCAGTCAATGCAGTTTATGTAACTACAGTACATAAACAAAACAGGGTCTACTGTTCTTTCATTCGTTTCTTAAAGCTTAAATTATATGAACAGCCTCAGTAATGTAGTAGCACTAGTGATACCATTTTCTCAGAACGTTTAAACATATCCTGTTACAATTCTTGTCACTTCATTCAAAATTCCCCAAAACCCCATTAGACCAAAAGACAAATAAAATCAAAAACAGTTATTTAATCAAAAAACTCACTTCCCAGAACCCCACAACTCAGCATATTCAATGGACACAAGAGCCATATGCCTTTCTCAATGATATGTTTGAATAGAACGTGGATTGTATTGCAACTTGCACTTATGTAGTGCCTTTAACGTGTTACAAAGCAAAATTTGATGCTGTGTCACAAAGTGACATTAGGGCAGGTGGTCAAAACCTCGGTCAAAGAGGTATGTCTTAAGGAAGAGAGGGGTAGAGAAGCAGAGAGGTTACAGAGGGAATTCCAGAGCTTAGGGCCTTGGCAGCTGAACAAAGCCACCAATGGTAGTGCGATTAAAATTATGGGTGCTGTAAGAAGCCAGAATTAGAGGAATGTGGAGATCAAAGAGTTGTATGAGATTAGAGACAAGCACGGTCGAGCCCATGGAGGAATTTGAAAACAAAGATGACAACTTTTTTTAAAAAGCCGTTGCTTCACTGGGAGCCAATCTAGGTCAGAGAGCACTGGGATGATAGGTGAACACGACTTTGTGCAAGTAAGGACAACTTCAAACTTATGGAGGGTAAAATGTAGGAAGCTTGTCTGGAGTGTGCTGGAACGGTCACATCCAAAAGTAACAAATGTATGGATGAAGGTTTCAACAGCAGAAGACCATAGGTAGGGGCAGAGTTGGTCAATGTTAAGAGGCGGAAATAGGTGGAGTGGGTGTGTAGTTCATCTCAGAGTCGAACAGGTCACCAAAAATGTATATAATTTTTTTAATAACCAAAATTGCTTCCTTATATGAAGATTACCATAGGGGTCATGTTTAGCACTACATTTAAACATTCTAAGAACATGAAAATAGAATAAATAGGGGAGTAGATAATAGGGCCCCTCGAGCCTGCTTCACCATTCAATATGACCGTGGCTGATGATCTCCCTCAACTCCACTTTCACACCTTCTTCCCATATCCCTTGATACCCCAAGATACCAAAAATGCGTCTCAGCCTTAAATATACTCACTGATGGAACATCCACAACCCTTTGGGGAAAGAAAATTCTCATCTCAGTCCTAAATGATCAGCTCTTTACCCTGAGACTGTACCCGTGTTCTAGTTTCCCCAGCCAGAGGGAAGCAACCTCTGTCTACCCTGTCAAGCCCCTTCAGAATCCTGTATGTTTCAATGAGATCACCTCTCATCCTTCGAAACTCGAGAGTATAGGTCAAATTTAGCAGCCTCTCATCATAGGGAAACTCTCATTCCAGGAACCAATCGAGTGAACCTTCATTGTCCAGCCTCCAAGGCAAGTATATCCTTCCTTAGATATTGAGACCAAAACTGCACACACTACTCCAGATGTGGTCTCACCAAAGCCCTGTACAATTGTAGCAAGACTTCCTCCTTCTTGTACTCTAATCCCCTAGCAATAAAAGCCAACATGCCATTAGCTTTCCTAATTGCTTGCGGTACCTGTAGGCTGACTGTGTTCCTTATTCAGAGATTTGGTGCATTCATACATCAGCATTTAAAAGTTTTGCGCCTTTTTAAAAAATTCTGCTTTCCTGTTACTACCAAAGGGAATAACCTCACACCTCCCCACATTATACTCCATCTGCCTCCCTGTTTCCCACTCACTTAACTTGTCTCTGTGTCATCCTCACAATTTACATACTCACCTGGCTTTGTATCGTCAGCAAACTTAAGATACATGCTCAGTCTTTTCGTCCATGTCATTAATATCGATTGCGAATAGCTGAGGCCCCAGCAATGATCCTTGTGGCACCCGCGTCAAACCTGCCTACTTGAAAATGCCCCATTTACTCCTGTTCTGGTTCCTATCCATTAACCAATCCTCTATCCATGTTAATATTGCCACAAACTGCACGAGTCCTTATCTTGCGTATCAGCCTTTTATGTGGCACCTTATCAAATGCCTTTTTGAAATCCAGGTATACAACATCTACCAGCTCACCTTTATCTGCCTTACCAGTTGCATCATCAAAAAAAAAATTGTCAAACACTATTGCCCTTTCACAAAATCATGCTAACTCTGCTGATGAACCATACTATATTTTCTAAGTGCATTGGTAAGACTCCCTTAGTAATAGATTCCAGCATTTCCTTGATGACATGTCAGGCTACCTGGTCTGTGGTTCAGCACTTTTTCTCTCCCTCTTTTCTTGAGTAGCAGTGTTATACTTGCTAACTTCCAATCCACTGGGACAGTTCTAAAATCTAGGGAATTTTGGAGAATCATAACCAGAGCATTCACTATCTCAGCAGCTCTCTCTTTTAGAACCCTAGGATCTAGGCCATCAGGTCCTGGGATTTGTCAGCTTTTAGACCTGTAAGTTTCTCCAATACTTTATCTTGGCTGATATTCATTATCTTAAAGTATTCCACACCTTGGTTACCCTCCATTTCTGGAATGTAATTTGTGTCTTCAACCGTGAAGACAAACAACATATTTCTGATCCAGTGAACGTATCATTCAAGGCCTTGGTCATTGGATACAGCATTCAAATTAACCAAGGGCATCCTCTACTTCTTCCCTTGTCAGAAAGTCCCTCATAATAAAACAGCAAGGTAGGAGAAAAGCACAGATGTTGTAGATCAAGTTGAATAATTATACTTGTTTTGATTTTTATGCCAGCCTCAAAAATTATCACCCCCCCGCCAAAAAAGCATAACAAGTGTTGACTAAAACAAAAAAAAAGTTTGCGCTTGGAAACAAATAACTTTTACCTTTTTTGAAAGTGATGATACATTCATACCAAACCTTTCAGCTCTCTCTCTCAATTTTTCAGCACTGATCTGAAATTTAAGAGTAAGCCTTCAGAATATTTGATTAAATTTAATAGATTGCAGTCAAACTAATTATTTCTCTCTGGTGATATGGTCAGAGCAACTTTCATTCATACACACCACCTTTAACATAGTAAAATGCCCCAAGGTGCTTCACAGGAGAGTTATTTAACAAAATTTAACACCAAGCCACATTAGATGTTAGACCACGACTCTAAAAGCTTGGTCAAAGAGGTAGGTTTTAAAGAGCATCTTATAAGGGGAGGGGGACAGAGACAGAGGGGTTCAGGGAGAGAATTCCAGAACTTAGCGCCCAGGCAGCTGACGGCACTACCGCCAATAGTGGGGGCGGGCGGTTTAAAAGTTGGGACGTGCAAGAGGTCAGAACCAGTGTGGAGATAACATGCTTTTATATAGAGCTAAAGTAGTAAAACCTCCCAAGGCACTTCACAGAAGCATTAACAAAATCTGACACCATCAGAAGTTAGAGATAGGGCGAGGCCTATTTGGAAACGAGGACAAAAATTTTAAAAGAGAGACTTTGTCAACCTGATTTTAAACATAGATATGTCAAGAACCTACTTGAAGCACTTATTTTTTTTCCACCAAATACCTTTACTCATACATCAAGTTTGAGGGCCCAATTTAGGTTGGAATTTGCATCATTGCATATGACTGAATCCATTTCTAATGCACAGATTGGAAGGTATTCCAATTGGAAGTCATTTTAAACAACGGACAACGCACATCCTGAAACTCTAAAGCACTGTCACATTATTTTACAAACAAATGGACTTCACTCACGACTGTGTTGGATTCCATGTGAAACACATACAAGTTTAGAAAAACAAAATGTTGGCAATAGTCACTCAAATTACGATTAGATAGCCAGGCAAAGAGTGGGTGGATGATACTTAGTTTATTTAAAAAGAAACAACTTACCATAGTTTTAATAGTCCCAGGAGTGCCTGTGTTAGAAAGAATGCAGTTCACTCTCAGCCTGGTTAACAGTTCAAAGTACAGGAATACTAAAGACATCAAATATTGGAAATAGGGATCTATGTCACTGTATATATACACATGTACAGCATTGGGACTGACCATTACACAATACAAATTTGGTCTCCTGGGATATTAGATATAAAAATGTAACAATGCAGAGTAGTATGACACAAGTACCTCAAGACAATAAAGACTTCATAGAATAATGAACTTTAGAGGTTACTGACAAAGTTACTGCCCATTTTTTCTTGATTGGCACAAAGTCAGTATATCTCTTGACGTACATTTTTTTTTAACTCTTTCATGGGACGTGAGCATTGCTGGCTAGGCCAGCATTAGTTGCCCATCCCTAATTGCCTTCGAGAAGGTGGTAGTGAGCCGCCTTCTTGAACCGCTGCAGTCTGTGTGGTGTGGGTACATCCACAGTGCTGTTAGGAAGGTATTCCAGGTTTTTGACTCAGCAAAGGAATAGTGATATAACTTCAAGTCAGGATGGTGCACTACTTGGAAGGGAACTTGCAGGCAGTGATGTTCCCATGCATCAGCTACCCTTGTCCTTCTAATTTAGGTGATGAAGGTCATGGGTTTGAAAGGTGCTGTCAAAGGAGGCTTGGCAAGTTGCCATTCTTTTATCTATGGTATACACTGCTGCCACAGTGCATCAGTGATGAAGGGAGTGAAAAAAATTATGGTTATGATGGAGGGTTGGTCACTGATGAAGCAGCTGAGGATATTTGGGTCTAGGATACTATCTTAAAGAAAGCCTGCAACAATGTCCTGGGGCTGAGATGATTGGCCTCCTACAGCCATTTTCCTTTTTGCTAGGTAGGACTCCAACCAGTGGAGCGTTTTCCCTGATTCCTAATGACTTTGACTTTACTAGGGCTGCTTCATGCCAGTCAGTCAAATTCTGCCCCAATGTCAAGGACAGTCACTCCCACCTCACTTCTTGAATTCAGCTCTTTTGTCAATGCTTGGACCAAGGCTGTAATGAGGTCAAGAGCCATGTGGCCCTCGTGGAACCTAAACTGAAATGGGATTCTTTAACCTAGCAACCCAAGACTATTAGTCACCATCACCACTAAATATATTTTGGGTACGGATGAAGTGCAATAGTAATGGAATTAATTCAAGTACAGCCACCTAGAGGTATGCATGCACCCTTCACTTCAGATTCACATTCACTGTGTATAATAACTCTGGCCTGTGTTGAGGACTGCCCCACCCTGGTCAGGCCAGGAACTCGAGGGCTGTGGGAAGTCAGGCAGCCTTGTACATGGTTAAGGAGGGGAAGAGAGAGATTCAAGAATAGCATTTTAAAAAGATCAGGACAAAATATCTCTTGCAGGTTACTGGCTTATCCTCAACATCTGAAATAATAACATGACTCTCGAGCAAAAGAACTGGCTTTTGAAATAAGGGCGGTGGTGGAGGTTGGTGAAGGGAAGTGGAATAGAGCCTTTATTCCAAGAACAGGTTTTAAAAATGATATTTATTGAAAAAAATTTATTTTTGTTGGAGATACACAAAAAGGGAGATATGGGAAAGAGAAAAACACATGTGTACAGTGCTCTTATCACCCCATCTGTTCCAGAATCACAGTTAACTCAATTTTCAAGTACACTTGTAACAATTGATCATAGAGTGGTAGAATATACAGATGCGTGGAATGGGATGATATTGGTACACCTCCTTTTCTTTCTCAGTTTAGATCTTTTAAAATCTATAATATTGAGAACAATGCTGGATCAAACACAAGGATAATTTTGTTCTTACCTTTTGTTGCAACAGGCAATCCAAACCTATTTTGGAAAGAATAATAAACTGTTAGTGTCTTTGAAAATCTATATAAAAATCTGAAACAGCACTGCAGCACAGACCACTAACAACTTACTCTTGGACTTAGCTTGTTCCAGAGTGCCATTAGAGCCATTTTTTAAAAAAAATGGTAGCCGATTACTGCATCAATACTGCCACCTTCTGGACAGGATTTAATACAGATACTTGAACAAGGTCGAAGAGTGGAAAGAACGAAGCTCAGAATTGATTTGTAATCACCAGTATTTTTATTTCTCAGCCAATTAAAGATTTAAGAAAAACAACTTCAAGAACATGAATTGCAGAAGCTTAAGGGCAAAATATATGACTGCCAGAATGGAACACCAGATGCATGCCTCAGCAGTTTAACTCAACAGTTAAGGTCATTCAGCATCTGCGGAGAGGAACACAGTTAATGTTTTGAGTCCGTATGACTCTTCAACAGTTTTTCCAGGTGTTTTTGTTTTGGATTTCCAGCATCCGCAGTTTTTTGCTTTTATCTTAGTTAAGGTCATTCGGCTGCCTGTGAATTGGACTCAATTTTGGATCGGTTTGCTGACAGTTGTTATTAGAGCAGTCAGTGTTCACCATGTGAACTATATAGTTCAAACAGTTTACACCATAAAGACAGCACTTCATGCTTGACTGCAGTTAATCCACACCTAAAGTTTGGAAACCATTTTCTCCTCCGCTCTGCTATTTTCTCCCCTCTCACATTTGAGATAGACCGAGTTTACATCAAAACATCCATACATAAAACTTCCAGCAGTCATTGGACAGCATTCAGGAATTGATTTTCTTTCCACTAGGATACAATACAAGGAGATGGCCATCCAGCCCTTCAATCCTATTCAACCATTCAATGATTTCATGGTTAATCAGTGACCTAACTCCATATATCCACCTTTGCCTCATATCCCTCAATACCTTTAGCTAACAAAACCCTCAAGACTCAAAACGAATTGATCTAGCATCAATTGCTATTTGCAAAGGAGTTTCAAACTTCTACCATTCTGTGAAGAGGTGTTCTCTTATTTCACCCCTAAACAGTCTAGCGCTAACTTTTAAGACTATGCCCCTTCGTCCTAGACTTTCCAACCAGTGGAAATAGATTCACTATCTATCCCCCTTGATATCTTGAAAACTTTGATAAAAAATCACCCCTTAATCTTCTAAATTCCAGGGAACAAGGTCCTAGTTGTCAATGCATCAGCAATTACATTGTCACGGTTCAATAACAATCATCTTGTTAACTGGCAATTATATTGTTCAGACAATTGCATTATTCAAACCGGTGATGGGCATTGGCTCGCCCATAAATGGGTACAGCTGTAAATCTGGGGAGGGGTGGAAAAGGAACTGGGAGTCTGTCAATCTGTTGAGCTGGTTGAAGAATAAACCTGCTTGAGGTACAAGACCAGCTTCAGACTCATTCTTCCCTTATATACAATTATTGGAATTAACACTAGTTTGTGTAAACTCTCCTTGAAATTTACCATGGAGTCCACGTATCATTCTGGTAAACTTATATTGTTCTTGGAGGGGGTGCACTATATCCTCCAACTGGGATTACTGTACCTGTAGGCTGGTGTGATCAGGCAAATGCAAAAACTTGGGATAAAAATAAATCAGAAATGCAAATAGTGGAGCAGTTTTATAACTGAAGAAATAAACCCTCACAAAACATATTTAAATGAGAAGAAATTATATCAAGGACAGCTTCCCCAATAGGTAAATCACTGACCTTCCTTGCCTGGTTGTGTGCAAAGAAATAAAAAATTACATTTCTTCCAACATCCAATCTTATTTCGTACACCAATTGTGTGTTTCAACCCTTGAATATTGTCCAGAACTCCTTTTATAAAGTGCCTTTACACTGAACAAAATTTAATAGTGACTCCCTTTGTGGATAAATAAGCTGATATCAACTGACCCTGTGTTAACCATAGCAATAACCAAAGCCTTCTGAATCGTAACAATTCCTTTAATTTTTTTAAAAATTGGTCTATTGTCTAGGTAACATATGCATTTGTACATTTCTGTTTATGCAAATTATAATTAAATATGCTATGTGAGGCTGTGGAGTGCAGTGCTGGAATTAACAACAGAAATAAAGTCCATGTCAACATTTAAGAATCGCTTAAATAGCTGATTGAAGGAAAGGAGGTTAAAGGGAGAGAGTAACATTGAATGCACGTGTTTAGGATAATTGCTCTGTTGGAGGTTAAATACTGTCAAAGACTGGTTAGGCCAGCTGACCTGTTTTTACGTTATAATGTCAATATAAAAGCTCCTAACACCATGATCTTTGTATTAACATACAAAGCATGACAGCTCAACTCTATTTGCCTGAAAAATTAATTTCACCCCCACCCCCCAAATAAAACGCATACCGCACTGAGACAGAATTTAAGGTTTGACAGCAAGTTTACATTGAGTGTCATTTCCAACTCTGTTCAATAATTTACCGTGCAGCACGAGCAGCTTTCTTACTCTCTGCTGTCCCTGGTACATTGAACCGTTCTGCTCTTTTCTTTAGCCTCTGTAGAGAAATAAAGAGAGTGACATCAAATTCATGCAACATACTGAATCATTGCCTGATCTTAAAAAATTAAATCACATGAAATTCCCTAACAGCAGATGTATGAGATACACATCTACGTCCTGGGTTTGACCTCCCAGTATATGCTGAGTTAAAAACTTAGCCAAGACAGTGGAAGGAACAGGATACATAGGTGCCAGGATGTACCCCAACAAGAGTCACTAGCCTCAAAAAGGTGGGAGAAAATAAGGGCAAGGATAATAATCCTCAAATACTGCAACATTTAAACAGATTAAACAGAAGTGCAGCATTAGGTTAAGACAGGTCAATATCAGTGCTCAAATTTTAAGTCCTTATTTTCCTCATTCTCCTTCCCTAACCCACACAAAATTTAGTTGCAAATGAAGATTTTTTTTTGATGTTTTAAAGCTTTTTCTCTCCCCTCCATGGCCTTCTGTACCATACGCCATTGTCTGACCAAGAGAATCAGCAAGCAAGCCTCTTCCAATTTCCTCTGGAGAACATCAGCCACAGCCTTATTTCCCTTTCTGGACATGGGCAAATACTTGGACTTTGCTCTGCACTGTACTTTCCCATAAAGCAATAGCTAAAGACATTTTTACATTGCCAAGAGTGGTGTTTCCTGGCCACTTGGTGCCGCTTTCCCCACTTATATTTTCACCCAGCATCCCACTGCATCACCTTGCAAAGCCCACATGAGCTCCTCAGAAGTAAAACAAAACTTATATTTAACAGCTTAGTAAAGATCTTTGCACATCACCTATCAGCTACATTTCAAATATAAAAACAACTCAAGACTGAGTACAAAACCACATCCTATCACTCCATAGCACAGAACATTACAGCACCAATTTAACTAAAGACTGCCATCAGCCCTGAACCATTTGTGGACAATCAGCATTTATGATGCAAAATGCTCTTCTTACCATGTCAATGAATAGCAGTGAAGTACGATTGGCCTTTGCAAGGTAACATATTACAGGGCATTATATGCATCATTCTCAAAACAGTATTTAAAGCACTCACTGATAGGATCAAACAAGAGAGTCAAGTTACAGCTTATTTAGATCTAGCATTGTCCAAAGTTAGGTGTTGGTCAAGAATATCTCCACTTCTGTTACTACATTTACCTTCATACGTTTCTAATTAACTTTTACTGGTCATAAGTAACAAGCATAGGCAAAGAGAATTACACCCTCATTTCTGTACTTCTCAAACCAATGACTGGTCTCGTAACAGAACATTTCACTCTTAAAATTCACTAATGTAGTCAAGTGCTTTCTTTCATTTTATCTAATCAGGCTTCTCATTGAGTATTGAGTTCAGCCAGAAATATGGGATTACCTAGCCTGCGGAATAGCTGGTGTCAATGCCACTTTAGATTGGTGAATGGGGAGAATGTCACAACCTCAATGTTATCTTTCTGTTCAAATGTTTCCAAAAGAATAGAATATCAAGTTGCCATTTATACAATTTACATATTTCAATTAAAAATAATCTCTTAAAACATTTCTCTAGTCCTGGGCTAATGTTTCATTGCATCTGAGGAATACAAATTGGCTACAAGAGTGGCAAATGGTCATTTTTCAGACTGAAGGAAAATATACAGTGGTGTTCCCCAGGGATTGGTATTAGGACCATTGCTCTCATATTAAATGTCCTGGACTTGGGCATACAGGACATAATTTCAAAGTTTACAAGTAATACGAAATGCAAAAATGTAGTAAACAATGAGAAAGATACAAAGACTGATAAAAAGGGCAGATTTAACACAGAACTGTGAAGGGATACATTTTGGTAGGAAGGATGAGAAGAGGTAATAATGAATAAATCATACAATTTTAAAAAGGGTGCAGAAAGAGATCTATGGGGTGCTTGTACACAAACCTGTTAAGGGTGAGAGGACAAGCCGAAAAGGCTGTTATTAAAGCCAAGAATCCCATATGGCATTTTTAAAAATAAAAAAAGAGTACAAAAGCAAGTTATGCTAAAACTTTATAAAACATTGGTCAGGTCTCATTTGGAGTACCGTGTTCAATTCTGGCCATCACACTTCAGGATATCAAGGCCTTGAAGAAAGCGCAGAGGAAATTTATTAGAATGGCATCAGGGATAAGAAACGTCTGTTACACTGGAGAAGCTGGAGCCCTTCTCCTTAGAGCAAAGGAGGCTAAGAGAGGATTTGATAGGAGTGTTCAAAATTATGGATGGTTTTGATACAGAAGGTGATTGCATAGATTTAAAGGTGATTGGCAAAAGAGCTTGAGGTGACAAGATTTAAAAAAACACCAAGTTGTGGTGATCGGGAATGCACTTCCTGAAAGAGTGGGGGAAGCAGATTCAATGGTCACATTCAAAAGATTTGGGTAAATACTTGAAGGTTAAACACAGGATTTATGGTAAAGCTATCCAATTAATCCCAAAGAGCTGGCATAGGCACAATGGCATCCCCTTGTGTTGCATCATTCTCCAGGCATTCCAAACATTTGGAGAACACACATTGCTTCTTAAAGAAGCAACATACATGGATACACTCCCCTTTTAATGGAACATTTGGAAAACAAGCAAAATAGTAATTTTATCCAACTATTTGTTGTTCTTCAGTGTTTGGTCATTCAAAAAGTCAAATCAGCCCACAGCTTGCTTAAAGGCACATCCCCAACATGCATCAATACACCAGCCACATTTTGGGATTTTACACTAATTTTCTCCCAGAGTTACATTTGTTTTTTTCAAAGCAAAGTGCATTCACACAAGTTTAAGGAAGACATGACAACGGATAGCAAAAATACTAATAGGCTGTCTTGAAGTTGTCCCTCAAATACAGAACACATTAGCACATTTCAGTAATTGAGCAACACCGCACACCCATTATATTGGAAAGTCCCTAGTCCTGGGTGTTCGGTAGGGAAGAGAGAAAACCACTCACTGACGGCCATGTTCTTAAAGCAGAGAGAGCAAGCTTTCGCTCAATTCAGGAGGCTAGGGTGCAAGATGTTGTTTTTCTCAAGTCAAGCAAAGACAACCCACTTGCATAATGTGCTCATTATTTAGTATTACTAGAGGCGAATTATACTGATTGAACTAAGTGAGTCTGATCATACTTGTCGCTGAGTTCACTTGCTGTGAAACAAAGCAATTTAACCATTTGTAGCTGGTCTGCTCTCACCAAGTACTAACACAGTCTGTCTTCAAAAAGATTGGAGGCCACACACAGGAGAAAGACAAATCCCTGTTCAGATCACAAGAGAGTCCTACTGTTACACCCTTGGGGTTATACAATCTTATAATTAGTTACAGGACAGTACAGTCACAACCTTAAGTCCAAGACTCTGTCATTTACAGGGCTGATTAGCATTACTGTGCCCAAGAGAATGTTCAAGGTTAACACCCAAAACTTGCATCCCACCTCAGGACTCTATACTTTCATTTTTCAATGAGCAGCAAGTCTCAGGTGGGGCCCCATGAGAATTACTGGTGAAAACCTGGTGCAGCCGCAAGTGGTAGAAAAAAAAGACCAAATTTAAAACGGACAGTGTCATCAAACAAAATGTGATAACCATTATCTATTTGGATAAATATCAATTTCAAAGTTTATAGCCTCTCAAATGCATCATTTCCTTCGGGCAGAAACAGCTGTGCTTGCTCGACTGTGATGTTGTACAAGTACAAATGACAAAACTGACATGTTGGTACAAATATATTTATATTCACTTTTAAACAGCTCATTGGGAGAAGCAGAGCTAAGCAAAAACTGAAGGGCAAATCAGGCAACGTATTATCAGAAGCTTTCGACGCTCCGACAATCCACCACTGCTGCCGGCCCACTTTTTGGCGCTCCGACAATCCGCTGCCGCTGCTTGCCCGCTTTTGGCGCTCCGGCAATCCGCCACCTGCCAGCTTTTTGGCGCTCCGACAATCCGCCGTTGCCGGCCCACTTTTTGGCGCTCCGACAATCCGCCGTTGCCAGCCCACTTTTTGGCGCTCCGACAATCCGCCGCTGCCGGCAAGCTTTTGGTGCTCCGACAATCTGCCGCTGCCGGCAAGCTTTTGGCGCTCAGACAATCCGCCGCTGCCGGCAAGCTTTTGGCGCTCCGGCATTCCGCCGTTGCCGGCAAGCTTTTGGCGCTCCGGCATTCCGCCGCTGCCAGCAAGCTTTTGGCGCTCCGGCAATCCGCCACTGCCGGCAAGCTTTTGGCGCTCCGGCAATCCGCCGCTGCCGGCAAGCTTTTGGCGCTCCGGCAATCCACCGCCGCTGCTTGCCCGCTTTTGGCGCTCCGACAATCCGCCGCCGCTGCTTGCCCGCTTTTGGCGCTCCGACAATCCGCCGCTGCCGGCAAGCTTTTGGCACTCCGACAATCCGCCGCTGCCAGCAAGCTTTTGGCGCCGACAATCCGCCGCTGCCGGCAAGCTTTTGGCGCTGACAATCCGCCGCTGCCGGCAAGCTTTTGGCGCTGACAATCCACCGCTGCCGGCAAGCTTTTGGCGCTGACAATCCGCCGCTGCTGGCAAGCTTTTGGCGCTGACAATCCGCCGCTGCCAGCAAGCTTTTGGCGCTGACAATCCGCCGCTGCTGGCAAGCTTTTGGCGCTGACAATCCGCTGCTGCCGGCAAGCTTTTGGCGCTGACAATCCGCCGCTGCCGGCAAGCTTTTGGCGCTGACAATCCGCCGCTGCTGGCAAGCTTTTGGTGCTCCGACAATCCGCCACTGCCGGCAAGCTTTTGGCGCTGACAATCCGCCGCTGCTGGCAAGCTTTTGGTGCTCCGACAATCTGCCACTGGCAGCCAGCTTTTGGCGCTCTGACAACCTGCCGGCGGCAGCAGCCAGCTTTTGGCGCTTTTGTACTCTGCAGCCAGCGTCAATATCTTCTAATCAGCTTTAATGATGAACAAAGTAAACAATTAAAGAATTCAATAAGATGAATTCTACATACACTGCATAATTGAATTGTGCTGGCAGGACACTGGGTACACTACAGGTGAATGAAGGAGAGAACCGGGGTCATGCTGACTGGTTGTCACATATGAGCAGTAAGCCCAGAGGTACTGGGCCACTAAGACAGCCCAAACTGCACGCATTATATCAGCCATTACGTATAATGGGCAAATCACATTCATTCGAACATGCCTGCTATAAGCTGCAGAGACTTTAAGTATTAACCACCTTCAGCTATCAGAGGTGCACGTCCTATTGAACAGAAAAGGGAGAAGACCAAGAAAAAGTACATTATTGTGCAAGAGAGATACTAGGATTAGTTTGATCATACATTTAATATAATTTGCTGAATGTAGAATACAAAACTCGTGGGAAATCCTGTACATCAAGCAATTGAACATCTAAAAGATCAAACCATTTAACAGATGATGTTGAATGGTTTATCAGTTAAGATTCTATCAGTTGCAGTCAGGTGTCTACAGAACACTAACAATCTGCTTACAAGTAGTTAAGTTTGTTTATAAAGATGACTATTGGTACAGTAAAATGCTGGATCAGGGTTATTTTGCAGAAGTCTGCCGATACCTACCTCACTCTCTGTCATTGGTGCCATTATTTTAACCAGCTTCTTTGCTGCAGTTCTGAAAAAGAAATACTTTTAGAATTTATGATGGAAGGAGCTGATCATCTTAAGCTCAGTTTAAATAGTTAACGAGCGCCAAAAACTGTTTCATAATTGAGTTAGGAAATGAAAAACGGACTTGCATCATGTCCAGAAATGTTATTCATCAAGCCAAGACAGTAAGGGTCTAGGAATAGAACACTGCCTCTCATTCAGAAGATGCAGTTTTGAAATCCACACTGGATAATCATTTGATCACAACAAAGCTTCAACAGGCTTTGCTTGTTATAGAGGAGCAGCAGATCACAAAATAAGGGACTGTTTTTGTTTGAGAGCAAGAGAATGAGCAATTGCACTAGCTGCTTTTAATCAACCAATAGAGACCAACGTTGAGAGCAATGTGCACAGCTCAGTTTATCTCCTCATCCTCACTAGGAAGGCAGCATTTCAGATCAAAATTAAGATTGGTTGGAGGGTGGTGGGCAGCTGAAGGGAAAATAATTCTATAAGCTCTGATATACTAAGCTCATCATTACAGCTTTAAACATTAAATACTCAATGATTAACCCATGTCTACAACATCATTCCTGACTTGGATTGGCAGCTTGAGTCATCCATGACACCACAGACCTTCCCATCACTTTGGCGCACCATGAGTGCAGACACTTAACTTTTAACATGCCAAAAATGCATCGCTACCCAGGTTCTTGCACAAAGCTACGTTCATTGACGATATATGGCGCAGAGTCAAAGTTAAGTAGCCCTGGTTAAAGTACAAATTTCCCAGCATGTGGCTGAAAAATCAAAGTCTACACTTCCAAGTACTGATTATGAGCCAGTACTGTAGCAGTTCTCTGGAAACAGATAGCAAGATACAGTGCAAAATCATATAAACTGGAATTGGTTAATATTTACTCTTCTGGTTCTTTGACAGCAATAGTTTGACTTTGAACTTCTGGCTCAACCTTCTGCTGCTGCTGCTGCTCCTCCTCCTGTGTATAAAATGAAAAATACAAATGCTTTCAAAAATGCAGTGTCTATACTTTTGACAGAATCTATTATTAAAATACCTTCCCCTCAGGTACTTGCTGAAATACACAGGTTTGTGGTCATTTGTTGTAATTTCATTGCAGCACAAGGAATCTGGTTTCCATAGAATCATAAAATAGTACAGCACAGAAGGAAGCTATCTTTTTATCTAGCCCAGAGTCTGCGCTGACTCTTTCGAAGAGCAATAGTTAGCCCCATATCGCCTGACTCTTTTCCCAAATCTCTGCATCCACCCCCCCCCCCCAACCACCCCACCCCCCACAACCCCCACCTTCAAGTATTTATTCAATTCCTCTTTGAAGGATACTATTGAATTTGGATCTGGTATCCTATCAGGTGAAAAGAGTGGATTTGGAATGCACTGCCTAACTGTTGGCTCTTCGAAAGAGCCAGCACAGACTCAATGGGCTGAATAGCTTCCTTCTGTGCTGTACTATTCTATGATTCTATTTCCAATGCCTAGTCTGAGGTACAGACATGATGTACTATCATTGACCTGGAGTTCCCAGTACTTTGATTTCTTTCAATGAGCAATGCCAGCATTGGGGTCAACACTTAGCAACACTCTTTCCACATCCCCATCTTTGACATGGGTAAACATCGCTATCAAATAACCATGTAATCTCCTTTGCTCCAAGGAAACCGGACAGCATCTGCATGAATCAGTGCTGTACCCATCCCCGATTGGATGCAACAACTATGGCACTGAAGCCCAAAACTGCACAGTACTTCAAACTACGTTCTTACAATGGTTTTATATCAGTATACTGACTTTTATATTCTATAAGCTCTGGCCCAGTACTACTGGAGTTCTTTTATGGCCTTATCTAGTTGTTGAAGTGCTGCAACTTACTTTCTCACCCAAATAAATTCTACAATCCACAACTTCTGAAACATTAATTGAGCATATCCTGCATTACAATTCAAAAAACCGTTTAAAACACCAAATTATCCTGAGCACATAGCTTGTTATCTCCAAGCTTTGGGACACTTGTGTGTGGCATAACTGACTCATAACTAAAGCAGGCAACTCTACCCAATGGGCAGAGCCTAGATAAATCTGAGATATTCTCAAAAAGGAATGCTTTCTCATAACAAAAGAGAAACTCTTCTGGCCATAAGTTTCCAGTATTCAAGTAAACTTTATAAACTTCAGTGAATCATTGTGCAATGACCACAGCATGGTCTGCACAAATGGAAAAACAAACAATTGTGAGCACTAAAACTGTACATTATTCAGACAGGTAATTTCAAGCGAGCAAGTAACCTCAGGGTTCAAGTGAGGGTTTGGATACTGCCATGCAATTTTTCCCAGGAACCCATTATTCCCTGGTACTGACCCATATGTTACACAAAAACATAAATAGGGGCACGGCTAGGCCACATGGCCCCTCTAGCCTGCTCCACCATTCAATGAGATCATGGCTGATCTACTTCAACTTATCCCCAAAAATCTATCGATTGTAGTCTTGAATATACTCCACGGCGGAGCATCCACAGCCCTCTTGGGATCAAGAATTCCAAAGATTCACAACCTTCAGTGCAAAGAAATTTTTCCTCATCTCAGTCCTAAATGACTAACCCCTTATCCTGACACTGTGGCCCCTAGTTCTGGACTCTCCAGTCAGAAGGAAATAGTCTCTCAACATCTACCCTGTTAAGGCCTCTCTGAATTTCACACATTGAAATAATAAACTAAGAAAATCATAAGCTTTGTATAGAAGAAAATGAAACAGACTGCACAGCATGGGAAATTCCAACGTGCACAAGTGCAGAAATATCAAGTCACCCATCTTCACTGCGAGTGCGGCCAGTGAAATGCGTGACTTTGGCAGAACCTCAGAAGCAAGCATGTTAACCCAGCTAAGGATGACAAACACATTTCTGATGGCAATGTAAGAAAATTCTAGAAAGTAATGTGAAGAAATCTACCTCTGTATCTTCAGCTAGAACATCCTCTTCATTCACTTCTTCCTCAGCTGCAAGAGAAATAAGAGTGGATTGATGCTGGACCTCAACTAGTTTGGAACTGCAAACAAAGGAGCGAAGACTTGGGATTTAACAATGAAGGTGCTAAAGACGATTGCCCTCAAAATTCTAACTTTTCTCTTCTTTCCAAAGATGCTATCTGACCTGAGAGCTTCCAATACTTTCAGCTCCTGTTGCAATACCCAACTTTCTCTAGCTGAGATCACCTAACTCAGTAGATTGAAGATGAAACCTGGGTTCCTCCTGATATGCAGGGTTCAACTGGGTAAACATGAATCACTGGGATACCCAAATTTATTTATTTTTTTGGCATGAAGTACCACATTGTAAATGAATGCATTTCAAAGCAAGCCCATTGAAGTGTTACTGAGCACAAAACATCTTGTGCAGTTACAGAACAGCCTTAAATGCAAGTGTATATTAAAACGCACTTGCTATATAGTTCAACATCAGGACCCCAGTCCATAAGAATTAATTTTAACATCCCTTTGATTTACTTCCACCCCCCACCAACTTAGATAAAATAAAAGTCAACTGAAAAGAGGCCTGTTGACAGCATGAGCAAATGGCCTGGAAAAAGTTAGTGCCCAAGCAGTCTGGCAAGAAAAAACACAAAGCTGAAGCACCTCAAATTAATATTATGAAGCAATGTTAATTTTTTTTTTTACACTGATCGAATGAGTAAATCTTAAACACCGGCACCCCAATATCAAGACTCAATTTAAACAGTAACATTCAAAGACAGTGGAGCTAATTCTAATCTTTCTGGCTTGTTGCTTTTTTAACAAAAAAAATCTGCTGATTAGGATTAAGTTTAAGAAGATTAGCAAAAAGGGACAGCAATTCGATCAGATGTCTCTATTAAATTAACAGACTAGTTGTTTCCTTTTAAAGATCAACGTGGATTTATAACTCAAGATAACAATGTCACTGAATTTGAACTTATATACAAACATTTATTCCATAGTTCCTTTTAAAAGCAAAACACACAAATGAGGGCACAATTAGGTTTATGCATCGAACCTGCAGAATAAGGTTTCTGATTAAAGAAGTAGTTTATTCTTCAAATAAGTACTTTGAATGTTTTAAGTATTCACCCCCTAGATGTTTTATGATTGAGAGATTACTTAATGGTCGGTTAGCTTAGCTGGTCAGGTTTGCCATCATCAATAAAAGAAATGCACAGGTCAGTCAAGGTCTGAAATAAAACAATGGGTTGATGCATTTATAGCATTTCTTTCCATTCTTTGTTATAGAGCCTGTCAGCTAAACATCTAGATATCACACAGGCAGTTGGCAAAATAGTCCAAATCAATGAAACACTTTTGGAATGGAGCAATATTCAGGTTTTATGTAAAAAAAAACACATACCTGATGAGCACACAGGGTTTAGCTAAAAGGAATAAAAACAGAAAATGCTGGAAATACTCAGGCAGCACCAGTTCTGATGAAAGATCATCAACCTGAAACGTTACCTCTGTTTCTCCCTCCACAAATGCTGCCCGAGTGTTTCCAGCATTTTCTGTTTTATTTCAGATTTTCAGCATCTGCTGTATTTTGCTTTCAAATGAAGTTAAAAGGAGCATGCCTCATAGTCAGAGTTTTTAAAAGCCATGAATTGAGAATACAGTAATTCAGCTCTAGCAATAATCTGGAATGAACATTTTACATAAATGTACTGAAAAAATACACAGTAGAAACCCACATATAGCAAACTAGAAGGTTAAACAGAAGTATTTTTTCCCAACCCCACTCCTCTAAAGTGGTCACTTCCAACAGGGATGGGCTGCAAGAATTGCAATCTAACCCAAAATCCCTGGCAGCACACAGTACAATGACACGTAACAAGATAAACACAGTACAGGAAAGTCTTTTGGCCCGCTTTAGCATTTTCATTTAAAACACTTAAAAGTCCTGGCAAAGCATCCCACAAGTAATTTCAGAACTTTTGCCTTCACGATCCAAAATGAAAGCCCATTTCTAATGTTGGTCATTAGTGTGAAGTCCTAAATTTGCCTTTCACTCGTTTGATAGTTTACTTTGTTCTACTTCCATGGAACATCTTGAAGTAGATTTACATATTCTACAATAGAACAAACACCCTTATGTTCAGCAAACCTGACCCAGAAAGGACCCATTGCACGAGGCACATTCTATTAATATCAAGGGATTTGGGGATGGTGGAGAAAAATGGCGTAGAGGTAGCTAATCAGCCACGATCTGTCTGAATCGTAAAATTGGCTTGACAGGCTGAATGGCCTACTCCTGCTCTTATGTTCCTTTTAAAGTTAAAGGAAAAAAGTAACCATTTAATTATAATGCTTGAAATTACAATGAGAATAGAAAACCACTGTAAATTAAGACAGAATTCCAACAAAAAATAGTCACAAGTGGAAATCAAATAACATTATAACCTAGGAGGATGCAACTCAAGTACTTTGATCAACTGACCCCAACAAGACAATTACCTGTCGTAACTCACAACAATCCCCCTTTATCCAGAGATCGGCCAATTTATGATTTTGAATTCAGTGTAATGTCTAACATAGGATCTCAATGATGTTTTCAAGTTCAACCTACTTTGAATAACTAAAAAAAAATCATAATTCATCACAAACTAGATTAATTTTATTTATTTAAAAAATATTGTTTGGGATTAAATAGCAGTCATGATTTTACCATGTTCTTCCAGGTAAGCCTGCAGTCTCTGGATAAGATCCTGCTTGTTTCCTTTAGTATCCAGCTCTCTCGAAGCACATTCTTGTCTCAGTTCAGTCAACTAAAGCACAATAAGAACAGAGTCAGAACCATGGGAGTTTACAGGAAAGGCAGCAAATCATTCATGTTTGTGCTGGCTCTTGGCTAGGTCAATCCAAAAGCTACTCTGCTCTCTTCCCATAGCCATATATCAATCAAAAACTCATCCCAGCACCCTTCTCCCTATAGCAATCCAGAACTAATCCACTCCCTAAACCTCTCTCTCCCTGTTTAAAATATTGATCCAGCTTTCCCCTCACAAATGGTCTCTGCCTCAACCACTCCCAAAACTAAGCATGCCTTACTCCAACTCTAAAGAAATTTCTAACTTCTCTACTCACCCCTAAGGATTTTAAAATTGACAACCCACACCAATTCCATAACCACATGGTAACCTTTTTTCTACTTATGCTGTTGGGGGCCCTTAATTTAAAAAAATCCTCTAAAGTGTCTCAATTTCTCTGCTCCAGTCAAGATAGCCCCTGTACCTCAGTTCCACTTCATAAATTTCCCATCTCCTGTATCTGATTAAATTTACATCAACTTTATAGCTTCAATTTTTTTTCAAATGGGGCACCCAAAACTGCAGTGCTTTAACTACAATGGCTTACACATACTCATCTTTGCTGTTGTTCCCCTAATTACAAAATCAAAAGTGAAAACGTTTTTTTATTGTTTTATCCACTTGCTCTCACACGTTCAGGGGATGACATCCCATTTTGAAATATCTGAAGTGCACAGTACACCAAGCTGAAACCAAATAACATGGCACAGAGCAGAAGACGGCTTCCTGCTCTTAAGTGGCATGTGACTTCCCTGGGTGGTGCATTCAGTCACTCGGTCATTATGGAAGCCATGTGTTTATTCTCAATGCAGCACTCGGAACATTCCCCGCGCAGTTAAGTTGCTTAAAAGGCTCGGGGAATTTTAGATCAGCAGAAAAAAGTAACCCCACCTTCGGATGGAGAGAGAGAGAAAAAACCCAGCCCGCGGGTCACCAGAGAAGAATTCCCGGGAGGGGGGGAATCAGACCGGAGAAGCTGAAGCGTGGGATAGTTACTAAATCATAAAGCCCTCAGTTTGACCACGGACACAACTCACCCTGTACCATCATCCCTTCAACCCCCTTTACCTTCAATTTGCTGATATCCACCGCCGTTCTGTCCGCCATCTTGCCAGACTCTTCCCCGCTCGCCGCCTGTCCAATAGGCAGCCGCCTTACTCACTGTCCAACAAGCCGCCCCGCCATTGGCTCGTAAAAGGCAGAGGGATGTTCAATCTATTGTTGCTACAGAGATCTGGGGAAGGGAGGGATAGATAAATAAATTGATGGGGCAAAGAAAATGGAGCAAAAGCCTATAATAATCTTTCCCAACATTTAACAGCAAATAACAGTAGGATTGGAATTTTAAAATTATACATAATTTTGGTAATGTGGCAGCAGTTTGAAGCTGTTTTCTTTTAGCTGCAGAAATATTTATGTAAAGATGTATTGCCCTTTCAAAATGGAATCATGCTAACTATTGTATTTTATCATTCGCTTTGTTTATGGACATACAATGGTGATCAAATAAGTCATGTGGCAACTTCCATGTGATGCTTGCCAGTTGCCATGACCAAGTGACTATTCTTCATTGGGGGTGACCACCAGATAATCTGGTTTCAGGGATAGTCACCTGGTAATTTTCAAGGATGAACGTCAGACAGGATGGCTGAAATTTTCTGCTTCTTCACTTGCCAGCCCATGATTTTTTTTTTTTGCCCATTCATTTTAATGAGCAGAAAATGGTGGACAGGCAAGCTCAGAAACAGGAAAATCTAGCTGGCCAAATAAGTTAATGCTTGTCATCTTTTTATAAAGGTTGTGTATGTCCAAACCTGTCTACACTTAAAAGTGAACTGGTTTTGTGATAACACTTGCCTATGTTTTTACAGAGACATTCATGTTTGGACTGGATAAAAGGTGGCAGCTTATTTCTTAATGCATGAGTATCAGCAGGGAATTTGACTCTGGAAGTTACCTCGGCTAAACTAAATCCAATCCTCACCTACTGTCCAAACACATAGTCTCCATTACAGTCCACTGGAGAGTGATCAGGAGGAGAAACTCTGGCTGATACCTCCTTCCATAGCTCAGGGCTAGTGAGGCCAATTATGTCCCCACCACCACCCTAATTGAGGTCAGCCAACTCACTACAGACTGCAGTAAACCCTGGGTCCATCTGGTCTTAATGGCTCAGTACCTCACCAGGCTATGCATTTTCTCACAAAGTCACTGGGAAACTATTGTGTGTTATGCATAAACTGTAAGACCATAAGATGTAGGAGCAGAAGTAGGTCATTCAGCCCATCGAATGGCTCCGCCATTCAATGAGATCATGGCTGATCTGATAATCTTCAACTCCACTTTCCTGCCTTTTCCCCATAACCCTTGATTCCCTTACTGATTTAAAATCTGTCTATCTCAGCCTTGAATATACTTAACAACCCAGCCCCTACAGCCCTCTGGGGTAAAGAATTCCACAGATTCACTACCCTCTGAGAAAAGAAATTCCTCCTCATCTTTGTTTTAAGTCGACACCCCGTTACTCTGAGATTATGCCCTCTGGTCCTAGACTCTCCCACAAGGGGAAACAACCTCTCAGCATCTACCCTGTCAAGACCCCTAAGAATCTTATATGTTTCAATAGGGTCGCCTCTCATTCTTCTAAACTCCAATGAGTACAGGCCCAACCTACTCAACCTTTCCTCATAAGAAAATCTCCCCACACCCGGGATCAACCTAGTGAGCCTTCTCTGGACTGCCTCCAATGCCAGTATATCTTTCCTTAGATAAGGGGAACAAATGTTCACAGTATTCTAGGTGTGGTCTAACTAGTGCTTTTATAGTTTTAGCAAGACTTCCCTATTTTTATACTCCATTCCCTTTGAAATAAAGGCCAACATTCCATTTGCCTTCCCTTTTACCTGCTGAACTTGTATGTTACCTTTATGGGATTCATGCACGAGGACCTTCAAATCCCTCTGTGTTGTAGCTTTCTGCAGTCTTTCTCCATTTAAATAATATTCAGCTCCTCTATTCTTCCTGCCAAAATGCATAACCTCACATTTTCCCACATTATATTCCATCTGCCAAGTTTTTGCCCACTCACTTAATCTGTCTATATCTCTCTGTAGACTGTCATCCTCACCACTTGCCTTCCCACCTATTTTTGTGTCATCCACAAACTTAGGGTTAGTACATTCACTTCCCTCATCCAAGTCATTAATATATATTGTAAATAATTGTGGCCCCAGCACTGACCCCTGTGGCACTCCACTAGTTACAGGTTGCCATCCTGAAAATGCCCCCTTATCCCAACTCTCTGTCCTCTATTAGTTAGTCAATCCTCTATCCATACTAATATACTACCCCCAACACCATGGGCTCTTATCTTATTAAGTAGCCTTATGTGTGGTACCTTATCAAACGCCTTTTGGAAATCCAAATATATTACATCTAGTGGTACCCCTTTTTCTATCCTGTTTGTTACCTCCTCAAAGAATTCTAATAAATTTGTCAGGCATGATTCCCCTTTCATGAAACCATGCTGACTCTGCTTGATTATATTATGCATTTCTAAATGCTCTGCTATTACATCCTTTATAATAGACTCTAACATTTTCCCAATGACGGATGTTAAGCTAACTGGCCTATAGTTTCTGTTTTTTGTCTCCCTCCTTTTTTGAATAAGGGCATTATATTGGCAGTTTTCCAATCCTCTGGGACTTTTCCAGAATCTAAGGATTTTTGGAAGATTACCACCAGTGCATCCACTATTTGTGTAGCTACTTCCTTTAATATCCTAGGATGCAACCCATCAGGTCCAGGTGACTTATTGGCCTTTAGCCCCATTAGTTTCCCTAGTACTTTTTCTCTCGTGATAGTTATTGTATTTATTTCCTCCCCTGCTTTTGCCCCTTGATTATTTAGTATTTTTGGAATGCTATTAGTGTCTTCTAAGTGTGGTGGCAGCTGTCTTAGCTGATTGTAGTAATTGTAAGTTAAACCTTTCCTACTGTTATGGGGATCATGTGACTGTAAGGGACCCTGGTGTGTCAATCGCAACATACATCATGAAGTTAAAAAGGTTAACGGAGCACTGTGACTTTGGTGACACTCTGAACGACATGTTGTGAGATCGTGTGGTTTGCAGCGTACACGATGACGCCATTCAGCACCGTTTACTTGCGGAAGTTAATATTGATTTGAAGCACGCCATGGAAATAGCGCTAGCAATAGTGAGTGCTGAGAGAGATTCACAGGCTTTGCAGAGTGTGAAACGTGGCGCCATTCTTCAGTTAGGGCAGGAACCTACTGCCATGGCGCAAAAACCAGGGAAGCACCCGTGAAGTGGGACACAGTCCCTACCGCTCGAAAAACAATAGGAAATACTGGAAGCATCTCACCAGTAATCCAGAGATTACAGTGTTACTGATGTGGGGGTAATCATGTACCAGAAACCCGCAGATTTAAAGAGGCAGAATGCCACAAAACAGGGCACGTTTTTAAAAAAATGCAGGGCAAGATCAATACAGCCATTCAGACAGCAGGCCCAGGTGAATGAAGTGCACAATATAAATGAACCAGAAGCTGCTGATACTGACATCTATTCCCTATACAATCTTAAGGCCAGGGAAACTGAACCAATCACCGTTACCCTCCAAGTAAATGGAAAGCCTCCAGTCATGGAGGTTGACACAGGAGCATCAAACACAGTGATGGGAGAACACATCTTTAAATACCTCAGAGAAGGTACCCAGCCATTGAGCTTGGAGCAAACCACAGCTCAGCTAAAAATGTATACTGGAGAAGCAATGCAAGTGAAAGGCATCGCCTCTGTACCTGTATCCTACAGGCAACAGACAGCCCAGCTGCCAGTGATTGTTGTAACAGGTGAAGAACCTAGCCTCCTGGGCCGTGATTGGTTGAAAGAAATTATAAACTCAATTGGTCAGAACAGGAGGAATTCCTGAGTTGTTAAAAATAGTATGGCAGAGTATTCCGAGATGAGCTGGGAAAAATAAAAAACCTACAAGCTAAAATATACGTGGATTCTGAAGCAACACCCCAGTTCTTTATGGCAAGAACTGTGCCTTATGTCCTAAAGGAGAAGGTGGATGCGGAATTGTGCTGCTTAGAGAAGCTAGGAATAATCCAGCCAATCCAATTTTCAGAATGGACATCACCATTTGTCCCTGTGATGAAACCTGATCAAACCATTTGCATCTGCAGAGATTACAAATTAACTGAACAAGGCTGCTAAATTAGACAAATACTCAATCCCAAGGATTGAAGACCTGTACGCTAAACTTGCAGGACGAAGATCTTGTAAACTGTACTAAAACTACTAAACTGTACATGAGCCATGCATACCAACAGCTAGAGCTGGACAACACATCAAGAGATTATGTCACCATAAACACACACAAGGGTCTGTACCAATATACATGCCTACCCCTTTGGTGAGTCATCTGCCTGTGTGATTTTCCAAAGAACCATGGAAAGCCTACTACAAGGACTTCCCCGAGTTATAATGTACCTGGATGACATCCTGATCACAGGATCAACGGAAGCAGAACATTTGGTCAACCTACAAGAGGTTCTGAAGAGATTTTTGGAGGCTGGTGTCCATTTGAAAAAAGAAAAGTGCACCTTCCAGCGACTGAAGTCACATATTTGGGTCATCAAATGGATGTCCAAGGGTTGCATCCATTAGAGGAGAAAGTCAGGGCAACCAAGGAAGCAGTGTCCTACCAGTGTCACTCAGCTCAAATCTTTGTTGGGCATGGTAAAATATTACGGTCGATTCTTGCCTATCTATCTACAGTGTTAACCCTTTTACACTTATTATTGAAGAAGAAGAACAGATAGTCCTGGAAGGCACAGCAAGAGGAAGACTTCATAAAAGTCAAGAAGCCTTTACACTCGTCATGCCTGCTGGTACACTATGACCCATCAAAGGAATTAATACTAACTAGTGACACATCTCCCTACGGAGTGGGAACGATATTGTCACACAAGATGGAGGATGGATCTGAAAGGCCAATAGGATATGTCTCCAGAACCCTCTCTGCAGCCAAGAAGGGTTACTCGCAAATTGAAAAAGAAGGCTTATCTGTTATATTTGGAGTAAAGAAGTTTCATCAATATTTGCATGTGTGACATTTCACCATAGTGTCAGTTCACAAGCCACTGTTGGGTTTATTTGGTGAAGATAAAGCAATTCCACCGATAGCCACGGCTAGAATTCAAAGATGGGCTTTAATTTTGTCGGCATATGAGTACACCATTATGCACCGTCCAGGTGTGAATATAGCCCTCAGTCCTCTCCCTTTGCCAGATAGTATTACAAATGCTCCAGTAACTCAAGAGGTTGTACTTGTGTTGAATTTCCTGGACTCCTCACCAGTCTGTGCAAAGCAAATAAAGAATTGGGCAAACCGGGATCCAATTTTATCAAGAGTCCGAGAACAGGTATTGCAAGGATGGTCAAATGCACAAGTCTCTGAAGAATTAAAACCATTCAATGCTTGTAAATCTGAACTAAGTTGTCAAGATGGTATCCTGTTGTGGGGAGCAAGATTCGTCATCCCTTTGCAAGGAAGAGAACCACTATTGACAGATCTTCACAGTGCACATCCAGGCATTTCGAAAATGAAGATGCTCACACAAAGTTATATCTGCTGGCCAGGTATAGACAGTGATATAGAAAAAATAGCTAAACACCCTGTCTCCAGTGTCAGCAACAACAGAAGTTGCCTGTTTCAGCTCCACTGCATCCGTGGGAGTGGCCTGATCGACCCTGGGTTAGACTACATATAGATTATGTAGGACCATTTTTAGGTACATGCTTTTAGTGATCATTGCGCATTCTAAGTGGTTGGATGTGTATGAAGTGAGATCACCTACATTGTGTGAAACTATTGAAAATCTGCACCAATGTTTTAGTGTACATGGCCTACCAGAAGTCATTGTTTCAGATAATGGTACTGCTTTTACTAGTATGGAATTCCAGAGATTCATGAATTTAAATGGGATTAAAAATGTCAAAACAGCACCATATCATCCCTCATCCAACGGGTTAGCAGAAAGAGCAGTACAAACTTTTAAAGCAGGCATGAAGAAATTATCCAAAGGAACGTTAGAAACACGAATTTCAAGATTTATTTTCAACTATCGCACGACTCCTCATACAACTATGTGTTCAACACCATCTGAATTGCTAATGAAACACCACCTTCATACACGATTGAGCCTAGAGTTCTCTAACTTAGAGGGGAAGATGGAGAAGAACCAGAGTAGTCAGAAAGTGAATCATGATGCTCACAATAAAGATCGGAAATTTACTGTGGGGGAGACAGTTTTTGCGCGAAATTTTGCAATTGGACCGAGATCGTCTCTGAAACAGGACCTTTGTCATATCAAGTAGAAGCAGAAAACAGGATTGTTAGGAAGCAGGTGGATCATCTCAGAAGTCGAGAGATACTCCAACAACCAGTTACTTCACCTGAAATTGAAGTTGAACCTTTGATCCCTGAGGTGCCAGATCGACAAAGAATAGACATACCTGATGTCTCTGTTGAAGTAAATAATTCTGAACGGCCATTGTCTAAGGATGTCCCCGATGCTGCAGTTCCTGGTCAAGTCGATCCAATGGAAGAATCTCAAGTTATAGAGTTGCGTCATTCTACCCGAATCAGAAAACCACCTCAAAGATTAAATCTATAACTGCATGAACTGTATATATTTATATATGGGTTAGGATATTTTTGTAAATAGAGAGGTAAAACAAAATTACAGGGGGAGGAATGTAGAAATTGTAAATTAAACCTTTCATGCTGTTATGGGGATCATGTGACTGTACAGATGAATCAGCCCTAAGCGCGGGTAATCATAGGGCCAGAGCTTTCTAGCCTTGGTCTTGGTCCAAGCATGTAGCTTCATCAGGAGCTCTGTAAATAAAGTTTACTGTTTCTAACTAGAAACCTGTCCGGTACTCCAAGCTTATTACACTGATCTTGGCCAATATCCCTTGTCTAGGGAGGGGGGAAATCAAGCAGGATTTGGTTCCTGGTGTTTCACCGCATGACACACATCAGCAGCTATAATTTCATCAAAGGATATAAGTAGCTTCTCAACTTCTCAATGTGCTTACTATCCAATGTCAAACTTGACTCAGTAGGTGGCACTCTCACCTCTATGTCAGAAGGTTGTGGATTCAAGCCTCACATGAATTCATGATATAGGTTGGCACTTCTGTGCAGTATTGAGGGAGCACTGCATCATTAAGGGTGCTATCTTTCAATGCCCTCTCTGCCCTCTTAGATGAAGATAAAAGATCCCATCGTACTGCATGAAGAGCAGGGGAGTTCCCCTGGTGTCCTGGTCAAGTACTGATCCCCCAATCAACCCATGCTTGCTGTTTGTAGGCCTTTACGGTGTGCAATTCAGCTGCTGCGTTTACTACATTACAACTACACTTCAAATATACTCACTGGCTGTGAAGCACTTTGGAACATCCTGAATATATGAAAGGCACTTTATAAATGCAAGTCTTTTTCTTCATTTACCTGTTTATCAGGTTTATTTTAAAAATACCTGTAAGAGCATTCTTGTTACCCTAACATCAAGCGCGTGTGGGCTGGCAAACTGCAACAGGACCCACCATATTATGGAGATGGAAGTACTCAGAGAGAAAATCCTATTTTGCTATTTATTTCCACCAGCTAACTGTTTCTCTACATTTCTTCCCTATTCTCCTGAAGACTGGGACTCTTGCTGAGGGGCACAGTTTCATGGCTGCCAGATACCATGCACAAGTGATCATTCTTCACCTGTGAGCACAGATAGTGAGGTTCAGCGAGTTACACAATATTGACCGAACCCATCTGTCCTCACTCGATGTGCACTTTTCTACTGGGGTCATTAGATAGTGATTAAGTATAGGAACCTTTGCCTGATTCTCTTGTCCTTCTGCTCCATGAAACAGTACATGGACCCTTCAACATTGTACCACTTTATTTCAAATTTATTAACATTACTAGAAGGGCAAAAATATTATGCAACTTTACAAGAAATTATTATTGTCTTATTTAATTTCTTTGGACTAATGTGTCCCAAGAGTTTTGGGAGAGGGATTAAGGTTAATTGTGCAAGATAATAGCTGAAATGTCTGTTAACTCGTCCGAAATGTGACCTTTGTGCCATGAGCACCCAGAAAACTTATAAATGACCAATAACCTTCTCTGAAAGGTTCACTGCACAAATAATGCAGTCCCTTTAGTAGCTAATGTGCTACTGATTTTTACCAGACAGCTACAGATTGAAGATGCTGTGAGGTTTTTAAACAGTGTTTTTTTTGTAAATGTTTTTAAACGTAGACCCCCCCATACCAGGACAAACATGCCTATAAATTAGAATAAAATATCACCTGCAACGAATGATGTCTAGGATGAAACAGAAAATGCTGGAAATTCTCAGCAGGTCTGGCAGCATCTATGGAGAGAGAAACAGGAGTTAACGTTTTGAGTCCGTATGACTTAAGGAAAAAGTCATGTGGACTCAAAACGTTAACTCTGTTTCTCTCTCCACGGATGTTGCCAGACTTGCCAGGTTTTTTCAGCATTTTCTGTTTTTATTTCAGACTTCCAGCATCTGCAGTATTTTGATTTTATTTTAATGATGTCTGGGAAGTTGTTACCTGGATGCTAAGAGCTAAAGGGGGTTTGGGTAACATTATATAATCTATAAGAGCAAAACCTGTGTAATTGGAACTCTCCAACAACAGCCATAATCAAGAATGCACTGCATCAGGCTCTCTGTGGCTCAGTCGATAAATGCACTGCGCAGTACAGTACTGGGCCAGACAGACAAGAAAGGTCCCAGGTTTAGTCTGCAGTCCATGCTGATTTAGCAAGGATTTCAGGAGTGCTACAATTGGTCTCATCATTGGGCGGAAAAATCAGGCAAGTTCCCGATTGTTGCTTGGTGAATACCTGGTGGAGAGAGAGTGTGTGGAGAGGTCAGGAGAGGGCAAGATTGGTGGTGGATGTAATATCCCCATGTTTGAATGGTCTGTCAATACTCAACGTCTAGGTTTGCACATGAGAAAGAGCTAATTGGGCAATTACCAGGAGGCGGCTGGTCTCCATGGACCAATATCCTAGCAAGGAGTCAGTGCTCTAGGAGCAGGGGGGACAAAACTGGAGAAAATGAGTGTAACACACAGAGAATTGTAACCACCAGCCCCAGCATTGAGTGCGTTTTCCCTTTTAGAACAATTGTTTCCATCTACCAGCCCTGAGCTAAACCTTGTAATAATTGTTGTAAATTCCTGGGGATGCATTTGTTTGTCCATTTACAAGGTTTCACATGCAGCATTTTGCAATTTACCTGTTTCAGAGTATGAAATGGGTGTTGAGATCAGAGGTCCGAGGTCGGCTTGAAATTGGGTCTCAGACCTCAGTAATATTAATCAGATGAGCTGCTAGTGGCTGTCCTGCCTCCACAGGTAGCTCCCCATTTCAAGAAAATGAATATTGGGATGCCTACCTCACCAGCAGTTGATGGGGGGCAATCGCCACACTGGAGTGGGGGGGGGGTGGTCAGTTCTAATCCATCTGGTACGAAAACAATTTTTCTTTATCATTTGGTGGCAGCCACTGCTTAGGCCAGAGGGCTGAAGTAGACATGACACCCCTCATTTTTAGGCAGCCATGGGGGACGCCAGTAAAATGTTCCCAAAAATGTCAGACATCTTTCAAGCATCCTTTGGACACTGGCCTCATTAGTTGGGCCTCATTGCATGCATTTTAGGCCCAAGGTCCAATTTCTTTCTGGTCTGCATTGCTCAGCAATGCCTGTGCATCACAGATAGCCACTAAACCCTTGGAGGAGTTTAATCCTTGTGAAACTTTGATCAAATTAGCCAGTTTACTTTAAAGACTACAGCAAGTCCCGTATGAACACAATGCAGAAATATCATATGTCGAAAAGTTGGGATTATGAGTTCAGCTTTGCTGAAAGGATCACACAGGAAGCGTCTAGCAGAACTCAACACAAAGCAATACTGAATTTCAAGAAACACTGATGTGATTAGAACTATTTGCTTATATAGAGGGTAAACACTTACACGAATTGCTCAGGCCGAATGGTCTGTTTCTGTGTTGTAACTTTTATGTTTTTTAACTTCAACCAGAAGATGAATGTTTTAACATCATTGCTGAACCTGGCCTTGTGAAATTATGGTGTGCATCTCCGCTTGTTGGAAGAATGAACGATACACAGTCATGTTTGAAATCAATATATCCCCAGTAATCAGGTTGGCCACATGTCAACATTCCCACATGGTGACTTCCTGATTTCAAACATCATTAGTGGGAGATGGCAAACAGAGCCCTTTGTTGTTGTAACAGAAAAATCCCAGGTTCAATCTGTGCTGATTTAGCTGGTCTCAGTTGTGGCAATAGTAGGGGTGCTACAATTGGCCTCAATAAGATTCTTTTTTTTATATATAGGAGCCTTGATGATGAGGCTTTAAAGATGAAATTCACACCCCTTCACCCCCCCCGACTCTTTTGCAAATTGATCATATCCGTAATAAGACAATGCATCAGGAGATCAAGACTCATTAACTTTCATTTATATATCAAAAGTACATTTTTTTTTAACTTGCGATTTGAAGTTTATTGTTTGTGCCCCTTTAAAAAGGGATACTTTGTTACTTTTATCCTCGGTCATCCTAATTTTGTGCTGGCAATTGCCTTTAGGTCTTTAAAAAAAAAAATCTCGTCCATTTCTCAGGTTGTTGAGGAAGGCTGAGCTGCGCTAGTGCAGTGCCTGGACCTCCAGGAGCCGCCTTCGCACTCAACTGGAGGATCTGAAGCTTGGGGGTGGGGGAGTTTAAGCTCCAAGCGCACATTCTCTGGCGGCTGAGCGTGGGAGCGAGACCTGGAGCTGCTATACGGGGAACGGGCTGCAGACCCGCGACTAACGATTCCGGGCCAAAGATTATGGTGGACGGCTTTAAATCCTGGATTGACAGCCTCCGGGGAACCCCTGTCTCCCTCGGCCAACTGCTGTAAGTTTTCAGCTCGTGTATTGTTTTCAGCTCGTGTATTGTGCTTCTATCGGCGGACTGCAGGGAATGCAGTTTGTAATAGTGATGTTCCTGGAGCAATAAAATAATCCAGAGGCCTGGATCAATGTCCGACCCAATTCCCACTTCGACATTGAGCTCTTAACTGAAGTGGTCCAGCAGGTCAGTCAGGGCAACTAGAGATAAGCAATAAATGCTGGTCTTGCTAGTGACACCCGCATCTTTTTTTAAAACGTTCCAGTAATTACACATTTATTATAAATATTTCTGTCACATTTCACTAATCACAGAATCACGGTGCAGAAGAGGCCCTTCAGCCCATCGAGTCTGCACCGACACGTGAGAAACACCTGACCTACCTACCTAATCCCATTTACCAACACTTGGCCCATGGCCTTGAATGTTATGACGTGCCAAGTGCTCATCCAGGTACTTTTTAAAGGATGTGAGGCAACCCGCCTCCACCACCCTCCCAGGCAGCGCATTCCAGACCGTCACCACCCTCTGGGTAAAAAATAGTTTTTCCTCACATCCCCCCCTAAACCTCCTGCCCCTCACCTTGAACTTGTGCCCCCTCATGACTGACCCTTCAACTAAGGGGAATAGCTGCTCCCTATCCACCCTGTCCATGCCCCTCGTAATCTTGTACACCTCGATCAGGTCGCCCCTCAATCTTCTCTGCTCCAACGAAAACAACCCAAGTCTATCCAACCTCTCATCATAACTTAAATGTTTCATCCCAGGCAACATCCTGGTGAATCTCCTCTGCACCCCCTCCAGTGCAATCACATCCTTCCTATAATGTGGCGACCAGAACTGCACACAGTACTCCAGCTGTGGCCTCACCAAGGTTCTATACAACTCCAACATGACCTCCCTACTTTTGTAATCTATGCCTCGATTGATAAAGGCAAGTGTCCCATATGCCTTTTTCACCACCCAACTGCCCCTCTGCCTTCAGAGATCTATGGACACACACGCCAAGGTCCCTTTGTTCCTCACAACTTCCTAGTGCCATGCCGTTCATTGAATACTTCCTTGTCAAATTACTCCTTCCGAAGTGTATCACCTTTTCAGGGTTAAGTTCCATCTGCCACTTATCTGCCCATTTGACCATCCCATCTATATCTTCCTGTAGCCCAAGACACTCAACCTCAATGTTAACCACTCGACTAATCTTTGTGTCATCCGCAAACCTACTAATCCTAATCTTCTATCAGAAACAAGGTCACAAAAACAAAAATAGCTGCAAAAACTCAGCAGGTCTGACAGCATCTGCAGAGAGGAATACAGTTAACGTTTCGAGTCCCTATGACTCTTGGCGGAGGATGATGGAGTAATAAGTGAGGACAAGGGAGACCCTATCATGGTTCTGGGATGGAGAGGAAGGTGTGAGAGCGAGAGATGGGCAGGACACGATTGAGGGCCCTGTCAACCACTGTGGGTGGAAAACCTCGGTTAAGGAAGAAGGAAGACATGTCAGAGGAACTGTTTTTGAAGGCAGCTTCATCAGAACAGATGCGACAGAGGCGAAGGAACTGAGAGAATGGGATGGAGTCCTTACAGGAAGCGGGGTGTGAGGAGCTGTAGTCAAGGTAGCTGTGGGAGTCGGTAGGCTTGTAATGAATATTGGTGGACAGTCTATCACCAGAAATTGAGACAGAGAGGTTGAGGAAGGGAAGGGAAGTGTCAGAGATGGACCATGTGAAAATGATGGAGGGGTGGAAATTGGAAGCAAAATTAATAAATTTTTCCAGGTCCAGACGAGAGCATGAAGCAGCACCGAAGCAATCATCGATGTATTGGAGAAAGAGTTGTGGGAGGGGGCCCACAACTTTTATCAGAAATAAGGTGATTGACCAATGAAAGCTTGCTCAAATAGTGGAGCAGCTTTTCCATGGCTGTCAAAATGATCAGGATCACATGATGTCTCAAGCAGAAAGGACACAGAAGTAAACTCATCAGTGTTGTTGGAACGGCTTAACGGGTTCAAGAGAAAAATGTGAATTTATGAATGCAGACCACTGCCTGCAGCATCACGTCAGGAAAGACTCTGTACTGAATGTTTGTTCCTAGGCAGTCTCAAACAGTTTTAATGCATAGAAGGAGCACTATTAGATTTAGATTCTGTGAACCCAGTACCATGAGCCAGCTCCATGCTTACATAGAAACTAGGAGCAGGAGTAGACCATTCGGCCCTTCGAGCCTGCTCTGCCATTCAATATGATCATGGCTGATCCTCTATCTCAATGCCTTATTCCTGCTTTCTCTCCGTACTCCTTGATGTCCCTAATACCCAAAAATTTATCAATTTCTTTCTTGAATATACTGAGTGACCCGGTCTCCACAGCCTTCAGTGGTAGAGAATTCCACAGATTGACCACCCTCTGAGTGAAGAAATATTTCCTCATCTCAGTCCTAAATGTCCTGCCGCATATCCTGAGACTGTGACCCCTGGTTCTAGACTCCCCAACCAGGGGAAACATCCTCCCTGCATCTAGTCTGTCCAGCCCTATTAGAATTTTATACGTTTCAATCAGATCCCCTCTCATTCTTCTAAACTCTAGTGAATACAGGCCCAGTCGAACCAATCCCTCCTCATACGACAGTCCTGTCATCCCCGGTATCAGCCTAGTGAACCTTCGCTACACTCCCTCTATGGCAAGTATATCCTTTCTTAGGTAGGGAGACCAAAACTGCAGGCAGTACTCCAGGTGTGGTCTCACCAAGGCCCTGTGTAACTGCAGTAAGACATCCCTACTTCTGAACTCAAATCCTCTTGCAATGAAGGCCAACATACCATTTGCCTTCCTAATTGCTTGCTGCACCTGCCTGTTTACTTTCATTGACTGGTGTACAAGGAACACCCAGATCCCTTTGTACATCCACATTTCCCAATATATCACCATTTAAATAATACTCTGCCTTTCTGTTTTTCACACCGAAGCGTATAACTTCACATTTATCCACGTTATACTGCGTCTGCCATGTGTTTGCCCACACACACAACTTGTCTAAATCGCTCTGAAGCCTCCTTGCATCCTCCTCTCAACCCCACCCAGTGTTGTGTCATCAGCAAACTTGGAAATATTGCATTTGGTTTCCTCATCCAAGTCATTATGTATATTGTAAATAGCTGGGGCCCCAAGCACTGATCCCTGCGGTACACCACTAGTCGTCACCTGACATCCAGGAAAAGACCCATTTATTCCTACTCTCTGTTTCCGGTCTGTCAGCCAATTCTCAATCCATGCCAGTATATTACCCCCGATCCCATGTGCTTCAATTTTGCCCACTAGCCTCTTATATGGGACCTTATCAAAAGCCTTCTTGAAATCCAAGTACACCACATCCACTGGTTCTCCCTTATTTATTCTACTAGTTACATCCTAAAAAATACTCCAGTAGATTAGTTAAGCATTATTTCCCTTTCATAAACCTATGCTGACTTTGTCTAATCCCGTTACTGCTTTACAAGTGTTTTGTTACCACGTCTTTTATAATATACTCAAGCATTTTCCCCACTACTGAAGTTAGGCTAATTGGTCTGTAATGTCTCCCTCCTTTTTTTAAATAGTGGGGTTACATTTGCCACCCTCCAATCTGTAGGAACTGCTCCAGAGTCTATAGAATTTTGGAAGATGACCACTAATGCATCCAATATTTCCAGGGCCACTTCCTTTAGTACCCTGGGAGGTAGATTATCAGGCCTGGGGATTTTTCAGCCTTTAACCCCATTAATTTCTCTAGCACCATTTTGTTAAATTAATACTGATTTTCTTTAATTCCTCCCTCTCACTAGACCCTTGGTTCCCTAACATTTCTGGGAAATTATTTGTGTCCTCTTTTGTGAAGACAGAGCCAAAATATGTGTTCAGTTCTTCTGCCATTTCTTTGTTCCCCATTATAATTTCCCCCATTTCTGTCTGTAAGTCATTTCTGACATTTGTCTTTGCTAATCTTTTTCTCTTTACATATTTATAGAAGCTTTTACAGTCAGTTTTTATGTTCCATACAAGTTTACACTCATACTCTATTTTCCCCTTCTTGATCAATCTTTTTGTCCACTTTTGCTGAATTCTAAACTGTTCCCAATCCTCGGGCTTGCTGCTTTTTCTGGCAATTTTATATGTCTCCTCTTTGGATCTAATACTATCCCTAATTTCTTTTGTAATCCATGATTGAGCCACCTTTCCTGTTTAATTTTTGTGCCAGGCAGGAATGAATAATTGTTGTAATTCATGCGTATGTTCCTTTAAATATTAGCCATTGCCTATCCACTGTCAACCCTTTTAATAAGGTTCCCCAATCCATCATTGCCAACTCGCGCCTCATACCCTTGTAGTTTCCTTTATTTAGATTCAGGACCCTAATTTCGGATTCAACTTCTTCACTCTTCATCCTAATGAACAATTCTATCGTTTTATGGTCGCTCTTCCCCAAGGGACCCCGCACAACAAGATTGTTAATTAATCCTTTCTCATTGCACAATACCCAGTCTAGGATATCCTGCTCTCTAGTTGGTTCCTCAACGTATTGGTCTAAAAAAACCATCATGTGCACACTCCAGGAGATCTTCCTCCACAGTATTACTGTTAGTTTGGTTTGTCCAATCTATATGTAGATTAAAGTCATCCATGATTACAGTTATACCCTTATTGCATGCATCTCTAATTTCCTGCTTAATGCCTTCTCTTACATCTCAGTTACTGTTTGGGGGCCTATAGACAACCCCCACCAACGTTTTCTGCCCCTTGGTGTTTCTTATCTCCACCCTGATTCCACATCATGATCTTCTGAGCCAATACTCTTCCTCACCATTGCATTGACTTCCTCCTTTACCAACGGTGCTACCCCACCTCCTTTCCCTATTTGTTTGCCCTTCCTAAATATTGAATACCCCTGGATGTTCAGTTCCCATTCTTGGTCGGCTTGCAGCCTGCTTATGTTATTAATGCAGTTTTTCCTGGGTCTACAAGCTTTTTGCTGACCACCAGGAAATTAATTTAACAACAGCAAAAATGCAAGGAGCTGGCTCACATAATCCTAATTAAAAGACAATCAATAGAGAAGTGACTGAACGCAAACTGATAAGTGAACAGAGAGCTTCCTGAATAATACTTGGTTTTATACAGTTTCCCATCACGTTTGAGTAATCTTGATGCATATTACACAATGGGTTGTTTTGGAGTGCATGGCTAATTGTGCACGGAAATTCAGTAGCCAATTCTGCAGCAGCAACATTCCATAAATATCAATTAAATAGATGATCAGTTAATCTGTTTTTTGGGAGGTGTTGGGTGAAGCTGGAACAATGGCCAGGGTGTTGGGCAAGCTCTCTCTTCAAATATTGCTGGAGAATCTTTAAAGTCTAGTTGAACAGGGAGATGGGACCTTGGTTTAATATCTCATTGGAAAGCAATACCTCTGATGAAGCAGCGCTCTGCTGAAGTGTCAGTCCAAATTATGTGCCCTTGTTTTGTGGCAGCTTGAACCCCTATTTCAGACATAGGAGAGAAGTGGTACCAAACTGACATGTTGTCTTCTGTTAATGTTCAGATAATTTAATGTTCAGATTCATTAGATCTGTCTGCTTGAGAACCGTGCTCTAGAATACAGTGGAATAGTTGGGCTGTAATATTTTTACGTTGAGATTTTTATGTACTTTAACATGTTGTTTGGAGAACCACAATGCATGTATTGAAATAAATGTTATTGTGAAGCTTTTCCTCTTGCATTCCATCATAACTCCTCTGTTTGTTTTTTTTTCCCCCAAGACACATGAACATATGAATTAGGAGCAGGAGTAGGCCAAGACTGCATCTTGGAATTGCACAAAGGCCCTTCACAGTCAACTGCTTGTGTTGGCTGTAGTGCCCATCAGTGGCATCCTGGTGATCCAAGATTTAATAAAATTCCACTCAGAACAATGTTTATTGGGTTTCATTTAGTTTGGGTCTGATTGAATTAGTAAGAAGTTTATATATTCAGGTGATTGCCTAGTGTTTGAACACAGTCCAGTTTTGGGGATAGCAATTTTTATATCTGAAAGCAAGTCAGTAACACTAGAGTCTTCACAGAATCTTTATAGTGCAGAAGGAGGCCATTTGGCCCATTGAGTCTGCACTGGCTCTCTGAAAGAGCATTCTACCTAATCCCACTACCCTGCCTCATCCCCGTAACCTTGCACATTCATTCTTTTCAGACAGCAATCCAATTCCCTTCTGAAAAACTTGATCAAACCTGCCTCCACCACTCTCTCAGGAAGTTTGTTCCAGACTCCAACCACCCTCTGGGTGAAACATTTTTCCTCACATCAGTATCAATCTTTGCCAATTATTTTGAATCTGTGCCCTCTAGTTCTTGATGCTCTCTCTCACTATTTACCCTGTCCATGCCCCTCAGGATCTTGAATACCTCTATCTCAGCCGCCTTTTCTCCGAGGAAAACAATCTGAACCTCTCCAGTCTATCCTCATAGTTACAGTTGTTTATCCCTGGAATCATTCTTCTGAATCTCCTTTGTACTCTCTCCAATGCCTTCACATCGTTCCTCAAGTGTGGCACCCAGAACTGGACGCAGTACTCCAGATGAGCCTTAACTAGTGTCATATACAAATTCAACATGACCTCCTACTCTTGTATTCAATGCCCCTATCAATAAAGCCTAAGATACTACATGCTTTATTAACTGCTCTCTCAACATGCCCTGCCAACTTCAATGACTCATGTACATATACACTGAGGTCCCTCTGTTCCTGCACCTCCTTTAGAGTTTCTCCCTTTATTTTATACTGACTCTTCACATTCTTCCTGCCAAAATGAATAACCTTACACTTCTCTGCATTGAACTTCATCTGTCACTTGTCTGCCCAATCCACCAACATGCCTATATCCTTTTGAAGTTCAAGACTATCCTCATCACAGTTGACGTTTTCAATCTTTATATTATCTGCAAATTTTGAAATCATGCCCTGAATACCACAGTCTAGGTCATTAACATATATCAAGAAGAGCAAGGTTCCCAAGACTGACCCCTGGGGAACTCCACTACAAACCTTCCTCCAATCTGAAAAACAACCATTTATCATTACTCTGTTTCCTGTCACTCAGCCAATTTCTTATCCAAGTGCCTACTTTCCCTTTTATTCCATGAGCTAGAATTTTGCTCACAAGTCTATTGTGTGGCACTGTATCAAATGCCTTTTGAAAATCCATATACAACACATCAACAGAATTGCCCTTATCAACCTTCTCTATTACCTCCTCAAAAAAAAACTCCCAAGTTAGTTAAACATGATTTTCCCTTAATGAATCCATGCTGGTTTTCCTTAATTATCCTGCACTTGTTTAAGTGACTATTGATTTTTGTCTTGAACTATAGTTTCCAGAAGTTTCCCTACCACTGAAGTCAAACTGACTGATCTGTCATTGCCGGCTTTATTCTTGCACCCCTTTTTGAACAAGGGTGTAACATTCGCAATTCTCCAGTCCTCTGTCTAAGGGAGACTGGAAGATTATCACAAGTACCTGTGCAATTTCCACTCTCACTTCCCTCAGTACCCTTGGATGCATCGCATCTGGTTCTGGTACCTTATCTATTTTAAGTAAAGATAGCCTTTCTCACACCACCTCCTTGTCAATTGTAAATTCTTCTACTGTACCAGTTATCTCCTCTCTCACCTCGGCCTGGGTAGCATCTTCTTTCTTTGTAAAGACAGATGCAAAGTTCTCGTTTAATACTTCTGCTATTTCTCCTGTTTCCGAGTCCCCTTTTCTGTCCCTAATCAGCCCTACTCCTTTACCACCCTTTTATTTGTATGCTTGTAGGAGACTTTGGGGTTCCCTTTAATGTTAGCTGCCGGTCTCTTTTCATGCGCTCTCCTTGCTTTTCTTATTAGCTTTTTTTGCTTCCTCTGGTCCTTCTGTATTCAGCCTGATTCTCCATTGTATTTTCTACCTGACATCTGTTGAACGTGCATTTCTTCCTTTTCATCTTCATCTCTATCTCTCTCGTCATCCAGGGTGTTCTAGATTTATCTGTCCTACCTTTCTCCTTCAAGGGAATATACCTTAACATTGCATGCAATATTGTTTCTTCAATATTGTTGTTCAGCCACCGTCTTTTCTGCTAACATTTGATTCCAACTCACTTGACTCAGATTATCCCTGTTCTGAATTGTTCCTTGTCCTTTTCCATGGCCAACCTAAACCTTATGATACAATGCTCTCCCACTGATATTTGATCCACTTAGGCCAACTCATTCCCAGAACCAGGTCCAACAGCGCCTTCCCTCGCATTGGACCAGAAACATACTGCTGCAGAAAATTATCTTGAACACATTCCAGGAACTCTCGCCCCTCTTGTCCCTTTGCATTATTCCTTTCCCAGTCTATATTTGGATAATTGAAGTCCCCCATTATAATTACTCTATAATTCTTGCACCTCTGTAATTTCTTTGCAGATTTGTTTCCCTACATCCCTTCCACTAGTTGGTCATCTATATACTACACTGATCAGTGTTATTGCACCTTTTTTCATTCCTTACTTCTAGCCAGAGAGATTCTATCCTTCACCCCTCTGGAACCTCCTCTCTGTCCAGTACTGTTATGCCATCTTTGATCAATACTGCCACCCCCCCCCCCCCCCCCCCCTTTCTTCCTTTCCTGTCTCTGCTAAACACCTTGTACCCAGGAATATTTAATGCCCAGTCCTGCCCTCCTTTGAGCCAGGTCTCTGTTATAGCAATACTATCATAATTCCATTTGTCAACCTGTTCCTGTGTTTAAAATAAAACCAACTAACCCCAACCCACTGTCAAAAACTAGTCCTAGGTGAAAGATGAGGCTCCGAGAACATTTCTTATATTACACTTGGCCCAAAAGGACATCCAGCTGCTCTTTTACCAGGAAATAAGGTTTCTAAAGAATGTTTCACAGACGTTTGGTCCCTGAATATGGTGAAGGATACAGAGGTTTTGGAGAGGGTGTAGAGGAGGGCGACCTGGATAACATTGAACTTTAGTATTTATGTAGACAGGCCAGGCTTCAGGATTTGGGCTTATTTAGTGCAGGTGAGTGCAGGTTAGAGGTGTTGTGAATGAAGTTTTTAAAATGAAAGACATTGAGTCTGGTTAGATAGATCAATTAAGATGAATGGGGATAATAAAACCTGCAATTCTGAAACAAAATATAAAGTCTCAATTTAAATTTCCTTTCTTGTTGCCACAGGCATGATGGGTCAAATAGCCTCCTCCTTTGTTCTATGATACTGTTAAATGTAGCACACGAGGGATTCCTATAGCTGGCTCAGTTTGTTAAATGTAATTTAACCTGAAATCCCTAATGAAGTAAAACAGATAAACTCCAATGTGCAGATGCCTGACTACAAAAATATGTAGGTATAACACAAGACCTGAGTTCAATTCTGCCTAGAAGATGGATAGGTTAGAATGAGTCAGGATAATTGATGTTTAGTGTAATGGTGCTTTACAGATTAAATGAATGTGACTCCCCCATTATCACTCAAATAAGCACTTGCTTAACTGCAATGCAAGTTTTCTCAAGATCAAATCTTCTTGTTTTTTAAAAAATGCCACTTTGAGTTGTGTTAGTAATTTCATTATGGTGAAGAAGGAATACTCTGTATCCTTGTACTATTTTAACTTGGAAAATCATATGGTAACATTTGAGGGGAAAATATAAAAACCATGATGGAAAATCTTTCAGTGGAGGCATTTTTCCTATGACTGTACAGGAATACCTGTAGTGGTTTCTGGTCAGGGCACATTACTGGTATGGTAGCTATTTGAGGAATAGCATTGCAGAGTGTGCAGCACATAATTCTCACTGACGTCCCATTCCCTATCTTGCTGTGTTCTGCAAAAAATTGAGTTTTATATATTCATAATCCCTGTTTCGATTTCTCTATGTAGGACCCAATCACACCGAGCCTGCAGTACACCACATGTTAGTGAACTGAAATCACAACACTTAACCAAGTTCACCAATTTTCAATATCATGAAGAGTGACATCAAACTTTGTCTTTCAGTTGTTAACTAACCTGCTGTGCATTGCCAACATTTTCAGAGAGGGGCTTGAAAATGTTAAAATGAAGGATATTGATATTAGGCAGTCTGATATATTTATTCTGTTCCATACTAAGGCCTAAAGGCAAGTAAGGTATTGCTCTATTAAATTAGAAAGGGGTAAGCTATGTGGTTAGGTTTAAATAGCTCAGTAATTCATTTAGTGCAAATCTTACTGCATTAAAGGGAACTGTAATCATTTAAATTGCTGCATAAGGGGTGATACCTGTACATTTACTCGGGATGGGGTGGGGTTCGTGGGGGCTGGTGGCAGTGTTTTTCTTTTGATTTTATGTTTCATAGCAGGGAGTTCTGTGTCCTGGCCAACATTCCTAAAAAAATCAAATGGATTAGTAATTTACCTCATTGCTGCTGGTGTGATCATAATGTTACTTGTTCCTACATAGCAGTCACCTCAATTCAAAGTCAGGCACTGTATCTGAAGTGCTTTGAGATGTTTCTGAGAGACGTGATAAGTTGCTTTATAAGTACACGTCTTCCTTTAAATCAACTCATCAGTGACAGGCTGGGAGCAAACCTCATGTATGATTTTTTTCTTCTACATATTGTGCGCACATACTGTCTGAGGCAGGACAATCTGGTACTGAATTAAAATATCAACAGCCTGGTTAGAGGAGGGGAGATTTGCATGGTGACCTGCAAGTCCTTTGCTGTCTCCAGTTTTCTCCGTTTTCATTGACCAAAGGCTTTCACATGTGAGGAATCCACAGAAGCTCTTTCAGAAATAATGTGCTTTTCAAGAAACTCAGAAAACAAATCCTCTATTGGTTAACTCTTGAGTTTTACAACTGACAAATGGTCCTCTGAATGCTGAGAATTGGCCTGCTTTTACACTTCCAACCAATGATAAAGGCAAGGCTGCTCAGTACTGCCAATTGTGCGTGGAACATCTGTCAGAAAGGAGCAAATGATGAAACATTAGGATAACCTTTGAATCTGGCAGTTTGAGTTAGGTTGTTTTATGTGTAATGAAATTTTAGCTGTTGGCGCAGGTGGGTTCTGGCTATCAAACTTCATATTTTAAGAGATATGGAAAAATTCTTTCCCTAATTTTGCCAGGACTCCTAAAATAGGAATTGGGTGTCTACACAGCTGTAGTATCCTGTTTATTTCCTTTAGTTTAGAAAGCCTTAGTTTCGTTAGAATTATAGCATGTGGCTCTTTTTAGATAATAGGAACCTAAGTAGTCAGCATCACCTGCCTTAACATTTGTTTTGTTTTTTCTAAGCAGTGCTTAAAAGATTACCACATCGTAGCAATGGCCAGTATCCTAACCGCCTTGATTTGTGCTTCTGAGAAATCAGCAAATATTGCTCGAGCTTGTAAACGAGAGGAGGCACTGTTCCAGCTTCTGATCGAAGAGAAGAAAGGACCAGATAAAAATAAGAAATTTGTACAAGACTTCAAGACTCTGGCAGATGTCATCATTCAAGAAGTGATTAAGAATGACATTGCAGAAAAGGTACTGATTGTACCAGAAGGGCAGGCTGGGTGAAACACTGCACTCGAACCATTTGCCTGGTTTCAAATAAGAGATCCCCTTTCTATAATCAGTAATCTCAATGCAGTCCCAAAGTCACATGAGCTCATTGTCCAAAGCTTCACTCATTTAGCAATGGTTCACTCATTTAGTAGTTCAGGTGGCTGGCATTTGAAGAATATTCCACATCCTCTGTCGAGGGTCAGCTGCCCATGTTTTGGTGTCTCAACTCAATGAGCAAGTTGCCCCAAGAGCTTAAATAAAAATGGAATGGGGGAAAGATGGAAGGGAAAGGGTCTGTGTCATTATCGCAAACCCTTCAGAACAAGTTGTTCTGTTTGTGGTGCTGTCATTTGCTGTGTAAAGATCCTTTCAAAATAAGGTCTTATTTTAAAGGTCTTAACAATCACACATTATAATTTTAAGTAAAAATGTTATGAGGCATTCATAAATTTATTTTAACTGTTGGAATAATATCTCACTTGATCAGGGAATTGCGATGTATTATACTGTCCCCAGCAGCATATCTGACATGACAAATGGTTGCTGAGAATTTTTTGGGCTGCACCAGCTATTGGGCCTCACTGTAAATAACAGTAGAGTCCTTTTTAACCAATTTATTTTTAAAAAACAATAATCTAACCTTTAAATTCCAAGAAAAACTGAATAATATATTGATAATCCTTGCAATGAATTGGTGAGAGTCTAATTTTAATTGGAGGGAATAGAACTGGGAGAACTCAGTTTTCATTTTTCCCTCAATGGTTCAATTTGGAGCTGGCCTGGAGAGAAGATGGGTTGATGTCCCACACATACTTATTAAATTATTTTGTTTTTAAAATGTTATTTTTTTCTGGCTGCTAATTGTTTGGCTATCTTTTATATTTTATTGATTGTATGTTTAAATTATCTTCGTAACTTCCAGATATTTTAAAGTCATTATCTGTCTGTCAAATCAGTTTCCAGAACTTGCACCGCACATCGCTGGAGAGGAATCCAATAAGTTTGAAAATGGTTTGGGTATGTTACAGATACTTAGTTATTCCACAATCATGTAGAGCGCAGTCAAGTTTTCAAAGTGAGGGAGCTGAAATAAGACACAGTTGATGCTGAATCAGTTTTAAGTGAGTGATTGTATTCACTGACATTAATTTGGCTTCCTTATGCTCTGTTTCAGTAACTACTTTATGCTGATACTCCTATCAAATTCCTTTTATTTTGATGAAAACTTTACAAAATTCACAGAAATTGATAGAATAAAATGAAGGGGTGTTGATATTAATCATTTTTTTTACTTAAAAAGTAATTCTTTTCTCACTCAGATGTGTACATTGCTTGTCAGGTCATTTGTAAACTTTCTCCCTTAAGTCAGTACCTTAAGAAGAAAAGGAAAGAATTTATTTATTTCTTGATGGGGTATAGCTCCAGGGATGGCAACAAGTGGCCCAGGGCCTCCCACAAATAGCCACTTTTCATGCATGAGCCCACATTGGGATCACAGGAACTTTAAAAACATTTTCCAACAGCAGTCATAGGGCAACAACCAGAATCTCGTAGTTACTGTGATCTCCTAAACTCATTAAATCACCTTAGAGGAATTTTCCAGATTTTGTTCCCCTGAACTGAAGGTTTTTAATCTTTGATTTTGCCTATAATCAGAAGATTATATAACTCCTGCCAGGGAGGAGACACTGGGGATCACAATGTTTAGCTGGGTCATAACTGGGACAGATTCGTTGGACCGTCAATCATGCGATCGTATGTAATCTTGGCTGATTTCCAATCCCACCCTGTGAAGAAGACATTGGGTAGCACCACCCCCTGCCCCACATAACACCTGACAACTTGGCCTAAACCACAAACTGCATCTGAAATCTTGCTAATCTCTCTGGCTCTGTACCACACCAAGCAATGCATTTACTCACTATAGCCAATCTGGAAAGCACGAGTGACCTTTCAACTATAGTTTTGCAGGATACACAAGAACTCCATGCAGTTAGAAAATTAACTGTCACTCTGACAACTTTAACAGTTAAAATGGATGTCAGCATAGTGTAATTGAGTACCACTGTTAAAACTTTAAAGAAAAATCACATGGTGTGCTATTAGAATATAAATGCTTTATTAATTTGTACAATATAATTTCTGGGCTATAAATGTTTAAACTGCAGTTGGTAACTTCAATGGCAGTTTACTTTGCTGTAATTTGGAGGCTTGCTGAGTCATGTTGCCATTTACTCAGTCATGTTGCAACAAATCTGTTGTGCTTTTCCTTTTAACGACTAATTTGCTGGGCAATATGATATGACTGCAGGGAGTGAATTATTTTGTATCTAATCTGCAAAACTGGCATCTACCAACAAATTCTGAAACAAGTCTCACTCATATTTTGGATCAGTTGATATTATAATAAGAAACCCTTAATCAGATGTTGCCAAACAGTATCTCGTAAGATTTGTGTACACACCAGATGTCAAGAATTGCCTGAACTTGTTAGTTCATAAATTTTAAGACTGTAATTAGCTGTATTTAATTGCCCTGTAATAATGAATTGCCCAGTTTTGCCAAATAGGATTAAAGACATTTCCCACAAGTATCAAATTCATGCAGTTGGGAGTCACTGATTTACTATGAAGTTGTTAGCCAGATTGCTGAAACATGGAACAATTTGGGCAGGGTTAACCTTAAATGATTTATTGACTCATCCTTCATGACGTTTCTGCCAATGCAACACTATCAATACAGGGGTACAAACCAGTATGTTTTAATTATACCATGCTTGTTTAGGAATGGAACTTGTGTATGCCCTTTTTGGCCATTGCCACCTACAAAACACAGTTAAATACTAGAATACTGGCACACCTGGACTATCCTGATCTTTTTGAATTGACATCACCACTTGAATTCTTTGGACAAGTCTGTTGAACTACAATCCAGCAGAAATCATACCTATTCCCTTATTCTCATTACAGGTGAAACCATTACTGTGAAAGTCTGCAAAACGGAGCAAGGGACAGCAGAATTGCTGAGTAAAGTGCTAGATGGGAATCTGAAAGCTGCTGGCCTTTTGGCCAAGTGCATTCACGAAGATGTTCGCATTGATGGTCCAGACTTGCAAAAACTAACAATAAACATCCCTATTGACACCATAGGGATATGGGTTGATCCTATTGGTAAGTGAAGCCTTCAGCAAGAAGGAAAAACAACTCCCCATCCTGTAGTTAGCCTTGTGTATTGTTAAGATCTCTGTAGAGACTGAACTTTTAAAGAGACATTCAAACTTCCAGTTAACAGCTGAAATAGTGTCAAGATTTCATGTTTTAACACTTTTACTATAACAAATGACTAAAAGACACTATTGACTAAACACTATTTTATTTCTGTAGGCAACTTATACTTTAAACTACAAAAAAGAGATTCCCCATTATTATGACACAGCCGATGGTAAAGGCTGAGTTGTTTAAATCCTAGAGGGAAACTTGAAAGAACTGTCATAACCAATTTTTGCAATTTGTATGTTTTGAGATGCAGGCTTTAAATTCAATAGTAATAAGACCACCGAGTCTCAAGAGGTTTTTATAAAACTAAATTAACATTTATTAATTAAAAGATTGTAAGCACATACATATGTCTACAAATTACTATGATAACTTCTAAAAAAAAAAAAATCCCCTAATTTACTGACTCAGTTACACCTCTGTTAAGGCAACAGTAAAACACAGATTTAAACAGACCCCTGGCAAAGCACACTGTGGACAGTCGCATTCAAAATGAGGTTCTTTCAGCTCTGGGTCCTTGTAGACAGTGGCTTGAGGGTTACAGTATGGAGGCTTTAGATCTTAGAATCCCTCTCCTTTACCAACAGCCTTTTCTTCCTTTATACATATTTTCCTCTTTGACTGCAAATTCTCATTGTATCACTAGATCTTTTGAGCTTTATCTCTCCTAATAAGACCACTTTCATAGCACCATTTTTATTAGTAAGCTTTGGAAAAAATAAACACAATGTTTGGCTTTTTCTGGCTGGTGTAATATTTCACCCATTCTTTTGAATGGTTTATTTAAAAATGCAAACTGTCCCCTTTACACTTCACCTTGTAACGTCCCTATGTTTACTTAATTACCATTTCAAACCTACTTCTCTTCTATACATCAAAGCCTCTAGACCAGCTGCCTTTAATCCAATTAAGACAGATAGACACACACACCAATAGAACTCTATTTTGAAATAATTTCCAATAACATTATAGACATTATTATCTTCTTGACACCATTTAAATTATAGCTCGACCGAACATCTCTTGCTGTGCTTATACGTTACACAGTCCCTTAAGTGGACAATTCATCCTCCAGGAACCAGTCTAGAATTATTCTCAGCTCCTGATGGCTTGCTTCTTTTTTTGCTTACCCAGTGGGGTAACTTCTAATCCAAGATCTGCCTTTCAATGGGAGGGTTACACTGTAGATTCTTCCTACAGCTTTAAGCTATGTGAATCTTCCAGCCTCCTTTAAATCCTCTCGAACTCAGTCTTCAAGCTGAGTGCAAGCTCCCACCCACATTCTGTATGGTGACTGATAGAGTCAGCATTTTCTCTACTTAAGGTGCAGGCCTGGTTATTTCTATCTCATGCTCGCTACCTTGCAAATAGCTGCAGATCACACAAGATAAAACTTTCCTCTGTGATATTTATGGGTTTATAGGGAAGCCTGTAATTTGATCTCAAAACCAGTTCCTCTACTCTTTTCCCCATGGCTTTTTATCTAAGTAGAAATGCTCATCAGTTATCCTTGATCCCAACTTCCTTTCATCCTAGAAGTAAATGAATGCTTAGCAGCAGAACTGTTTACAACTCAATCCTTCTAACACTTTTCTGGGACTTTAGGACATTCACGGTATACTCAAACTGCAGTTATTGGCTCCAAGCGTAAATACCTTGCACCTTCCTCTAAGTAAAACAATCAGAACCTGCTTTTGATCTCTAACAATCAAACTACCCAGGCTTACAGGCAGATTGCAGAACAGGTCACATGACCCTCTTCATTTACCCCAAACTTAAAGACATAGTCCAAAAATATAATCTTATTATTTATGATATGGCAGATGCTGATTGCCAGGCTGACCAAATTCCAAAGGGAAACTTGGCCAAGTTATCACAATGATTTGCAATTTGTATTTTTATTACAAGAAGGTATGTGTACTGAAATCAGAAGTAAAGATTCTACTACCACTTTGAGGTTTTAAATATTAAATTAAAACATTTATTAACAAAAGAAAAGGGAACAAACACAAGATTACAGTGACACAGTTAAATTTAGTCTTATAACATTTCCCAAAAGATTTCTACTTAGCTAGACTCACAAATAAACACCCTTTTCCAGCCAACAGTCCTTATAGATTCTTAATCTATAAAACATCCATAGAACTATAGAACACTACAGCCCAGAAAACAGGCCATTCGGCCCTTCTAGTCTGTGCCGAAATATTATTCCGCTAGTCCCATTGACCTGCACCTAGTCCATAACCCTCCAGACCTCTCCCATCCATGTATCTATCTAATTTATTCTTAAAACTTAAGAGTGAGCCCGCATTTACCACGTCAGATGGTAGCTCGTTCCACACTCTCACCACTCTGAGTGAAGAAGTTCCCCCTAAAATTTTCCCTTCACCCTAAAGCCATGTCCTCTCGTGTTTATTTCTCCTAATCTAAGTGGAAAGAGCCTACTCGCATTTACTCTGTCTATACCCCTCACAATTTTGTAAACTTCTAGCAAATCTCCCCTCATTCTTCTACGCTCCAAGGAATAAAGTCCTAACCTGTTTAATCTTTCCCTGTAACTCAACTCCTTAAGACCCGGCAACATCCTAGTAAATCTTCTCTGCACTCTCTCAATCTTACTGATATCCTTCCTGTTGTTAGGCAACCAGAACTGCACACAATACTCCAAAGTTGGCCTCACCAATGTCTTATACAACCTCACCATAACATCCCAACTCCTATACTCAATATTTTGATTTATGAAGGCCAGTATGCCAAAAGCTTTCTTTACAACCTTGTCTACCTGTGACGCCACTTTCAGGGAATTATGTATCTGAACTCCCAGATTCCTTTGTTCCTCCGCACTCCTCAGTGCCCTACCATTTACTGTGTATGTCCTACCTTGGTTTGACCTTCCAAAATGTAACACTTCACACTTTTCCGCATTAAATTCCATCTGCCATTTCCTGGCCCATTTTTCCAGTTGGTCCAGATCTCTCTGCAAGCTTTGAAAGCCTTCCTCGCTGTCCACAACGCCTCCAATCTTAGTGTCATCAGCAAACTTGCTGAACCAATTCACCACATTATCATCCAAATCATTGATATAGACAACAAACAACAATGGTCCCAGTACAGATCCCTGAGGCACACCACTAGTCACAGACCTCCAGTCTGAGAAGCAATCATCCACTACCACTCTCTGTCTTCTCCCACACAGCCAATTTCGAATCCAGTTTACAACTTCTCCATGGATACCAAGTGTCTGAACCTTCTGAACTAACCTCCCATGTGGGACCTTGTCAAAGGCCTTACTAAAGTTCATGTAGGCAACATCCACAGCCTTTCCTTCATCTACTTTCTTCATAACCTCCTCGAAAAACTCTACGAGGTTCGTTAAACACGACCTACCACGCACAAAGCCATGCTGACTATCCTTAATCAGCCCTTGGCTGTCCAAATAATTATATATCCGATCTCTCAGAACACCTTCCAATAATTTACCTACTACTGACGTCAGGCTCACTGGCCTGTAATTACCTGGTTTACTTTTGGAGCCTTTTTTAAACAACGGAACAACATGAGCTACCCTCCAATCCTCCGACACCTCACCCGTGGCTAAGGACATTTTAAATATTTCTGCCAGGGCCCCTGTAATTTCTACTCTAGTCTCCCTCAAGGTCCGAGGGAATATCATGTCAGGCCCGAGGGATTTATCTACCTTTATTCACTGTAAGGCAGCAAGCACCTCCTCCTCTTTAATCTCTATATGTTCCATGAAACTACTACTTGTTTCCCTTCCTTCCTTATATATTATGCCAGTTTCCTGAGTAAATATCCAGTAATATTACCACAAGGCACCCACTATTGCAATAAGGGAGGTATTTCACAAGCATCTCTCTCCCTCTCGCACGACAATGGAAATCCAAGGCTTGTAATAAAACCTTGCTTTCTGGAACAACCAGACACTTCTCTGGGGTGGCTAGAATCTGCTTCCTTTACAAGACTGTGCTCACAAAGTATACTCTTCAAAATCACATAGACGTACAGCTTTCAATCTTTCCTGAAGTACATTTTTCCCCTTTCATCTTTAAACTCATTGCTCTTAACTGTTGTTTGAAATTTACCTTTCCCAGAATCTAAAAATCTTTCATGTTGTCTTTATGGCCACCACTTACGGGAAAAATAAACTTAATAAAGCAAAGTTATTTATGATCTGCCAATTGTAAAACTTCCTTTTTTCTCTCGTTGAAATTCAATAGCTAAAACTTTACTCCTCATTTATCTCCTAATGCAAATTACTATTCATGCTGTATCTACTGGTGTCTCATCTTTGTCCACTCGTCTCTACTTCAAAAATGCCTGCTTTACACCAAACCCTTTGATAATTTAAACCTTGCAGTCCGACTGTCTTCAGTTTAATTAAATTAGTCAAATACACACAGCCCGCACAAGTCTGCTTCACAGTATCTCAGTAATTTTGAAAAAAATAATTTTCTTACATTATAAACCTTGCGATTGTAACACCTCCACTTAAGAAAATGAAAAGTTATCACCATAATGATGTTTTCATAGATATTATCCAAAATATAATAACTTATGATTAACTTATATACAGTACAAGTGACATTCTCCTCCTCACATTCTGTCACATTGTCCATTAAACAGTCCATCTTGGCAGCATCACAATTTTTAACCTAAATCAATACGCGTAACAGCTAAGTTTTAAAGTCTTTTTTTTTTACATTGATTCTTAAATTCCTTCCTCAAATGGTAGAAGTGGTTTCAGTGCTAGTAGCTCCTTTCTCATGACAATTAAAGTCAATTTTGTTTTCATGTCCTTGGTTAAAAGGTGGCGCAACTGATTCAATCTTGAAAACTTTGTCAAGAACAATATTGCTGATTATTTGATAGTCCTTCTGGCAACTGAATACCAAATGTAAATTGTAGACTCACAAAATTCTGTCAATGCTTTTTACCCTCTGGATTCAGTATTTCCTTTGGTTCTTCAAAATCAGACTTCATTTTATCATAAGGATGTGGACTTTTTAAAATTCAGTCCTTGGATTCTCTTTCATGCCTGTAGATTCTTTAAGGTCCAGGTCAGAAAAGGAAGTCTCAGCCAAACAAACATCAGAATTGTCTTTTCCATGTTTAAACACAGGATTATGAGAGTCAGCATCTTCTCTGCTTAAGGTGCAGGCCTGGCTACTTCTATCTTGTGTTCTCTATCTCTCAGATGGCTGAATACCACAAAAGACAAAACTGCCCTCTGTGATATTCATGGGTTTATAGGGAAACATGTAACCTGAAAACAGATGCCTCAACTCTCTTTCCCCATGGCAACAGGAAACCCATTAGCTTTATATCCAAGTAGAAATGCTGATTAGTTATGTTTGATCCAACTTTCTTTCTTCTTAGAAGTAAATGGATAGTTTACAGCACTACTGTTTATAACTCAATACCTATAACACCTTTCTGGGACTTTGGGAGACGCAGGGTCTACTCATGGCGTACTTAGACTGCGGTCATTGTCTTCAAGCATAAATACCTAGCACCTTCCTCTGAGTAAAACAACGAATCTTCCTTTGATCTCTAACAGTCAAACCATCCCAGGCCTACTGTCAGGCAGACTGCAGAACAGGTCACGTGACCCTCTTTTACCCCAAATTTAGACAGTCCCAAAATATAATAACATTGTGGACCTTATAATTGTAACAGCATTCACCATTTCAAAAGGCTGAGTCTTCAGTTTTGTGGAATCTACATGAACACAGTCAATGCAGCGCTTATGTTTGATAACAGAAATCTAGAGGAAGACCCAAGGCCCATAATGAAGATGGGGTAAAAGTTGCATGAGATAAATCAAGTTGATTTGTCTTGGAGGCACCCAGTCAGTGCAAAGAGACTCTCCCTTTCATTCATTCTTATCTCCCATGATTGGTGGACTAAGGTGGCCTATTGTAGAGTCAAAGGTTGCAGCACAGGGCCATTTGGCCCATCATGTCTGTGCTGGCTCCCTGAAGGAGCAATTCACCTAGCGCCACTCCCCTGCCTTTTCTTTGTACTCCTGCAAATGTTTCCGCTTCAGATAATGATCCAGTTCCCTTTTGCAAGCCTCAGTTGAACCTGCCTCCACCACACTCAGGCAGTGCATTCCAGATGCTAACCACACTTGCTGCCTGAAAAAGGTTTTCCTCATGTTGCCATTGCTTCTTTTGCCAATTACCTTAAGCGTCCCTGAGTTAGAAGCTCTGGGTTAGAATCCCATCCCCCAGGACTTGATGGCCATGGAAGGTGCATTTGTGGCATGGTAAAGCATGTTTACTGTCAAACTGTAAATCCTTTTGATATACTTATGGTGGACGGTAAAAGTGGGATAGTTTCCTGATCAGCCAGAACCGTGTGGTAGCTGCAGCGCAACAGCCTTCCCACATTAAAGGCTCCATGGCAAGCGTTCTTGCTTTGAAGGACTGGGGAACTGCTAGAGGGAGAGAGAGAGAGAGTTCTTGTAACTAGAAAATACTCCCTCTGGAGGAAGGTTAAGTAAAATTTATCTTGGGAGTGCTATGGGAACTCCAATCTCCTAATTGGGGTTTTAATGGAAGAAAATAAAAGGAAGAAGAAAAGCGCAACTGGGTGAGATTTACTGGGACTCTATATTTCAAAGAACTGAATGAATTTGGAATGACTGAAAATGCATTATCATTTAAGTTTAGTTAATTATTCTCGGTGTCTGAAGGATTTTTATAATGCATACATTCATTTTTTTTTTAAACTGCCATGTTTCTGTTTACAGATTCAACTAATCAGTATATCAAGGGACAACTTGAAGAGAAATTCAAAGATGGTATCCATACATATGGTCTGAAATCCGCTGCTGTTCTTATCGGAGTCTTTGACAGAAACTCGGGACAGCCAATCATGGGAGTTATTAACATACCATTTAATGAAGTGGACCTCAATTTAAGGTACATTGTTTTTCAATATTTGCTTCCAAAAGGTGGCAGCTATGGCAGATGGCCAATGGAATAGTATTTTGATTAGCGAGAGCCTAATCTAAATTCTACACCCTGTACAAATAGGTGTTGAGAGAAACATATCAAAACCAATAACTAAACACACTTGTCCCTTTCTTTTGTGCTTGATCTATTACAATTGGAAAACTATCAGCTAATTTTTTTTCATGTTGTAGAAGGCCATCAGTCTGCTTCACTTCATCTCCAGATCACAATTAGCTGACATTCAAAGCAATTCCAGGGCTACTTAATGGAAGCAAGATCCCAGGGAGTGGGAGATGAGGTCATCACTTAAAGTGGTTCTTATTAGTTATGATAACGTATAAAATTATTACTCTAATGCATGTTTGTTTTCTGCAGGTGGCAGGGGAAATATTACTGGGGTATTTCCTACAAGGACATCAATATCCACTCCGTATCAAAGCAGATACCTGTACGCAACCAACTCTCAATTGTCATGAGCTCAAGTGAGAAGGAAAGCATCAAGAAGGCATTAGCTCCTCTCTGTGGTGAACGAATGTACTATGCTTGTGGGGCAGGATACAAGGGCTTGTGCACTATCCTTGGTTTAGTAGATGCCTACGTCTTCACAGAAGACACTACATTTAAATGGGATACTTGTGCCCCTCATGCCATTTTAAAATCTTTGGGAGGAGGGATTGTGAACCTCACCAAAGCTCTGACTGAGCCAAAAGATGGAGGGCCTAGTGGCTTTCCCGAGCTCCAGTACAAGAAACCTGATGAAGGGGCAAAAGAAACAGAGAAGTGGGCCAACACAGGTGGCCTTATAGCTTACAGGTCTAGAGAGCACTTAGAGGCCATTATTAATGCACTCAGTTTAACTGTGGGCACTTAAGGTGGCATTTCACTTCACACTACAACTAAAAGAGAATTTGTCTCAAGTGCCTTTTTTTTAAAAAAACTCATTGTACTGTCCCTACCCCATTTTTGAAAAGGTAATTAGATTTGATATACCAAATTATTTTAGAATACTAACAATATACAGTAAATCAGGTGTACACTGTTTCCTTGCTCCATCATCTTAAACTTGTGGACATGAGAAATAAATTATTGTACAATAACTCATCAGTCTATTGCTATTTTTAAATAAAATTATTTGTATATGATTTCATTTTTTAAATCACCAACAGAACAATGAGAAGTTTTCGAGTAGAGTGAAAATCTGGCCACTGCTGGCTCTACTCATTCCAACAAATCAAAAAATGCTCCTTTTGGTCTCTTACCTGTAGGTCTGTCAATGCAGTTATACTTGGGCAAAATAGTTAATGGGTTGCCCATATACCAACAATGCTACATCTGTATGCATATGCCATGAATTCACACACATATTTTGGTTTCCAATCTTGTTCCCTGCCTATCCCGAAGGCTCGTGGTCATTTTTCATGTGACTGTTGGCAGTTTGACCACGAGATCATAGTAGAGCCTATAAAATGTTTATAAAATGTACTATGCTTCATGTATGTGTACCACAAGTAGATACAGACACACACACACCGAGTACGGAAACACTAAATAGTGATCAGGAGTTGGACCCCAGCTAATTTCTCCTAATGCATGGACAGCAAGGCCAACTGCAGTGTCTCTGCTTTATTTTATGGGATGGGGTATATTAATTCAACAATTTAATCTTTGTTCCTTTGAGTCAGTGTCAATCAGTGGTGAAAATGAAATATCTGCAAGATGTTTTCACACAATAACTATGGCAAACGCTGAAATGGAGCCTATAAATACAACCAAAACAGTTGCAAGGACTGATTGCTGTCAAACTGACTTATGAACTATATTAGCTAATTTATCAAAACAGATTTAACTGTTGTACTGCCATCTTTCATGAAATTAAAGATTAGATGTACAATAGTTGCCAATAACTACTCTTTTCATTACCACTGTTTTTTATTTTTAGAATTTTTAAAAAAGTATGCTATAAGTAATTTAAATTGAGAAACCGAGATGAAGACTCAAGTCTATAGTTCAAGACACCAAGGTTGGAAGTAGAGAAAGGGAAATAAATTAGCAGACACCAAGTTTAAGTTTCCGTTTTATAGGCCTTGAAGAGAGGGAAGGCAGAAGATAAGTTCCATAGTGTTGGAGGCCCTGGGAAAGAGAAAAAAAATGAATGTAGCAAGTCTTCATTTCAACAGTGAGGATATGGGGAACTGGACATGTGTGTAGAACATATATGTGCAACTTAATAAGAGAGAAAGGAACAGTCATGACCACTGTAGTATTAAAACAGACAAAAAAAGATAGGTGGAAATAGGTTGATGTGACAGGTGGACTACTGGAGTACCCAGACTTTGGGATTTTTGCCACTCCCATTCTTTAGCTGGATTTTCAGAAACACAATTGGGTTGTGAATTTTCTAAGATTCTGAACTGATATTTTCAATGAACATGCAAGTCTTGCCTTAAGTTAAACATAGTTTGCTGTATGGTGTTCCATACTGTCACATTACGACATCAGTGCTCATTGTGACTATGGAAATCTTTTGTGGGACCAAATATTGTTTTTGGTAATATTTCAAGTCTTTGAAAGCAGGCAAAATTGATTTTAGGATGGGCTTTTGTAATAATTTGATCTCAAAAGGGCAAAAAATGTTTTGTAATTCAGTAATACTGTAAATCCCTAGATTTTATTTTCAAATGAGGCTTGCTGTGAGCTTCCCTAAAACATGGTTAAGGAAATTTGGGAATTGAAAGTCAGCACATTACTTATCTGAATAGTTCATAATGATTTGGAATGAATTCTAATCCATCATATAGTTATAAAATCAATGGTACCAAATCTTTTTTCATCAACTCCAATAACTACATGCAAGAGAAGAATAAGAGCGACACTCTGGAATGAACCACCCCTAAAAATAATGAAACTGGGATGGGAATGTTTCATACACGAAGCATTGAAAAAGCCATTAAACTGAGCAATATGTGCTCTATGTGCAAAACCATGTGTTGGTTTTGTTGCAATAAATTGACAGAATCACGAGTTTTGCTACTCTTACTCTATCTGGGTATTCTAAGAACAAAGCAGGCGGCCTTGGCATTTTCTATATGTTGTAATGGAATTCGGGCAGCACTTCCAAATATCACGGCTAAAGCTACCTCTAAGGAATTCAATTTCTACTTTTATGTCAAACACTTCTCTCTCTTCCCCCATTTAACTTTTTAAAGCACACATCTATCTGAAAATTGCATACTGCCGTGACCAAAAAAAAAGAACATTGTTAGTGCTTTTTTATTGTTTGAAACAATATGTGAGGGTTAATAAACCTAGGGCTCACAGGGCATTTCCTCTAAGGAAAAGCCATGAACTCAGGAGCCCAGACATGCTGGCTGCAATAGCCTTCATAAGCTGTGATTTGTTGGGGAAAGCGTATGAAGTCTATTGTGATTAGGATAAATGGCCACAAATGTTAAATTGTATCACGCACATTATATGCCTTTGTCAAAGACTAGCGAGATGTTTAATATTGATAAAGGGATGCAACATCTTGGAACTAGATTGCATCTCTTCCAATTTCAATAGGATTTAAATTGTATTTCTGCAAGGAGCACATTTACTCGAACAAAAGTTTTCTGGGAGAGCAAATCGGGTGAACTTCAGAGAAGTTCTAGATTCAAGATTATGCCGGCCAGCACGCAAGTCAGGCTAGTTTGAAACTGCAGCGTGTTTCATGGCGCAAGTAGTAAGTTCCTGTTTTAAAATAATTACTGGATCAACATCCTATAATTCCCTATCTTGCACCATTGTGGAAGCAACACTACCATATAAGGGTTCAAGCAGAAGGCCTACCACCACCTTCTCAGGGCCACGAGATAAAATAATAAATGCCGACCATGCCAATGTCACCCACGTTGAGATTTTTTTTTAAAAAAATATTGAATAGCCAGCTAAAATTCACTGCCTAAACTCACACATGAAGAACTGCCACTCAGAGATACTGGAGGTTTGCTGCTATATGTAGCACCACACTGCACCAAGAGTCAGTCAACAGTGAGCCACACTGGGAGCCCAACTGATAATTCTATATTGGTTGTCAGTGTAATTCTTAGCACAATCAGGATTTTTTAGTAAGGGCTGTCCAATTGCAGAATTCAGCTTTCGCAACAGGCAAAGTACTGCCTGTACCCAACCAACCTGTGCTTACAAAACTCAGAAGTGTCCAACATTAGATGTGATTCCACTTTTGGACAGCACTTGCAAAACACTCCTGATTGTGTTAAGAATTACACTGACAACCAATTTAGTTGGGCTCCCAGTGTGGCTCACCTACGTGTGCTAGAAGCTACATATATTCACATACAGGGCTCTGTCCATGGCAGACAGAAGGAGCATGTCCACACATTGCACCTTTTTCAACTAAAAAGCTTGTGGGACAGCCATTCCCTCGTTCATTCCCCATGGCAATGCCTTGACCAGAGTTGACTTGCCTGGTTTGAGTTTAAACAAAAGCTTGGCAGTTAACTGTCCACTGAAGCATTCTCCACGGCAATGCCTCTACCAGAGTCCACTTGCCAACCAATCAGCACTTTCTTCTCATGCAGCATAAATTGTTGTTCCCTTTACAACTGGTATTCTTGCAAATCTGTCCTGATGAATGCAAGGCGAAAAGCTTCAACAGCATCTTCTTCCCTACCTCATATTAGGCTGGTTTTCTTTCCTCCTTGCAGTATTTCTCATTACCAAAAGGATGCACATGATCACCCAATTCCAGGCTTACTCCAAAACCACTCCATAAACATTACACTTTTTTCAAGATAAAATTTTTCTTTGCTCTCTTCCGACAGATATGGTTGGCTCCCACCTCGCACCTCCCAGCCCAGCGAGTTGTGGAAGTATGGGTTGTCTAAATTATCAATATACGTACATTTTATGGTTATTTTTTGTTTCTTTTACTGGTCGCTTTTTGGTTTCCAAAGATTGTGTTGATGCAGTAACTCGCAGTTCAAAGCCTATGCCTGCTTTAAAATACTTCCGTTTACATCAAATCTCATACATATTTACAGTGCCAATTTTTAATTGAACAATTTTCAGTATTAGGCAATTCCATAATCCTGTCAAATATTTTGCCAATTCCTGCTCTCAAAAGTAGCTTGCATTTATGATAAGAATCCTGATTCAAGATACTGAGCAGTTGATGTACACACTTGTCTGCATTTACTTACTTTTTGAATAGTCCAGTTATTTATTTTCAATGGGGAACATGAATTGGGTTAAAAAGATCAACAAACAAACTGGAAGCTTTGATTTTGCATGCAAGTGCAACCTTAACTCAAGCACAGTAAATATTTTTACCTACGGCAGAATGTAGAATTATGAAAAACTGACACGAGTGAAGAAATTACTAAGTAAAGAACCAGACCAGGAATTTTTTTAAAAATAAAGTTTTTATTCTTATCTTCAGAGAACAAAGGTAGACCAGAGCTTTTTCAACCGAACTTTTAAAAAGAGCTTCCAATTGTATGATAGAAAATCCAAAATGTTGTTCCTTCCAATGCAGGTAAACAATGTAGATGCAACTTAATGCCGAATATTAATAGTGTCTCACGTCATACGGACAGGTATATGCAAAATATTGCAATAAAGATTGCTATCCATTTGGAGATAATTTGTAAGCTCAAAAAGGCTACGTTTAGAATTTCAAAAGCCCTCAAAGCTCAGTAACCTCGGTAGCGTAGCGGCTGAAGACCCTACATCATCCTGCTAGCTAACAGGGGTGGGCGGGGTGAGTGGTATTGGGAACCATAAATACAATCTCTGAATTGTATGGGCTGTTACCATGGTGAGGGTGCTGTCATGGCATCATTCCCATATCCTGTTGTTTCATAAAACAATCTAAAAGATTTTGTTGAACTGTTAAAATCCACGTGGAGTACCTTATTCAACATGACAATATTTAAAACACGATCTCTAAAGCAGGGAAGGCTATCATTTTTTGAAAAGCAATGATTTTACTGAATAATAGATGCATGTGCAATCTGATGGCAATGCATGACAGTGTTACGCATGTTACCATCCCCTGTTTGTGAACCCTATCTATTTTCTTCCCTTTTTTTCTTGCAACAAGCGAACACTGGAGTTTTTTTTTATAGTAGATTTTCACTGAATCTCAGAGCTGCTGAAACCTCAGTTTGCCAGCCACGTTAGGGCTCTTTGGATTAAGTACTCTGCCTTCATCTTCATTGGGAAGTTATTCTGTCCTATGAGCACAGCTCTAGGCAGATATTAGTTTTTAAATGAGCGGGAGCAAAAAAGTGAAGGAACAGAGTAAGGAAACAGTGTGAAAAACATGAATTAAAAAAAAAGCACGGAATGTTTGCAGGGAAACCTCTGGAGATCTGGGAGCCTTGACAGGATGCCGGTCCTCAGCAATGTCGAGTGCAATCACAGCAAAGATCATCAACTTGAAATGTTAACTGTTTCTCTCTCCTCACATGCTGTCTGGCCTGCTGAGTGTTACCAGTATTTTCAGTTTTTTCTCACATCACATCTGTTTCCATTTTACTACAAGTGACTTGTTATTGTTCTTTTTCCAAACAATCTGACTTTCCTCCCATTCTTAAGCCAGTCAGATCAATTTTCTTCAGTGGTATAATTTAATACCGCGACAGGTCAAGCACTCTCCACACAGTCTCCATTTAGAAACCGGTTTCTTCCAGAATCTGTTAAAAATGCAAACTTTTTTCCCCCTCAAATGCTGCAGGATTCACTCCTCATTAGGTTAGATAGTTCATTCATATGTCTTCACAGTATAAACCCATCAGAGGTGGGAAAACTGGTTGCCTGATTGAAGACAAAAAGAGAAGCTTGAAGGTGTAGAATCTGCATTAAAAACCCATCAAGATTAAGACCCATCAGCTCATTTTGGTTAATGAGAAGCATGTAAAGCGGATTCCAATGATTTGCGCTTATCAGGGCGAGAGATACTGGGGAAATTTCCACTTTTTACACGCAGGGTCAGCATTAAGCACACCCAACGGCAGATGTAGGGTAGAGCTTCCTCTGCTTTGCGCAAAATTCCACCTCTGTGACATTTCCATTGCTCATACCAGCTCTCAGTGCCTCTGTGTGCGATTGGTAATTTAGTACCAACTATAGCTAGTTCTATCCTGTGGGCCCTACACAAAGAAGGCAAGTTGAGATGGCACAAACCTATTTCACTGCAGCTATCACAATGGAGACTTTCATTCCATCAGTCGGAGGTGGATTCAAAGCCAGATCCAGATGTATATTAACTAGTGATTCACTGCATGCGGCATTACAGATCTGAATCATGTTACAACTCTGAAACCTGGAGAACCGGCCAGCTGCTTTCCTACAGGAAATGAGGGAATCACTCCAAGCATTCCTACACATCTGCGTGGGTTGGCTACACACAATGTTAGTGTAGGCCAAGCAGCCAGTACTCTAAGCTGCATACAGTGCTGGCATGGGGATACTTCAGAAATAAAAGTAAATTTTAAAAAACAGTCCTGTTTCTAAGTTTTGAAAAGAAAAGATGCTTAACTAAAGAATGAGTGAGCGCCTTTTCACATCCTCAAAGTCCCAAAGCAGATCACAGCCAACAGTTTTCTTTTGAAGTTGTCACTGTTATGCAGGCAAATGCAGCAGACGATTTGCGCACCACAAGGTTCCATAAACAACATAGAAGATGAATAACCAGGAGATCTAAGATTGGAGGAAAGTTGGCTAGGATACTGGGAGAGCTGGAGTCCTGGATCAGGGCTTGAACTCACAACCTTTTGGCTCAAACAAAAGAACAACCGTGGCAGGGTTCGAACCCAAGTCCCCAGAGCATTACCCTGGGTCTCTGGATTACTAGTCCAGTGACAATACCACTATGCCATCACCTCCCCAAACCTGTACAACCACACTACACTTGCAAACAGCCTCAATGACCAAATAAAAATAGCACTGCTTCTAAATAACATAACAAAACGATTACTCCAGGTGGATTAACTACAGTATAAACTACTGCTAGGACAATAAATGCCTCAATCAGCACATTATTCAAACTCAAAGTGTTTTGCTTCCAATTTACATGGTGGGAGGGGATGATGGGAATGCAAGAATGACACAGGCTGATATTCTTGGCTTATGTTCAGAACCGACATATTGCCCACTGCGCGGGTTGTATTTACCATGGCTGAAGAGAATTTTTTTTTAAAATTGTACAACACAGAATTACATTTTAAGGTTGAGGGTTAAAAAGACAGAATCTCAGTATCATAGTTTTTTTTTAAATAAAAACTGAATTCTTACATTTGAATGAGTACTGCAGGATAAATACTTGAAGGGAAAAAAATTACAGAACTATGGGGAAAGAGCCCGGGACTGGGATTAATTGGATAGCTCCACCAAAGGACCATCACAGGCTGAATAATCAGTCTCCTTCTGCGTTCTATGATTGTACTTCTCATCTTGATGAAGGAACTAGCTCAGAGCAGTTACTTAATCTGTCAGTGCCAGGTGGCTGGGTCTTAATCTTATCAGATAACATGAATTCAGGCATGCATCAACAACTAAAGAAATTCTTTGCAGTTTAGTTCAATCATTGGGTTTGGAAACATCTTTGTACTGGTGCCATCCTGCATTTACCAATCAAGCCAATTAGGTTTGAAACAGATGTTCAAATTAAGATCAGTTTGATACTGTACATCCATGTTTTTTGTGCTCATCAAGGGATGTTAGTGCTGGGAAAGAAAACATTTTCCATTTTGGGCAACAAATATCAGCACTAGCAACTTACATTTTTCTAGAGTACAGAAAGATATCTTGAAGGATTTTACAGAGGGGAGAAAAAAAAGAGAGAAAAAGAGCAAAGCCAGAAAGGAGCCAAAGATACAATCAAACAAAAGACCTTTGGGTGGTTGGTGGGGAAGAGGAGGGCTTTTGAAAGCTAAGAGGGATGTGGCATGATGGAGGTATTTGAGGAGAGACTTCCAAGACTGTGATAGGTGAAAAAACAGCTCTCAACAGTGGCACAGAGAATAAGGAATAGACTGATGGCAAAGCAGCAGAGGTAAAGTGAAGGCTCTGGGGTCTGGTATAGCATGGTTCACAGAATAAAAGTCCCTGAACCACAAAAGCAACCACGACTGGACAAGTGCAACATTTTTCCATTTCTCACATCATCCATCTTGTAGATTCAGATTTCCAATTAGTGAATTAGGGACAGGTTTGACCTGGGGCTCATGTCAACCAAGTACTGGATTCAGAAATTCACCTCACCTGTAGGATTGCTATAGCCAGTAAACACTGATTTCATTCCATCAATCTGGGCCAGAGGGGAAAGTCAGTATCCACCCTGTTCACCAACAGTTTGATTTTTCAAGGCTGAGGTTTGGTATAATTCACTAACTTTTTGATAAGAATAAAATAGTACATTTTAACTTCAAGCAATTAAGCATTGTCACACAAAAATAGGAAATAAAAAGGTACTTTACTTTTTGGACTATTCTGCACCTCTCCTTCTGGCTCTGGTACTTTCCAGTCCATCTTTCTGCCTTTCTCATAAAGACCTTTTAGTATTTTCCGGAATTCATCCACATCTATGCCGTGTTTGGTCAATTTCAGGTACTTGCGATAGAGCTGCAGTGCTGTGCGAGCATCCTCTATACTGTCATGCGTTTCACCCTGAATTTTGAGTTCTGTCGGAGAAGTGAAACAGTACAAGAAGCCAATCAGTCTCTTCGGATTTAAGTAAATTATCCTCTGCAGCCTCTCCATGCTAATAGCATCCTTCATAAAGTGTGGGGTCCAGAATTAGGCACAATACTCCAGCTGAGGTCCAACCAGAGATTTATAAAGGTTTAGAAGGACTTCCTCAGTGCTCAATATCAGCTCCTCATATTATCTCGCCCAATTTATCCCCTCCTCTCCTCCAGGCACTGACTCCTTGCTAGGCTCTGACATCAGGTCCCATTAATCAAATGGTCATTTTTCACATTAGCCTAAATGTCTACTATCAGCAGGCTATTTGACTGTGGAGAACATCACAGCCGAGCCTGATCCTGTCCTGTCTCTCAGGTACAAGTCCTCCCTAAATGTGCACTTCCCAGGATGGAATGCTGGTCTGTGATCAGGAATTGAAACCCTGGTTGCTATCCACTTTAATACTCCAGATGCACCAAGGCCAATTGTGGTTCCCCTATTTCTGCCCCAGCTATGATCAGCTAACACAACACAGACCAAGGATGGGACCTTCCAGATCAAAAGGGCACAGTGACTACAAAGCAGACAGCAAAATCACAGCCTGAACCACTGGGATGTATCATTTTCCCATATGTGCTTCATGCAATGGTAGAATTAATGTCATGCAATACAGAGACCTCAATGCTGGCAGAAATCTTATCAATACAGGTATCTTATAATTCACATCAAGTGATGAATTGTGATGGATTACAAGGACATTTGGAATTGCGCACACCAGCTGACATTAACAAAAGCTAAAAATCTTAAACTGTAACCAATACAAACCTAGAAAATACCAGGCAAGAAAACGCAACGAAATCATCCTCTTCCGAGGCATGTGAAACAAATACACAGTGTCTATCACCTGCTCCTTTGGAATCTGAAGTTAGAAATGGGGAGAGAAGTAGATTAGTCTATAATTGAAATTTATAAAACCAACTCACTGAACATTTCCTTGAGCTGGAGCAGCATTTACATTTATGCCACATTGAACTGATGTGGTGAAATATTTCTGAAACTTGCCTTTTTTACTCCTGAAATCACACAATAACCTGGTAATGGCAATCTGTTAAAACAGTCTTCCCTAAGGCCAGAAATTTATATTGTTTATGTTCTTTAATCTTCACTTACACCAGTGCTTTTTTTGAAGATTATGATTATTGCAATATTAAGACAAAATTTGGCTGCTAATCTCTACAAGGTGCACCACAGCCAGCCTGCATCACATTGAGTTGACATTACAGACAGCAAATCTACCAAAGTGATCATGAAAGCCTCCTGCCACATTACGTTCCACAGAATAAAGCCATTAGGGCTCATTTTCAAATAGATGAAGCCAACAGGGAACCTCGCCCACTAGCAATGTTCACTTGGAAAATTAGCCTGATTATGTTTTTGCTACTTTTTAAAAAAAAATGATGGCTCAGTTGTTAAATGCAATGTGTGGTAGACAAATGCAGCTGGGTTCGCGATTAGGGCACTACAGTTATCCTCAGCACCTATGGGCCCAGCGTAGGTTAGAAGTCAGGGCTCCTGTTCCCAAATATTTTTCAATGATCCCTGTTGGAAGTGCCAGTCAAGATCAACCTCATATTCCGATTTGCTCTCCAGTCAATTAGGTTGCCAACACTTGTGGTCGACATTCGTGAAAAATTACAACTTGTATCATGTCAGCATCTACAGAACTTCATCCCAGCGTGAGCTAGAACCTTCAAAAGAGGCAGGAAAGGGGGGAAAATACGCCCCAATAAGAGAAACAATGATACTTAGTGGTGCATCAAATAAAGAAACAGTGAACCCAGCTTAAGTAATTCCAGTCTTGGAGTTATGGTAGCCTAGTGTTACATAGAAACATAGAAAGTAGGAGCGGGGTAGGTCATTCGGCCCTTCGAGCCTGCTCCGTCACTCAAGATGATAATGGCTGATTCTCCATCTCAACGCCATACTCCCACTCTCCCCGTACTACCTTGATGCCTTTGGAATCCAGAAATCTATTTCCTTCTTATATATATTCAGTGACTGGGGCCTCCACAGCCTCTGTGGTAGAGAATTCCACAGGTTCACCACTCTGAGTGAAGAAGTTTCTCCTCATCTCAGTCCTAAATGGCTTAGCCCATATCCTGAGACTGTGACCCCTTTGTCTAGAACTCCTAGCCAGAGGAAACACCATCCCTGCATCCAGTCTGTCCATCCCTGTCAGAATTTTATATCTTTCAATGAGGTCCCCTCTCATTCTTCTAAACTCCAGTGAATACAGGCCTAGTTGGCCCAATCTCTCCTCATACGACAATCCTGCCATCCCAGAAATCAGTCTAATGAACCTTCGCTGCACTCCCTCTATGGTAAGTATATCCTTTCTTAGGTAAGGAGACCAAAACTGCACATAATACTCCAGGTGTGGTCTCACCAAGGCCATGTACAGCTGCAGTAAGACATCCTTGCTCCTGTACTCAAGTCCACTCACAATGAAGGCCAACATACCATTTACCACATTAACTGCTTGCTGCGCCTGCATGCTTGCTTTCAGTGACTGGTGTACAAGGGCACCCAGGTACCTTTGTACATCAACATTTCCCAATCTATCACCATTTAAATAATACTCTGCCATTCTGTTTTTCCTATCGGTGGATAACTTCACACTTATCCACGTTATACTGCATCTGCCAAGTATTTGCCCACTCACTCAACCTGTCTAAATCGCCTTGAAGCCTCTTAACACCCTCCTCACCGCTCACATTCCCATCAAGTTTTGTGTCGTCAGCAAACTTGGAAATATTACATTTGGTTCCCTCATCAAAATCTTTGATATATATTGTGAATAGCTGGGGCCTAAGCACTGATCTCTGCAGTATCCCACTAGTCACTGCCTGCCACTAAGAAAAAGAACCGTTTATTCCTATACTCGGTTTCCTGTCTGCTAAACAATTCTCAATCCATGCCAATATATTACTCCCAATCCCATGTGCTTTAATTTTACCTCTTATGTAGGACTTTCTCAAAAGCTTTCTGAAAATCCAAATACACCACATCCACTGGTTCTCCCTTATCTATTCTGCTAGTTACATCCTCAAAAAACTCCAGCATTTTGTCAAACATGGAGGCACTGAGGTGCATCCGCGAGGCTGAGTGTTTCGTGGATAGCACGTTTTTAGACGTGTTCGTGGACGTGACTCCAGGATGGTATGTTGCCTTCCTGGTACCAGGGTCAAGGATGTCACTGAACGGCTGCAGAGCATTCTAAAGGGGGAGGGCAAATAGATAGAGATCGTGGTGCATATTGGTACCAACAACATAGGTAGAAAGAGGGATGAGGTCCTGCAAACAGAATCTTGGGAGCTAGGAAGCAGATTTAAAAACAGGACCTCAAATATAGTAATCTCTGGATTAATTCTGGTGCCACGTGCTAGTGAGTATAGAAATAGGAGGTTAGTCCAGATGAATGCGTGGCTGAAGAGATGGTGCAGGAGGGGGGGCTTTAGATTTCTGGGACATTGGGACCATTTCTAGGGACGGTGTACCCTGTACAAGGTGGACGGGTTGCACCTGAACCGGAATGGGACCAACATCCTTGGAGGGAGGTTTGCTAGTGCTGTTGGGGAGGGTTTAAACTAACTTGGCAGGGCGGTGGGATCCTGAGAGGAGGTTCAGCAGGGAGAGATGCACAGCCAAAATTAGATGAGAGAGCAAGTGAGTCTGGAAGGCATTGAAATTATAGGCCAGTTAAGGCACAAGGGAGTTTAGCAAGGTTGGATGGCATTTATTTGAATGCAAGGAGTCTGACGAATAAGGCAGATGAGTTGAGGGCACAAATTAACACATGGAAGTGTGATTTCATTGATGTCACAGTGACATGGTTGAGAGAGGGGCAGGATTGGCAGCTCAATATTCCAGGATATAGGGCCTTCAGGCAAGACAGGGAAGGAGGTAAAAGAGGAGGGGGTATCGCAATATTGATCAAGGAATCAATTACAGCAGTAAGGATGGATGACATCTTAGAAGGCTCCTCAAATGAAGCCATATGGGTAGAACTGAAAAACAAAAAGGAGCAATCACATGCTGGGAGTCTACTATAGGCCCCCAAACAGTAGAGAGAAATAGAAGATCAGATATGTAGGCAAATTTCAGAGAAGTGTAAAAATAACAGGGTTGTAATAGTGGGGGATTTCAACTTCCCCAACATTAACTGGGTTAGTCATAGTGTGATAGTGGGAGCGGAATTCTTAAATGCAGCCAGGAGAGCTTTTCAAGCCAGTACATAGAAGGTCCTACAAGAGAGGGGGCGGTCCTGGACTTAATTTTAGGGATTGAAGCCGGGCAAGTGGTAGAGGTATCAGTGGGGGAGCATTTTGCAGATAGTGATCATAACTCTGTTAGGTTCAAGGTTGTTATGGAAAAGGGCAAGGATGGGCCAGAAATCAGAGTTCTAAATTGGGGGAAGGCCGATTTTAATAAGATCAGATATGATTTGGCCAGAGTGGGCTGGGACCAGCTACTTTTAGGTAAATCTGCATCAGAACAGTGGGACTCATTCAAGAAGGAAACAGGGAGAGTACAGGACCAACATATTCCAGTAAAGACAAAGGGTGGGGCCAACAAATCCAGGAACCCTGGATGTCAAGGGACATACAGGGTTGGATAAAGAGAAAAAGGGAGGCTTATGGCAGATACCGAGGGCTCAAAACAGCAGAAGCCCTAGAGGAGTATAGAATGTGTAGGGGGGAAACTTAAAAAGGAAATTAGGAGAGCAAAACACATAGGCAGGCAAAATAAAGGAAAATCCAAAAGTTATTTTACAAGTACATTAAGAGTAAGAGGATAACTAGGGAAAGAGCAGGGCCCATTAAGGACCATAGTGTTAATTTGTGTGTGGAGCCGGAAGATGTAGGTAGGGTTCTAAATGAATACTTTGTGTCGGTGTTCACAAGTGAGAGGGACGACGTGGGTATGGAAATCAGGCAGAAGGACTGTGATATAATTAAAGAAATTAGCATAGAAAGGGAGGAGGTTCTAAGTCGTCTGGCAGGTTTAAAAGTAGATAAATCTCCAGGAGGCAAGGGAGGAGATAGCAGGGGCGCTGGCAATAATTTTCAACACCTCTCTGGCCACAGGAGAGGTGCCAGAGGACTGGAGCACAGCCAATGTGGTACCATTATTCAAGAAGGATAAAGAGATAAACCAGGGAACTACAGGCCAGTCAGTCTAACCTCAGTGGTGGGGAAACTATTGGAAGCAATTCTGAGGGACAGAATTAATCTACACTTGGAGAGGCAGGGATTAATCAAGGACAGTCAGCATGGTTTTGTTAAGGGGAAGTCATGTCTGACCAATTTGATTGAATTTTTTGAAGAGGTGACCAGGTGTGTAGATGAGGGCAATGCATTTGATGTAATCTACTTGGACTTCAGCAAGGCTTTTGATAAGGTTCCGCATGGGAGACTGATAACGAAGGTAAGAGCCCATGGGATCCAAGGCACTTTGGCAAATTGGATCTAGAATTGGCTGAGTGGCAGGAAGCAGAGGGTGATGGTTGAGGGGCGTTTTTATTACTGGATGCCTGTGTCCAGTGGGGTTCCATAGGGATCGGTGTTGGGTCCCTTGCTGTCTGTGGTATATATAAACAATTTAGACTTGAATGCAGGAGGGTTCATCAGTAAGTTCGCGGATGACACAAAAATTGGTGGGGTGATAAATAGTGAGGAGGATAGCCTTAGATTACAGGAGGATATAGACGGGCTGGTCAGATTGGCTGATCAGTGGCAAATGGAATTTAATCCGTGTAAGTGTGAGATGATGCACTTGGGCAGGACAAACAAGGCACGGGAATATATGATGAATGGTAGGACCCTGAGAAGTACCGAGGGTCAGAAGGACCTTGGTGTGCATGTCCACCGATCCCTTAAGTTGGCGGGACAAGTAGATAAGGTGGTTAAGAAGGCATATGGGATACTTGCCTTTATTAGCTGAGGCACAGAATATAAGAGCAGGGAGGTTATGCTGGAACTGTATAAAATGCTGGTTAGGCCACAGCTAGAGTACTGCGTGCAGTTCTGGAATCCGCATTATAGGAAGGATGTGATTGCACTAGAGAGAGTGCAGAGGAGATTTACCAGGATGTTGCCTGGGCTGGAGTTTTAGTTATGAGGAGAGATTGGATAGACTGGGGATGTTTTCTCTGGAGCAGAGGAGATTGAGGGGGGACATGATTGAGGTGTATAAAATTGAGGGGCATAGATAGGGTAGACAGGAAGGAACTTTTCCCCTTGGTGGCGGGATCAATAACCGGGGGCATAGATTTAATTTAAGGGGCAGGAGGTTTAGAGAGGATGTGAGGAAGAATTGAACTCACTGCCTGAAAGGGTGGTAGAGGCAGAAACCCTCATAACATTTAAGAAGTATTTGGATGTGCACTTGCAATGCCGTGGCATACAAGGCTATGGGTCTAGTGCTGGAAAATGGGGTTAGAATAGTTAGGTACTTGTTTGACCAGCACAGACTCAATGGGCTGAAGGGCCTTTTTCTGTGCTGTAGACCTCTATGATTCTATAGAGAGGAACTACTTCCGCTGGTTGTGGAGTCAAGGACTAGAGGGCATAATCAAAAAATTATAGCCTGACCTTCCAGTGAAGTAAATTTAGGATACACTTCTACACATAAAAGGGTGGTGGTTTGGAACTCTCTTCCAACTGATGCTAGGTCAATTGTTAACTTTGAATCTGAGATTCATGGATTTTTGTTAACCAAAGGTATTATGGGGCAAAGGCAGATATATGGAGTTAGGTTACAAATAAGCCATGATCTCACTGAAAGGGGGAACAGGCTTGAGGGCTAAATGGCTTGCTCTTGTTCCTATGAGTACATAATGAATATATCCTATCAAAAACATACTGAAACCCAACTAACATCAACCTTTGGGACTGACTTCAGTTGGGCTTCCCCCTAAATATCACCAGTTTTCACTCTCCCAGTATTTACAGATCTTTATGGAAAAGATTAAAGGGCACAGATGGTGGTCACCCTTTGAAGGAAATGAGATGCTGCTGTATATATGACTCTAATCTATTGTTGATTATTAAATTAATATTTTTAAACAATTATTTTTATACCTTTGTAGCTTTTTCTCTTTTTGGTGCTGGCAAACCTGCTGTCTTTCCAGTATTTGCAGTTTAAAAAAAAATACCTTTGTGGATATAATGCAGCAAATCAGACAGAATTCACCAAGGATCAGTGCTTTCCTTTGTTCTGGTTTTATCACCATTTAGAAAGGACTGGCACTGGTTAAACTGCAAATTATGAAAAACACAAAGTCATTGGATGCCACGTAACAAGGTATAAGCGAACTTCACTACATAGTTGAACAAACTGACGAGATGGTAACAGGGGAGCACCAACTTATGATCACAAAAATAATTTAAAATATGAAAAATCTTTGAATGTGGAATTTTCTGCCCCAAACAGTGGTTAAAGCAGAGTCCATAACTTTTCTTCTTTTTAAAAAGATAGTTGCTAAAAAAAGAGAATATGGGCAGAAAGAAAAAACAGAATAAACTAAGGTGGTTGTGGAGGAAAAAACGTCAGTACAGAACTGATGGGCTGAGTGGCCAGTTTCTGTGCTGTGATACAAGTGTTTTTTTTTAAAAATCATCCTCTCAGGCTCCTCCCACCCCAAGAATAAGTGTATATATAACAAAATACCCCGTACTGAAATGAAACAGAACATTTCCTCACTGAACCTCTGTCTTTAACATTGTTTTCTCCCTTTGGCAGTGCTATAAAGATGGCTAGGACAACCAGGGGGCCAACTACCAACATGGCAAGATCTGAAGGAAAACCGAAGTGTCCACAAGTACAGGATGTCGTTGCAGTTGGTTTATCCTAAAGTATTCTGTTTAAGAACTAAGAACTTTTGTAAACCGACCATAAGATTTATGACTCTGAAGTCCTTCTGCAGCCCGTGTCCCACAAACTTCACTCCAACATCGATAAGGAATCTCAGTTTCAGGTACGTTGACTTCAAGGTGGTTAGGTGCTTGGATGAAATTTTGGCATCAAGGTCCCCAGGTTTGATTCCAGAATACTGAGTCAGGTAGTCCACAACCTATTTTCAAAAAGACAAACTTGGGGAATAAGCACACAAGATAATTTTCAGATAGAAGACTGAAATTGGGAAAGCAATAGTGGCAGGGATTCTATAATTAGGGGGTACAGGCAAGCATTTCTGAAGCTGCAGATGTGAATCCAGGATGATATGTTGCCTTCCTGGTGTCAACATCAAGGATGTCACAGAGGCTGCAGAGCATTCCAAAGCAGAGGGGGGTGGTAAACACCCAAAGGTCATGGCCCAAATCGGTATCAACAACCTTGGTAGGAAAAGGGATAAGGTCCTGCAGGCAGATTTTAGGGAGCCAGGAAACTAGCAAGCTGGACCTCAAAGGTAGTAATTTTTGGATTATTCCCAGTGCTATGCGCTCGTGAGTCTAGAAATAGGAGGTTAGAGCAGATGAATGCATGGCTGGAGAGATTGTACAGGAGGAAGGACTTTAGATTCCTGGGATACCAGGGCCAGTTCTGGGAGAGATGGACCGAAACAGCCAGATGCGTTGCACTTGAACTGAGCCAGAACCAATGTCCTTGCGGGGTGGTTTGCCTGTGCTGCTGGGAAGGGTTTGAACTAACTTGGCAGGGGGATTGGAACCAGGAGGTAACATTAAAGAGGAAAACAAGGAGCACAAAGAATAGTAAGGAATTAAATGAGGTCAGGGTAAGAGGGAATGCAATTCAATCTAAATTAGGTTTACTATGCATGCATGCGAGTGCACAGAGTATGGTTAAAAAAAAAGGCTAGTAAGCTACAGGCACAGATAGCAAAGCGAGAATATGATGATGTGGTGTTAATGGAGACCTGGCTCAAAAAAGGGCAGGACCTGGTACTGGATATTCCTGGATACAAGGTGTTCAGGAAAATTAGAAAAGGAAAAATAGGGAAGGAAAGAACTGAGGAGGGGAGGCAGTATTGATTAAGGAGAATATTACAGTGCTGGAGAGAGAGGATGTCCTCAAGGGATCAAGGACATAAACTATTTAAGATACCATTACACTACTGGCCTCCAACTAGTGGGAAAGTTATAGGAACAAATTTGCAAGGAAATTACAGAGAGGTGCAAAAACTACAGTTATAACAGGGGACTTTTAATTATCCGAATATAGATTGGGATGGTAATACTGTAAAAGGGCAGAGGGGGATAAGAGTTTCTGAAATATGTTCAGAAGAAGTTTCTTGATCAGTTTGTTTCCAGTCCAACGAGGAAGGAGGCATTGCTGGATCTGGTTCTAAGGAATGAATGGAGTCAAGTGGATCAAGTGTCAGTAGCGGAATGTTTAAGAGACAGTGATCAAAGTATCACAAGATATAGGTTAGCTATGGAAAAGAACAAGGAGCAATCCAGAGTAAAAGTTATTAATTGTGGGAGGGCCAATTTTAATGGAGCGAGAACAGAGCTGGCCCAGGTAAACTGGAATCAAAGATTGGCAGGCAAAATTGTAATTGAACAATGGGCTGCATTTTAAGTGGAGATAGTACAGGTACAGTCGAGGTACATTTCCACAAGGGCAGGGTAACCAAAGCTAGAGCTCCCTGGATGGCAAAAGAGATAGAGAGTAAGATGAAGCAGAAAAAGGGTATGTATGACAGCTATCATGTTGATAATACAAATGAGAAGCAGGCTGAATACAAAAAGTTCAGAGGGGAGTGAAAAAAATAATATAAGCAGAGAGTTACTATGAGAAGACTATGAGCAGCTAACACAAAAGGGAGTCCAAAAGTCTTCTATTGCCATATAATTAGTAAAAAGGTGGTAAATGGAGGACTGAGTCAATTAGGAACCAAAAAGGAGATTTATATATGGAGGCAAACGGCATGGCTGAGGTACTAAAAAAAAGTACTTTGCATCTGTCTTTACCAAGGAAGATACTGATTCCAAAATCAGGTGGTGGTAGCAGAGATACTGGATCGGCTAAAAGTTCATAAAGAGGAGGTATTAGATAGGCTGGTTGTACTTAAAGTTGATAATGATAGAATTTTACATGAAGTTTGAAAATGATGTAGTTCAATCCGAAACTAAGGTCTTTAACCTAAACAAAGAAAACTATGACGGTGTAAGGGGCAAGCTGGCTGAGGTAGATTGGGGAACTACATTAAGAGGTATGACAGTAGACAGGCAATGGCTAGTATTCAAAGAATTAATACATGGTTTGCAACAAATTTACATTCCTTTAAGGTACAAAAAATCAGCAGGAAAAGCGATCCAACCATGGCTAACAAGAGAAGCTAAGGATTCTATCAGATTAAAGGAAGAGGTATATAAAGTTGCCAAAAAAAGTAAGCCTGAGGATTTGGAACATTTTAAAATTCAGCAAAGGAGAACCGAGAAATTGATAAAGAAAGAGGAAATAAAATATGAAATTAAACTAGCGAGGAACATAAAAACGGACTGTAAAAGCTTCTATAGGTATGTAAAAAGGAAAAGGTTAGTAAAGACAAATGTGGGCTGATTACATGCAGAGTCAGGGGAATTGATAATGGGGAATAAAGAAACGGCAAATGCCTTGTTAATGTCTTCAAGGAACAAGATACAAAAATCTCCCCGAAATATTGGGGAGCCAAGGGACTAGTGAGATTGAGGATCTGAAAGAAATTAGTATTAGAAAAAAAAGTAATGCTGGAGAAATTAATGGGACTGAAAGTTGATAAATCCTCTGGAACTGATGATCTACATTCCAGAGTGTTGAAAGAGGTGGCTGTAGAGATGGTGGAGACATTGGTGATCAACTTTCAAAATTCTATAGAGTCTGGAACAGTGTCAGTGGATTGGAAGGTAGCAAATGTAACTCCATTATTTAAGAAAGGGGGGAGAAGAGAGAAAACGGGAAACTACAGATCTGTTAGCCTGACATTGTGGTAGGGAAAAATGGTAGAACCTATTCAAAAGGATGTGATAACTGGGCACTTAGAAAATAATGGTCAGATTGGGCAGAGTCAACATGGATTTATGAAAGGGAAATAATGTTTGATAAACCTGTTGGAGCTTTTTGAGGACATTACTAGCAGAAGCGATAAGGAAGAACCAGTGGATGTGATGTATTTGGATTTTCAGAAGGCTTTCGATAAGGTCCCACACAGGTCAGTAAGCAAAAGTAGAGCTCATGGGATTAGGGGAAATATAGTGGCATAAATCGAGGATTGCTTAACGGACAGAGACAGAGAGGAGGAATAAACAGATCATTCTCAAGTTGGCAGGCTGCGACCAGTGGGTACCGCAAGGATCAGTGCTTGGGCTCCAGTTATTCACAATCTATATCAATGATTTGGATGTGAGGATCAAATGTTTCTCCAAGTTTGATGATGACACAAAATTTGATGGGAATGTGAGTTATGAGGAGGATGGAAAGAAGCTTCAAGGAGATTTAGGCAGACTAAGTGAGTGGGCAAGAACATGGCAGATAGAATATAATGTGGAAAAATATGAAGTTATTCACTTTGGTGGGAAAAACAGAAATGCAGCATATTTCTTAAATGGGGAAGAGATTGGGAAGTGTTGATGTCCAAAGGATCCTGGGTGTTCTTGTTCATAAGTCACTGAAAGCTAACGTGTAGGTGCAATAAGCAATTAGGAAGGCAAATGATGTCAGCCTTTATTGCAAGGGGATTTGAGTACAGGAGTAAGGAAATCTTGCTGCAGTTGTATAGAGCCTTGGTGAGACCACACCTGGAGTAGTGTGTGCAGTTTTGTTCTCCTTACCTAAGGAACGATATACTGGCCATAGAGGGAGTTCAACAAAGATTCACCAAACTAATCCCTGGGGTGGCAGGATTGTCCTATGGAGGAAAGATTGAGGAGCCTGGACCTGTATTCTCTAGAATTTAGAAGAATGAGAGGTGATCTCATTGAAGTATACAAAATTCTTACAGGGCTCGACAAGGTAGATGCAGGAAAGATGTTTCCCTTGGCTGGGGGCTCTAGAACCAGGGCACAGAGTCTCAGGATATAAGGTAGGACATTTCCGACTGAGATGAGGAGGAATTTCTTCAGTCAGAGGGCGATAAATCTTTGGAATTCTCTACCCCAGAGGGCTGTGGAGGCTCAACCATTGAGTATGTTCAAAGCAGAGGTCGATAGTTGTCCAGATACCAATGCTATCAAGGGATACGGGGATAGTGTGGGAAGTTGGCGTTGAGGTAGAGGATCAGCCAGGATCTAGTTGAATGGCAGCACAGACTTGAAGGGGGCCGATTGGACTATTCATGCTCCTATGTTCCTGTTAGTCACCAGGACTCAATCAGATGCATCCAAGGATACTGAGAGAAGTAAGGGTGAAAATTGTGGAGGCACTGGCCATTCTCCAATCCCTCTTGGATACCAGGTGGTACCAGAGGACTGGAGAATGGCAAATGTTACACCCTTGTTCAAGAAAGGGTGTAAGAATAAGCCCAGCAACTACAGGGCGGTCAGTTTAACTCAGCGGTAGGAAAGCTTTCAGAAACATAAAAACTAGGAGCAGGAGTAGGCAATTCAGCCCCTCGAGCCTGCCCCGCCATTCAATACGATCATGGCTGATCTCATTTCGGCCTCAACTCCAATTTCCCACCCTCTCCCCATAACCTTTCAACATGTTACTAATTAAAAATCCGTCTATCTCCTCCTTAAATTTATTCAGCGTCCTGGCATCCATTGCACCCTGAGGTAGTGAATTTCACAGATTCACGACCCTTTGAGAAAAGTAATTCTTCCTCATCTCTGATTTAAATCTACCACCCCTTAGCCTAAAACTATGGCCTCTCATTCTAGAATGCCCCACAATGGGAAACATCTACTCCATGTCTACTTTGTCTATACCCTTTAGCATCTTATATACCTCAATTAGATCTCCTCTCATCCTTCTAAACTCTAGCGAGTATAGGCCTAAACTGCTCAATCTCTCCTCAAGACAAGCCCCGCATCTCTGGAATCAATCTAGTGAACCTCCTCTGAACCACCTCCAATGCAACTACATCCTTCCTCAAGTAAGGCGACCAAAACTGTGCACAGTACTCCAGGTGCAATCTCACCAATGCCTTGTACAGTTGCAACAACACTTCCCTATTTTTATACTCTATCCCTTTAGCAATAAATGCCAAAATTCCATTTGCTTCCTTATTACCTGCTGTACCTGCATACTAGCTTTCAGTGATTCATGCACGAGGACACCCAGATCCCTCTAAACTGAAGCATTCTGAAGTTTCTCTCCATTTAAATAATAAGTCGCCTGTTTATTCTTCCGTCCAAAATGGATAACCTCACACTTATCCACGTTAAACTCCATCTGCTAAATTTTGGCCCATTCACCTAACCTGTCCATATCCATTTGTAAATTTCTTATTTCTTCATTACAACTTACTTTCCCACCAATTTTGGTGTCATCTGCAAATTTAGCTATAGTACCTTCTATCCCTGAATTCAAGTTATTTATATAGATTGTAAATAGTTGGGGTCCAAGGACCGAACCCTGTGGCACCCCACTAGTTATAGCTTGCCATCCAGAAAAAGGCCTATTTATCCCGACTCTCTGCTTTTTGTTGGTTAGCCAATCCTCTATCCAAGCTAATATATTACCCCTATACAAACAAATATGTGGGACAAAATTAAGTCACTTGGACAAATGTGAAACGTAGATCAATTAAGGAAATGAATTTGTTGAGGGTAGATTTTACTTATCTAACTTGATTGAGTTTTTAATGACATAACAGCTAGAGTTGATGAGGGTAATACAGTTGATGTGGTGTATATGGACTTCCAAAAGGTGTTTGCTGACAAGCCTGTGTGTGTCACTTTATCAAAGTTAAAGCCCATGGAATAAAAGGGACAGTAGCAGTATGGATATGAAGTTGGCTGATTGATAGCAAACAGACAGTAGTGGTGAATGGTTGTTTTTCAGACTGGAAGAAAGTATTTAGTGGGGTTCTCCAGGTGTCAGTATTAGGACCACTGCCTTTCTTGATCCACATTAATGACGCAGATGAGGGTGTGCAGGGCACAAGTGTGAGAAGGACAGAGACAGGTGTGAAGAGGACATAGGTAAGCTAGTGGAATGGACAAATATGTGACAGATAAAATTTAATGCAGAGAGTAGGAAATGATACATTTTGGGAGGAGGAAGTGGAGAAGCAACAATAAAATGAAGGATACAATTCTAAAAGGGGTGCAGGAGCAGGGAGATCTGGGAGTATATGTGCACAAATCATTGAAGGAAGCAGTGCAGGTTGAGAAAGTGGTTCATAAGGCATACGGGATCCTAGGTTTTATAAATACAGGGAGTCCTCACTTAAAGTTGAAGTTGCATTCCTGAAAATTGCGATTTTAAGTGAAATGACTAAGTGAATCATAGGTTTCCATAGGAATCAATGCTAAAGCCAGAGTTAGGTTCCTTCAGACATTTCTCACCCAGAAAAAACAATGTACAAGTTGAAACACTGTACCATATATGTGCAGCACCATGCATTCCTAGTTGAAAGAACTTGCAAAATAAAATACATCACTAAATGTACAGTAAAAGAAATACAATATACAATAAATGCAAAATGTTTTTAAAAATTACACTCACCTACAGAACAGTACTTTTAGATTGACCAGGCTCCAACTAATGGCAGAGTTTGGTCAGTGCAGGTAGCAGCTGAAGTCCCAGGATTACTTGCACAAACCAACTTCTGCCACTAGATAGGGCCCAGGTCTTCAGTGCAAGTTCAGAGGGGAGCCAGAAGAAGGGAGCAGCTGAAGAACAAGAGCCCGGACTAAGGTAAAGACAGAGGATGGGAGCCAAGGCCCGAAAGGCAAGTCTGGGAGGGAAGGCCAGGAGTGGGGGAAGAAGGACTGAGGTTGAGGGCGGAAGCGCTGGGGGAAAGTCATGTTAGAAGGCAGGCCACAGAAGAGGAGGTCTGTAGCAAACGACGTTAAGTGTTAATAAAGTAGTGTCAATATATCCAATGTTAAAGTGAAACAACATAAAGTGAGTCAACATTAAGTGGGGAGGCATAGAGTACAAAAGCAAGTAGGTGAACCATTATAAAACACTGGTTTGGCCACAACTGGAATAATGTCCCCAATTCTGGGCACCACACTTTAGGAAGGATGTAATGGCATTCAAGCGGGTGCAGAAAACATTTGTAAGAATGGTTCCGGGGATTAGGGGTCAATTACAAGGATAGATTAGAGAAGCCGTGGCTGTTCGCCTTAGAAAAGAAGAGAGCGCAGATTTGATAGATGTGTTCAAAATCGTGAGTGGTCTGTACAGACTAGAAAGGGAGAAATTGCTCCCATCAGCAGAAGGGTCAAGAACCAGAGAATACTGATTTAAGGTGAATGGCAAAAGAACGACAGGTGACATGAGGAAAAATATTTTTCATGCAGTGAGTGGTTAGGATGTGGAATGCTTTGTCTAAGAGTGTGGTGGAGGCAGAGTCAATCGTGGCTTTAAAAAATGAATTGGTTAATTGTCTGAAGAGAAAAGGTTTGAGGGACTACAGGGAAATGGGACTAGCTGAGTTGCTCTTGCAGAGAGCCGGCATGGACACAATGAGCCGAACGATCTCCTCCTGTGCTATAACCATTCTATGATTCTGTGACATTTAATCAACAGAAAAGATACTTTCTTCTTCCTATACACTGCAAATCCTGGAGCTGAAAAGGAGGGTGGCCAACATGCTGCTAGGTCTATGTTGGTGCCACACTGAGCTGGCTGGACTTCCCCTCCTGTAAAGATGTTTGATCTTTACTTGGTGCCTCTCTGCTTAGCCAAAAGAAATTAATACCAGCATAGTGGCTGAAAGCTGAGAATACAGTAAAATAAAAGCAATACACTATGGATGCTGGAGATTTGAAAAAAAAACAAAGTGCTGGAAAAACTCAGCAGGTGTGGCAGCATCTGTGGAGAGAGAAACAGACTTAATGTTTCGAGTCCAAAGAGGAGTCATTTTGGACTCGAAAAGCTTAACTCGGTTTCAGTCTCCACAGATGCTACCAGACCTGCTGAGTTTTTCCAGAACTTTCTGTTTTTATTACTGAGAGTACAGTGTCTGACAATAGATTAATTTCAATGCTCTAATAATTTATATTAGTAATATAAATAACATACTTCTATACATTAACTTAAAAATACAGGTTATCCAAATTAGACAGTAAGATCAAAACCATCTTGAGCATCACATTACCTGTTCCTGTGTGGAGATGTAATCGTCAATGAAGGGAACACCTTCATTCGGTCCCTGACCTCGCACACATGTGATTCTGGCGACTGACATTTGGCTGGGTTTTATGGTGGATTTTGTTCCGTCGCTACGCAGCTCTGCCTCTTCCTGTGAGTATCAAGTAGTATAAGACATCGCAAACCAACAAAATGAACCATGTGTGACTTCAGCAAATAAAACAGTGTCATCTAACTTTGGGCAGGAATCAGAGATGACCACAAGATTTACATACTTATAGTGGATTGTTCTATTCTGAATTTCTTTTTAAGAGTCATACTCCCAATTATACATAATCTGCACTAGTTTGATTAATAGGAATTATCTTAAAAGCCAAATAATAAACCATCTTAAAAATGTTTAAAAATCTTATTTAACATCACTAGGGAACATTCACTAGAATATAATCAAGTTCCAATCCCTGTAGAGACAGGAATCCCCACGACGCCAATGGAAAGAAAACTGCTGGACAAGGTTTCACTTTTTGAAACTTTTACTGTAACAAACCAACTAAAATCAACATAGTATTGCTGAAAGATGAGTCATGCTGTCAAAGCTTTTTGTCCTGTACTCACCAGGACAGATGCAAGAATGCCAAGTTTCAAAGGGAACAACAAAGAGAAAAGGGGTGCTGGTTGGTTGGCAAGTCGGCTCTGATTGGTCAAGATGCTGCCATGGCAAATGCTCCAGGGAGTTATTGTCCCCCATGCTTTTGTTTATTCAAAAAAGGTGCAATGTCTGGACATATTCCTTTTGCCTGTGGAGGACAGGTCCCTGCAAATGCTATCCTGATCAGATCATTGCTTGCTGTCTATCATGCATACTCATGAATGAGCCTAAGACCGCCACTTTCAGACCTTGAAATTTTCCAGTCTACCTCAAGTTATCCTGAAAGGATAAAGTAGCTCAAAATTTGTGCAACAGGTGAAGCTAGTCATTTCACACTGCTATTATGCAGTGGCAAAACAAGTGGTTTTTCCACTAACAGGATGCTGCCGTCAAGCCAAAAAGACGTGCTGCTTACCGCACAGATGAGTAATGTGGTATATGAATTTCAGTGCCGGTGTGATGCCTGGTACGTAGGCCGTACATCCCAACGATTGGCAGATCATATCAAATAGCGTGTCCCTTCGGCTGTTCACAATAGACAAAGTACTGACCGTACCCAATCAGCCCATGCATGCAAAACTCAGAACATAATGTCTAACATTAGATGTGATTCCGTGATTGGGCAGCGTGCTAAGAATCACACTAACAACCAATTTAAGATCTAGAGTGTTGAAGGAGGTGGCCAGATAGTGGTTGCATTAGTGGTTATCTTTCAAAATTATTTAGATTCTGGAAAGGTTCCTGCAGACTGAAATGCAGCAAACATAACCCCACTATTTAAGAAGGGAGGAAGAGGGAGAATGGAGAACTACAGACCTGTTCGTTTGACGTCAGTAGTAAGGAAAATGTTAGAATCTATTATTAAGGATGTGGTAACTGGACATTTAGAATTGGGCAGAGTCAATGTGCATTTATGAAAGGGAAATCATGTATGAAAAACCTGTTAGGAGTTTTTTTTGAGGATATGACTTATAGCATAGAGAAAGGAGAACCAGTAAGATGTGGTGTATTTGGATTTTCAGAAGGATTTTGATAAGGTCCTACACAGTAGGTTAGTAAATAAAATTAGAGCACATGGGATTGGGAGAAATATACTAGTATGGAATGAGAATTGGTTAGCAGACTAGAAAGCAGAGAGTAGGAATAAACGGATCATTCTCAGGATGGCAGGCTGTTGTTAGTGGGGTGCCACAAGGATCTGTGCTAGGTCCACAGCTGTTCACAATCTATATAAACGATTTGGGTGTGGGGACCAATTGTAATATTTCCAAATTTGATGATACACCAAACTGAGTGAGAACGCAAGTTGTGAGGAGGATGCAAGGAGGCTTCAAGAGGACTTAGACAGGCTAAGTGAATGGGCTAGAACATGGCAGATGGAATATAATGTGAATAAGTGTAAAGTTATTCACTTTGGTAGAAAAAAACAAGAAGGCAGAGTATTTCTTAAATGGTGAGAGGTTGGGAAGTGCCAGTGTCCAAAGGGACCTGGGTGTCCTTGTTCATGAGTCACTAAAAGCTAGCATGCAGGTGCAGCAAGCAATTAGGAAGGCAAATGGTATGTTGGCGTTCATCATGAGGGGATTTGAGTACAGGAGTAAGGATGTCTTGGTACAGTCACCCGGAGTATTGTGCATAGTTTGGATCCCCTTATCTAAGGAAGGATATACTTGACATAGGAGTGCATTAGAGGTTCACCAGATTAATCCCTGGGATGGCAGGGTTGTCCTATGAGGAGAGATTGAGGAGGCTGGGTCTATATTCCCTAGACTTTCGAAGAATGACGGGTGACCCTGTTGAAACTTACAAAATTCTTTCAGGGTATGACAGAGTGGATGTAGGTAAGATGTTTCCCCTGGCTGGTGAGTTTAAAACCAGGGGACATAATCTCAGGATAAGGGGTAGGCCATTTAAGACTGAGATGAGGAGAAATTTCTTTACTTAGAGGGTGGTGAATCTTTGGAATTCCCGACCCGACAGGGCTGGCTGTGGAAGCCCAATGAGTATGTTCAAGACAGAAACCGATAGATTTCTGGAGACCAGTGTCATCAAGGGCTACAGAGATAGTGCGGGAATGTGGCATTGAGGCAGATGATCAGCCATGGAATGGTGGAGCAGGCTCGACGGGCGGAATGGCCAACTCCTGTTCCTATCTTCCTAAGATTATCAGTCAGGCTCACAATGTAGCTCACTTATGCTTGCTAAAAGCTACAGATATTCATATGCAGGGACCTATCCTCTACAGGCAAAAGGAATACATCCAGGCAATGCATCTTTTTGAATGACCAAAAGCATGGGGGACAAGAGTTCCCCGGTGCATTTACCATGGCAACGTCTCAACCAGAGCTAACTTGCTGTTGCCTTTGAAATTTGGCATTCTTGCATCTGTCCTGATGAATGCAAGACAAACAGCTTCAACATCATGTCTCTTTGTACAGCAATACTCAAGTTTTGTATTACCAAGTGGCTAAATTAACATAATTCAACCATTAATTAACAGGAGAAGGTTATTTCAAACCTTTGATGTATCAACTTTAAATAGTTGATACATCAAAGATACAGCTTACATATTTAAAAGCACTCGCATTACTTCCCGCACAAACGTGGGACCATGTACAATCTCTCAGTCTTTCCAGCTTGGCCCTTCAGTTGCATTCACTAGCAGCCATGTTCCATGTAATGTCCCTGGACACGATTACCACTAAAACAAGGTGCATGCCCACAAAACCTCTCTCACTCGGGTCACAACAGTCCTGATAGCACAGGATCCCCAGAGACTCCCTTCTCCCACCACTTTAAATGGTCTGGTGGGCTCTGGCAACACAAACAGCGGGTCTTATCCAATTTACAATCTGTTGGCCTTCCTGTCTTCAGCTCTCTGCTCTTTCCAACTGTATAACACACACAGTCTCTGCCCTATTCTCAGAGGCCTATTTCAACACCAGGATCTGTTCGATGACAGCCAAACAGAAAGCTTTTCCATTCGGAGAGAACCTTACCTGTTTCCTCTTTATACTGAACGGCCAAACAGAAAACACAGGCTGACCCAACTCCACTGTAATTAGCTTTCTATTTACCCATTGCTTCTTAGCTGTTCATCTCCATGGCAACCTCAGATCACATGGGCATTTCTTGAAATCCAGTGATGTCATAATCAGGAAACCAATTAACCCTTTTTCAGAATACTCCCCAGTCCACTTTGGTCTTAAAGGGGACATCGCATAAAAATGAAAATAAAAGGCTTTTCCCAGCACATGGGTTATAACACTCAGTGCTCAAAAATGGGATATTTGTTACCCAATACCAAGCAGCTACAGGTCAGGTATAACATGGGCTAAATGTGGACTAAAGCTCTTGTACTCTGCCCAAACAACGCACCTTAACCACAAAAAAAAGGGTATCCCTATTCCACCAGTAGAACATTTCTACAAGGACCATATTATTTAATTATACGTGTCTAACATTCGTGTCGTTAATAGTTACTTGAAAAATTCATTGCCCACACGCTCAGCTTCTTGACTTGGGGGAGAGGAATGAGGGAAGGCAGATAAGTGGTCAATTTGTCACGAGAAAATTCTAAGTAAAATTGGAATGCTATATAAAAAATATTAATGGCACCTAAAAGAGAGACACTTTCCCCAGACAGGTTTGCAAAACTGACTGCCTTTTTTAAGTTGTTTAGTACATACCTGATTCAATGTGACAAACTCTGCGTCCAAGCCCACTAAATCACTGGGCTGGGGCATTTCATTCAGCATTAATGGGATGAAAGTTGCGTGACATTTTCGCTGCTTTCTAGCAAGAGACGCCTCTGCCAGCAAAACACTAGCTTCAATTGGATTCTTTACTGAAAGGGGGAAAATAATGTCATGATTTAATTACTGATAAAACAGACTTGTAATTAGCAGGCCAGTGTATGCACTGGAGATTAGAAAACATTGGTAATTGAACTCAAGTCATATGAGAAAAATATTCTCAAATTGGAAGGATTGCAAAAATGACAGCACCACCAAATCAGCCAGGTTTTGGACTCCAGCATTCTGGCCATTTACAAAATGGCTGCTTCATGCTTCTCACATCAAGAACAGAGCAGCAAATTGTGTGCACTGCTCAAATGACATCATTGCTGGTTGAGACACACTTAATAGATATTTATTATTTAGCAAAATACTGGAATTTTTAATAGTGTATTTCATTTAAAACACAGAATGAATTAGGCAGAGACAAGGGACAAATTTGATTGTTTTAACAGAAAAACCACCTGCATTTAACACGTCATCAGCATAGACCTGTTGGACTGATTGGCCTGTTTTGGTGATGTAAATTATATGTAATATTAATAAAGGAGGGATGGAAAAAGTCAAGATGAGAAAAAAATGAAGAACAATTTAAGAAAAATCAATAAAACAGTCCTTTTTAAATAAGTTACAAACAAAATCCTCCAATAAGTGTCCAAAACCTTCTGCTGATGGCTGCTGATGGTAGAGAACTCCAACTAACACCAACGTTTTAAGCAACTAGCAATACAAAAACTTCTCCGTTATACAGCACATCCTGGCTCTCTGATGCACATCTGTTTTAAGTATTATTCTGTGGCAAGTTGAATGAGCCAAATATACTGTGGAAAAACAGAGCACAAGCTACCAGTTATGTTGCCCTACCAACAACATATCACAGGAAACACCTTAAACTGGATTACTCTATTAGTTCAGCAGACACTACCCATAGTTGTCCGTGGTCTTTGTTTGCAACTAAAACTACTGAAAAATACATTTTTAAGCATAGAAGTTTCTCTTTAAAAACTAAGGTGGTGGTGGAACCTTAATTTAGAGCATGTGCTGTTTCCCCACCACCGCTCACACCCCTCAACAGTTTTCTCTCCTCTTCCCTGAATACACTAACTCAGTCTGGACTACAATTGTACATGAGCTGGCTGCCCTCCTGTACCTCACCCAAGTAGTCATTCTTCATGAGTGGATAGTGATCAGCAGAGAGGACCCCTGGGTGATTTGCCAGTTCTTTGGCCCAGAGGTGCTTAAATCATTTGTAGCAATCCCTTCTGCTGCCCTAGTTGATGTCAGCAAACTCAGCAGAGACTGGTCATCAAACTTGGGATATTTTTGGTCTATGCAGTTCAACATTACATTGTACAATGCCATTATCCACTGAGTCATCATAGAGCATCTCTGTATTATATGGCTACCAGGCAAGAAGTCCCACTTTCTCTTGTCACATTAATACATGTACTGTTAGGAGACAACCAGCTAACTGCAGCATGCAAAGCATTACCCAAACAATGCTGTAGTGAGGGTGGAGTAAATTTGGGCTTCTTCCAGATAATCCTATGCTTCTCCAGTCAGAAATTCATGATTCGATAATTCAATAAATGTTACCTACTGGTTAAGTCGTACTTGGAATTCAGATTCCGTCTAGCATAGTATAGAATACAGGGGATCTTCCAACTTAAATCAAACTGCACAGCTTCACACTGCAAAAATAAAATGCCAATTTTTAAATAAGTCCTAATTTCAACAAAATTCTCACTGGCCTCCCATTTAAAAGAATTCTCTTTAGATTCCCATGTGACAGGTGCTGGTACTCTGGTCGAAGTGGTTAATCAGGTGAGGTACTCAACAGGCCTCTTGCCAACATTACTCCATAACCTTCTGCTAGGTGATGCCTAACAATGATTCTCCATCTCTGGGAAGCTGTCAGCCTCTGTTTTGTATCTGAACTCCTTCTCCTCCCACTTCCAATCAGCTAACTAATAGTGGGAGCTTGTTATAAATGGAACCAGGGCACAAACCTGCATTCCATTAGTCTGGCAAAGTTCACTAAGATGCCTATCCAGTGTTGCACTTATTTGTTCACTTTGTCATAGCTGGGGCTGATAAACATAAATACATTTTGGTTCTGAGGGAATGCATCTCTTTTGCCCTTCCCCCAACTTACTTACTCTAAATTACTAGAAATTGTGTAAGAGTGATCTTTTCGATGCATGTTGGATTTGCTGGCTATACTCACATTCCCCTGCAGTGATTACAATCTGAAACTCAGCACTATGTGGAGTTACGGGTCGCTCATGACTGTATTGGCACTTAGCAGTAGTACTGACATAGCCAGTTTGTTGTTTCCACTAGGCTAGACCACCAACATACATGTGGGTGGATGGTTGGGTGGGGTGGGGTAGATAATTATTTATAATCTGTATGTACATGACCTATTATGAAGAAAGATTTCTGATCTATACTTAGGGCAAAATCGCAAAACATTCAAGAAGAATGCATTTCAAATTTTGCTACAAATAGAGGACAGCAGAATTCGCCCTTCTTTTTCCTTCCCCCTCAACATGATTTCAAAATACCATCAATAAAAAGATAAAATAACTAT